>NC_143565.1:109301666-109930833 GCF_054136105.1 Typopeltis vanoorti | reverse complement strand
TACGGCTCAAAGAGCATCAACGTGATATCTCTTACAACAGAACCTGTGCAAGCACCATCTCCAGGCATGTCCTTTTCTCTGCCAACTCTAATTTAGAAGAGCGTCAACACCAGATCTTACTACAAATACCCATAAATACCCTGATGAACTAGAAAGACGCATTTTAGAATCGAAAGAAATAGTTCTGAACCCTCACACATGAACAGTAATTTAAGTTATAGCTTATCTGATTCACACAATGCAGTAATTCAATTTTGGCGTTCTCGAGATAGTTCCCACTCACTAACGCTCACGCTAGACCTGGCATGCGAACATCAGTTCAAACTTAAGTGTTGTTGTTCCTAACTGGTTTATATGAGAAGTTCGTTTTTTATCTTGCTAGTTTTCCAGTTTTGTGATAGTATATACACCTGAAGAAGTTGGCATTCCGACGAAACTAGTTGTGTTATAATTAACGTATTTATCTTATCTCGGTGTTTCTAGTCGGTAAAATTCTAATATAAAATATCTACAATCTAAGTAAATACCCTGAATTATATATTTATGATGATATACTGGGAAGAATAATATATAAAAATGAAACAACAGAAAATACATATATCCATTAGAATCTTTCTTGTGTCTAACTATTTCTATCCAAAATATAGATTATCTCCAGCGTAGCTGACAATTCAGAAATGTAAAATCACAACGGATTATGACAGACATACAAGCCGCAAGCTAGACCTGTATAGTCAAGTACACGTAGAACTATGACATATTTGCCAACTAAAACATTTTTTAAAATTAAACGTCCCGAAGTTTTCGGGAAATAAATATTCATTCTGGTTGATGTTATGGGAATGTAAAACAGGATTCATCAAAACTCTTGTTAATGATCTGTTCCTAATAACGATTACCCTGTACTCAGAGTTCCAATTCCACAAATTGTTGCAACATGTGAATAGTTCTATCTTTAAATAAACATTGGTGTACAATTTCTTTCCAGGAGCAAAGACCTCTTCTTTCAAAGGAGCTGTTTATAATTCACCTGCCAGTGTGTGTAGGTAATATGTAACATATATATATATATATATATATATATATATGTTACATATTATTTATATATGTTACATATTATATATATATATATATACTGTATATATATAAGGCATTGTGGAGCATCAACTAGTGATCCAAATGCTGCGAAATTCTGAAGAAATACATCGAGAGAAATGCGTCCACGATATCTTGGGAAGGGAGAAACGGTTTTCCAATATATAAACCACAAAGGTGTGGTTTATATATTATATATTGTACATTTAGTATTTTTTCTATCTGTATAAGTAGAGGAGAACAGCGACACAATAATAAATATCCCATTTTATTAAATTCTATTATCAATTCACGGGGTGTACTTCTCACTGCTCTTCCCGGTATGCCAGAAACTGCATCCTTTGGACAGACACCAGAACGCAGCTTGATAGGACTTATCATGTGCAGATGCTACGTTATGCAGTCGTTGAGTGCTGGCAAGTTTTCAAGATGATTCCGACAAACTTGGTCTTTTAGAAATCCCCAGAAACAAGAGCAGTCACCAGGGCCGCCGAGAGGGGGTGACATCTGAGACTTTTGTTATGGATCCGGCATAGAAAAGTGCCCAACCGTCGAGACCAGACGTGTCACATAACCGTGTTCATAATGCATGGTTTTAATTCTCGTAATAATACAACAGTGATAAAGGCATATCGAGAATGAGTGTGTTTTGTTTTAAACAGACAGCTATGCTCTTTAGCTCGCCGTGAGTGTCTGGAAGACACTGATTCTCTTGGAGCGGATCGCTGTAGTTATAGTGGAAGATGTCAATAGGCGTTCGTGCAAGGTTGTTGCCGTCGGCTGTGCTAGCGCAAGCTAGTAATTAAAAAATTAATAAATAAATACACTTTTAGCAATAAAGAGCTTCTGTAGATCATCAATACTCCAGGAAAGATTAAACGGTTTAGCTTTGCTATCAATAGAACATGACCTGGCAATGAAAATTGATTATGACGAAGTGATTAAAGATTTTGCTAACCATAAAGTGAGGAAGTGGATGAGGCAATAAAAATTTAAAAATTTTCTTTTTATTTAATGTTTGTATTTTGTATGGTATGTAATGAATCGAATTTTGAATTTTTTTTGTACACTTTTTTAAATAAATAAACAAAAGTGATGCCCTTTTTTTAAGTGGGGCTCGGACCACAGACTTGTCACGGGCCCGAAAATCTCTCCTGGCGGCCCTGGCAGTCACAGGGAATTAGATCAGCTGAACGATGGGCCTTGCAATGGGTACGTACGCTGATCACTCTGGCTCCCATGAAATGTTCTCGAAGAACCTCCGTATGCAGATCGACAGATATATTGAACGGTCTCATCCTTCATCAAAATGCTATAATAATAAATATATATACAGGCACTGTTTCCCAACGAAATTCTTTATCACATTGCAATGCTTCTCGGCAGTAACTGCGAAGATAGGTCACACACTGGTGAATGTCCAGCACTATACAGTAACTTTAGGTGAATACAAGGGAATTCGTTGGATTGCATACGTATACCGGGACACTGCGGGCATTTACAGCTCAGTTCAGGAGAAAGTGAGCCTCATTTTCTCACACAATCATCCACATCCACTCTCCGTCCAAATCCACTCGATCAAGGAATGTCATAGCGAATGCCAGTGTACTCTTGTATCAGGACTATCTTGAATGGTTAGAAATGCAGAATCTTCTTTGTAAGGTACATCCACCTATCCTCATACATCACGTAGACTCCAGGAAACAACACTGTTATTCATGACTTACTCCACAATTGCAGTAGCAACTTCATTCGCTTGTTTTGAATTAGTCTGCGACCTCTACCAGGTCTAAAAAAGATTCCGTTTCTTCGAAACGAATAGGCATTCATCACAGAGCATATGGAGATAGCAGACTTCGACATTTATTCAGTCGATGAAATTCGTGGAATGCAGCAATAGCACTGCAGTTGTTTAGGTAGTACATATTCACGATTCACGAGCCTAGCATGGGGCAAAGTTAGTACTATCACTGTGAACGGTATTAGCAACCAAAATCAAGCGGAAAAATCCATCTATTCTTTTTAAACCCTCCTGGCACACCTGGATAGCATTGCATAGGACCTTAAACAGAGGTACTTTAATTTTCACATCTCTCTCTCTCTCTCTCTCTCTCTCTATATATATATATATATATATATATATATATATATATATATATATATATATATATATATATATATACATATATATATACATATACATGTATATGTATATAAATGAAAGAATTATCAACTCAGTTAACATACATATTTTTAAAAAGAAATGAATGACTAGAACCGAGATTTAAGTAAAAAGGTTTTAATATAAAAACACGGCTAGTTTCGGAATGTTACAGCCTTCATTAGGTGACATTATAAAAGAAAGAAAAAACACTGAAGCTTAAATAAACATCATAGAGCGTCTCTTATACATAATTGACATTAAATCGTTGTGGTTGTATTTAAGGCTGTTCTATCGTTAGTTGTATTGTTGGGAAAGTGCATGCTAGTAGCATCTCGTGAACGCCAGTACATGATTACAGCTGAATGACAATCTGGGAGGTTGTAGCTCAAGTTATTTAGATGAATGGGAGTGAAGATGATTTCTCTAGATTCCACGATTTTTCTCTCTAGTTCATCATTGCAACGGAGGATGTTAGTAGATTTTTCCCAGCAGACTTTGTGACTTTGGTTTTCATCATTAGGATTAGCCGAGAAAAGGATATGACTTGATAATGCACTTCTGGTAAACTCAAAATATCGATATATAGAAAGCCCACACATACCAACAGATATCTGCATAGTCAGTCCATCACTTCCCTCCTCCTAAGCTTGGAATAATTTCCACCTTGGGACATAGAGCCCGTTCTCTTCTGGATGACCCAAATGAACTTCTTACAGAAATAAATAATCTCAAAACTTCTTTCGAAGTTAATGGCTGTTCCAAGAGAATCGTTGAATGATTCCTTCTTAATTCTCCTAGACATCACTCAGAAATAACAAACAGATTCAAAAGGCAATATATCTATTTCATACATAAGTAGTTTCACATAAATTAGCAAACGTTCTAAGAAAATACAATATCAGAACTTTGTTCACTCCACTTCCAAAGATCCGTTTCTTAATAAGCCACCCAAAACCTTGTCATCAACAACTCAAATACCCTGGTGTATATAAAATATTGTGTGATTGTGATATTCCTTATTTTGGGAAGACAGACAAATCTGTTGAATTGCTCATGGAAGAACACATGAGGGACATTACTTACAAGAGACAGGGAGCCAGTGCATTATCAAGTCATATCCTTTTCTCGGCTAATCCTAATGATGAAAAGCAAACTCACAAAGTCTGCTGGGAAAAATCTACTAACATCTTCCGTTGCAATGATGAACTATAGGGAAAAATCGTGGAATCTAGAGAAATCATCTTCAATCCTGTTCATCTAAATAATAACTTGAGCTACAACCTCCCAGATTGTCATTCAGTAGTAATCATGTACTGGCGTTCAAGAGATGCTACTAGCACGCACTTTCCCAACAGCTTTAAACTAACGAAAGAACAGCTTTAAACACAACCACAACGATTTAATGTCAGTTCTATATGTATAGAGACTCTCTATGTTGTTCCTAGTTTATTTAAGCTTCAGTGTTTTTATTTTTTTCTTTCTTTCATAATGTCACCTGATGAAGGCTGTTACAAGCCGAAACTAGTCGTGTTTTTATATTAAAACCTTTTTACTTAAATCTCGGTTCTAATCATTCAATTCTTTATAAATATACACACACACTCTCTCTCTCCCCACACACACACACTGTATACCAATAACTGTCTGGACATATCAAGTATGTCCATCTTTGATCGCCTCCTGCACCCTTTGCGGGAGGTTTTCCACTAATATGCAGCAGATATCAGATGGACTTTGTCTCCATTTTTCCAATAAAGCAGCACTGAGTTCGACAAATTGAGTACTGCTGCTCTGGACAGCAGCTCCAATTCATCCCGAAGGTGTTCAATGGGGTTGAGGTCAGGACAGTCATTTTACACCCATCTCTTCATACCATTCCATAACAGCTGCAGCATGGGGTATTGTGTTCTGTTTGGAGAAGACAAATGCTAGTCAACCATCTAACTAGAGCATCATAGTTCTCAATTCAGTTCTATGAAAAGTTGAGATATTCATTAACACTCGATTTTTCAACACCTGGAGTCCAAATAGTGTGTATTCCACCATTCGGAATCTACAGCGGATTTTCTGGCCAAATTTACCTATCTTTAGACACATACCCATAAAAAAAATTTTTATGGGTATGTGTCTAAAGAGGAATCTGGCAAAAAACTTCCAGCTTTTTGCCAGATTCCTCTCAGATCATTTGCTGAATGTTGTGAAAGATGATTTTCACTGTGATTTTCCCACTGATGGCAGTTTCATAGTTTCACCCACACTTTCTCTACATAAATGACTTTCTCTCACTGACCATAAATCAGATCAAGAATTTTACCGAGAAGATTTCATTTAACAAAAATACTTGCTCACACTTTCCGAACGTTGGGATTTTCAGTAACCAGTCCCTTGTATTTTTACTGTTCTCCAGTGGAGAACGTACAAACTTGCCAATTTAAAAGCAATCAAAGCCAATCCTGTGTTATTTCTAATAATTTCTCCAGATTGGGCACCATCAATGAAAAAATACTAAGCAGATTTAAATTTTTGGACTGATTCTTGCATTCCATATCACTGGCAAAATACATCCACGACCTCACATGAACTTCATCTTTTTCGTTCGAGACAGTACTTCTGCCCTGTGAAACTCCTCACCTACCCCCCCACCTGCCAAAATCACATAACAGCTTTATTCAGAATACTTGTCTCATAACTGAATTTGTACAGCAAAGTGTTACTTAAAATGGATGCTATTTCTCACAGTCATTCTCCATTACTTTCTCATAGATCTTCAGTTACTATTTATGCCTTTTGTCCATGCATTTCTGGAAATTTTATACTAAATTGTATACTACACTTCCTCCATTCGTCTAAGATATGTAGTAAACAGCTGCACACATTCCGAAACACACAAAGTTGGTTGTTTACCTTTAACCACTTGGCTGCACAACATATACTGCACGTTTTGCAACATGTATGTTAGTTTACACACATAGTATATAAAAATAATTATATATAATAATATATTACTTTTAACCAATACTGTTTTCATTATATAATATTCGCCCGACCTGGACACCCAGGTCGGGTGAATATTATATAGTTATGATAAATAGTTATGATAAAGGCTGTAGATTCGAATCCGGCATTGGGCATGGATGTTTGTGATTGCCTTTGAAAATACTAGTGGTTGTGGTGGATAGTAAATGGCATTGGTGTAGATAATGGTAGTTGCAGTTCGCTGTAGTTGGTGGAGACAGAGTTGTAGAGTAGATATTCTCCATCAATGAGTCTTTGGACTTCTTGGAGATGTCACGAAATAATAATAGTAATATGCTCCTCTGAATTGATGATAAATTAAAGTTATTGCATTTTCCCCTAACATTAACTTACAGAGAAATGTTGATTATTTTCTACGTTAATCAACCCCAATTTGAAATTGCCAAGTTACAATGTTCCTTTCCCAATAATTCTTCTTCTCAATTAGTTTTTCTATGAAAAAACTTGCAGAGGAAATTTTACTCCATATGCTCATTTTATTACCAAACTATTAACTAAATATAACTATTTGCAGGTGTAGACTTCTGTGGCTGATTGGTTCAAAGGATATATTTCGGTGATTACACCACATGTTTTTATTATTCAGTTATATATATATAAAACACTGAAATAATAGTTCCCGACAAGTTTCGTAAATCGTAGGATTTACATCTTCAGGGGGTAAATAGCATAACTTAAAGTTTAAACAAGAGAATTAATAAATACAAATCATAACCGCCTGGCTATTCATAAAACTCAAATAACAGAATGCAGATATATAAAGTTATCGACGTTGAACAATACTGGACGATGTCACGTGTTCTTGTTCTCGTTCATACAGTCCGAGCTCAGATTGAGGTAGATTTTTATTATTAGAGCTGATCAGACATGGAGAATTAAACCTCGATTTTTATTGCATTGGGTTGGATTTTTTTTTAACATATTAGCAGCTTCTTTAAAGTTTTTTTTTATATATATAACTGTTGTTTTCTATGTATGACATCGTCGTTTTTTGCCAGAGTACATCGTGTCCAGTGGAAGTGGTATGGAAAGTAACACCCGTTTTTTGTTTTCTCTTTTGTATTGTACGTCTTTTTGGTGTTCAGCCATGCGTATTTCTCCAGATCTTCTCGTCTGTCCTACGTAGCAAATCCCGCAAAAGCAATTTTGTAGACTCCTGGTTTTTTTTAAGAGTATGATGAGGTGGTTTTGGTGGATGTAGGAATCTTGAAATTTTTTCCATAGGAAGGAAGGCTACTTTTATGTTGTGCTTGTTCATTAATTTGGCTAGCTTATCTGTAACATTTTTGATATTAGGAAGCGAGATTGTGTTGTTACCTGGAGGCATTTTAAGGATTCTCCTGATGGTTTTTGTTTCATATCCATTCTGTTGGAGGATTTGTGTTAAGTATTTTAGTTCTTCATTACATCTTTCTTGTGTGCTGGAGATATTGTATGCTCTGTCTCCAAGAGTTTTAAGCAAGCTTATTTTTTGTGAAGGATGGTGGTGTGAGGTTGCATTTAGAAATCTTCGAGTGTTTGTTGGCTTCCTATATACTGAGGAGAGTTTACTTTCTTTATTAACTTCTAATAGAATATCCAGAAAAGGAAGTTTATTTTTTTTCTTGTTCTAAAGTGAATTTTATGGTGTTGTGCAAATTGTTGAGATAATCTTTGAAATTGATAAGTTCATCTGTTGTTCCACTGAATATGATGAAAATATTGTCCACATAGCGTAGCCATATATGTATATTTTTTTTTATAAAAAAAAAAAAAAATCAGCTAACGCCTTTTTATTCCCGTATAAGGGGAGTAGGCGAGGCCATTTAGCCCTATCTAACTTTTGGAGACCGAGTGGGCAGTTCAATCTCCACTGGTACCAATCAGAGATGGCCCAAGGCTATCACTAATTAAGCGGTACTCAGTGAAGAGAGACGGCTCAAATGTGCCGCCATCTCGTGGTCCCTAACCCTAACACAATATATTTAATGTCTGAAATAATGTGGGTTCTACGGTCGATTTTCTTGAGTTTACAGGACGAAAAACCCGAGTATCCCGGAGGAAAAAAACCTGCTTGCCCGTGCCAGAGATCGACTAACTCGGGAACCGGTCGAAAAAAGGCTTAGTAAAATTTCCTCTAGTCGCCGACTAGACTCGAAACCAAGTCTTCCTTCGTGCGGCCAAGCGCCGTGGTTGGCAAACGCCACATGGTAATTCTTAAGAGCATTGTTTTCAAATTTTTCCATAAATAGGTTTGCTAATACCGGTGATAATGATGAACCCATGGCTAGTCCTTCTTTTTGTTCCCAGATTCTATCTTTATAGGTGAAAAAAGTATTGTTTATACAATGTTTAAAAAGATTCAAGATGTCCGGAGGTAATTTGCCTTCTAGGAGATTCAAAATTTCTTGTCTCGGGACATTTGTAAACAAGCTGATAATGTCGAGACTTGCTAAGATGTCTGTTGGACCAATATGTATATCTTTCACTTTTTCTATGAAATGTTTACTATTTTTTATGAAGGAAGATGTTTTTCCTATATGTTGTGAGATCATGTTGGTGAGGTATTTTGCCAAGTTGGAAGTCGGTTCAACTATTCAACGTCAATAACGTTATATATATCTGCATTCTGTTATTTGAGTCTTATCAATAGCCAAGACGATTATGATTTGTATTCATTCTTTTGTTTAAACTTTAAGTTATACTATTTACCCCCTGAAGATGTAAATCCTACGATTTACGAAACTTGTCGGGAACTATTTCAGTGTTTTATATAACTGAATAATAAAAAAATGTGGTGTAATCACCGAAATATTTAAATATTTGAACCAATTAGCCACAGAAGTCTACGCCTGCAATTACAAACTTACGGTGAGTGCTTTTGGCATAAAGTTATACAACTAGAGAAACTACGCATTAAACATCTCAACTTCATTAATTGTCTAATTTTCCTCATCCGATGCAGAGATATATCGAAGTCATCCCGAAATTCATCAAAATCAAACGCATATTCCACACAAACAAGGCCTCCAGAATTTATCATAAAATGGAACTAGCTTTTCTAAAAGAAAGAATTACAGTCACTAGAGCTGAATTAGCATTAATTAGTAATAACACTTTTTCTCTTCATAATGAACTGGCCACATCTCTTCCATCCTACCTATGGAACAACATCGATAGTGTTACATTTAACAAAGCAATAGCGATCTCAGAACAGAAGAAACATACATTAATTCATAAGTTCAACGTACTCCTTCAGAAGAGTACGTTGAACTTATGAATACATAAAAAACGACCATTCAAAAGTTGTTATTAATCTTTCTTCGAGAGTCCTAACAAAAGAGGAGAATAATCTTTTACTTAAGGGATATTACATCCCATATCGTTTCTTAGCCGAATATAGTAGAAACTATATAAAGTTCGGCGATTCCAAGCGTAAGCAAATACCTGGATACTTCAGCAACTGACCCTTAAGGTAGTGCAAGCTGAGGCAACTCATGGCAGCTTGCACTACCTTAAGGGTCAGTTGCTGCAGTATCCAGGTATATGCTTACGCTTGAAATCGCCGAACTTTATATAGTTTCTACTATATTCGGCATGAAACTCTTTGAGTTTCTTATTCAGCTAAGAAACGATATGGGATGTAATATCCCTTAACTTAAACAAGTCATATGTCGCCGAATTGAAGCCTTTGGCTCTTCATATTTCTAATAATTTTACTTAAGGGTTTTAACTTCGCCTCAACCCCACGTTTCCTTCCAAAAATTGATATCATAGCACAAATAGAAAAAGGAATTAGAAATCTACCGGACAACACGGCAGATCTTATCCGTATAGAAAGTACAGCTTTACTATTAAAAAGCAGATTACCTCATAGGAATCTACCTTACAATGAATACGTTTGCCTTAAAAAGTTAAAGGATGACAACGGTATTGTCATAATAAAAGCGGATAAAGGCAACGCAACTGTTGTTTTAAATGCTACAGAATATGATAACAAAATGAAAGGTTCTCGTGGAAGATACCAACACCTACAAACCCATATACAGAGACCCAACTTGGCCTACACACAAAAAAACAAAAGATCTAATAAAAAAGTGCCTCTCTGGACGGAAGAACTTAAAAAAATACTTACAATCAAAACATCCTTTGATACCAAGACTATATGGTGTTCCAAAGATCCATAAGACAGATATACCTTTAAGACTAATAGTAGATGGAAGAGATTCACCGACTTCCAACTTGGCGAAATACCTCACCAACATGATCTCACAACATATAGGAAAAACATCTTCCTTCATAAAAAATAGTAAACATTTCATAGAAAAAGTGAAAGATATACATATTGGTCCAACAGACATCTTAGCAAGTCTCGACATTATCAGCTTGTTTACAAATGTCCCAAGACAAGAAATTTTTAATCTCCTAGAAGGCAAATTACCTCCGGACATCTTGAATCTTTTTAAACATTGTATAAACAATACTTTTTTCACCTATAAAGATAGAATCTGGGAACAAAAAGGACTGGCCATGGGTTCATCATTATCACCGGTATTAGCAAACCTATTTATGGAAAAATTTGAAAACAATGCTCTTAAGAATTACCATAAAAAAAAAAAATATATATATATATATATATATATATGGCTACGCTATGTGGACAATATTTTCATCATATTCAGTGGAACAACAGATGAACTTGTCAATTTCAAAGATTATCTCAACAATTTGCACGACACCATAAAATTCACTTTAGAACAAGTAAAAAAAATAAAAAACTTCCTTTTCTGGATATTCTATTAGAAGTTAATAAAGAAAGTAAACTCTCCTTCTCAGTATATAGGAAGCCAACAAACACTCGAAGATTTCTAAATGCAACCTCACACCACCATCCTTCACAAAAAATAAGCTTAATTAAAACTATTGGAGACAGAGCATACAATATCTCCAGCACACAAGAAAGATGTAATGAAGAACTAAAATACTTAACACAAATCCTCCAACAGAATGGATATGAAACAAAAACCATCAGGAGAATCCTTAAAATACCTCCAGGTAACAACACAATAAAACAGGATTACAAAAACGCAATCTCGCTTCCTTATATCAAAAATGTTACAGATAAGCTAGCCAAATTAATGAACAAACACAACATAAAAGTAGCCTTCTTTCCTATGGAAAAAATCTCAAGATTCCTACATCTACCAAAACCACCTCATCCTCCTCTTAAAAAACCAGGAGTCTACAAAATCCATTGCTTTTGCAGGATTTGCTACATAGGACAGACAAGAAGATCTGGAGAAATACGCATGGCTGAACACCAAAAAGACGTACAATACAAAAGAGAACAAAAAAACGGGTCTTGCTTTCCATACCACTTCCACTGGACATGATGTACTCTGGCAAAAAACGACGATGTCATACATAGAAAACAACAGTTATATATAAAAAAAAACCTTTAAAGAAGCTGCTAATATGTTAAAAAAAACCCAACCCAATGCAATAAAAATCGAGGTTTAATTCTCCAAGTCTGGTCAGCTCTAATAATAAAAATCTACCTCAATCTGAGCTCGGACTGTATGAACGAGAACAAGAACACGTGACATCGTCCAGTATTGTTCAACGTCAATAACATTGTATATCTGCATTCTGTTATTTGAGTTTGATGAATAGCTAGGCGGTTATGATTTGTATTTATTAATTCTCTTGTTTAAACTTTAAGTTATACTATTTACCCACTGAAGATGTAAATCCTACGATTTACAAAACTTGTCGGGAACTATTATTTCAGTGTTTTATATAACTAAATAATAAAAAAACGTGGCGTAATGACCGAAATATATTTTTAAATATAACTATGTTTATGCATCAAAAAGTGTCCTCTTCATGAAGTGTTAGCATTTTGTGTTTAATATTATATATCCCATGATGCCAGGAAACAATTAAGGGAGTCTTTAACAGGAATGAATGTAATATATCAGTGATATTGCTATTCTGTGACTGTGTAACTGCACACATACACCCTGAATATACACTCTTGAATAATGGTAGTACTGTACTTTAGTAATTTCACAAAAGTGCTCTTGGAATGTATCTAAACTAAATGATGCGAAAAACTTAATTATTAAGTACGACACAAGAAGACATAACATTTTATTTTACATCTCACCTGTGACAACATTACATTTCATTTACATTAAATACAGATGTGCAAAGTATTTGTACAAAAGTCTTTGTATACACTAAAGTTTTTGAATGAGAGAATTCGCTTATTGTACATAAAACTTTTTTTTTTTTTTATTATAAAAGCAAACAAGGAGGCAACATTTTGTTTTTTTATAAACTGAAATCTACAGAAATTTGGTCATCTACCAGCATTTGTCAACTTAAGGTTCCTTTTCCTCAAAAACGTTTAACATATAATGTCTTAAACATTAACTGCAAGTGTCCCATTGAAGTTCATATGCCATGATATCATTTAAGCAGGCTCAGTGATACTGGTTTGTACTTAGTATTACGAGTTGCAAAACTTGACATATTGTGAAACATCTATTTTATGCATAACTAATGAAAACATTTTACGTCAGTGGATGGAAATTCAGAAAAAAAAATCAGCTTAAAAATGTGGTTTGCTATTTGATATCAAATCATTTGTATAACTGTTTATAATGTGACAAGTTTTATGATGTCATAAAACACTTTTATCATAAGACTCTAGCCACCGTTTTTCTGCAATATTCATTTTAAATAACTAGAAGTGGATGTAGCTCTTTCTTCAATAGGAAAACTTGTATAATTGTTGATTACAAAAATAAAACACCTATACCACTTATATATACATATTACATTTCAGAGATGATCAAAAATCACCTCACTCAAATATATAAATTATCTTTGGCATGCATTCTTCCTCAAATGCACTGCTTCTTGTGTCAGTAACATTGTGTACAATATTGGCCATTTTTGAAACCATTCAAAGAAAAACCTTTCAAAATTAATAATTGTCCTTAAAAATTATAACTACTTCACTGGGTTCTTACACTTCCAGCAGATATAACAAACACAGATGCACTATCACCTTCTGAAGACTGGGCAGTGAAGTGATTAGTCCTTGAGTCGTCTTCAGCAGCTGAACATCGGGTTAACACCACACCATTAGAAGGCGAGGTGGGCACCACACCCTGTCCATATTTTAAAGAAGATATTGGATCCCCACTAATCCCACCAGGTTTAGTTTCAGGTGGCTTATAGAGGAACCACGCTAGAAAGAAGAAACATGTAGTGACAGTTTTTACACTAGTCATAATTATAAGCATATTGTTATTCAGAAGTTCATTATCATAAAACAGGCATGATCCATTATTGCTGCAGGAGTGCTGCCATAATTTGCAACTCAAATCTATAATGGCACCAAACACAATTGGTGCAGGAATTGTTCCTAGAATTATACAAAAACAAATATATAAGTATCGAAGAGTTTCAGATAGCATATATTATAAAATAACAATGATAACTACTCTAAATGTTGAATAATATATGCATTTATATTTTGTTACTGTTTTAATAGATACAAATTTGCTATACTTCAGTAATTACTAACATGTTCAGTGCAAAGAGCACTGCAACTGCCATATGCCCGAATGGAGCCTCCATAGCTCAGTTAGTTTCAACAGAGTCCTTTGGTTAGAAAGACCCGAGCTTGAATCTTTTCTAAGATGCAAAGAAACTTTGTCAGGGCTTTTCAGCCAATCTCATATGGAGGTGGAGGACTCCCCCTGCCCTCACAGAAACACTAGTTTTTTTGTCTTTCAAAACAAGCAAGCTGGCCACATTAGCACAACACTACAGATAGAGAGATCAGAGGAATGGCAAGCCTGCTGCATTAAATTGTCTGAAACCTCTAATTAGAGGATTCAGGTTAACTTATGTTCTGATTGCTGAGAAAAATTGATTATACAGTTTTGATGGACAAAATACTATGCTCCAAACTTTTATAAATACTGACATGCAGAAATAGCATTTTTGTTTGTAACAAAGAGATCTTAAACATGAATTTGAAAACTGAGCTAACTGCTGAAGAGGCCTTGAAATTATTGTTGGAAAATGGGCCTCTTGTAATGATGCAGAAGCAGACTGATATTATTATAAGAAAATCTCCCTGAGAATTAACAACTCATCATTAAAAGCTGATACTAACCATCATTAATACAATGCCTCATCTCTCCTTAAACACATTTATTAACAAACAACCCATTCACTCTCGAACTAAATAATCTAGTCCTCACACCTTTATTAACTACACTCTCACACGACTTCAGGTACTGAAGATCAGTATAGATATGGGATCAGTATATGAGATATACTGATCCCATATTCTCTCCTGTACTGTCAATGTTTTGGTACATTTCTTCAGCATCTAATCTATAAACTCTTTTAGTAACTTATATGAAAAAAGGGGAGATAATAGAATCATATCAATTAAGCTTTTTTTTTAAACCACACACTTTCAATTTATTGTCACAAGGAGTAGTCCATAGACCTATTTCATCTTCGTTAACATGCCCTTCCTACACTTCATCTTCAGAAACCTATGTGACAGTATCAAAACCTTATAAACAAGGATAAGAGTTTCAGATAGCATATATTATTTATACTCCTTGTCTCTACTAGCTAGTGTGTTCACGACACACAAGTGATATTTTCATCTATTTTGACCATTTTTGCAACATGCTCTCTGAACTTAAAATCCCTGCCCACCATTATCCATAAATCATTATGGATAATGGTGGGCAGTAGATTTCAGTACACTTCAGTTCAATTTGTATACTGCAATCAATGTAACAGTTTAAAATTCAGATATCAACCTTGGCCACAATGAACTTGCAACCATTTTTTCCCCATACTGACAGTATTTAAATCATCTAACAGGATCTCTACATCGCCATTATTAATTATTGCACTCCCCAGCTCTGCATCATCTGCAAACAACTGAATATTCTCCCTCAAATTATCTTGTATGTGATGAGTGCACAATTCGAATAACAGTCCCAGTACAGATCACATGTGTCACACTACTGGTCACCTGCCTTAGATTCTACTCATAGATGTCTCTCTCCATCAGTCATTCTTATCAGGTATTACTTTTTATTTTTTATTCTTATGTTATATTACTCTATATAACTATTATTTATCTCTCATGCATATCAGTTATTTCATTGCTGGCAAATTTATATTTTGTTTAGAACGACTGCGCCAGCCGGCAACTAAATTCTGATACTCAAATAAATAATGCTAAACAAAAAGGGATCACGTGATGTGCAGTTGTGGCTCCCCCTTTTCTTTCTTACGTAAATTGCTTCCCCCTTCACTCATACAGGTCCGAAAGTTTTATAAGGGGTAATTTAATCTCAGAAACAACAGACTCATGAATTTTGACATAAAGAAATACATTTATTATAAACACTTGCATAGATACACTTTAAGTAATAATTTCAATGCTAGAGAGTCTGAACTCCCCCCCCCTTTTTTTTAGGTTAAGATATCCAAAATTTCAATTCTTATGTTTAAATGAAACAATCCTATATCTCTGTTATATTATTATGTTCAGACTCTATCATTCCATACAGGGTTACTCAGTGCTCATTTTCTAAGCACAATTATATACAAACTTTATACAAAGTATGTCAGATGCATTCCGTCTTGTATTTTAACATGGAAAAATATTCTAATTCGTGCTCAAGCTCTACCCCCCCCCCACAACTTAATTAAAATTCAGGCTAATATCTAACATTATATCATATAGCTTCTTCCTGACAAACAGTTCAGAGGTTAGATTCCTTTCTCAGCACAAGCTTAGAGTGGCACCAGCTTACTTGACACAGACAGATCAGTCCAAGCAGTCTTTTAGGCACTATGGGTAAGTTAATGTGTGGAGATCCTTAAATCCTCGGCTCCTATTTCTTTTAGGATTACAATTCTATAAAGAGTACAGAAAATTGTACATTACCATCTTGTTCTTTTCATGGGGTTTCTGTGACTTCCCTCCACGCTTTCACTTCCGATATGTAAGATTTCCGTATTTTCTCACGACGTGTTTCTGTGGCATCAGCGACTTACTTCCACTATCTTCAAAGGTTGCCCTTCGCTGACTTCACGTTGGCATAGCTTACCAACAGCTCTTTACTGGAATTCTGACTTCATTCCCTTGGTGGCTTTATTCGATTCAGTACAATAGTAACCGGGAGATTGTTGCTGGGCACCGGCGACAAGCTTCCGTAGCTATCCAGGATTGGATGGGAACACAGGAACAGAAAACGAGAGAGTGTTTGAGTCTTGCGCTGTGCCTTATATTACAAATGCAAGCGCCCTCTCTCTCTCTCTCGGTGACTACATCATACTCTTAGCCGATTGGTCACCCCAACTCCGAACTGTTTTGACACGGTTCTAATACATATATCTCTTAAGCACATCTAATAATAACCATTTCGGTCCTGAGACACAATTTCCCTTTGCTCATTTTACACAGACATTATCAATTCTAAATACAAATTTCTTAAGTTAATTTAATATTAACAATCTCAGTCGGTTTGATATACTTTTGAGTGAACATATATACAACACTCTCTTAGCCCTGTCTCTGGAGGCATAAGCATGTCCTTATCCTTAGGTCTGATGGTCACTGTATGTTGGGTCGGAAACAAGATGGATTACAAATAGTGAGTCAGCTCTTTTTCCAACACAACACCGGTTTCATAACCATCTCCATTTGCTTCACTTTATGTAACATACTCTCTTTATAAGTTTCAGTAAGGAAATACCGTGAGTAGGCATATTACTAACTATTATAATAATGGAATTAACTGACGTAAATTATTCTTTATTCATAGAATTTTCACCTGAGTATCACAGGCAGCATCAGTACAGATACAAGACTAATTAAACAATAACTGTTATATTCACAAAGCGCCACCTAAGTAGCTAAGGTTAAATTTCCTACATTTATTTAATTATTATTTATTTATTTTTAAGAATTTAAATTTAATTATTTAGTTATTTAATTATAATAATTAATTTTTTTTTTTTTTTTATAAATATATATGTGTATACAATTATATGTTAGGAAAGATTTGCTGCTTTATAAAGTACTATCTCCCACAAGGGGGAAAGACGGACCATCGGATCTGTTTAGGTTAGGGGAGTGAAGTAACATTTCACATGTTTCTTTGTTAACCTTAGCTACTTAGGTGGCGCTTTGTGAATATAATAGTTATTGTTTAATTAGCCTTGTACCTGTACTGATGATGCCTGTGATACTCGGGTGAGAATTCTACGAATAAAGAATAATTTACGTGAGGTAATTCCGTTATTATAATAGTTAGTAATACTCTCTTTATGCTATCCAATCAAATGCTTTTCAAAATCCACCAGTATCATGATATTGCCATTTCCTTCATCCAGCTAAACTATTACTTTATTATAGAAAGTGAGTGAATTACAAAACAAAAATTTACTTTGCACAAAGCTTCACTATGGTCATTCCTCTTTATAAAGGCTTGATATGACCAAATCTGGATTACTGTGTTCAGGTCTGCTGACATGAATTTCTTGTGGGATGAGGAAGTGGTGGAGAGGATCCAGAGGTGAGTGACCAAGATGGTGAGAGGTCTGTGGAATACTCCTTAGAGGTTGAGGGTTTGTGAATTGCAAAAGCTGGTTGACAGGCAAAAAAGGAGCAATATGATAGAAACATTTAAGTTACTTAAAGGCTTTTATACAACTGATGCACTTAGCTAAAGGAGCAAGAACAAGAGGTTATCCCTGGAAGTTGGGTAAGAGCGTGGTTAGCAAGGGCATGAGGACTAGATTTTTTACTTGGAGAGCGGTGAATGAATGAAATGAATTGCTTGAGTCAGTTGTGAGTGTTCTGTCTGTTAATGGAAGGTATGATAGATATTGTCTTGACAGTCTGGGTCTCCCATGATTAATCTTAGAAGTTCATGGAGGTGTCCCTGCAATAATGATAAAGCTATGCAAACCCCCCCCCCCCCCACACACACACACGCACACAGTATGATATTATTATCTACCTACTCTTGAATTCTACCCTTAACCAACATTTTTAGTACCACAACTGGCACTTCTATGAGATACTGATCAGTCTAGAATTTGCTATTGGAACCATCTCGTCTTCTTTCAACTCCCTTCAGGTCTTACAGATCCAAAAAGAACAGCCTGTTAGGAACAATGACTTTTCTTTTGCACCTTCTACAATTCATCAGAATCACTAACATCCATCAGATCTCCTGCACCTTTGTGTGTGTGCGCGCGTGCGTGCGTGTAAGGTAAGTCTGTATAGCTCTTTGAGCTTATAAAAGTCATCCAGAGCAGGCTTTCACGACCATCAGTGCATTATGTGGGATTCAAACCTACAGTCTAATGGCTGGAAAGTGGGCATGCTGTCACACTCAGCCAAGTAAATTAAATCTTGAAATCCACAAGTCTTCAGGATTCCTCTAAAATATGTTGGCTATTTAGGTACATCTTAACTAAAAATTGTGCTCAAAGAACAAATATGTTACTTGTTCCATAGGTTCTGCATTCTTTGTTCACCTACTGTTGAGAATGCAATTGACAATTTTAATGTTTCCAAATTTGTTAACAGATGTTCAATTTAGTTAGAGTTCTGAAGATGTGTGCTAAATTTTATCAAGGATTATGACACCATCTGCATAAAGAGCAGAGCTGAATATAATAAATTTAGTTTAATCCTTTATCCCAGTGAGAGCAAACAAAGTTTGCACCTGAAAATATCTTCAGGACTGAATATAGTGTTGTACTATCTTACCTGGGTAAGTAGTACAACACCAGGTAACTCGTTGCAAAGGTGGAGCAAGATACCAACACTCCTATCCCAGTATCTCCCAAATGCAAAACACATCTCCTTGTGGATATGTATACTGTTATGCATTAAGGGATTGGCCACTACCCAGACTATTTTCGACTTTTATTGAGGTCTCTTCAGCGGGAATATTTCTGATTTTATGATCAGCTTCAACCGGATAATCACTTTCCTTGATTATCCGGTTGATATAGATGATTTATCCTGATTTATAACAGTTGGCATCCTTATCTAATTGATTTTACATCAAACCTTCAATTCTAAATGATGACTTACAGCATAAGTATAAGCTATATATTGCTTTGTATAATGTAATATTTACACCACATAACGGTAGCTTTTGAAACAGCTTTTCTCTTGCACTTTATCGTATGCCTCTTTTCCAAATCCATTTTTGTCCTAGTGTTGGCAACAATAAGTTTACATAAGATATAATAGTAATACTACATGAAAAGTTTACATTATTACTAACTTCCTATGAACAATTTTCTTCCAAATTAATCTGTTATCTGTCAGGATTGCAATATTGTTACATCTTCTATTTGACAGTCTAAAGCACATCAATCCACCTAGATCTTGGTCTTCCTTTGAGTGTTAATTTAACTGCCATCCATGCAAATATAACTACTTTTGCTAACTTTTCCTCTTCCATTGTATTTGTTACAATACCACCTGAGATTATCTCTACTAACACTCCTGAATGCTAACAATATCAAGTTCTATCCTAATATCCTTGTTTTTAATATGACTGCCACTGATGCCATCTGTTCACTCTCCTTAATCTTTCTGAGGTCTCATACCAGTGGTCTCAGTCTGAAGAAGTGTTTTATTTCTTACCTACCTCTCACATCCACAAGTTAGAAATTATTTCAAACATTGCCTTCTATAGATGGTTTAGGGTCTTGACTAATTTCTTTCTTGTTTCATATACATTTACTCAGTTGACTTTGACTTCCTACCAAAGTAGGAAGAGTGGAATATATAATTTGCCCTCTTCACTAAAATTGTGCCTAGATAGCGGAAATGTTTTACAAAGGTAAATTTTAAAAATTTCTGGTTTTATCCCTTTTGTTTTTATTTTTGGCAATCTCATTTAATGTTGATGAAATGCAAATTTGCATATTATTCTTAGGTGTTTCTATAGCTCATTACCATACTAAATAATTTAAAATGCAGACAGAGCATGCTGTTCAAAATACAAAATACGAAGCTTGTCATTGGGGCATTATTTAAAGCGTAGATAGTGTGTGCTGTTCAAAATACGTATTAAAATGTAATAATTTTTTTGAAAAAATTTTCGCTTAAAATAATCAAGATTTTTATGATGTTTACTGAAAACATTAATCTATTTTAAATCACTATAGGAAAATGTCTTGGGTTGGGGCCCCAGGCACGTGCTTCACTGCCTTAATGGGCAATCTGCCACTGCACTCACCAACTTAGTCACTCTTCTCTGAAACCTCTCCACAGCATCCTCATCTCCAAGGAATCCAGGTGACCAGACCTGAGCACAGTAATCCAAATGTGGAAGTATCGATGTTTTATAAAGGGGAATAATAACCTCTTTATCTCTGGCAGTCAGTGTGTTCGTCAACAACCAGGTAATCCTATGTGCAATCTTAGACACCTTAGCAATATTTCCCCTGAACTTCCTCTCCCTATCTACCAACACCCCTAAGTCCCTAGCCTCATCAATCTCTTGCAATCTATAGAGTATCATATCCTGATCCACCCATTCTTGAATTTTGTCTTTAACCAACTTTTCCAATACTTTTACCACTACTCCTGAGATGGTGATTGGTCTGTAATTAACTACCGCAGTTTTAGAGCCACCTTTATGCAAAAGAACCACTTTGCCTAACTTCCACTTCCTAGGGACCATATCAGAGTTCAAACTTAAGTTAAATATCCAAGTAAGAGGGGTTGACAATTCCTTTGCGCATTCACGCAACAACCGAGCTGATATTCCATCTAAACCTACAGCAGTGTTTGTATTTAAATTTTGCAATATATTAAATGCCTCTGATTTCTTAACTTCAATTCTCACATTAGTTATTGCTACAGATACAGAGATATCCTCACTTGGGTGATAGACTTTTGAAAAGTGATCACTCAGTAACTCAACTATTACATCTGATTTTGTCACCACAATACCATTAGCACCCACTATAGTTATCCTTCCGAAGTCATTCTTCCTTTTACTTGCCACATATATGCGAGTACTTTGTGATTTTTAAAACTAATACAAACTAACAGTTTAAAAACTACATACATGAATAAATATTAGTATGTACATGTATTTCCTAACATTTATATAAAATTTTTGTAAAGGTTAGGAAATAACAAACCGTGTATGTAACAACAGAAATGTGTGTAATACATGTTCATGTCTTGCAGCTCTCAAACATACGAAGTTTATCATGTTTATCATACGTGGCTCTTACGTTAAGCAAATTTGGCCACCCCTGAACTATAACCACGTAAATGAAAACCTGACAGCACCTATTAATGATATTTCTTGAACATTTGTTTTATATTATTTTTATTTTGTTCCATGTTTCTTTTCACAACTGACTACACTCTCAATGTTCTAGCATTAATACTTGAGGAATAAATGTTACTTTTTCATCCATCTTTTTTATCCTAGAGATGGCAACAATGGAGTTTGCACATAAAATATCACAATAACTGTAATAAAAACAGACAACTTTATTACAAACTGTTCTTAATACAATGAACAGCATGCCTCTTGAAAAATGTCTATACTGCTCCTACAGTATGGTGAAAGTTTTGTTTCTTGCATATGAGAAATGACTTATTACATTTTCAAATTAGTTTCAGCATCTCCATGGGACCAGCTTCCTACTTTTGAGATCACACAGATTGAAAAATGGTCTACAAAATGACTTACTGTAAAATAGGATAACATACACTTCCCTGGAAGTTTAATCCATGTTACAGGATATTAAGACCAACTTGTAGTGCAGGCAACTGTTTGTGATTATACATGAGTTATGAAGATACTAGTTGCTTATACTAGGATAAAATATAGATGCAAACAAGAATAATTCTTCAAGCCATATACAATACACCCATGCAAGAATATCAAGAATATATAATATGCATAGCAGAAGGGAAAACTTTTCTCCTACCCTGAAGAAAATTTGAAAGTATGAAAAGTATATAACAAACAAAAATTAAGAAAAGTGGTTTAATTTTCACAATAATATGTAACAGGTCATCAACTAGCTGATGTTAATCAAAAAATTTTAAAATGAGACAGAAATGTTCAAATCTTACCAAGTACTCTTACAGCAATCCATTGAACACCAAGAGCAAAGGATTTTTGAGACTCTGCTACACATCTAAAAATAATGAAAAGCAGCTAAACATTAACGTTTATGAAGCGTTCTGTCTTTTCATTATTTTAATTATAAAAGCCTTCATTACAAATATCAAACATTACTCATTTGTAATACTTTCATATATAGCTAAAATAAAACTTGGTCTATATGTCTTTCATTGTATAAAATTAAATAAGCTAATTACTGCTTATATTGTGATAAGTTTTGTTTATGAACTGATCAACTGTATTAACATTATTCAGGACATCCACAGAGTCAAGACTCATTGTGGGATGAATATCTTACACAATACAAAGGCTATCATACAACTCAAACTCAATCCCTATCACCATCCTATCAGGCAATGCATTCCACAGTCCAGCTACCTTACATGCAAATAAACCGCTTCTAATCAACTTATCCCAGTGTCAATCCTATAATTACCACTCAACAAAGTAGTAGTATGATTCATTTTTTAAACGAATCATACTACTACATTGACTTCTATCCATCAAAATCTGAAACCTGCATGCATTCAATCTATCTTCATAACTAACACCACATGATCTTGAGATATAAGGAGGCAGGTGAAGATGCATGAAGAGTATAAGACACAGGCCAGAAGAGTGATTAGTATGGTAAGGAAGATGAAACTGCAATATGAGAGGAGATTGGCCCTAAGATCCAAAGAAAATCCTAGGGAATTTTTTTTAGATATCTGGCCAGTAGGAGGAGAAATGACTGTGGAAGAATGATATTGTGGAATAAAAATGGGAATAGAGTGACTGATGCAGAGGACATAGTGGAATTGTTCAACGAACACTTTATTGGAGTATTTCATCCTTGAGGAGTCAGTTTTAATGCTAGAGGGATTGGGCAGGTTTGAGGTTTAGAGGTACAGGAGGAGTGTGTTTCAAATGCTGAGTACTCTGGATGTCAGTAAAGCTGTGGGACTGAATGGTATTTCACCACAAGTTTTGAGAGAATGTGCTAGGGAACTGACAGTGCCTTTAACCTGGCTTTTCAATGAAAGTCTGGCTGCAGGAAAGGGCCCATGGAATGGAAGGAAGGTAAGATAATGCCAGTGCATAAGGGCAGTAGTAGACTGGAAGTGTCTAATTATAGACCAGTTTGTGCATCATCAGTAGTCAGTAAGATCTTGGAGAAAGTAGTGAAGGACCATATACAGCATTGGGCAGATGAGGGTAATGTTATCTGTGAGAGTCAACATGGATTTGTGAAGGGTGCTCTTGTTTTAGCAATATGCTAGTCTTGAGTTAAGGGGATAAAAATCCCTTCTTGTTTTTCAGCCAGTAAGCGAAACTAAGATCGAACACTACGATCTGTAACGTTTCATGCCGACGAACTGTCAGCGTATCCAAGCGTAAGTGACCACTTGGTAGTGACACACCACGGCAACTCGTTGCAAAGGTGAAGCAAGCTTCCTCACTGTTCTTGATATTTTCTCATAATGTCAAACACAGCTCTTAAGAGATGTAGTACTGTTTTACATTATGAGGAGAGGTCACTACCCAGACCGGTTTCAACCTTTTTTGAGGTCTCATCAGTGAGTAGCTAGACCTAGTTAATATCAGAGTTTAAGTGAAGAAAACTTACATACTTTTGCTATACGATTGACCGAAAGGTGTGTCACTATATTTCATTATAACATCGTATAACTAAGATGAAAAGCCAAAAGGCTATTTTTTTCTGGCGAGGTTGTTATGTCTCATAACAACCTCGCCAGAAAAAAATAGCCTTTTGGCTTTTCATCTTAATATGCTAGTCTTTTATGATAAAGTTAAAAGAGCATTAGATGAGAGAAAGGCATCTACTGCCATTTTCTTAGACTTAGAAACCACATGATAAGCTGATATTTAAGTTGCAGCACATGGGTCTGTTGAAAGTTTATTTTTCACTTGGTTAGACTATAATAAATTTAGTTTAATAATTTATCAAAGTGTGAGCAAACATAGTTTGCACCTGAAAGTATCTTCATGACTAGGGTAAATTTGTACAACACCGAGCAACTTGTGGAGCAAGCTAACATCACTCCTATCTCGGTATCTCCCATAATGCAAAACACATCTCCTTGCAGATATGTATAATGTTATGCATTAAGGGAAGGGCCACTACCCAGACTAGTTTTGACCTTTATTGAGGTCTCTTCAGTGGGAACCCGGCCCAAGTGGAGATACCAGGCAGAAGCATTATGCTAATGACCTTGCTAATGCTTCTGTATGATATCTCCACTTGGGCCTGGCTCCCACTGAAGAGACCTCAATAAAGGTCGAAACTAGTCTGGGTGACCCTTCCCTTAATGCATAACATTATACATATCTGCAAGGAGATGTGTTTTGCATTATGGGAGATACTGAGATAGGAATGATGCTAGCTTGCTCCACCTTTGCAACGAGTTGCCCAGTGTTGTACCAACTTACTCCAGTCCTGAAGATACTTTCAGGCCCAAACTTTGTTTGCTCACACTTGGATAAAGGATTAAATTAAATTTATTATAGCACATGGGTCTGGATGTCAGATTGGTCAACTGGATTCAGGATTGGCTGTCTGATAGGTATCAGAGAGTTGTGTATAGTGGGGCAGTTTCAAGGAAGCAGAGGATTACATGTAGGGTCCCACAGGGAGCAGTACTGGGGCCTATATTGTTTAACCTTTATATCAATGACATTGTCAGTGGATTGCAAGGGGATATTCAGTTGTTTGCAGATGATGCAAAGCTGGGAAGGATTATTAGTAATAGTGCAGATGCGGCAGCCCTGTAAGAGGATTTGAATAAGCTAGATAGATGGGCAAATGAATAGGGGCTTCGGTTTAATGCAGCAAATTGTAAGGTCTTGAGGTTTGGGACACATCGATGGGACACCGCATACTCTATTGGAGGAGCTATAATGGAGGAAGTAGGGGAGACAAGAGATCTAGGGGTGATGATTGATAGAAACCTGAAATTTAGGGGACATATTGCAAAACTGGTGAAGGTAACACAGAGGATTGCTGCAATAATGAGAAGGACGCTGACCTGCAGAGATAAAACAGTTATCATTCCGTTGTATAAGCCCCTGATCAGACCACACTTAGACTATTGTTCTCAGATTTGGTCCCCAGGATTCTGAAGGGGATAAATTAACTGAAAAGGGTACAAAGGCAGATAATAAAGATAGTTTCAGGACTGTACAATGAAAGTTATGAGGATTGGCTGAGGGAATGTGGACTGCAGAGTTTGGTGGATTCAGGAAGTAGAGGTGATATGATTGAGACTTTTAAACTGTTGAGAGGTGGTTACAGGGTTGACAATGGGGAGTTCTTTTGTTTGGTTGAACAGCAGGAGGGAGTGATGACAAGAGGCCATCCCTGGAAGTTACGAAAGGAATATGTGAGCAAGAGGATGAGGAGTGCTTTCTTTGCATGGAGGGTGGTTGAACCATGGAATGCATTGCCTGATGGAGTGGTGAGAGCGAGAACGGTCAATGAGTTTAAGGAGTGGTATGATAGACTTTGTGTTTTTTAGGGAGGACCTCCCACAATGAGTCTTTTGACTCCATGAAGGCCTGAATAATAATAATAAGTTTTAAAAGAGTAAACCGTGAGTAGACATATCGATACAAAATAAATAACGGAAAAAACTCACGTAGAAAGATTATTTAATAGTATAATTTTCGGCTATGTGTCACAGGCATTTTCAGTACATTAAGCTCAAAATTAAATACTGACAATTCCAAAAAGCGCCATCTAAGTAGCTGGTGTAAGATAACTAAAAGGTCAATAACTTTCCTAAAAAAAAAAATAATAAAAAAAAAATAAAATAAAAATTTAGGAAAGATTAGCTGATTTGTTAAGTACTATCTCCCATAAAGGGGATAGACGTAATATAAACATATAAACAGATCCGACGGCTTACGTCTATCCCCTTTATGGGAGATAGTACTTAACAAATCAGCTAATCTTTCCTAACATTTTATTGTATTAATTTTTTTTTTTTTTTTTTTTTTTTTTTTTTTTTTAGGAAAGTTATTGACCTTTTAGTTATCTAACACCAGCTACTTAGGTGGTGCTTTTTGGAATTGTCAGTTAGTGTTTAATTTTGAGCTTAATGTACTGAAGATGCCTGCGACACACAGGTGAAAATTATACTTTTAAATAATCTTTCTACATGAGTTTTTTCCATTATTTATTTTGTATCAATAATAATAATGATCTTGATTTTTTATCTGCCTCCGTACCCTCTCCAAGATTCATACAATAGAATCACCATTCTTATCAGCAATTCTCTTAGTTACCTACATTTCTCTAATACAGCAACACCAACAGAGTATAATTTATTTATAATAAATATTTCATTAAAGTTAATTACGGTTGTTATCGTGTAATTTATTATTTATAGTTATGCCACAGGTACCTTTAAAGATTAAACCAACAGAGTATGTAACTTTCCATTGCTGAACCCCAAATTTCAAGACCTTACATTTCAGTGCATTAAACTCCATTCATCTGTCCCTGCCTTTCCAGTTTATTCAAATCTTCCTGAAGAGCCATAACATTTGCTCTATTACTCTTTCCAGCTTGACATTATTTGCAGATAACTGAATGTCCTCTTGAAATTCACTGGCTATTATTATTATTATTATTATTATTCAGGCCTCCATGGAGTCAAAAGACTCATCGTGGGAGGTCCTTCCTAAGAACAAAGTCTGTCAAGACTCATCAAGGGGAGGTCCACCCTAAGAAACACAAAGTCTATCATACCACTCCTTAAACTCATTGACCGTTCTCGCCCTCACCACTCTATCAGGCAATGCATTCCACGGCTCAACCACCCTCCATGCAAAGAAACCACTCCTCACCCTCTTGCTCATAGTTTCCTTTCGTAACTTCCAGGGATGGCCTCTTGTCATCACTCCTTCCTGCTGTTCAACCAAGTGAAAGAACTCCCCAGTGTCAACCCTGTAACCACCTCTCAACAGTTTAAAAGTCTCAATCATATCACCTCTCCTTCTTCTATCTGCCAAACTCTGCAGTCCACATTCCCTCAGCCGATTCTCATAACTATCCTTGTACAGTCCTGAAACCATCTTTGTCATCTGTCTTTGTATCCTTTCCACAGTTAATTTATCCCCTTCAAATCCTGGGGACCAAATCTGAGAACAATAATCCAAGTGTGGTCTGATCAGAGACTTATACAACGGAATGATAACCCTCTTATCTCTACAGGTCAGTGTCCTCATAATTGCAGCAATCTTCTGTGTTACCTTCACCACCTTTGCAATACGTCCCCTAAACTTCAGGTTTCTATCAATCATCAACCCCAGATCTCTTGTCTCCCCAACTTCCTCCAGTATAACTCCTTCCATAGAGTATGCAGCATCCCATCACTAACAAAAGTAGATTACTGTAGAGGCTCCAGTTAAGCCATGTGGAACCCCACTTGTGACCTTCTGCTTCCTCTGTCACACAAAACTTTCTAGTATGTATCAAGACAGCCAATCACCAATCTGTTCATTAACCTGATATCTAAACCTATATGCTGCAACTTGAATATCAGCTTATGTGGCACTCTGTCAAATGAGTTTGTAAAAAAAAAAAAGTGGTATATGTCCAAGTTTTAGTAATTTATTTGCTTATTACAATAAGGTGACAGTTGCATTGAATGAGGGAGATGGATACATAGTAGTATACTTAGATTTTGCAAAGCCTTTTGATTGACTATGAACTTATCACATGGTAATCTAACTAGAGCAGAAAAGGTTGTATATATTAGACTAGTGCATTGAATTGAAGATTGGCTGAGATGTCAGCAAGTTGCTTGTGGCTGAGCAATATCCTGGAAGAGCAAAGTCACTAGTGGGGTTCCACAAGGTTTTTCTGTTCTTTTCAATGTTGTGTTCATTTTTATCCTACTTAAAACTGAGTGATGGGTGATCTTCCATTTTCAGATCCTCTGTACTCTCTTATATCCTGAACCAACATGAAGCTACCACTATCAGCAATATCATAGTCAATGAGGTTTTTCTTATTTTTTGCATCTTCTCTGCACGTGAACTTGTGCATGTCTATGTTGGAACATGGAGTTAGTAATGACTAGAATATATCTTGAGCAGAAAACTGGAAGATACCATTATTAGCCTTGCCCTTTTCTTCAAATTTTCCCAAAATATTTCTGTATAACTGGTGGGACTCACTTTCTAGTCTGCTGTTTAGATCTCAAAACAAGGACCACTTCTTTCAAATTTACCAACTTTTTCAATTATCAGTAATTTGGTAAACAGTTTCAGAAAAACTGGGCTACTGGTAATTTCTTACATTTTCAGGAAGGTTATATGGAAAAACAATATTAATGAACTAAAATTTTAGTTCATTAATATTGTCCTGATTCATTGAAACATAAATCAGGACAAATAAAATGAAATCTAAATACAAAAAATAAAAAAAGTTTTAAATAAACTTATTTTTATTCAGCATACTTTATTTAAAAAATAAATACTGCATAAAACAACTTACTCAGGCTGTAGTTCCCTAAAAGTGACCAAATTTTTGTGCAAATTAATCAGAAGTAGAAAAAAATTCTTTGGTTTTACACCCCTTGCAAGAGGATTTAAATAAGCTAGATAGATGGGCAAATGAATGGGGATGTCAGTTTAATGCAGCAAAATGTAAGGTCTTGAGGTTTGGGAAACATCGATGGGATGCTGCATACTCTAAGGGAGGAGTTATACTGTAGGCAGTAGGGGAGACAAAAGATCTGGGGTTGATGATTGATAGAAACCTGAAGTTTAGGGGACATATTGCAAAGGTGGTGAAGGTAACACAGAGGATTGCTGCTATTATGAGAAGGACACTGACCTGCAGAGATAAGAGGTTTATCATTCCGTTGTATAAGTCTCTGATCAGACCACACTTGGACTATTGTTCTCAGATTTGGTCCCCAGGATTTGAAGGGGATAAATTAACTGTGGAAAGGACACAAAGACAGATGACAAAGATGGTTTCAGGACTGTACAAGGATAGTTATGAGGATCGGCTGGGAGAATGTGGACTGCAGAGTTTGGTGGATAGAAGAAGGAGAGGTGATATGATTGAGACTTTTAAACTATTGAGAGGTGGTTACAGGGTTGACACTGGAGAGTTCTTTCGCTTGGTTGAACAGTGGGAAGGAGTGATGACAAGAGGCCATCCCTGGAAGTTACGAGAGGAAACTGTGAGCAAGAGGGCGAGGAGTGGTTTCTCTCTCCTTTCCGTCTTTGTGAAAACTGCTATAACGATCATATTCTATTCCCATGAGTCGAAGTAAGTCAAAATACATAGGGAATGTTAAGAAAAAAATATTTTTAAAAATGGACATGAAAATAACAAATCTTGAAGGAAAAAAATTTTAATATGACTTTTCACTAGTAATTCCAATGACAGTTTCCAATAATATCATGCATAAATGAGTTCAGTGTTCTGAGGTTAACTGTGCTATTAATATTATACTGTATAGTAAATCTCACAGCTATCATATAATCTAATGTCGGAAGGAAAATTTTATAGTACGATTAAGAAAGATACCTAAGGGTGGCTGCAAGGGATGGCATGCTAACTAGAAATGTAAAAAACATGGAGAAGAACATCATGATAGTAATGATGATAGGTTTATATCCACAATCTGTTGTGCATTTTTCTCGTGTTGCTTGATAAGTCACCATCTTGCTACCGTAAGTTGAATTTTTGCCTAGATCATCGATACAATGACACTTTCCATACATCTGAAAGGAACAACATTTAAATGGTTCAGTTTAAACTATCACAATATCATTAGAACCTAAATGCAATTTATATATTACTTTTCAATACCATTTTTCCTAGTTCCACTAATTAGGAAATATTTCCTAATTAGTGAAATTTCCATAATTAGAATCTATTTACAGAATTATGACAAAAAAAAAAAATAATAAAAATAAAAAAAAATAAATAAAAATAAAAATAAAAAAAAAATATATATATATATATGAGAAGAAAACAGATATTGGCTCAACAATCTAAAAAACACCTATGCAATGAACTTTCAATGGGAAGTTCAATGAACTTTGCAGTGCCATTCTTCACAGACAAAGAGCTGTATGAATGGAAGTCCAAACAAGTCACTTGCACAAGAATAGGCAAGTCCTGTAGCTTTTATAGTACCTGAAATGGCTATATTCAGGAGTTTCAAACCTTAGGAATTCTCTATTGGGTCCTATTATGTGATTATTATACTGATTAACATTTTCTATCCATCATTTATAACAGATAAGTCTAACAACATGTACCTGAACTATAGCAACAACCTATTCGTGCTCCATTTTTTTAAATTTATATTTATTTTCTTTTCAACCAACAAGTCGTAAGTTCAAATCCCATCATGGCATGGATGTTTGTGATCGCCTTTAGGTGGAATGTGAATTTCATCACCAGGTGTGAGACCACCTCCCCGCTTATTGGAGGCGTGAAGTGGCTGAAAAAGTTCTATGTTCAGTCTCTAGAACAGGATTCCTGGACAACGTAAAAATAAATTTCAAAAAATTTAAAATAAATAAATAAATAAAAAAATTACAGAAATGGAGGAAAAAAGATCCTTGCCCACCCACAGTACAAATCTGCTATAGGTTTGGTAATAACCTTTTGTGGGTGGAAGCAAAAAAAAAAAAAAATTTGGAAATGTAAAAATATCTTAAGATTATTCTAAAGATACAAAATATTTGTTTTTAGAATTTTATATAACCAATGAGATTTTGTAATTTGTATACATTCAGTCTATTACTGTTTTATACCTTTTGTATCATTGGTAGTATAGTAACAGCCATCAAACCAAGTTGCTCTGTCTTCAAAAGAAACACTGACTTAATCAAATTTAAAAAACACTTAATTCTATTAAATTCTTTATATCTAACTTTTTCTTTTTAAATATTGTATAAGCACATTTCAATATTATTACCATCATTAACACGTTCGCTGCCAACTACGAGTATACTCGTAGTTGGTAAACCAGCCCCACAAGCCAGCTACGAGTATACTCGTATGATGCTTACCGCCGGCAACGAGATTACTGTACTAACCTTGAAGAAGTGAAAATGCTTGGCTTGTGGAGCTAGCATCAAAACTGTGTATTCTCATAGATGGTATATGCTCTGCACAAGCCAACTACGAGTATACTCGTAGGACGCTTACCGCCGGCAACGAGATTACCGTACTGACCTTGAAGAAGTGAAATTGCTCGGTGTATGGGAACAGACTATGCCGAAGTAGCGTGGCAGCGAACGTGTTAACAAATTTGCCGGCCTGGTTGGCCGAGTGGTTAGCATATCCGCTCTCCAGCCAAAAGGCTGCAGGTTTGAATCCCGCTGTGGGCATGAATGTTTGTGATTATCTGTGAAAATATCAGTGGTGGTGGTCGGCGGTAGATGGTGTTGGTGTAAATGATGAAGGTAGTTGTGCATGGTGGATTGGTGGAGACAGAGTTGTATAGTAGGTGCCCTCCCTCGACAAGTCTTTGGACTCCTGGAGGTGTTATGTAATAATAATAATAAACATGCATAGAATCAATAGGCTAACTGCAGTGTACAGCTACTCAAACAGCACCATATACCTTAACACTGCGCAGTTATAATTCATATGGGAACTTGCTTTACTGTAAGTTATGTCCCATCCACATCAGACAGGTGCATTTTTACAAAGTTCTTTTCTGCATATATGGCATCGTTAGTTCCCTTTTTTTCTGGTAAAATTTCATTTGTAAAAGTCATTATTATTATTATTATTATTATTTAGCCCTACAAGGAGTCAAGACTCATCGTAGGAGGTCCTTCCTAGGAAACACAAGTCTATCATACCCCTCAAACTCATTGACCATTCTCGGTCTCACCAATGTATCAGGCAATGCATTCCAAGGTTCAACCACCCTCCATTCAAAGAAACCACTCCTCACCCTCTTGCTTACAGTTTCCTTTCGTAACTTCCAGGGATGGCTCCTTGTCATCACTCCCTCCTGCAGTTCAACAAGTGAAAGAATTCCCCAGTGTCAACCCTGTAACCACCTCTCAACAGTTTAAAAGTCTCAATCATATCACCTCTCCTTCTTCTTCTATCCACCAAACTCTGCAGTTCACATTCCCTCATCCCATCCTCATAACTAACATTGTACAGTCTTGAAAATATCTTTGTTATCTGCCACTGTAACCATTCCACAGTAAATTTATCCCCTTCAAATCCTGGGGACCAAATCTGAGAACAATAGTTAAGTGTGGTCTGATCAGGGTCTCAAACAACAGAATAATAACTCTTTTCTCTCTGCAGGTCAGCATCCTTTGCATTATTGCAGCAATCCTCTGTGTTACTTTCACCACCTTTGCAATATGTCCCTTGAATTTCAGGTTTCTATCAATCATCATCTCCAGATCTCTTGTCTCCCCTACTTCATCCATATATATCTCCTCCAATAGAGTATGCAGCATCCTATCGATGTGTCCCAAACCTAAAGACTTTACATTTTGCTCCATTAAACCAACATCCCCATTCATTTTCCTATCTGTCTAGCATATTCAAATCCTCTTTCATGACTACCACATCTGCACTATTACTAATAACCCTTCCCAGCTCACATCTCATCATCTGCAAACAACTAAATATCCCCTGCAATCTACTGACAATGTCATTGATATAAAGGCTAAACAATATAGGTCACAGTACTGAGCCCTGTGGAACCCCACTTGTAACCCCCCCCCTGCCTCCTTGAAACTGCCCCACCATACACAACTCTCTGATACCTATCGGACAGCCAATCCTGAATCCAGTTGACCAACCTGACATCAGACCCATGTGCAGCAACTTAAATATCAGCTTATCAAGTGGCACCCTGTCAAAAGCCTTCGCTAAATCCAAGAAAATTTAAGTATATGCTTTTCCCTCATTTACTGCTCTTGTAACTTTACTAAAACAAGAGCACCCCCTCACAAATTCATGTTGACTCTCACAAATAACATTACCCACATCTGCCCAATGTTGTATATGGTCCATAACTAATTTCTCCAAGATCTTAACTACTGATGACACACGAACTGGCCTATATTTAGACACGTCCGGTCCGCTACCGCCCTTATGCAATGGCACTACCTTACCTTCCCTCACTGGTCACCTTTCCCGTAGCCAGACTTTTATTGAAAAGCCAGGTCAAACGAGCTGTCAGTTTCTTAGCACATTCTCTCAAAACTCGTGGTGAAATACCATCCAGTCCCACAGCTTTACTCACATCCAGAGTACTCAGTATTTGGAACACATTCTCCTCCTGTACCTCTAAACCTCGAACCTGCCCTATCCTCTAGTATTAAAATTTACTCCTCCAAGATGAAATACACCAATAAAGTGTTCATTGAACAATTCCACTATGTACTCTGCATCAGTCACTCTATTCCCATTTTTATCCCGCAATGTCATTCTTCCACAATCATTTCTCCTCCTACTGGCCATATAGCTAAAAAATTCCCTAGTATTTTTTTTGGATCTTAGAGCCAATCTCTTCTCATATTCCAGTTTCACCTTCCTTACCATACTAGTGACTCTCCTGGACTGTGCCTTATATTCTTCATGCATCTGCTCTTTGCCTCTTTTTCACATGTAGCTCCTGTTTAATACTGTTTGTCATCAACTTTACACCAAATTGTGTAAAGTTGTATAGTAAGCTGTATTCAATTATGGAATACAGCTTACTATTGCTGCTGACAAATATTCCTTCACAATTTCCCAAGCACTAATGATATCCCAGCCTTCCAATTCCTCTCTCCATGAAACTTCCCCAAGTTGATGTGTAAGACTATCATAATCACCTGCCTTATAATTCCACATATGTTCCCGTCTCTGTGATACTCCTCCATGTCTATTCATCTTCCAAGTCAAAACCACAATGTCAATCTCTAAATGACTGAGATGTCATCTCAATTATTATCAACCCTTCTAATGCTATGACCAAATCCAAAACTCTTCAACCTCTTGTTCCCTCTATTACATGTTGCCTAAGATATTTGTCCCTCAAGAATTCTAGAAATTTCATTCCCTTATTGCTATATGCATCATCCTCTCCCCAATTTATATTGCTGTAGTTAAAATCTCCCATAACAATGATTCTTCTTGCACTTGCAAAGCTCAACTGTCTAAACATCTCCTGCTCCCCACCCTCTGTGCTCCTGGGTTTATAGCAACACCCCACTAAATATCCAGTCTTGCCTATCTCTACCTCACATCATACGCTTTCAAAAGCATTAGTGTCCCTGCCTTCCAAATCCTCCACTCTTAGAGGACAGAAATCATCACTTATCATAAGGTACTCCACCACCACGCTTTCCCTTTCTATCCTGCCGAAAAATGCTGTACCCTGCTACTTGTATTCCTGTTATTATATCCTCTTCTGTCAACCATGTCTCAGTGATCCCAATAATCTTTGGCCAGGCTGATGCTATCAGCCTGGTTGTCTGTAAGGGCTTCTGCCTTGTCTGTGTGTGCTATTCCTTGTTTGGTTTGTATAGGAGATAAGGGTTGACTTTTGGTGTGTAAGATTTTTAGGAATTTCCATATGGAGTGATCTTCTGAGTTCATTGTGGCTAATTTGGTTTCCCATTCTCTTTATCCAAATTAGCCACAATGAACTTCTGAGTTCATTGTGGCTAATTTGGTTTCCCATTCTTGATTTCTGGTTTTGTAGAGCTTCTCTGACTTTTTCTGTTGAGATTGTTTAGTGTTGTTTTGTCCTGTGGGGCTCTAGTGTTGTGATATCCTCTTTCTTGCTTTGTTCTTGGTTCTAATCAGATCCATGATTTCTTCTGGAATTCTATTGGTCAAGAGGTGGACAGTGGTTTGCATTACTGAGGTTACTGCTTTTTTGCATTTGGCTTGTCAGCTTGTTTATGGCTATATCTATCTCTTCTTTTTTTGTGTATGATGAGCGATGGACCAACATATTCTGGTAGAATTTTTGTGAGTTTGTCCCATGCCTATAAAGGAGTGCTGGGGTGAGAGTTGTTCTTGATTGCCAAGCCTGAGCTGAATGGGGTTGTGGTCTGATAAAAGTTCTATTGTTTCTAGTTGGTATTGGTATGGGATGTTTTTGAGTATTGTGATGTCCAGAACATCTGAGTTTCCTGTTGGGCTGTGATGAGTGGGGTTGGTAGGTCCAACCACGATGGCAGAGTTGTGCATTGCAGAGTTGTATAAAGTGTGACCTTTGGTATGTATGGATGAGCTAAACCAGGCTGTATGTTTGGTGTTCAGATCCCCTGCTAAGATTATAGTCTTTGGATCCGAGGATGGAATCCAGGTCAGATATCAGTAGTGGGATTCTAGGAGGGTTGTAAGCTGCGCAAATCTTTAGACTGCCTGCGATGCTGGTGTGTACCTCCACTCCAGTCACCCCTAGGTTTGTAGTTGGGGGTAAGGTACTGTGTTGTGGTTTAGGTAGCTTTTTATATAGACGGCTGTGCCTCCACCTCTTGCATCAAGTCGATCCTTTCTGTACATGGAAAAGCCACATAGTCTTGGGTTATTTCCTGGTCTAAGGTGCATTTCATTAACTAGAATGATTTCAGGTCTGTATCTGGTTGCAAATTCTTGGAGTTCCAGGATTTTACTGGAACAAGGAAAAGAGATTCCTTGTAGGAATCTCTTTCGGGAGGAGAAATTCTTGTGAGGGGCTTGTCCTGCTGAATTCTTGCAGCATGGTGGCGAGCGAGGCAGTTAAGACTGTTTCTAAGTTGGAGTCTCACTGTTCGTAGAATGTGGGGGTCTTAGATCGTGCAGCCTCAGCATACATTTTTTATATTGGTTGGTTGTATTCTCTCCTGTGTTGTTGAGGTGATTTGAGATGGTGGGTAAGTTGCCTGCCTGGTAGTGGGGTCTTTGTAGGGAGGGGGGGAAATGAGGTTAGTTCTTGTTATCCTGTGATTTTTCGGATGGGAAGTGCACTCCTTGTAATTGGCAGGGCGAGGTCCTCTGCAGTTAGCACACAGCGTGCCACTTGTCTGATGTTCTTTGCCACATTTTAAACATCTGTAGGCTGCTTTACAGAGCTTTTGGGCATAGATCACTTTTGGCATCTATGGCATTGCCCTGCCGATGTCTTCTTTCTTAGTGGCTCAGTTGTGATTTTGAGCCCACATATATTTCTTAATTTGTATATTTTTTTTTGGTGTTGGATATTTCTACCAGTACTAGTGGTATAGGTTTTCTGTCCAATCTCAGCATTCCGCTCACTTTAACTGGGGTCAGGCCTTGGTTTACAAGATGGCCAGCAAACTCGTCGGTCGCGATTCCCTCGACAACCCCTCTGAGCAACACTTTTAGGTTCTTTTCACTGGCCAGTGCAAATGGAGCTGTCCAGCATTTTCGTCATGCGGTAGTCTGACCGTTTCAGGTTGGATCTTTACTCCCTCGTCTGTGTTTCTGGCCCAGGAGAAGTTGATGTTTAGTTCTCCGAGCGATTTCGAGACTGAGGTCCACTTCTGTTCGTCTCAGAGGATTACCTGGGGAGGGATCTTTTCTTTATTTCCTGAAAGTGCTTGTGTGGGCACTTCTTCTTCCTTGGGTCGTCCACGGCCCTGCGCCTTTTGCTTGTGTGTTCTTCTGCTGTTGGTTCTGTCTGTCTGTTGCCCTCGGGTGGGGGGAGGGCAATGTTTTGTTCTGTGATATCTTCATCTTTGCGTTCCTCTGCTTGCGTATACAGTTTAAGGTAGCCTGGCCATTCTGTGTCAAACTTTTCTAGGAGTACTTTAAATAGTTCTAAAGCTTGGTCTCTATTTAAGTTCTGGCATGTTTTAGCAATTTGCTCATATTTTATAACGACGTTACGGCCAAGTTGGATAAAGGGAATGGATACACTATGATAATGTTGAATTTTTCTAAGGCATTTGACAGGATACCACACAATAGGCTGTTGCATAGAGAATATGGGATTGGAATATAATCTATTGACTTGGATCAGGGGATGGTTGACAGACAGATATCATAAAGTGGTGATACAGTGGGTGTGAATCTGCTAGATTTAAGGTGACCAGTATACCTCAGGGTTCAGTCCTTGGGCCATTATTGTTCAGTCTATACATTAATGACATCAAGCAGGGTTTATCATCAGATTTGCAATTGTTTGCTGATGATGCGAAGATAGGCAGGGCAATCAGGGAAAACGAAAATAGCTTTCATTTTAATGTTAGTAATTGTAAAGCTATGCACTTTGGTGTGATTAGAGATCCAGCGGCATATTATATTAGCGGTGTTATGCTACAAGAAACTGAAGAGGCACGGTATCTTGGTGTATTGTTGGATAAGAATTTAAAGTTCAAAGGTCACATGGCAAAAGTTGCAAATACAACTCGGACGATAACTGCATGTTGAAGCAAACCTTGACATATAAGGAAGTAATTTTGTCTCTTTATAAGACCACACCTGGATTACTGTGCGCAGATTTGTTCTCCTGGGTTCCAACGGGATAAAGAAGCTGTAGAAAGAGTGCAAAGAAGATTTACAAAGATTCTATCCGGATTATAGGATTTAGATTATGAGGACAGATTGCGAGTATGCTATTATTATTCAGGCCTCCATGGAGTCGAAAGACTCATCGTGGGAGGTCCTTCCTAAGAACAAACTCTGTCAAGACTCATCGAGGGGAGATCCCCCCCCCCCCCAAGAAACACAAAATCTATCATACCACTCCTTAAACTCATTGACCGTTCTCGCTCTCACCACTCCATCAGGCAATGCATTCCACGGTTCAACCACCCTCCACACAAAGAAACCACTCCTCACCCTCTTGCTCACAGTTTCCTTTTCTAACTTCCAGGGATGGTCTCTTGTCATCACTCCTTCCCGCTGTTCAACCAAGCAAAAGAACTCCCCAGTGTCAACCCTGTAACCACCACACTCGACAGTTTAAAAGTCTCAATCATATCACCTCTACTTCTTCTATCCACCAGACTCTGCAGTCCACATTCCCTCAGCCGATCCTCGTAACTATCCTTGTACAGCCCTGAAACCATCTTTGTCATCCGTCTTTGTATCCTTTCCACAGTTAATTTATCTCCCCTTCAAATCCTGGAGACCAAATCTGAGAACAATAGTCGAAGTGTGGTCTGATCAGAGACTTATACAACGGAATGATAACTCTCTTATCTCTGCAGGTCAGTGTCCTTCTCATAATTGCAGCAATCCACTGTGTTACCTTCACCACCTTTGCAATATGTCCCCTAAACTTCAGGTTTCTATCAACCATCAACCCCAGATCTCGTCTCCTCTACTTCCTCCAGTTAAACTCCTCCCGTAGAGTATGCTGCATCCCATCGATTTTTCCCAAGACCTTACATTTTGCTGCATTAAACTGACACCCCCATTCATTTTCCCATCTATCTAGCTTATTCAAATCCTCTTGCAGGGCTACCACATCTGCACTATTAATAATAATCCTCCCTAGCTTCGCATCATTCGCAAACAACTGAATATCCCCTTGCAATCCACTGGCAATGTCATTGATATAAAGGTTAAACAATATAGGTCCTAGTACTGAGCCCTGTACTGTACCCCACTTGTAACCCTCGGCCTCCTTGAAACTGCTCCACCATACACAACTCTCTGATACCCATCAGACAGCCAATCCTGAATCTAGTTGACCAATCTGACATCCAGACTCATGTGCTGCAACTTAAATATCAGCTTATCATGTGGCACCCTGTCAAATGCCTTTGCTAAGTCTAAGAAAATTACAGTATATGCCTTTCCCTCATTTAATGTTCTTGTAACTTTATTATAAAAGGCTAGCATATTGCTAAAACAAGAGCACCCGTTCACAAATCCATGTTGACTCTCACAGATAACATTACCCTCATCTGCCCAATGTTGTATATGGTCCTTCACTACTTTCTCCAAGATCTTAACAACTACTGATGACACACACAGACTGGCCTATAATTAGACACTTCCAGTCTGTTACCACTCTTATGCAATGCCACTATCTTACCTTCCTTCCATTCCCTGGGCACCTTTGGCAAAGCCAGACTTTCATTGAAAAGGCAGGTTAAAGGCACTGTCAGTTCCTTGGGACATTCTCTCAAAACTCGTGGTGAAATACCATCCAGTCCCAAAGCTTTACTGACATCCAGAGTACTCAGTATCTAAAACACACTCTCCTCCTGTACCTCTAAACCTCGAACCAGCCCTATCCCTCTAGCATTAAAACTGACTCCTCTAGGATGAAATACTCCAATAAAGTGTTCATTGAACAATTCCACAATGTCCTCTGCATCAGTCACTATTTCCATTTTTATCCTACAATATCATTCTTCCACAGTCATTTCTCCTCCTACTGGCCACATAGCTAAAAAATTCCCTAGGATTTTTTTTGGATCTTAGGGCCAACCTCTTCTCATATTCCAGTTTTGCTTTCCGTACCACACTAGTCACTCTTCTGGCCTGTGTCTTATATTCTTCATGCATCCTCTATTCACCTGTCTCCTTATATCTCTTCCATAACCTCTTTTTCGCATGCAATTCCTGTTTAATATTGTTTTCATCCACTTTACTCCAAATTGTGTCCTCTTCTTCACTAGTGGTATACAACTTACCATTGCTGCTAACAAATATTCTTTCACAATTTCCCATGCACTAACGATATCCCCGGCCTTCCAAGTCCTCCTTCCATGAAACTTTCCGAAGTTGACGTTTAAGACTATTATAATCACCTGCTTTATAATTCCACATAAGTTCCCGTTTCTTTGATACTCCTGCATGTCTATTCATTTTCCAAGTCAAAACTATATGGTCACTCTATCCAACTAGTGGGAGAGACGTCATCTCAGTTATTATCAACTCTTCTGATGCTATAAATTGCAGCATATGGGAATGGACATAGGGTTGGTGAGATGGATAGGAGGGTGGTTGACGGAGAGATATCAGAGAGCGGTTTACTCAGGAGTAGAGTCCACAAGATGGCCTGTGACTAGTGGTGTGCCACAAGGATCTGTTCTTGGACCACTGCTGTTTAATTTGTTCATAAATGATATAGGAAATGATCTGAGAGGAACAGTTCATTTGTTTGCGGATGATGCGAAGTTGGGTAGGGCAATAGTGAATGCAGATGACGTCAAAATTTTGCAGGATGATTTGGATAGATTGGAGGTCTGGGCTAAGGAGAATGGATGTCAGTTTAATGTGGCAAAATGTAAGGTTATGCATTTTGGGGTGAAAAGATTGGCGGCAGTTTACTGCATTGGTGGAACCCTGCTCCAGGAAATTGATGAGGCACGAGATTTAGGAGTGTAGGTAGATAAGGAATTGAAATTTAGGGGACACATTGCAAAAGTGACCAAAACAGCTCATCAAATCACTTGGTTGCTGAAGAATACGTTGACAAGCAGAGACAAGCAGGTTATTGTTCCTCTGTATCGAGCCTTGATAAGACCCCATCTAGACTACTGTGCTCAGATTTGGTCACCTAGGTTTCTTCTTGATGGGGAGGAGGTGGAGAGGATCCAGAGGCGAGTGACCAAGATGATAGCAGGTCTGTGGAATGAACCGTATGAGAACAGGTTGAGGATTTGTGGGTTGCAAAAATTGGTTGATAGGCGGAGGAGGGGAGATATGATTGAGACATTCAAATTACTGAAGGGTTTCTATAAAATTAATTCAGAAGATATTTTTGAGAACAGGGCTGGTCGTGGGAGGACTAGGGGACATCCATGGAAACTGAGCAAAAGTGTGGTTAGTAAAGGTGTTAGAGCTGGGTTCTTTACTTTTAGAGTAGTGAATGAGTGGAATGCGCTCCCTGAGTCTGTGGTGGATGCTGTGACAGTGAATGAGTTTAAGGCGAGGTATGATAGATACTGTATGAATGTCAAATAGTTGTGATGAATATGATTTGGGGCCTCCCTCGATGAGTCTAATGACTCCCTGGAGTTGCCCGTAATAATAGTAATAACCAAATCCAAAACTCTTGAGCCTCCTGTTCCCTCTGTTACATGTTGCCTAAGACATTTGTCCCTCAAGAATTCTAGAAATTCCATTCCCCTATTGCTACATGCATCTTCCTCTCTCCAATTTATACTACTGTGGTTAAAATCCCCCCATAACAATCATTCTTCTTGCACTTGCCAAACTTAGCTATCTAAACATTTCCTGGTCCCCATCCTCTGTGCTCCTGGGTCTGTAGCAACACTCCACTAAATATCCTGTCTTGCCTACCTCTACCTCACACCATATGCTCTCAAAATCCTTTGTCTCACTTCCTTCCAAAACCTCCACTCTTAGAGGACATAGGTCATCACTTATCATAACAGTACCCCACCACCACGCTTTCCCCTCCTATCCTGACGAAAAATGCTATACCCAGCGACTTCTATTCCTGTTATTATATCCCCTTCTGTCAACCGCGTCTCAGTGATCCCAATAATTTTTGGCCAGGCTTATGCTATCTGCGCCACTAATTCCTCTCCCTTATTCCGGATACTCCTGGCATTAGTATAAAACATAAATGCCATTGTTTCTATACTCAGCATTATCCCTTCTAGACTCCACTGGGCTCAGTGCTACCTGACATCGTCTCCCTTCTCCCAAGTATCCATTCCCACAAGAGGCCACCCCTGCTATAATTCTCCCTGGGACACACTGACTTGTTCAGAACAGCAATCTCTCCAGATGTGGATTGTAGACTCTGGTTAACAGGAGAAAGAGGGGTGATATGATAGAAGTCTATAAACTTTTGAATGGGTGTTATAGCATTTCAAATGATGAAATTTTTTCATTATTGGTGGTATTCACAGTAAAGGCAATAGTCAATATTTATTTATTTAGTACTGAAAACTGAAACATGGATATTATGTCTGAAATACCGAAAATGGGTAATTTTCGTACCCCATTTAGGATTTTACAAAAGGAGTATTTTATAAATTTAATTCAGTAAATGGGGTACGTCTAGCTACCCTAGGCTAGTAGCAAAACTGAAACAGATGGGATTAGATAACAGACTGGTGAGTTGGATAGCTGATTGGCTGTCAGATAAGCATCAGCGGGTTGTGTATGGAGGAATGGTATCTCATAAGAGGAAGGTCACTCACTAATGAAGTTACCACAGGTAGTGCCATAACTAGCTTTTCATGTGCCCTAGGCAAGACTTTAATTTTTGCCCCCCCCCCCTTTAACCATTTTTAACTTTAACCGAAAACATTAAGGAATCAATCCCCATGGCAGCAAAATTTGAAAATGAAAATATAATACTGATTAATATTTTGATACCCCATTTCAGATCCCCATTTGCCCTGTGCCTGTGCACCCATTGTACCTGCCTAGTTATGGCACTGGCAACAGGGATCTTCATTGTTTAACTTGTATGTTAATGACATCCAGACTAACTTAACTGGAGATATGAAGCTGTTTGCCAATAATGCAAAGTTGGGAAGAACTATGAGAAGTAGAACAGATGTTGTGGTCTTGCAAGAGAAAACCTGGTGACCAAATCTGGGCACAATAGTCCATGTGTGGCCTAATCAAAGCCTTATACAACGGAACAAGAATCTCCTTACTTCTACACATCATTCCCAGAAGCTTTTGTGTTGTCTTCACAATTTTGGCGATGTGTCCCCTAAATTTTAGATCCTTATCCATTCTCACCCCCAGATCTCTTATTTCCTCTACCTCCAACAATATATTCTCACCATGCATAAATTCTACATTCCATCTTTGTTTTCCAAATTTTAAAACCATACATTTTGCAACATTGAACATACATCCCCATTTCCGTGTCCAATCACTCAATTTATTCGAGTCTTCTTGCAAGGCCACAACATTTTCACTACTCTTTATGGTTCATCCCAACATTGCATCATCTGCAAACAACTGAATATCTCCATCCAAATCTTCGCTAATATCATTAATATACAATTTAAACAGTAATGGCCCTAAAACAGACCCCTCAGGCACTCCACTAGTGACTTTCCTTTTCCTGGATATCACTCCCCCATATACACAACTTGTTGATACCTATCAGATAGCCACTCTCCAATCCAATGTACTAATCTAATATCCAATCCCATCTCCTCTAGTTTGACTGTCAACTGATCATGAGGTACTCTATCCAAGTATTTTATTGTGTATCCTTCTCCAAGGAAGCAGTCACTTTATTGTAATAAGTAAATAGATTATTAACATAACTTCCCTTTAGCAAATCCATGCTGTCCATCAAAGATAATACCATTGTTGTCAACCCAACTCTGGATCCTAGTTCTCACAAGCTTCTCCAACAACTTAACCACAACACCTGACACACAGATAGGCCTATAGTTTGATGCTTGAGTTCGATCACCTCCTTTATGAAGTGGCACAATCTTGCCCTCCTTCCACTCCTTAGGAACTTGACCAAGTTCAAGACTCGTATTAAAAAAATATGTCAAGACAGGTGTCAACTCCATGGCGTATTCCTTCAGAATATGCAGTGATATATTATCAAGTCCCACAGCCTTATTTATATCTAGTTTACTCAACTCCCTAAACACCTCTTGCTCACTTACAGTCAGTCTCTCCTCCCCATCATAAACTGCTCTCAATCTCTACATGAAGACACATTCACAAGATTGAAAGATCTTTATGAACTGCTCATTAAGTATCTCCACCACACGTTCTGCAACAGTTGTCTTTATACCATTTTCTCCAATCAATGTAATCCTTCCATAATCACTTTCTTTTGCTTGCTACATTTAGAAAGAACTCCCTAGGATTCTTTTTGGCTTCATTAGCTAACTGCTGTTCATACCTCTCTTTAGCTACTCTCACCAACCAAGTCACCCTCCTTGCCTGGTCTTTGTAGACCTCGTGAAATTGGTTATTTCCACTTCTCTTATGCTGCCTCCACAATGCCCTTTTTCTCTGTATCACATGCTTAATCTCTTTATTCATCCATCTCACACCTACCTTATTTAACCTTCTCACCCTTGGAATACATTTAGACATTGCATCCACTAGATAGTTTTTGAAAATCCCCTAAGCTTCATTGATCTCTTTTCCAGCTAACTCCTCATTCCACGCAACACCTGCAAGCTGTCTCCTGAGCTCTTCATAATCACCCTCTTGTAGTTCCACATATACCCTTTTCTCACAGGGGTCTTCGCACTGCTGACAACCACCCAGGTAATCACCTCGTGGTCTCATCAATTGGTGGATGATTTGAAACCTCATTTATAATTACATCCTCTGATGAGATGACAAAATCCAAGACCTTTAATCCTCATGTGCCCCTGTTACATACTGTCTGAGTTAGTTATCCCTCAAAAACTCATTTTCTTTACTTCCAGTTGCTATCATCATTCCAGTCTATATTGCCATAATTAAAATCACCCATAATGATCACTCTTTTCTTATTTGCTTGGATAATTTGACTATACATTTCACTATCACCACCATCCACATTACCTAGACTATAACAACATCCCACTAAGTATTTGATTCCATTCACCTCTATCTCACACCAAACTGCCTGAAAACCACTGGCACTATTTCTGTCTTGCATCTCTACTTTGTATGGACATAACTCTTTCTCTATCATCAATAGCACTCCCCCTCCCTTTTTACCCCTTCTATCCTCACGAAACACATCATACCCTTCCATCTCTATTCCTGTCAGGGTGTCATCCTCTTCCAACCATGTCTCACTTATTCCGACAATCTTTGGGTGAACAGACACAATTAGTGCAACCATTTCACCTGCCTTGTTTCTTGTACTTCTAGCATTGGTATACAAACAGAACAGCTCATTTCTGGATCTACAGCTAGTTCCATTGATACCACTCACTCGATGTGATCTCTCCATGCTAGACTGGGGCTATTTCCCTTTCTGCTTCTTCATTTTAGAACCCTTTTCAATTCCAACTATTTCCTCTTTATCCCTGGTCATCCCATTCCTTTCTGCACATGCTCTCACCTCCTCTTGGAGCATCCACCTTTTTCACGTTGTGTACTCCTGTCCACCCTGAGCCTCCCCGTTTCTCTGCTCACCCATTCTCTCATTTTCTATACTCATACCACTCACTTCCCCATTCATATCCACTTCTCTCCTGTCTTACTCTTCTGCTGTTCCACATCACTCCCCTCTCGATCTGATTCATTCTCTCTATTCACTTCTCTACCTTCCAGCAGCAGTCTCTCCAAGCAACTCGCACCATAACCACTCAAATGCAGTCCATCGCACCCATACAGCTCACTTTGTCCCTCAAACTCATTCCACACATTAACAAAGTGTACTCCCATCTCCTCACACATTTCAGCCAGCATATCATTCATAATCCTTGCTCTCCACCTCATTTCACCACAGTCATACCTAGACAACACACTGGCTACCCTTCCTCTCACACTATTCTCTTTTATCCTTCCAAGCAGCCTCCTGATATACATTCTGACACGCTCTTTGTCCTCTCTCAAATCATTTGTACCAATTAATATTATTAACTCTTTTGCTCACTCCCGCCTCATATCCAATGCCTCAATCACTCTACTCATTTTACTGCCTGGAAAACATACCTTGTGCATTCTATCCTCTAGCACCTTTAATAATGGAGTCTCCATACAATGCCACTCGCTCACCTTTCATTAACTCTATCATGGCATCATGATTTATTTTAATAGTTTTGATCTGAATTCTCTTAATTTCATTTCTTGCCTCAACCAATCCAATTCAACTTCCGAATCTCACGACACATTCTCTCTATCATTCAGTCTTTCTAACTCTCGACCCCCACTTTCACTCTCATTCATTTTTCTTTGTTTCCGTACTTTCGGTCCAACATACGTCCAACTTTCGCTATCATTCTTCTCACTTTCACTCTCATTTATCTTTCTTTGTTTCCGTACTTTCAGTCCAACATGCGTCTAACTTTCGCCATCATTCATTCTTTTGATTTTTTTTCACTTTCAATTTCTGCGTCATGCCATTTCTAGTTTCATTCGTTCTCTCAATTTCATTTCCTTCTGCCACTCCCACCTCACTTTTGTCCCTTTTAACATCCGTTATGGTTTTCAAATCGTTCTTTTTCTTTTTTACTGAGTTTTTAACATTTTTTCACCTCTCTTTCTCACCATTCTTCTCTTTCAAACATGCACTCATGTTCCCCGTGACATTCTCGTTACTAACACTTTCTGTCATAAATTTCATATTTGCATTCATCAGTTCCTCGTTCAGGTCACACTTTGCACACACCCTTCTTCCATCTGCGCTAAACATCCACAAATCATTTATGTAATCGAAAGAATACACATAACAGACCTTACAGTTAACAAAACAACTGAAATCTAGATTAAAATCATGGAATGACAATGCGGTCGCCATTTTTTTTTTCCCAGCAGGTTACTAGGTCTAATAATAACGATTTCGTAATTAAGTTTAGGCAAGAAAAATCCCCTACACTAATAATACCGGTAGCGCACAACGTTTACCGCCACTCTTACTCAAACAATTACGCATATATACTTAATTATTCCTAGAATAACTTATCTCAATCAGGAGCTCTTCTTAGACACGTCCACAGTTCTTGGTTCACTAGCGCCAATTCCACTGTATTCAGACCGTGTATCAAATTAGCAACTCTCACTCATCTGTTCACCCAAGGACAGCATCCCTCCTTCATCACATCCAGGGGTCTACAAAGTACTCTGCTTGTGTGATGAAACCTACTACGGTCAAACAAGAAGAACTGTGGACATCCACATCAGTGAACATAAAAGATACATCTGGCGCTATCACTATGGCAAGTCAGGTCTAGCAGACCATGCTTTGGATACCCCACCATACAGGATCAATTGGAAAACACAAAAGTACTACACAGAAGCTTTTACAAGTCAGAGAGATTGTTCTTAGAAGCAACAGAAGTCCAGAAACATACTCCAAATCTCAATAAATATGGCTGTATAAATTTGCCTATGATTTGGGAGACAGTCTTCTTAAGACATAACTAGTACCTGCTTTCTCTCTCTCTTTTTTTTAGATAGAGGGCGCCTAATTAGGGCTTTTGTCTGTGTTGTTGATACAATTTTGTTAAACTATTCCCTTTGTTATACCATGTCGTTGTAGTCTCGCATACTGTGAAAAACTGTGTTTTTGCGCTCTGAAGATGATGGTTATAACACCAGCAAAATACCAGTAATAAGACGATAGATAATTATTTACTTATAATTCTGTGTTTTGATATATATATATATATATATATATATATATATATATATATCGTCAAAATTAAACAACATGAACGACAAACACATACACGTTTGCTTTTGGCTGAGTAGGGCAAGTGATCTTTTAATTAGAATAGGAAATTATACAAAAATACATGCAAACAATAATATGTCATCTTCCTTATACCCTCTTTTTACCTTGCGGTGTCGATAAATGTTTATTTATGGATTATTTTTGAGGAAATGACCAGAAAATAAAAATTAAAAGTAAGAAGTGAGCTTCATTAGCAGAGTTGATAGCATCTTTGCTCTCCAACTGACAGGCTATGAGTTCAAATCCCTCTACAGGCATGGACATTTGGAAATAAGGTGGGAGATGAATTTCATTACTCAGTGTGAGGCTACCACCCTGCTTACTGGATGCCTCAAGTAGTTTAAAAAAAGTTCCATGTTTGGTTTCTAGGGCATGGTTTCTGGACTATGTTAAAAATAATATACACAAAATAACCTTAAACTACCCAAATTACTAATGTACTATAGGTTTACAACCTTTTGTAGGTAGGAACTAAATATTTAAAAAAAATAAAATAAAGTATCCCTCATTTGGAGGGATTGCATAATTAGTATTTTGTACAGTGCAAGAATTTGGAGGCTATACAATTAGAACTTTCTTCATGTGCAAAAATACCCAGTAATGGCATTGGCAACAGGTATTATGAATTTAAAGTTACATATGCTTCATTTATGAAAAATTAGCATCACTGAAACAAGATGGCACTACTATCAACTTGTGTGAATAAAAACGGAAATTTCAATTTGAAAACAAAACTGGAAAAAAAAATTATATGGGAACAGGAGTCCATTAAAAACAAGATGACAATGATTATTTAAAGCTTCAAAGAGGTATACATAGCAAGTTATTCATTTTGTTTTGTTACAAAAAATAATCTCAATAACTTGATTTGACATACTTGATGCAAAATTATAAAAATGATTTTTAAAATTTTACATCTAGAGATCATCCAGTTGAACAATGAACAGCTTCAGCCAACATTGAGTCAATGGATATGCAAAAAAGTCAGTATCCTGCACTTTGTATTACCCTATTTGGTGAAACAATATTGTTAAAAAAAATTTATGACAGAAAGTAATATTTCATATATTAAGGAAAATATACCAGTTTATTTTTTAAACACAGTGAGTGGCATTCATACTCTGTGTTCTGAAACAGCATCTATCTCTCACAAAACATTTAAAAAAAAATTATAGGTAACACAGAACTAAAGACTTACTCTTGCATCTCCAATGATGTATACCTCATCACATCCACCAAAGCACGGCGAAAAATACATAATGTTGTTTGTGCCACATATTGGATCATAATCACGCATAGAACATTTGCAGTTTTCATTACATGCAGAAGAGAAGGTCATATTTGTACTAAAGGGAGGGGAAGAAAAAAAAAAAAAAAACTTATTTCAACTGTATGTTTCTGTTAATCTAAATAGCAACGATATTGCAGTAAATTAAATTACCTAAGAAAGAATTACTGTGCCACATTTACAAAGATCCAAGCATTTTCACATACAAAAGAACTTAAGAATCTTTATTCATTAATATTCATATACTACTCATAAGTAGCATAGAAATAGAAGACAGGACACAACATAAATAAAAATAATAATAAATTTTAATTAGGAAAAGATTTTTGGAAAATTTTCGAATGTTTTTCCTTTTTCTTTGGGGGAGCCACAGCCTCCCCTGGGTGTGTCGCTGTCAGGGATTAATGTACAAACTAATATGTGCATGCGGGCGCCACACCGGGTAAGTAAGACTGAGGCATGGCAACCAAAGGTGAGCCTAAAGTCTCTTACTGGGCTAGAATCGGTGTTATTTGGCTTCAGCTAAAGTTGAGGATGCGTGCTTCCCGAATTTGAGTCAGTTTCATGCAATTAAATAGAAAACCTCTTACTCCAACACACTGACATCATGGTCAAATTTTGTCTCTTCTCTATTCACTAACCCTAACCATCCACTCAGATACCTTAAACCTTATCCAAGCTGAATGTCTTCCTAATATCTCAGCCTGTTTAAGTTCACCATGAACTCTGACTGCTTCATTTCACAAGGAATGTATTATAAACAAATAGAGGGGGACAGCCATGGGCTTTCTTCCTCTACTCCTGGCCAGCTGCTTCCTGAAGACCTTTGAAAAGAAAGCATTAAACTGCCCTACACATACTCACTAAGTGTGTAGATATGTTCCCCATTTGACCACATGGCTCAGAAGTTCTCAATACTTTTCTGATTTGCCTGCTAGATGAAAAACCTAAGTTTCCAGGAGAAAAAAATCCTGGCACCATATGAGATTAGCTAGCTCACTTTCATTTAAAAACAGCCACATAAAAATTCCTCTCATGATGAGAATAGGACTCAGGTCCTTTCCAATCACATGGTGCAATGACAGTTGTTCTTCCAATGGCACTATGGATGCACTTTATGGTGTAAATATGTATTATTATTGGGATAATGAGTCAAAACATTCATCATAGGAAGCTTACACTAACCATTATTCTCATCTCTCTCTAACAAACAATATCAAGAAATACTTCAGGAAACCCTGGTTGGCCGAGTGGTTAGCGTATCTGCTCTCCAGCCAAAAGGCTGCAGGTTCGAATCCCGCCATGGGCGTGGATGTTCATGATTGTCTGTGAAAATACTAGTGGTGGTGGTGGTTGGCAGTAGATGGCGTTGGTGTAGATGTTGAAAGTAGTAGTGGAGATGGAGAGTTGTGGAATAGGTGCCCTCCCTCAATGAGTCTTTGGACTGCCTGGAGGTGTCAAATAATAATAATAAAAACCCTCTCCACTCATAATTCAGCATTCTCCAAGCAAAAAATCTAGTTCTGCCATTCTCACACTTATACTCAATTTCCAAGGATGATTCCTTGTTCTCTGCTGTTCTATCATATATTGAAAACTTAACTCCTATAACTCTTCCTTAGAAACATGAGGAACTATTAAATCTCTCTCTTTTCTACCTATCAACCAAATTTTGTAATCCACAAACTTTCTTCCACAGACCTGTCACCTATCTTGGCTACCCTCTGCTGGATCCTATCTCATTTTGAAAAAATCTAGGAAAACAAATCTGAGCACATTTCATCCATGCATATCACATCAAAGCCTTAAGAGACAACAGCTTTTCTCTTATCCCTACTTGTCCATGTTTTTCCACACTCAAGTGATCTTTCAGACTATTCTGTCTACTTTTGTAATATATCCTCTGAACTTCAGCATCATATTGAAATCTTTCACCTCAAGTTTTTGCAGCACAGTCCACCACTAATACACAGCTTGTATTAGTGGTGGACTGTGCTGCAAATAAATCAGGCAATTTATATTGACTGACAATTGTGAGCACAAATATTACTAGTGCCTTCCCCAGTTTGGCATCATTAGCAAACGTAAACCACTAGATATTACTCCTACAGTAATCTTCAATACCATTGAAGTACAAATTAAGCACCAGAAGTCTAACCACAGCACTATTTCACACCGCTGAAGTCAGCAGTTAGAAATGAAATTTGCAGAATGTGGTGTGCTGCAAAATCAAACACAAGGAAAAGGCATATATATTGGCTTCCCTATTACTAACTATAAAGTGGAAGAAATAACATTACAAGAAATCTAACAAGCAATACAGCGAAGTAAATCAGGAAAATCTCCTAGAGAAGATGGAATAAATATAGAACTTATTAAACATGCAGGCATCATACAACTTTTAAAATTATTTAACAATATTTGGTAGCAAAGAAAAATTTCAGGAAGTTGGAATAAGGCAATTATCATTCTAATGTATAAAAAAGGTGATAAGTGTAAATGAAAACTACAGGGGAATACATCTCCTAAATACTGGTTATAAGTTATATGCATGAATATTAACTTCAAGACAGAAATCATATGCAGAAGATAAACTTTGTGAAGAACAAAATAGCTTCTGGAAAGGACAATTGACCCAGCTTTTACATTTAAAAATTCCATTTAAAAATCTAAATGGAAAAACACTGAAAATTAAAGAGAGAAACACACATAGCATTTGTAGATTTACCGTATTTGCCAGCACATAAGATGCACTTTTTTCCTTTGAAAATAGGTCTGAAAAACAGGGTGCATCTCATACACCGATACTCAGTTTTTTATTACTTTCATTTGCAGAAATTTTCTCTGTTCTGAGTTACGTGATTTCTTTCTTGCTTCCTTGCAGTGTGTGAGAGCATTCCGGTTACGTAGAGTTCAGTAGATGCGCATGTGCTGTCATCAACGAACACAGCTGTATCCTGTTCGTTTAAACTTTCCAATTGTTGTCGCAGTTGTGAACGGTGATAAATTTCTGCTGTTAAATTTTCTCTAAATATTTTGGCAAATTATGGCTGAAAAACATCGGCATTGCTACAATATTGCATATAAGCTATATGATTGTGTATGCTAAAGAACATGGAAACAGGGCTGCAGAAAGGCATTTTGGACCACCCCAACTGAGAAAATGATAAGAACTTGGCAGAATCAGGAAGAGGATTTAAAAAAAGCAACTCACAGTATACATAACCTATGAAGTGGAACTGCAAAATGGCCAGAACTTGAGGCAGAACTGAATACTTGGATTTTAGACCACAGAAAAGTGGGACTTTCAGTGTCTACAAAAATGATTATTTATCAAGCGAAAGCGATAGCCACTAACAGAGGGATCACCAACTTTACTGGATCAACATCATGGTGTTCAAGATTTATGAAGAGAAACCAGTTATGTATGTGGACTAAAACAAAAATATCACAAAAGATGCCAGCTGAATATGAAGAAAAAATTATTGAATTTCATCGATTCATCATTAACACAAGGAAACGAGAAAATTTTGAACTTACACAAACAGGAAAGATGGACGAGGTTCCGCTGACTTTTAATGTACCCTCAAACAAAACTGCAGATTCCAAGGGCACTAAAAGTGTTACTATTAAAACTTCAGGGCACGAAAAAACTCACTACACAGTTGTTTTATCCTGATGTAATGATGAGACAACATTGCCGCCACTATTGATTTTTAAAAGGAAGATGCTACCAAAAGAAAAACTGCTTAAAAGAGTGTTTGTACATGTTCATGCAAAAGGCTGGATGGAGATGGAGGAGGAATGAAGTTATGGATAGATAAAATTTGGTCTAGGCACCTTGGTGGACTGTTGAAGAAGCCTGCCCTGCTAGTATGGGATCAGTTTCGTTCTAACAGAACAGAAGATGTTAAAAATAAACTCAAGGAATTGAAAATTCAGCTGTAATTCCAGGAGGTCTAAATAGTCAGCTTCAACCTTTAGATGTTTGTATTAATAAACCATTTAAGGGATTTATGAAGGAGAAGTGGAACAGCTGGACGCAGTCTTCAGATTTTGAGGCTATGCCATCAGGAAGAAGCCTAGCATTTTGCAAGTTTGTGAGTGGGTCAAAGCTTTGTAGGATGCTGTGAAAATCGAGACAGTGTGAAAACTGGCACACTTCTTAAATCATTTAAGAAGTGTGGCATTAGTAATGCACTGGATGGTACATTACAAATTGTCCTCTGTACCATGTACCATGGTACATGAAATGAAATATTTAAAATGAAACAGTTTAAGAACAGCAACCAAACCTTGGAGATTCAGTGGTAAGCCTTGGAAAAAACCCTGATTGATTCAGCCAGAGAGGCATGTGGTAAGGTTGTCTGTAAGGATAGAAAAATCAAAACTCCATGGTGGAGACAGGAAGTTAAAGCAGAAGTGAAGGAAAAAAAGAAGAAAGCATATCAAAAGTTCCTGGCAAATAAATCAGCTTATGCTCTGAGAGAATTTTATTATTATTACATGACACCTCCAGGGAGTCCATAGACTCATCGAGGGAGGGCCCTACTCTACATCTCCACCACTCAATCCACCAACTACAATGAACTCTAGCTACACCAATGCCATCTACCTCCTACCACCACCACCAGTAATTTCACAGATAATCACAAACATCCATACCCATGGCAGGTTTCGAAACAGCAGCATTTTGGCTGGAGAGTGGATACGCTAACCACTTGGCCAACCAGGCCAGCAATACAGAGGCAAATGTAAGAAAGCTAAATGCTGTGTAAAACTAGCTAAACAAAAGTCATGGGAGGAATTTGGCAAGAACATAGAAAATAAATATCAAGAAGGTGGCAAGATATTATGGAGGTCGTTGAAGAAGCTTAGAAATGGAGTAAAAAGTGCTGTAAAAGGAGTTAGAGATGATAAAGGTGACATGAAAATGGGAGAAAAAGATATCCTTGAAGTATGGCGTAATTACTTTGAAAAATTGCTAAATGAAACAAGCAGTGATAGCACAGTGGTAAAAAACATTCAACAGGCATACAGTCAGAAGGCAAAATATTCTGGACGTTGTTGAAGCTTAGGAATGGAGGAAAGAGTGCTGTAAAAGGAGTTAGAGATGATAAAGGTGACATAAAAACGGGAGAAAAAGATATCCTTGAAGTATGGAGTAATTACTTTGAAAATTTGCTAAATGAAACAAGCAGTGAAGGCAGCACAGTGATTAAAAAAAAAAAAAAAAAAAAAAAAAAAAACACTGAGCTGGCATGCAGTCAGGAATACATATCCATATTTGAAGTAGATAAAGCCATCAAAGGCTTGAAATGTGGAAAGGCAGCAGGAGTAGATGACATCCTACCAGAAATGCTGAAGTATGGTGGTATAAAAGTCTTACAGTGGCTGCACTGCATAGTCCAGAATGCCTGGACAGAGGGACGAATTCCAGACGATTAGAGTAGAGCTCTCATGGTACCCATATATAAAAAGGGATATAAAACTGAATGTGAGAATTACAAAGGTATATCCCTACTGAGTGTTCCTGGTAAGATATATGCAAGTATACTTGAGAAACAGTTGAGAAGAATTGTGGAAGAAAAGCTTGGTGAAGAACTAGCTGGATTCAGGTCAAATAGAGGCTGTCAGGACCAGATCTTCACTTTACGACAAATAGTTGAGAAATCATGGGAATATAACAAAGATCTGTATTTAAGTTTTGTTGATTTGGAAAAGGCATATGACAAGGTGCCAAGAGAGAAGCTATTCAATATGGGGCATTATATCAAGCAATACTTAGTATTTATTTGTGTTGTAAGTTAGCAGTTAGAATTGAAGGAAGTACAGGAAGATGGTTTAATGTTAAATCTGGTGTGAGCCAAGGATGTACGTTATCCCCTTTATTATTCATTATCTATATGGATCACATTATGAAGGAAAGTGGTATTAAACATGATATCAAAATTGGAGATGTTAATGTCAGCTCTTTGCTTTATGTGGACGATGTATATCAAGCAATATTTAGTCTTTATTTGAGTTGTACGTCAGCAGTTAGAATTGAAGGAAGTACAGGAAGATGGTTTAATGTTAAATCTGGTGTGAGACAAGGATGTACATTATCCCCTCTGTTATTCATTATCTATATGGATCACATTATGAAGGAAAGTGGTATATCCTGTACACCCCTTGAGAGTACATGGCAGGAATTTGATGATGAAGAAGTAAATCACCATTTATGATTTACTTCTCATTTCATTTTGATTATTTCTCTGATTGTATCATCCTATAACTTTTTTTTTTTGAATTTTTTAGTCTTTCCTAAGCTTTCATTTGTTGCTGTGTTTAGTGTTGTTTTTATATTAAGCCATTCTATTTCTTCACTTAGTTTCATTTTATCTAAATACATAAATATAGTGTCATTTAATATTTTAGTTCATGAAAGAATGTTTTCAATTTTCTTTGTTCTTGTTATTTGTAACCATTTAAACAAGTAATCTTAATTTTATATTAATGAGGAAATGATCACTACTTATTTCATATCCTCTGTGGACTAATATATATACTATAGGAAACTTTGATGTCTTTTCAATTTAAGATAAAGTAATCTAATACTGAGTTCATCTGCCGAAGTATATTTATGTATGTCTTTATGTTTATATAAACAATTCATTAGATGTTGGAAGTTTTCACTTAATTATACTACAAATAAAAGATACCAAGAAATAGAAATTGAATGGCTTAATATAAAAATATAAGTACGTTTTTATATTAACGTTTTTGCATAAATATAAAATACGTAAGTTTTTATGCATTTAACATTTTTACGTAAAAACATATCCAAATGCAAGAATACAAAGTTTGCACCAGTGGCAGCCCGTACATAAGCACTGCAACACTCTGAAGGAAAAAATGAAAAAAAAAATAAATTTTGTTTGTTTTTATAAATAATAACAATGCTTACAACATTATATAAATGCAATACAACATGTTAAAGGTTACAGCTTATATTTCGACACTGATTGAATAGATAATAATTGGATTGTTCCATTAACGCTTTAGATTACGAAACAAATTATTATTATTATTATTCAAGCCTCCAAGGAGTCAAAAGACTCATCGAGGGAGGTCCTTCCTAAGACATAAAGTCTGTCAAGACTAATTGACGGGAGGTCCCCCCCCTGAGAAACACAAAGTCTATCATACCACTCTTTAAATTCACTGACCGTTCTCGCTCCCACCACTCCATCAGGCAATGCATTCCATGGCTCAACCACCCTCCACACAAAGAAACCACTCCTCACCCTCTTGCTCACAGTTTCCTTTCTAACTTCCAGCGATGGCCTCTTGTCATCACTCCTTCCTACTGATCAACCAAGCAAAAGAGCTCCCCAGTGTCAACCCTGTAACCACCTCTCAACAGTTTAAAAGTCTCAATCATATCACCTCTCCTTCTTCTATCCACCAAACTCTGCAGTCCACATTCTCTCAGCCGATCCTCATAACTATCCTTGTACAGTCCTGAAACCATCTTTGTCATCCGTCTTTGTATCCTTTCCACAGTTAATTTATCCCCTTCAAATCCTGGGGACCAAATCTGAGAACAATAGTCCAAGTGTGGTCTGATCAGAGACTTATACAACGGAATGATAAACCTCTTATCTCTGCAGGTCAGTGTCCTTCTCATAATAGCAGCAATCCTCTGTGTTACCTTCACCACCTTTGCAATATGTCCCCTAAACTTCAGGTTTCTATCAATCATCAACCCCAGATCTTTTGTCTCCCCTACTGCCTACAGTATAACTCCTCCCTTAGAGTATGCAGCATCCCATCGATGTTTCCCAAACCTCAAGACCTTACATTTTGCTGCATTAAACTGACATCCCCATTCATTTGCCCATCTATCTAGCTTATTTAAATCCTCTTGCAGGGCTACCATATCTGCACCATTACTAATAATCCTTCACAGCTTCGCATCATCTGCAAACAACTGAATATCCCCCTGCAATCCACTGGCTATGTCATTGATATAAAGGTTAAACAATATAGGTCCTAGTACTGAGCCCTGTGGGACCCCACTTGTAACCCTCTGCCTCCTGGAAACTGCTCCACCATACACAACTCTCTGATACCTATCAGACAGCCAATCCTGAATCCAGTTGACCAATCTGACATCCAGACCCATGTGCTGCAACTTAAATATTAGCTTATCATGTGGCATCCTGTCAAATGCCTTCGCCAAGTCTAAGAAAATTGCAGTATATGCCTTTCCCTCATCTAATGTTCTTGTAACTTTATTATAAAAGGCTAGCATATTGCTAAAACAAGAGCATCCTATCACAAATCCATGTTGATTCTCACAGATAACATTACCCTCATCTGCCCAATGCTGTATACGGTCCCTCACTACTTTCTCCAAGATCTTAACAACTACTGATGACACACAGACTGGCCTATAATTAGACACTTCCAGTCTGTTACCACTCTTATGCAATGGCACTATCTTACCTTCCTCCCATTCCCTGGGCACCTTTGCCAATGCCAGACTTTCATTGAAAAGCCACGTTAAAGGCACTGTCAATTCCCTAGCACATTCTCTCAAAACTCGTGGTGAAATACCATCCAGTCCCAAAGCTTTACTGACATCCAGAGTACTCAGTATCTGAAACACACTCTCCTCCTGTACCTCCAGACCTCAAACCAATCCTATCCCTCTAGCATTAAAACTGACTCCTGTAGGATGAAATACTCCAATAAAGTGTTCATTGAACAATTCCACTATGTCCTCTGCATCAGTCACTATATTCCCATTTTTATCCCACAATATCATTCTTCCACAGTCATTTCTCCTCCTACTGGCCACATAACTAAAAAATTCCCTAGGATTTTCTTTGGATCTTAGGGCCAATCTCCTCTCATATTCCAGTTTTGCTTTCCTTACCACACTAGTCACTCTTCTGGCCTGTGTCTTATATTCCTTATGCATCTCTTCACCTGTCTCCTTATATCTCTTCCATAGCCTCTTTTTCGCATTCAATTCACTACGATCTAACACTGATATTTGTTTGCGCTTGTCGTTGCACGTTACTTCATTAGATTCACTGCTGTCTGGGCAGTGAATCTTATTATTGCATACGTTATTTCTGTGAGATATGAAACATTTATTATTGGTGCATGTGTGTGGTGAACTATTTTTTTGTAAATCTTTTTTATTTTGTTAAAATAACAATTATTTATTTATTATAGATACAAGGCTGAATTATGACGAGTGTCACTGTTGAAAATATGAAAAGAATTATATTTTTTTCAATTATCGTTACATGAAATTATTGCACTTGTCATTGCTACGAAACTTTTATTATTGGTGTTAGTTCGTGGTGAGGATGAAATATTTTAATAAAGCAATTTTTTAATATATCATCAAATTCCTGCCATGTACCCTAAGGGTGTACAGGATATGATAGTACTACATGAAAAATTTACATCATCACTAACTTCCTATCTACAATTTTTCTCCAAATCAGTCTGTTACTTGTCAAGACTCCAACATTACCAGATCTTGCATTTCTATCGTCTAAGGCACTTTGTGCCATATCAATCCACCTATATCTTGATCTTCCTCTGGGTTGTTTTCCTGCCTACCTAGCAGAGAACACTTGTGTTGCTAATCTTTCCTCGCCCATTCTGTTTAAGCTACCATACCACCTGAGATTAGCTCTGCTAACGCATTCCTGGATGCTGACAATGTCAAGTTCTTTCCTAATATTCTTGTTTTTAATATGATATTGCCATTGATGCCATCTGTTCATGCCTATAATCTTTCTCAGGACTCTCATATCTGGGGTCTCTAGTCTTTGGTCAAGTGTTTTACTTCTGACCCAGCTCTCAGATCCATAAGTTAAAACTGGTTTGAACACCGTCTTGTATAGCTAATTTAGTGTTCCGACTAATTTCTCTCTTATTCCATATGAATTTTTGTTGATTCTGTTGTCTATTTCCATATTTAATTTACCATCTTCACTAAAAATCGTGCCTAAGTAGCTGAAATGTTTTACTTGTTCCACAGGCTTTCCATTCACAAGACAGTTGACATTTTCAATGATTCTGCCAATTTTTATTGTCTTTGTCTTTTAATTGCTGACCTTTATACCATATCTATTACAACAGTTATTCAATTTAGTCAGAGAATCTTGCAGACTGCAGCAGATTTATTTAGAAGTATAACATCGTCCACATAAAGCAAAGAGCTGACATTAACATCTCCAATTTTGATATCATGTTTAATACCACTTTCCTTCATAATGTGATCCATATAGATAATGAATAATAAAGGGGATAACGTACATCCTTGGCTCACACCAGATTTAACATTAAACCATCTTCCTGTACTTCCTTCAATTCTAACTGCTAACTTACAACACAAATAAATACTAAGTATTGCTTGATATAATGCCCCATATTGAATAGCTTCTCTCTTGGCACCTTGTCATATGCCTTTTCCAAATCAACAAAACTTAAATACAGATCTTTGTTATATTCCCATGATTTCTCAACTATTTGTCGTAAAGTGAAGATCTGGTCCTGACAGCCTCTATTTGACCTGAATCCAGCTAGTTCTTCACCAAGCTTTTCTTCCACAATTCTTCTCAACTGTTTCTCAAGTATACTTGCATATATCTTACCAGGAACACTCAGTAGGGATATACCTTTGTAATTCTCACATTCAGTTTTATATCCCTTTTTATATATGGGTACCATGAGAGCTCTACTCTAATCGTCTGGAATTCGTCCCTCTGTCCAGGCATTCTGGACTATGCAGTGCAGCCACTGTAAGACTTTTATACCACCATACTTCAGCATTTCTGGTCGAATATCATCTACTCCTGCTGCCTTTCCACATTTCAAGCCTTTGATGGCTTTTTCTACTTCAACTATGGATATGTATTCCTGACTGCATACCTGGTCAGTGTTTTTTATCACTGTGCTGCCTTCACTGCTTGTTTCATTTAGCAAATTTTCAAAGTAATTACTCCATACTTCAAGGATATCTTTTTCTCCCGTTTTTATGTCACCTTTATCATCTCTAACTCCTTTTACAGCACTCTTTCCTCCATTCCTAAGCTTCAACAACGTCCAGAATATTTTGCCACCTTCTTGATATTTATTTTCTATGTTCTTGCCAAAGTCCTCCCATGACTTTTGTTTAGCTAGTTTTACACGCTGTTTAGCTTTCTTACATTTGTCTCTGTTTTCTCTAAGAGCACAAGCCGACTTATTTGCCAAGAACTTTTGATATGCTTTCTTCTTTTCCTTCACTGCCTCTTTAACTTCCTGTGTCCACCATGGAGTTCTAATTTTTCTATCCTTGCAGACAACTTCGCCACATGCCTCTCTAGCTGAATCCATTAGTGTTTTCTTCAAGGCTTGCCACTGTATCTCCAAGATTTGGTTCCTGTTCTGAAACTCTTTCCTTTTTCCTTCAATAATCTTTGTGTATTTTAGTCTACAGTTCACATCTGAGAGCTGCTCAAATTTTATTCTCTTTAAAACTTTCTTACATGTTCTTTTTCAATATGAAATTCAATTTTATCCTGCTCAAGACTAAATAGTGATCACTTCCGATTTCAAATCCTCTGTACACTCTGGTGTCCTACACCAGGGAGAAACAATTACTATCAACAATAACATAGTGAATGAGACTTTTCTTATTCTTTGCCTCTTCTCTCCATGTGAATTTGTGCGCATTTTTATGTTGTAACATGGTGTTAGTAATAACCAGTCCATGTCCTGAGCAGAAATCCAACAGGTATTTGCCATTATTATTAGCTTTGCAATTTTCTCCAAATTTTCCCAAAACATTTTTGCATGTCTGACAATCATTTCCTACTCTGCTATTTAGATTCCCAACAAGGACCAACTTTTCCTTTTTCATTGTGTCAGTAGCTTTCTCTAGAGCCTCAAAAAATTCCTCCACTTCTACCTTAGTAGAACCTTCTGTGGGACCATAGGCACAAATAAGTCTCATTGTCCAGTTTCCCATTCTGATATTTGCCCAAATCACTCTATTTGACACTGCCTACCATTCAAGAAGATGAGCTTCGTATTTTGTGTTGAATACTATGGCTACTCCTTTTCCTTGATTGTCATTGCCTGAATATAACATTTTGTATTTATTGCACAGAAAGATCTCACCAGTTTTTGTCTTTTCTGTTTCGGTCACCCCTATTATGTCTATCTGGTACTTATCTAATTCCTCTGCTAGCTCCATTTCTTTGCCATTCAGGCTTCTTATGTTGATAGTACCGATCTTTAACTCTGGTGATGTTGTGTTGAGGTGTGTTTTCAAATTTGTTCCAGTAGCTGACTTTTCACTGTTCACCCTGGTTCCCTGGCGAAAACAACGGGGCCTTGTTTATCCGGGAGACTCTGCAGCCGGTATGAAATTTTGTCATATTGTACCATCATTTTGTATTTTGGTTTAACCAACAGGAATACAATTTGTTCGACTAAATACAATTTGCCAGCCTATCCTCGTTCGTTCAGTATCCAGGTAGATACCCAATCTTTTTTAATATATAAATTTATTTATTAATAAATTCGTTATTGATTAGGAAAAAAAAAGTTTTTTTTTTTTTTTTTTTTTTTTTTTTATATATTCAGCACCCCCACTTAAAATTTTCACTGCCCACCACTGGTTTGCACCTTCAAGACTAGGCAACTCGTATATAGAAGCTAATGACTTCAATAAAATGAATCCAGTCTGGCTTTTGCATCCATGACACTTCCCATAATGCACAGCACTATACATATCAATTATGATATTGCTTTGCTTTATGGGATACCAAGGCTAGTGATGAGGCTATTATGCTTACACTTGGATAAAGGATTAAACCAAGTATATAATTTCTTGGTATCTTTAATTTAAAGAATTCATTAAGATTATTATGAACTACAAAGTCAATCAATTTTTTACTATTCCTGTTTAGAATATGTTCTCTATGTATTCCTATATTATTAATTTTTGTTTTTCCAATTCTTGCATTTAAGTATCCTGCTAATATTACATAATAATTTTTATTTATTTTATATATGTTGTAATTTATTATAAAATTTAATATTAATTATCTTCTCTTTCTTCTTGGGCATATAAAAAAATTAGTGATTGTTAAATAATCTGTGTCTATTTTTATTCTAGCTTCTATTATTCATTCAGTCCATATTTTATAATATGTTAGCTGTTTTGAAAGGAAATTATGAATCCAAATCATAACATTTGCTTGTGCTCTTTGGTCTCTGTCGACTCCACCATGTATTACATTAAATTATTCGGTTCTTGTGGTTCCTTTTAAATTTCTTTTGTTTCAGTGATTACTACTATTTGAAAATTTCTTTCATTTAATATTTAATTTCATTCATATTGTTAAAGGTATGATGTATGGAGACTCGATGACCCATGGTGTGAAAGATAGGATGCCAGAGGAGCATTTGCCTGGAGGGATGATAGAAAGTGTGGCTATAGCAATTATGAGGAGTGGGAGGATGGAAGAAATGAATTGTGATGGTGTCAGACAGCGAAAGATCTCAGATTCTCATCACTATCATACCTGTTGTCCAGGTATGATAGTGACGAGCTGTATAGAAGAGCAGTAATACTGAACAGCATAATAGCCAGAACGTGTCAGAAGAGAGGATTGAAATATGTGGATGCTTGGAGGGCATTCGAGGACAGAAGGGAACTGTATGTGAGAGATCGCTTGCATTTGAATGAGGAAGGACGAAAGCATCTGGAGAGATTGCTGTTTTCTGAAGGAGTCGGTGTGTCAATGCAGGGAAACTAGAATTCCCAGGTTTGATGGTAGTAGGGGTGGCCACTTGTGGGAAGGGGAATGACATTAGGTAATACTGAGTCCAGTGGGGTCTAGAAGGGATAATGATAGGCATAAAAGCAGTGACATTTTTATGCTTTATAGTAATGCCAGAAGTATCTGAAATAAAGGAGATGAATTGGTGGTGCTGATAGCATCATCCTGGCCAAAGATTATTGGGATCTCAGAGACGTGGTTGACAGAAGATGATATAATAACAAAAATTTAAGTAGAAGGGTACAGCATTTTTCGGCAGGATAAGAAAGGAAAATGTGGTGGTGGAGTACTGCTTATGATAAGTGATGACTTATGTCCTCTAAGAGTGTAGGCTTTGGAAGGTAGTGACACTAATGGTTTTGAAAGCATATGGTGTGAGGTAGAAGTGGTCAAGACAGGATATTTAGTGGGGTGTTGCTACAAACCAAGGAGCACAGAGGGTGGCGAGCAAGAGATGTTTAGGCAGTTTAGCTTGGCAAGTGCAAGAAGAATGATCGTTATGAGAGATTTTAACTCGTAACAATCTGGGAAGAGGAAAATGCATGTAGCAATAAGGGAATGGAATTTCTAGAATTCTTGAGGGACAAATGTCTTAGGCAACATGTAATAGAAGGAACAAGAGGTTCAAGAGTTTTGAATTTGGTCATAGCATCAGAAGAGCTGATAATAACTGAGATGACATCTCTCCCACCAGTTGGAGGTTACAAAAGAAAGCTGTGAGCAAGAGGGTGAGGAGTGGTTTCTTTGTGTGGAGGGTGGTTGAACTGAGGAATGCATTGCCTGAGAGTGGTGAGAGCAAGAACTGTCAGTGAGTTCAAGGAGTGGTATGATAGACTATGTTTTCTGAAAAGGACCTCCCACGAAGAATCCCTCTCAACTTCATGGAGGCCTGAATAATAATAATAATTAATATTGAATCTAATTCCATTTATATGCTATATTATATTTTATCATTTCCATTTTTGTTTGACTTTTTCATTTTGAATACCTTTCTCTGTTGGCTTAAAAGTAATTTAGGGTTCACCATGTCAGATTAACTTAAGATGGATAGTCCATGGAAGGGTTGCTACCTTAAGACATCTGAACTTGCCTTATTCCAAATTTAAACCCATAGGAAGAATAGGGTGTACTGAAGAGAAAAGAGGAGATTTTAGAGAGAACATAAATATAGACCAGAAATGGAAAGACCCTATAGTCCTCAAGTACTCTAATAGCATAAGGGTCATAAAATAGAGTTGACTGATAAGGCCTTATAGGAAAAGTTAAAGTGAGAAGATCTTCCTCAAAGTAATAGTAGAAGAAGACGATAGATCCAGCTAAAGGACCATGGGAGTGCTACTTCCCTTATAATCAAGATGATTCTCCCTTATGGATATTCAGTGAATATTGGTCATTATTAGTATTTTTAATAATTATTTTTTGTAGTAATTTATTTACTTTAGATAATAAAATTGAGTGTGTATATTTGTAAAATCGATATGAGATGTCATTCAGAAAGTCATTTTCATGGCACCAATGCTTATGAGGAAAATGGTAGCTAAGATTTTCATGTTTCCTCAGTTTAGCACAAGGGATTTTGTATGTTGTGAAATGTGTGTTCTAAGTATTCATCAGAGAGGGTATTCATCCTTTGCATGACAAAATGCAAGCTAAAGGAACTAGAGAAACAATTGTCATGTGGTATATCAGGAGTGAAAATGAAAGAAAAGTGAATGGGAAAAGCATGAAGTGCAAGAAACTGGGAGTAAGGAGAAGGCATCGTATGGAGATTTGGTGATAAGAAGCGTACTTAATAAGAAAGAACACCTCTTATTATTCAACAGGCAATGTAATAGAGGTGAAATTGTTACAGAAAATAGAAATGCTGATAGAAGCAAAAAATAAGAGTGAGAAAGTAAAAATAGTGAGTCTGCTGCCTTGGTATAGCAAGACTGAAAATTAAGAAGAGGCCATGATTGTGAATGATTCAATGAGAAGATTATGCAGAGGAATGGTGGCAGTTCACTAAGATATATTAGTGAAGTTGATGGATGAAAGAACTTATATATGTTGATGGACTGCATTTGAATAGTTTTGGAGTTAAATGTTTGGAGAGAGAGAGAGGTCAAAAGTACAAACTCATGGAAACTAGGAGTATTAGAGGAGATGCAGTCAACTGTGAGTTCAGCCACCCCTGAAACAAATGAATGTGTGTGCACATGAATGATTATGCAATGCGAAATGCAGTTTCACAGATTTCAAATCCAAATGGGTTGGTAATGACATTACTCAAGAGTAGGAAGGGACGTGGTAAGATGGAAACAGAATTTACACAGTTGCTTAGAGAATAATTACCTGAAATAGCATGGACCAGGAGTATAAGAGTGCCAGATCTAGTAATATCAAAAAATGCATCCTTAAACATGGTAGACAACACTGCCTCCAATCAGGGAGTAACCATGCAGTCTGATCCAACACACAAACTTGGTTTTTGCTCAAAAATTGTCTCACAACGTTCGAACGATGAGTTCGAACATTATCGGTGGTACATTATCGTACATAGATGGTACATTATCGTGCAAAAGTGACCAGCTGTCTGCATCACGATATTCATTCCTTACGCAATGAATTCTCGCTATCAATCACTTGAAAAGTTCGAGATAAAACTCACCATCGACCATTTGGCCAGGCGGAATGAACTCTTTGTGGATAATGCCCTTGGAATTGTAGAAACAAATCAGCATTGTCTTTACTTTTGACTTCTCCAAGCGACTTTTTTTCGGATGCCCCTCTTCTGGTGCTTTGTTTCGAGCTCATGCTCAAAACATCATGTTTTGTCGCCAGTAAGTTTGAGTCCTTACGAGTGGTTTTAATCAGGTCCTTGCAGTGTTCAATTTGATACGTTTTTTGGTCATCGGTCAACTTGTGGTGAACAAATCACGAATTCAATTTAAGAAGACCCAAACTCTCAGTCAAAATGTTGTGCACAGTTGATTTTGGAATTCCCGAATTCATCTTCAATTAATCTCACAGACGATTTCGGGTTTTCTTTGATGAAATCGCACAGTTTTTGGATGGCCCAGCTTTTCTTCGTCCTCAAGCATCTCGTAACCACTTTGAAATCATTTAAACCACTCGTAAACTTTAGTACGGGATAAGCATTCATCACCGTAAGCTTTTTGAAGCATTTGATGCATTTCGGAAAAACTTTTACCAACTTTAACACAAAAGTCAATTGCAACTCTCTGTTTGAAACTCATTATCCGGCCATTTGTCAAAACACATCGTCGCTCTTGGCACTATAATTCGGCTTCTAATGAAACAAATGTCATAAACAGTTGACACGGCACTAATGAAGGTTACTGCTTTCGACAACAAAAAGATACAACAGGTGGAGCCACTAGTTTCTTCTATTTTCGAAAAGTTCGGTTTCTTTTTGGACAGAGGGTATATATATCAAGTAAGAAGAAGAATGACTACAGAAGGATGATTTTAATTAATGCTGATGGTAGGAAGATGACAGAAACAAAAGAAATAGTTGAGTTGCCGAGAGATCACTTTGAAAAGGTGTATCATCCAAGTGGAGATTTTGCTGTTCCTGATGTCGGTGCCGAGTATATTGAAAAATATCAATGTGAATACAGCAGTTGGACTAGGTAGCATGTTGGCCCATGTGCCATGTGAACGTGCACAACAACAGGCCTCTGATAAAATTGTTTAATCAATACATGATAAATAGAGCAAGAACAAGACAACATTCCTGGAAGTTGTGTAAGAGTATGGTTAGCAAGGGTGTCTGGAGTAGATTTTTTGCTTAGAAAGTGGCGAGTGAGTGGAATGGATTGTCAGAATCAGTTGCGAGAGCTCCTTGACAGTGAATGAGTTTAAGAGGTATGATAAGTACTGTGTGTATAAAGGTTAGTGTGGATCTCCCACGTTGAGCCTTCTGACCATGTATACCTGTATAACAATAATAATAACATGCACATATCTTAAATGACTAGTTAAAACCCTTGTTCCAGCTTTAATGATAAGGAACATAACTTCCTTTAATAAATTTAGTTTAATCCTTTATCCAAGTGTAAGCAAACAAAGTTTGTGCCTTAAGTAACTTGCCTGAAATATCAGTTAAATCAAGTTTTGCTAAAATCTCATTTTTCTGTTAAACCTTCAAAATCAAAAGTATTTGCTAGAAGACTAAAATTATGTAAGTTTCCACTGATAATGCAATTTTAATTTATTACAATGGGGTAAAATTACTGCAACAATAGGAACACAATACTACTGACACTAGAGTGTCAGAATAATAATTCTATTTTATTTCAAAAAATTTTGTAAAATGAAATTTCTCATTTGGACACTAAATTGCTTTAAAGAAAAATTCAATAGCTTGAAAACGTTAATGAAAGCATTCCAAAATTTATAAATTTCAACCTATTTAGACAAAATAGCTCTGAAACATCAAAAAAAAAAAATTATATATATATATATATTCAAATCATGACATTTAGTATGATTTAAATATATGCAAAATTGTAATATTGTAATTATAGTAATATCTATGATTTTGTCCATCATATTATTACATAGATATCTTCATAGTCAAAAGATTCATCACAGAAGGACCTCACTAATAATCATTGATATATTTATCACACTTTTTGTTGAACTCATTTACTGAACCCTGCCCCACCCCATGACCACCTCTGGTAATACATTCCACTCATTTGCTGCTCTCCAAGTGTGTAAGAGTTTCTAACCAAACAATTTCCAGGGTTAATCCTTGTTCCATACCTGTTGTGTCTTAAAGGTTTTCTTTGGCATCAAGACTATAAAATTGATTCTTTAGTAACATGTTTCCATCACGTTCTTCACATGCACTCTTTCCTGCTCAACTAATTTCTGTAACTCACAAATCTTCAATCTATCTTCATACAGAGCTCCAGGTAGCCACACAAAAGAAGAAGAATAATCTCAATTCTTTCTATCATGGAGTTTAACATCGCAGTGATCCTATTATCTTTTCTATCCACTTGTGTACACATTTCAGCTAAAAAGACGATTTTCAGTACAAATCATAAGGTTAGATATACAGAAAAGCGTTAGTATTTCTATATATTAGTCACACATCATACAAAAAACTTACTTGTTATGGTATTGTGTATTCAGTCCAGCGAATTTCAAATCAGGACAGTGAAATAGAAACAGAAGTGAAAGAGCTAGGCACACAAGACAAAAACCAATGCACACCCTTATTATATCAGCACATTTTAAATTAAATCTCTTTACTAGATAGCCACCAAGAAAGTTGCCTCCTCCTGCACCAGGTATGGTTACAGCTCCTAGTTCATAATAATAAAAACAAGAATTCTCCTGAAGTAAAATAGCACAAAAAATAACAAAATAAATAAATGAAATTCTTTTTACTAGGTTATAAAACTAACATTAGAATTCTAAGATATATAGAAGAAACTAGCTTTTTTTTTTAACCTTTCCTCTCACAAAAAAGGCAATTATTGCAACAATCAAAATTATTTTATAAGTAGCTAAATGCACATGTTAAACTGAGGATTATAGTTTCTATTCTTACCCAACCTTAAATATAGCCTCTGGAAATACAATGAAAAATGTAAAAACCTTATGTACAACAATAACACTATGCCTTTTCTGTTACTTTAAAATAAAACAAAATAATAGTAGATACTCTCTGGATTCATTTACCAATAAAATTTAAAACGCCAAAATATTTCACATTGAATAAAAACTTTTGGCAAGTCAACAGTTTTAGAAATAATGATCATGCATAAAGCTTTATGGTATCAAAAACATTTTTATTCTGAGTGATACCCAAAACTGAAATTAATAAAATTAACATTGTAAGTTAATCTAACAAAATTGAAAACAAGTAGACTAACAAAGGTAATGCAAATCTATTTAACAGGTGTAATTTATTTAAGTCTATACAAAATTAAGTTGTTATTTTGCTATTCCTGAATAGTTTTACTTATATATTGTTGTAACCAAATTTTAGTAGCAGACAACCCAATTAAGTACTATTCATGCCATGATGATTACAAGTAGGATTAGAGATGAGCATATATGTAAAATTTGTTTATGGTTACAGCTCCTAGTTCACAATATACAAATGGCAATAAATATTACTAGCCACAACTAAAACTGTCTACATTTGAATATGCTGTTTACATATAGCTATTCATTCACTCATCAATGGTATAACCTTACAGGCCCTAAGGGTCCACAACCTACAAAGTAGCCTTGGCTTCTATAATCATAATTTTAATAGAATATTGTGGGTAATCTCATATATATATATATATATATATATATATATATATATATATATATATATATATATATATATGAAATGTACTATTAACTCGGGCTTGGGATATGTTCATTTTTCTAAATTAACTGACTTAAACCCGAGAGTTATAACACAATGACATTTATTTGAAAAAAAACGCAACATGTTTCGTCAAGAATGACTTCTTCAGGCGATAAGAACATAGAAAAGATAATAAAAGACACTTAAATTAACATTGACACACTCCAAAGCTATACAATTACAAAGCCATAATATTCGACTGTAAATTACAGTTATTATGAGCTTGAACTACAGTCCGAGTTAATGTTCTATTGTTGTGCACCTGTGCGTGTGTGGAATCACGCGATCTCCAGTATCTAATAATAGAGTTGAAAGAGTCAACCAAATTATAGCTAAGATTATTATTCAAATGCAAAGGGTCTAAGGTGATTTCAATTGACTCGACAATGCGGCGCTCTATTTCATCATGGCAGATGTGTAGGTTTGAAGTCAATGTCCAATTTATTTCATGTTGGTGGCCTTCGTTGTTCATGTTTATTGAAAGCAGGACATGGCCCGACAGAGCAGTTGCTCTGGTTCTCTTATAAGCAATATCTCTCTGATGTTCTTCTAGACGTAGTAAGATAGATTTCTCTGTCTGCCCATAGCTTGGCTTTCTTTGTTCTTCGTTGTTCTTGGCCTTCGTTGTTCATGTTTATTGAAAGCAGGACATGGCCCGACAGAGCAGTTGCTCTGGTTCTCTTATAAGCAATATCTCTCTGATGTTCTTCTAGACGTAGTAAGATAGATTTCTCTGTCTGCCCATAGTTTGGCTTTCTGCATTCACAAGTGACCTCGTATACACCTGGGAATTGTAGAAGGTTGTGAGGTTGTTTATAGTTGTTGAAGCGTGATATTATTTCTGGCAGAGTCGAGAAGCATGTTTTTATGTTAAACTTCTTTAGAATTCTGCTCAGCTTTTTGGATAGTGTGCTGATATATGGCAAGACGATATGACCTTTGGAGTCGTCCTGTGTCTCTACGTTGTTACGTTGACGGTGGGATAATTGGTTGTTAATACTTTTTAGAGAGTAGCCATTGTTTTTAAAGGTCCATTTAAGATGTTGTAGTTCCTTTTTCAGTTCTTCATCTGACAGTACAGATCTTGCACGATTCGCTAGAGTTGATATAATACCCAACTTTTGCGCTGGATGGTGATGGGAGGACGCATGCAAATATCTGTCCGTGTGTGTTGGCTTTCTAAAAATAGAGACTTTAATTGATTCAGGCGTCTTGGTGAGTTTAACATCTAGGAAGCAGATGGAACTATTTTCTTCAATCTCCATAGTCAATTTTATATCTTGATGGCAGTTGTTTAAGTGGTCGAGATACTTGTGAAGATTCTCAGTACCATGCTCCCATATGAGGAATATATCGTCCACATATCTAAGCCAAATTTTTGGTTTTAAAGTAAAAGAGGAGATCGCCTTTTCTTCAAAGTCCTCGAAAAAAATGTTGGCTAACACAGGAGAGAGAGGGCTTCCCATAGCTAATCCTTTGACCTGTTTGTATAGTTTTCCTTCGAATTCAAAATAGCCAGAGTTTACACAGTGAGATAACAGAGAGAACATTTTATTTGAAATCTTGTTTTTTAAAATATGGAGAACGTCCTGTGTCGGAACGTTGGTAAAGAGTGCTACCACGTCAAAGCTCACCATGATATCAGAAGATTTTAGTTTTAGGTCCTTTATTTTAGAGACAAAATCTGTTGAGTTTTTAATATAAGAAGAAGATTTTCCCGCATAAGCTTTTAATGATGACGCCAAATATTTGGATAGCCTGTATGTGGGCGAGTCAATGCTGTCTACTATAGGTCTCAGTGGATAGTTTTCTTTGTGTACCTTCGGGAGGCCATATAACCTTGGAATGAGTGAGTGTAAAGAGCGGATGGAGAGCCGTGTATTCCGTGGAATTTCTGTGGTCTTTTGTAGGAGATTATTTGTTCTATTGTGTATTTCTCTTGTTGGGTCTCTCTCAATTTCCAAATAATTATCTGAATTTAACAGTGCTAAGATTTTTTCTCGGTAGTCTATTTTATCTAGAACTACAGTTGCATTCCTCTTATCAGCCTTTAAGATGACAATGTCCTTGTTAATCCGTAGATTTTTAATTGCAAGTCTCTCACTAGGGGATATATTATCAGAAGGAGGTTTTGCGTCGTTGATTGCAAGAATTGTTTCGATTCGAAGTAAACTCGCGTCTGCGGTAGGAAGTAGCGAAGCTGCCTTCTCCATCTTAGTTAAAAGCAATTCTTTAGGGATGCATTTTGGTGCTAACACAAAGTTTAGTCCTTTTTCGAGAATTTTCTCTTCATTGGGACTTAGCACATATGACGATTTGTTAACCACCAAATTCTTAAGACCTCTATGACAATTATTTAAGGTAGAACTTTCTTGTTTTGACTTGAGAAAGTTGAATTTTCTGATTAGCTTTTGTTTGTTTAAGTTTTGATAATGTGATGCACAGTATGTACTTAAATCTCTAATGTGATTCCAAGAATCCAGATCTAAGCAGGCTGCTAATTGGTTTTCTAAAGATGTTTTTTCTGTGAAAAGCAAAGATAAATAGCGTTTTGTATCGCAAATCCTCTCTGCTAACAGTTCAAGTTTAGCTCTGGTGTAAATACGGTGCGCTCTTTCTGTAGTAATGATTTCTTTAAATTGTAGGAACTTTGGAATAATTGAGGAAAACTTACATTTCTTCGAGAAGATGAGTCTGTTGATATTAATTCCAATGCTCTTTAGTGTCTTCTGATATGCTTTCATAATGCACAATTACCCTCGTCAGAAGGGAAATGATGAAACGTACTATTAACTCGGGCTTGGGATATGTTCATTTTTCTAAATTAACTGACTTAAACCCGAGAGTTATAACACAATGACATTTATTTGAAAAAAAACGCAACATGTTTCGTCAAGAATGACTTCTTCAGTCAATTGACTTCTTCTCGGACTGTAGTTCAAGCTCATAATAACTGTAATTTAGAGTCGAATATTATGGCTTTGTAATTGTATAGCTTTGGAGTGTGTCAATGTTAATTTAAGTGTCTTTTATTATCTTTTCTATGTTCTTATCGCCTGAAGAAGTCATTCTTGATGAAACATGTTGCGTTTTTTTTTTTTTTTCAAATAAATGTCATTGTGTTATAACTCTCGGGTTTAAGTCAGTTAATTTAGAAAAATGAACATATATATATAAAATACAAGCCATATGGAAATATGCACATTTTCTTGGTTGGTTTGCCTAACAACAAGATGAAAAACCAGAAAACCTTGCCAACTTCATATGAGGTCTACTAACTCACCTACAGTTGAAAAGACCAAAAGATTCTTCTTATCCTAGAAGGAAATCTAGGACTAGAAGTATCTTTATGACCTTCATTTAGAAGGTCATTAATTAATACTGAACTTACACATTACAGAATACTTTTTTTTTTTTGCATGGATGGATAATGCTTCTCCTCTATAACCCATGGATTTGAATCCCACTGTCATGGTATGTTAAGTAACTGTTCTAGATGAATTTCATTGTGTGATATGAGATCACCACACTACTTACTGAAGAGGCCAGAAATGACAATGTCCATGACTGGGCTCTAGATTTATCTTTTCTCACCAGTGGTACCAATGAACAATAATTTTGAAATCTCATCTGAAACCTAGATAACATGTTCATCTAAGTGTTTTGGACTTTCAACGTCCTCTTGATGTGTCAGATTCAATGGCCTATCACAATTAAGTTACTTGAATTCATAGGCTACATGGCATACACACGCATACACACACACACACACACTGGTCAGTTTTCTTCTTTTTCAGGATGAAAATCCCATTTTCTTTTATGCATTAGGAATTGATCTGGTACAGCCACATAAAGGACACTTAATCCTATCTTCATAGGCTGCCAAGTATCAAATTATATGAACTTTTTGGATTTGCATATTTTGGAAAAGGGGTTGGACCTTGGAAGTTTCCTAGAGATATGACCTTAACACTGCTATATGACTATTTCAGTTGAAGTTCTTATAGAAGTTCCTTTCATCTTAAAAGTTAATCCAGAAAGTCTTTACATCCGAAGGACACTAGTGAGTGTGCAGTAGAGAGCATTTGAGTGCTCGCTGAGGTTCTGAAGTTTCATTCAGGGAAATCATAGTATTTATCAAAATACAATGATCCCTTAATAATCCAAAATCATTGCAACAAGCAACACTAGAACTAATCTTCATTTAACCTTAACTAGCAATTATCTGACAGGTAAACTGACTTTCCAACATGATCACACAATCTCATCATGAACATATCACATGATGATACATTCATGGACTCACTGTGGGAGGGTCCTCCACTCCATACAGCCTATCATCTACACTAATTAATCTTCTATCTACACTCACAATGGCATAGACTATCAATTACAAATACACCATCTGCCACCACTAATTCCACATTTTATCTGTATACTGCTTGTGTACTAGGGCTGATTTGCCTGCATATAGGATGAAAAACCCAAATTTTCAGGAGGAAAACAGCTTGATTCTTAGTATTCACCATTCTCTATTACCTGTTTTCCTTGTTGCTCATCATCCCATAGTATCTATGGGAGTTCACTATGGAACCTTCAATAATCACTCATCTTATGGTTCTACACTTCCTTCTTAACTATAACCTTTCCCTGTTTGACCACTTGTCAAGGCAGTGATTTATGATTATTCACCAAACAACTTTGCAAAGTTGGAGATGAATTTCAACGCCTGGTGTGAGCCTGCTACCCCACTTACTGAAGGTCTGAAGTGGCTTAAAGTTCTATGTTTGGTCTCTAAAGCAAGGTTTCCAGACTATGTAAAAAAAAAAAAAAAAAAAAAAAAAAAAAAAAAAAAAAAAAATATATATATATATAAGTTGATAAAAACAGAAAAAAATATCCTTAGCCCAACCACAGTACAAATTGTATTATATGTTTGCAAATAACCCTTCATAGGCAGGAGCAACATAAAAAAAGCATGATATCTCATTCACAACCACATACATCCTATAAGGCTGTCACCAAATCTAACACTAAAACTTTGTGTTGCTTTCATCACATGCTGCCTGAGAAAGTTATCCCTCCAACTAAAAATCTGTTTCCTTTGTTTACATGCCCTATCACCTCCTTCCAATCCCCATTACTGTAATTCAAGTCCTTCGTTAGGATCATCCAAAATTTGCTTAACCTTCAAACAAAATATTTTTTTAAATTTTGCAGTCACCGACTTATATATTCATAAGTCTATAACTACATAGTATTAGATATTCTATTCTGTATATTTCGATATAATAATAAATTTAGTTTAATCCTTCATCCAAGTGTGAGCAAACAAAGTTTGCACCTGAAAGTATCTTCAGGACTGGGATAAGGTGGTACAACATCAGGGCAACTCGTTGCAAAGGTGGAGCAAGATACCAACACTCCTGTCTCAGTATCTCCTATAATGCAAAACACATCTCCTTGCGGATATGTCTAATGTTATGCATTAAGGGAAGGGCCACTACCCAGACTAGTTTCGACCTTTATTGAGGTCTCTTCAGTGAGAGCCAGGCCCAAGCTGAGATACCAGGCAGAAGCATTCGCAGGTCATCTCTACCTATAGGAGTTGCCAAATGGTATGCCACCCTTTTTTTCGTATATGTTATTTGTATATTTCGGTTATTTGTATATTTCGATGTTGCACAAAGTATTAAAGTAAGCAAACTTGCTTCAATTCTTTAATCTTTCCCTTTGCACGCATAATTCCTCTATTACTCTAACAGTACTTTGACTCTTTTCTTCATATCCTCTCCTCCCAGAAGATTGTATACTTTCCATTTCTATTCTCACCTGTATATCATTCTCAGTTAACCAAGTTTTACATTTCAGTTATCCTTGAACACAGCAATGCAAAGCCATAAACTTTGCTTTGTATTTCTGATTGTCATGCTCATGTCATTGTTACCCTATACTGCCTCACCAATCAATTACCTCAATCTCAAACTTTCCATCATTATACTGGTGGTTATACTGCTGGCCTGGTTGGCCGAGTGGTTAGCGTATCCACTCTCCAGCCAAAAGGCTGTGGGTTCAAATCCTGCCGTGGACATGGATGTTTGTTTGTGAAAATACAAGTAGTGGTGGTAAGTGGTAGATGGTGTTGGTAGTTGCAGATGGTGAATTGGTGGAGACAGAGTTGTAGAGCAGGTACCATCCCTCAATGAATTTTTGGACTCCCTGTAGGTGTTATGTAATAATAATAAAAATAATAAATACTTTATTCATTGTGAAATAATGCAAAATTTGAGAGCAATCAGAATGGGGGAGGAACAACTGATGGTGGGTGAGCAAGAGGTATATGAGGAATTGAGTAAAATGTTTATGTCAACAAGGCCATGGAACTTGATGGTATATCACTGCATATGTTTGAGGAGATGTTCCAGAGAGTTGACAACACCTTTAACATACATTTTCAACATGAGTCTTAGATTAACCCAGGTCATAAAGGAATGGAAAGATGGCAAAATTCTTCTCCTTGATAAAGTTGGTGATAAGATTAAGACTTCAAATTATAGGTTAATCAGCTTGTCTGGAGTTGTGGTCAAGGTGCTAGAGAAGCTAGTGAGAACAAGAATTCAGAACTGAGTGGACAGCAGTAGAATTCTCTTTAAATGGACAGCACGGGTTTGCTAAAGGAAGATCGTGTTTTAACAATCTACTTACCTATGATAACAAGGTGATGAATACATTGGACAAGGGGGATGCATATACAGTAATATATTTAGATTTTGCAAAGTTTTCGATAGATTACCACATTACAAATTAGTAGTTAAATAAGAACAGATGGGAATTGGATAATAAATCAGTGCATTGGATTGGATATTGGCTATCAACAGGTTGTGTATGGGGAAGTGATATCCTAGATGAGGAAAGTCGCTAATGACATACTCAAGGAATCTGTTTTGGGGCCATCATTGTTTAATTTGTATGTAAATGTCATTGGAAAGGATTTAAATGGTGATATACAGTTGTTTGCAGATGATGCAAAGTTGGGGAGAGTTATGAGAACTAGAGCAGATGTTGTAGCTTTGCAAGAAGATCTAAATAGACTGCCTGATTGGCTGAGTGTGTGTGTGGGGATGTCAGTTTAATGTTACCAAGTGTAAGGCTTTAAAATATGGGAAGTAAAGATGGGATGCAGAATATAGGATTGGTGGGGATATTTTGCAGGAGGTGAAGGATTTAAAGGTTGTAGTGGATACAGAATTGAAATTTTATGGACATTTTGCTAAAATTATGAGGACGACAGCAGATTGTGGGAATGATACAGAGAACGCTGCAATGTAGAAGTAAGGATATTCTGATTCCTTTATACAAGACTCAGACCGCATAGATCACTGTGCACAGATTTGGTCACCAGGGTTTCAAAAGTATTGCAAGATGATGGACAGGCTCCGGAGACAATTAACTAAATTGATTTCTGGTCTATGGAATGTAGAATATGAAGAGAGAGAGATTGAGAGAATGCAAATTACAGAAGAGATTAGCAGGTAGAAGGAAGAAGGGAGAGATGATCAAGACATGTATGAGGGTGGTCTGAAAAGTTCTCAGCCACGACCATAGATGGCAACACTATCGGCAAGAATTTTTTTTCTAAGTTGGTACATCTGTCATAAGCATCTATCTGAAATTGCAAGTCATTCTATCAAGTAGTTTGTTTTATACAGCTATCTGAAGCAAACGTGCTATCTGTATTCCCTTGAAATGGATAAAATTGAGTCCTTTCTTTTAGTGTTGCATGGTGATCAGCATTCATTTTAGAAATTATGAACTTTACAACCATGTTATAAATAACTCTTAATTTCCCGACATTTCGATCTTCATATTAAGATTGTCATCTGGAGTATATACAAGGACAAGCTGAGTTACATTATACACAGTAAGCTAAAGAACAACGACTTGATCGCCAGTTATCCTACTGGCATGACCTCTATTGAAAAAAATAAAATAAAAATAAAATAAAAAAATTACAAATTAATTATTTAGAAACTACATCAAACTAAATACTGTTTAAGATAACATGAGAAAAACATTCTTTCTTATAGATAGTCTTCTTTCAGTAACAATGATGTCCTGTTTTTAACATTACAATCGTTATTTTAGATTTAGGATTATCTACAATCCTGTTTATAGTTAACTCAGAGAGAAAGGTTCCATGGGTAGAATATATCAAATAACATTTGTAATGTTAAAAACAGGACATCATTGTTACTGAAAGCAGACTATCTATAAGAAAGAATGTTTTTCTCATGTTATCTTAAATAGAATTTAGCTTTGATGTAGTTTCTAAATAATTAATTTGTAATTTTTTTTCACTAGAGGTCATACCAGTAGAATAACCAGTGATCGAATCATTGTTTCTTTAGCTTACAGTGTGTAAAATGTAACTCAGCTTGTCTGTGTATATTTGTATATACTCCAGATGATGATCTTAATATGAAGATCAAAACATCAGGAAATTAAAACAGTTATTTATAACACGGTTGTAAAATCCGTAATTTCTAAAATGAATAAAACTGAGTATCGTGCAGTTATAAAATTCTTTGTAAAAGACGGTTTGACAGCAAAAGAAATTTATTCGAAGTTCAGAAAAGTTTATGGGTACGCTTCTCTTTCATTTTCAACAATTAAGAAATGGGCTGCAGAGTTTAAATGTGACCGTACCAGCCTTGAAGATGATCCACATGAAGGATGTCCAAAAAGTGTAGCAACACCAGAAATCATTGATCAAGTGCACGATATGGTATTGATGACCGGTGAGTCAAAGTGCGTGAAATTGCCGAGACTATAGGCATTTCAAAAGAAGAACGGGTAGGATATATTTTTGATATATTCCTTAAACTCATTGAGAATGGTCAATGAGTTTAAGGAGTGGTATGACAGACTTTGTTTCTTAGGGGGAAACTCCCCTCGATGAGTCTTGACAGAATTTATGCTCTTAGGAAGGACCTCCCATGATGAGTCTTTTGATTCCATGGAGGCCTGAATAATAATAATAATAATATGTTGCATAAAGAAAATTGCAAATGAAAAGTCTTCGTGCAAGATGGGTGCTGCATTTGCTCACAGCATATCAAAAACATACTTGCATGAAAATCTCTGAATAGTGCTTGGAGAGTTTTAAGCAAGAATAAAACTGATTTTGTGTGTATTTATTACTATGGATGAAACTTGGATTCACTATTACATACCAAAATCCAAACAGCAGTCAAAACAGTGGATATAAGCCAGTTGTTCAGCACCAAAGAAGACAAAGTCAGTTCCATCAGCAGGAAAGGTCATGGCATAGATGTTTTGGGATGCTGCATTTTGTTTATTAATTATCTTGAAAAGGATAAAACAATAACCGTGGAATATTATTCCGATCTTTGAACCAGCTAGACAAAAAAATTCATGAGAAAAGACTCAGTTTGCAGAAGAAAAAAATCACCTTTCATCAGGACAATGCACCTTCCTACAAAGGTGTTCTTGGCAATGGGAAAATTAAGGGCTCTCCAGTATGAATTGTTGGAACATCCACCCTGTTTCCCAGATTTGGCTCACTCTGACTATCTCTTCCCCAAACTAAAACTCTTTCTTGCTGGTCAGTGTTTTTCTTCGAATCAAGAGGTGATTGCTGCTGTAGAGGGGTATTTTGCAGATCTTACTGAGAACCACTACAGGAATGGGATAAGGTGCTGGAGCATCGCTAGAATAAATGTATTATTCTTAAGGGAGATTATGTTGAAAAAAAAAAAAAAAAAAAATTTGAAATTCTAAACTCTTTTTTTCATTGTTAGGCCAAGAACTTTTCAGAACACCCTTGTAAGGTGTAATTATCAGATTAACAGGGATGAGAATTTTCATAGAATTTCATAGACCATCCCTGGAAGCTGTATAAGGTGGGTGTGAGCAAGAGGATCAGTAGATTTTTTGCATGGAGAGTGGTGGGTGATTAGAGTGAAGGGACAGTGAATGCATTTAAGTGAAGCTGTGCAAGTGAGAGTGGGACCTCCCACAATGAGTCTCCTGACTCCATGGAGGTCTGTTAATAACAATAATTCTTCAGAGAAAATCAAATCATTTGGTTCAAAGGCCATCTCATTGCAACTACCTCTCCTCACTAATAACTGCTATACTACACCTCTCCTCTGACCAATCACATCTCTTATTCTCATCTGCTCTCTTACCCTGATGCAGTTTACCATGCTGTTCTAGTATAAGCATTCTCACTCTTTTATCCTCCTTCCACAATCTCCTTCGTGTTTTTTGCTCTCTCTCTCTCTGATCTTTATTCACATTTTATTCTGCCTCTATGCTCGCTCTCTCTAAAACAGCAGTCACTCCAAATGTCCAACAAATTTGCATACTATTTGCCTCAAACAGCTCAGCCATTCATTCCATCTCCCATGATTTTCTCAAATTACTTAACATTTTCTTGCCTTCCAAATCAATTGTACTCGCAACCACCCACTAACTTTGATGCGTACATTATGTGTTTCATTGTGCCACCCCAAAAGCATGTGTTATGTTTTCTGATTAGCATTAACATTGCTGAAGCTGTGAAACAAAGCACTTTATAAAATAAAACAAATACAGATGAAAAGTGCATTTTTTACAAACTTTTACTAAAAATATTATGAACTATTGTTATAGATAAGACTATATAATTATCATGGAAATCTCACTCAAGTTCTTACCAACAATCAATGCTGCAGTACTTGCTGCTATACTAAACTGAGATTCGATGATTTTGGGCAAAAATGTAGCCATTCCTGACACAAGTATACCTGAAAGACAAAAAACTAAAATATTCAAACTGATTTTTAAGCATTAAATTAATAAACATTGTTCAAAAAAGACTGACTTAAGAAAAAAAGAAAACTATTACTTTTAAACCTAAAATGATCTTGAAAATATATCTCCAAAAATGGACTGTATTATATAAAAAGGGTGATACTGTTAGAGGAAATCTTTTTCAAAAGACTGGCCTAAGTTTTGACTTTTATTTTGAAATCTGACAGCATCAGTTGGTTTAAGAGAAGCTAAGGAAGTAGGAAAACAACATTCTATTAAATTCTCTTAAAACATATTTTTCACCGACAGAAAGAAGGAAAATTCATATGCAGGTTAATTCTGGCTGAGAAAGAAATTTTAAAAGTCAGCTAGCTATGATATAAATTTATATCATGCAACAGATGAAATGGAAAAAACTAATCACTACTGAAGCTGCATTCAAAGTCAGCATGGATTTGTTAAGAATTCATATTTTAGCAATAAGCTACTTAAAGTATTACAACAGCTAAGCATGGGGAAAGCAGTATTCTGAAAGAGGAAAATCACTAGTGCTGCACCATTTCAGTATAGTTATTGTTTAACTTACACATTATAATACTGGGAAAGGTGAATAGGGACAGGAAATTTTTCTCACATGATGCAAAGAAGGGAAGAAATGAAATAGACATGTCTCTAGATTATATATTTTGGTGAAGATATATTTAAGAAGGTGAGGAAATAAATTAACTGGAGGGAGGGAGGGAGGGAGGAACAGCAAGGATCTAAAATTAAGCAGCCAGATTAATAATTAAGGATAAGATTGTCATAACAATGATAAAATTACTGACAAGCAAAGGGGATTATATATAGTTATGTACAATGCAGAAATTCAATCATGATTTTCAAGGAGATGACGATATTTTGGAAAGGATTCAGAGAAGAGTAACCAAAGTGATATCAGGTCTCACTGAAATGTTAGGTATGAAGGGGGTGATAAGACAGACTTAAGTTGTGAAGAGTGTTAACAAGTTAATGTGGAAGAGATTTTTGCTAGAGTAGTGGAAAACAGAAGAACATACCTCATGGGAGGTGTATAAGGAGAATACAAGCAGGGATAAAAGGAAAAGGGGAATAGTTGGTGCACAGAATGCATTGTCTTGGAGTGTAGCAAGTAAAGAAACAGTAATGAGTTTAAGAATGGTTTGATGAACAGAAGAGTAATCATTAAGTTCTTATAATTAATCACTCTCTCTGCTATAATTATCATTATAGCAGAAAGAGTGCAGAGTGATGGGGTAGGATGGTCTCAAAGAGTGGGGAATTGTTATATTTGTATACTAATGTAAGGATTATCAGACATAAAAAGGGACCAAGTTTGTAGCACTGATCAAGTCAGTAAGCCCAAGGATAACTGGCATAAGTGAAAATTGATTATCTGAGGATAATGTACAGTCAGGAGTAGAAATGGTAGGATAGAGAATTTTCCAAAAGGATAGCTGAAAAGAGGGAACAGAGCACTGTTAGTGACAGAGGAATTGTGTCCTTCAAGAGCGGAAGTGGGAAATATTAGCACGTACAAAGATTGTGAAGCTATTTGGTGTGAAGTTGAGATCAACTGAATAGTCCATCTAACAGGATGTTATAGGTGAGGGAATGTGAAGAGCGTTGACTGAAATATATAGACCAATTAGTTGGACAAGTAAAACAAAAGGTGATTCTAATGGTAGATTTTAATTACAGGAATGTGGATCAGAAAGAAGTGATAGTGTATGGAAAAAAGGAGAGTGAATTATTTAAGTTTTTGGGATATCTATCATAAGCAGCAAGTGATGGAAGCAAAGTGAAAAAGAATTACAAGAGATAACCAGCCCAGTTTATAAAAAACAAAAACAATGATAACCTCAAAATCTTAAAGATACAAATTGGCAATAAGCAAATTGAGAATGTAAAGAAGTTCACTTATCTAGGAAACACGTTGAGTCAAGATGGATGTTCAAAAACCGACATTAAATACTGAATTGCTAAGGCAACCATGGCCCTACAGAAGTTAAAATTGCTATTCTGTTATCTCCCATTGTGGGGAGATAACAGAATAGCAATCACAACCAGACTAAGAACTAATTGACACCTTGGTGAATTCTGTCCTCTTGTATGGTTGTGAGGCCTGGACTTTATTGAAAGAAGATGAGAGGAGATTCCTGTCTTTCGAAATGAAAACTTACAGAAGACTGTTGAGAATTCCCTATACCGCTCATGAAACAAATGAAAATGTCCGAAAAACTGATTGATTCAATAGATGGGAGAAAAAGGAAAAATATTCTGACAGTCATCAGAAGAAGACAGATGAAATGGACATGTGGAGAGGGTTAATGGCATTCCAAAGCAAGCACTAGAAGAAATTATTATTATCTCGGGTGCAGTCCCTAGACTCAATGAAGGAAATCATTCCAGGATCAAGGGTTAGGAGTCGACCTCGATAAAAATGGACTGATAACATCAAAAAATGGACAGATTCCTCCCTTTCTCAACTGACATCAAGAACAAGAGACCAAGACGACTGGAGGAGGCTAGCAAAGCGTATCACCTACCAGCCATGAATGACCCAACGGTTCATTTAGGACTACGGGAGAAGCAGAAGATGGAAGCAACATGAGGTTCTTTGGATTCAGTGATATCCTCACAGTATGCAAGTTGTAAATGAGGTATTAACACTGCCACCTGTTAGCAAGAGTTGTTCATAAGATATTAATTTGGAAGGCAGTCTAACAGGAAATGGTGACTGTCAAGAAGGTAAATGTATATGCAGAACTATCAGTTGGATCATTATGAGAAACTCCATAGTCAGCTAGTATTAATACACCGGGTTGGTACGTTGTACAGAAAAGATGTTGACAATGCTTGGGAATTGATAAGGAAGTATCTGACACAAGTAATGCATACTGCATACCAAGAGAAAAGCAAATAAATAGAGTAGGAATGAGATGGATGAATAGTGAAATCAAGCAAGCAGCGTAGCAAAAATTATGGAGGAAGTACAAGATAGTCTGTAGCGAACAGATGCATGAAGAATATAAACTACAGGCCAGAAAAGTGCAAGCATGGTTAAAAAGAAAAAGTACAAGGCTAGTCAAGTCAAAGAATCATAAGGAATGTTTTTACTAATGCGGCAAAGCAAGAGATAAAATAATCATGGCAGGTTAACACTGACAGATAGTAATAGTAGCAGAGTGAGCAGTGCAAGTGGAATTATTTAATGAACACTTCAGTGTAAATGATGCTGTGCAACATGTAGAAGGGAGGCAAGCATTAGGAGAATTAAAGGTGAAAAAATCAGGGTGTATCAAATGTTTCTTGGGTTAGAAGTCAATAAGGCTGTGAGAATGGATGATTTATCTTTGTATATTTAAGCAATGTGCAAAAGAGTTAACCTTGTTATGTTAATGAATGTCTTGCAGCTGGGAAAGTTTCTTAGGGGTGAAAAGGCAAAATAGCACCTCTCCACAAGCAGGGCTCCAAGATAGATGTTTCCAATTATAGACTGGTCTGTATTGTAGCTGTGGTCAAAGTGTTGAAGAAACTGGTTAGGAATACAAATAGAATACAGGATGCGGTTGATAGACATAGGATCTATGATGGTCAGGACAGGTATTGTTTTTAGCAATCAGCTTGCATTTTAAAATAAGGATGAATGTGTTGGGAGATTCATATACAGTGATATTTGATAGATTTATAACTCTGCATTTGATAGATTACCACATGACAGAATGATGTATAAGCTGCTGAAGATGGGATTGGATAACAGATTAATTAGATGGATTGAAGACTGGCTTTCTCAACCAGCAAGTTGTGTATGATGGAGAAGTGTCTCAGAAAAGAATGTAACCAGTTGGGCCCCCACTGTTTAACTTATTTGCTAATGATATTTCATGCAGATTGACTGGGGATCTTCAAATGTTTGCTAATGATGCAAATTTAGATAGAATTATCAGGAATATTACTGATGTTAATTCTTTAACAGAAAGATTTGAATAGCCTTTAAGCTTGGACCAATTAGTGAGGTTATAGTTTTAATATTAATAAATGCAAGGTGCTACATTTTAAGGTGCAGAGATACAAGACTACATACTGTATTAGTGGAGCTGTGCTTCAGAAAGTAGATGAGATTCAGTATCTTGGGGTAATGGTAGACAGCAGACTAAAGTTCTGAGGACACATTGCAAGTGTTGTGAAGACTGCACATCATAGTGCTGCTATGATAAAAACACACTGACATGTAGAGATAAGGAGGTAGTGGTGGTGCTTCTATATATGGCACCACCACCACCAGTCGGACCACATATGGAATATTGCGCTCAAATGAAGTCAAAGTCAGGTCAAAATTGGAAACACTAGAAAGGATGCAAAGACAAATAATCAAAGTGAGATCAGGACCCTGGAGTGTTGATTATGCAGAGCAGATATGACAGAGACCTTCAAGTTGGTTAAGGAATTCCACCAGATTAACTTAGAAGGAATTTTAACAAGAGCGTAGGATAAGATGGGAAGAAGCCATCTTATCCTACACTCGCCATCCCTGGAAGTTGTATAAAGATGCAAAGGGCATCTGGAGTAGATATTTTCCATGGAGAATTGTTAGTGAGTGGAATGCATTTCCAGGGTATATAGGGAATGCAAACAGTATAAGTGATTTGAAGGTTCAATATGATAGACATGGTGCTGGCTGAGTGGGCCTCTTGCAATTATTTTCACTCCCTGGAGGTTACTGTAACAGGCCAGCTATTGGGAATTATATATATATGTTAAAATATACCAAAGCTATTTTAAACCTGGTTTTACTCCATTTCCCCAATTTGTGCACATTTTTATGTTAGAACATTGTGTTAGTAATAACCAGTCCATGTCCTGAGCAGAAATCCAATATTTGCCTTTTGGATTTCTATTATTATCATTAGTAGCTTTGCTCTTTTCTCCATATTTTCCCAAAATATTTTTGTATGTCTGACAATTATTTTCTACTCTGCTATTTAGATCCCCAACAAGGACCAACTTTTTCTTTTTCATATGTCAGTTGCTTTCTCTAAAGCCTCAAAAGATTCCTCCACTTCTACCTTAGTAGAACCTTCTGTGGGACCATAGACACAAATAAGTCTCATTGTCCAGTTCCCCATTCTCATATTTGCCCATATCACTCTGAGATTGCATGCCATTTAAGAAGATTAGCCTCGTATTTAGTGTTGAATACTATGGCTACTCCTTTTCCTCGATTGCCATTGCCTGAATATAACATTTTGTATTTATTGCTCAGTTTGTCTTTTTTGTTTCAGTCGCCCCCTATTATGTCGATGTACTTATCCAATTCCTCAGCTAGCTCCACATCTTTGCCAATCAGGCTTCTTATGTTGATAGTACCAATCTTGATCTCTGGTGATGTCGAGTTGGGATAAGTTTTAGGATTTGTTCCAGCAGCTGACTTTTTGCTGTTTGCCCTGGTTCCCTGGAGAAAACAACAGGGGGGGCTTTTTAACTGGGCAAAGCCCCAGCTGGCATGAAATATTCTGTCATGTTGTACTATCATTCGAAATTTTGGTTTAAGCCAATAAGAATACAATTTAGTCAGCTAAATCCCAAATTGCCAGTCCATCGTCGTCCATTCAGTATCCAGGTTGATACCTAACAGGGTATCAACCTGGATACTTCACAACTGGGCTACTTAGATATATCTATCTATCTATATCTATAAGTAGCCCAGTTGTGAAGTGACTTCACATGCAAACTGTTTGCTTACACTTAGATAAAGGATTAAACAAGAATATAATTTCTTGGAATCTTTAATTTAATTCTTCTATTTATGGTTTTCATATGGCCACATTTTAATTACTGTGCACAGGTCTGGTCACTTAAGTGTCCTCAGATCAGGAAGTAGGGGAGAGGAGCTGGAATCAAATGACTAAGATGGCGAGTAGTCTGTGGAATTCTCCTCATGAGGATAGAGTGATGGTATCTGGCCTGCAAGTTGGTTTATAGGTAAGGAAGAGGGTATAGGATAGAAACCTCATGACTAAAAAGGGTTTTATAGGACTGATGCAAAGGAAAGTTTTTAGTACTTGGTTTTTAGTAAATGTATAGATAGAGGAGGGGGGGGGACTATAATGAAAAGCATATGAGGTGTTGCTATTAAATAACGAGATTAGTTGCAAAAATATGGTTTATTGTTACAATTGTACAACTTAATTGTTATCCCCTTCAACATACTCCCCCTCCTCTATCTATACACTGTTGCATATGAATTTTCCACTGTTAGAAGCATTGCTGCAAGTTATCAGGTGTTATCTGCTTCAGTAGCACTGCTGTTTTCTCCTTTACCTCATCCACTGACTGAAAATGGATGCCCTCAATGCAGATTTCAACTTTAGAAAAACGTAAAAGTCGCATGGAGCTAAGTCTGGCAAGTAAGGTGGACAGACCAACACTGGGATCTTATCAGCCAGATGCTGCTTTACAGACAGTGCACAGTGGGCTGGAGTGTTGTCCTGATGGAGAATCCAAGCATTGTTCTTCCATAGATCGGGTCTCTTCTTCCTCACTTGTTCTCTCAGCTTGGCCAGAACCTCAAGGTAATAATGTTGGTTAACTGTCTGATCCTCTGGTACCCATTCAACCATTACCACGGCATTGATATAAAAAAACAAGAAAGATCAACACTGTCTTCAGTTTTGACTTACTCATTCTTGCTTTTTTCATTCTCGGTGACGTGGGAGTTTTCCCAGTACATCAATTGTCTCTGTTTCTGGATCGTACTGGAATATCCATGTCTCATCACGTGTGATGATCTTCTCCTGCAAGTCCAGCTCTGCTGTCAGTCGTTCTATGATGCCAGTGCAAATTTGTTTCCGGCAAAGCGACTTCACACGTGTTTCTTTTATAACTGCCTACATACTAACTACAAGCGACAGTAAACATTGCTTATCTCAAAGGCTTCTAGAACTTTCAAGGTCATTCACAGCTCAAGCTCATCCCACTGCTATGAGTACATGATTCACAGCGCATCTTGTCTCATTATTTAATAGCCACACCTTGTACATCCTATCAGTCTAGGTAGGCAGCCTAGACTGGTTTTCTGAATCTTACTGATGAGACCTTTGAGGTCTCAGTGAGATTCAGAAAAGTTACTGAGGTTGAAGTAATGCAGAAGTCACATCCCACATATACGTAATGAAAAGATGTTTCACCTTATTCCATAATGAATAGCATTATACACATTTGAAAGGATGTGTGCTTTGCATTATGGGATACTAAGGCAATTAACATGAAGCCATTAGCCTCTATATACAAGTACCTATGGATATTCTTTAGGCATATTCCTAAGGTTTTGGGAGTTAGAAAGAAATAAAGCTGAAGAATTTATAAATTACCCATAAATTTTTAATGAGTAGCTCTTGCATGGTTGTTTTTATGCGAATCCCACCTGGTTGGCCAAGTGGATAGCATAACCTCTCCAAACATTTGGGGGTTCAAATCCCAACTTGTACATGGATGTATGTAAAAGCCTGCTTTAGACAAGCACAATAGCTCTTTGAGATTACAGGGCTTGTCTGGAGTGTAAAAAAAAAGTTCTGAGAAGGCTAAGGTTAGAAAACCAAGAAACAGTGTCATAGAAAACACACACAACTCTTTAAAGTCACCTTTATGCAGAAACCAAGGTGAGTAAAACGATGGTCTCACATGAGGTGTAAAGACATCACTTGCCTAAGTCATTCACAAACATCCAGCCAACAGTGGGATTCAAACTTACAGCCTGCTAGTTGTAACCTGGCCTGTTACAAAAGTGAACACCTGGCCAGGCCAGGTGTTCACTTGGCCAACTAGGTTAGCAGCTTCTTAACCGTTTAAGGATGATAAAAAAGTTAACATATTTAACAATGATTTATCACATTACAGATGTGTCCTTAATTTGTTTTAACGAGAATACTTACCATCACTAGCTCCAGCCAAACTCAAAAATACAAAGGTAGGATTGAGTATTAACAATTTGAATGATGATGGCATATCTCGTAATCTAGTACCAAATCCCATTCTAGAGGCAGCACTGTTCTGTAGCTTCTGATGCATTTCTGAAATTTTCTGAGCCTGAATTTTTTTGGACCCTAATTTAAAAGAAAAATAAGCAAAATAACTTAAGCTGCACAAAAAATAAAGTTTTTATATTAAGATAAGTAGAAAAAAAAATAACAACAATTTTTCAAAAAAATAGCAAAACATTATAATCTTGTATATAACTACTATAGTTAAAGATCAAACTTCTTACCTGGTAATACTTTGGGAAAAGATGACAAAGGGACGGCAATAATGAAACCAAGGCCAGCCGCTACAACAAAACCTACCCACCAGGCTCCAACCCATACACTACTGGATGGAGTAAGACCCAACCTTTAAAAGAAAATTATGCAAGTGTATTATCAAAACATTATTTTTTAAAGATATCTAATAAATTCAAAATATTGAGAAACAAAAGGTTTTTTTTTAAACTGATTACTTCTTTTAAAAATGGAATTAACGATCAAAGCTACAAAATATGATGTTAAATTCTAGACATATTGGCATTTAAGAAGGCATGAAAAACAGAAAATAGACATTTTAGACAGAGATTGCACCATTCAATAAATGAAACCACAACGCTTTCAATACCATATAAAAGGAGTTTACACTGCAAGGTGATTAAGTCACATCAGTAGAACTTAGCTTATTAAGTGTTCTGTCTATATATACCCTTCAATAATAATTCTGTCATAAAGAGATGGGATATATACACTTATTGTTATAGCAGGACAACTTAATGCACATTTCAGGAATGAAAAACTTCACAATTCTTGTACCAAAAATTGTAAAATACGAAAACAGAAAAAGAAAAAAAAAATTTCTGGAATTTTGTACATATTAGTAATATGAATTTCAACAGCTACTTTATTTTTTTCTGACATCCATTACCTTTTAAAATAGCATCTCAAAGTCAGTAATGCTCACCTACATTTATTATTATTATTGTGGGTATCTCCATGGAGTCAATCATCACAGGAGACCCAAACTATCAAAACAATATCTATCATATCTCTTCTTGAATTCATTTACAGACTAAGAACTCGCAACTGAGTCAGGCAATGCATTCCACTCATTCACCACCCTCCAGGCAAAAAAACCTCGTTCTTCATACCCTTGTAAACCACACTTTTCCTTAATTTCCAGGGATGTCGTCTTGTTCTTCCATCACTATCACACAGCTGAAATATTTCCCCTGCAACAATCTTATAAAAACCTTTTAGTTATTTAAATGTTTCTATCCTATCCCCTCTTATCAACCTATCAACCAACCTCTGCAATCCACAAACTTCTATCAATGTAGGAAGCACTTTTTTTTTTTCTTTTTTTTTTACATCACTCACCAACTTAGTCACTCTCCTCTGAACGCTCTCTACAACCTCCTCATCTCCAAGGAATCTGGTGACCAGACCTGAACAGAGTAATCCAAATGTGGAAGTATCAACACTTTATCTCTGGATGTTAGTGTGTTCCTCAATAACCAAGTAATCCTATGTGCAATCTTGGACACCTTAGCAAAGCGTCCCCTGAACTTCATCTCTCTATCCACCAACATATATATACTCAAAGTACTACACAGCTGGTAATCTTTTAATCCCAAAATGCATAACTTTATACTTTTCCACATTGAACTGACATCCATTACCTTTTGCCCATTTTTCCAGCTTATTTAAATCATCCTGCAAACTCTCAACATCAGTTTGATTTTTATTGAGCTACCCAACTTTGCATCATCAGCAAACAACTAAATATCTCCCTTCAAGCCAGCCATTTCCTATACCATTTATGTACAAATCAAACAATAAAGGCCCAAGCACAGAGCCCTGAGGCACACCACTGCTCAACCACCTCATCCTGGACTCTGCTCCTCCATATACCACTTTCTGGTATCTCTCCCTGATCCATTCTCCTATCCATATCACCAATTTAGTATTCACTCCCATCTGCTCCAATTTGCACAACAGCATTCCATGGGGTATCCTGTCAAAAGCCTTAGCAAAATCCAGAAGTACCACTGTGTAGCCATTTGCTTTGTCCAACTCAGATATCATTCTATAATAAAAAAAAAAGTTAATAAATTGCCAAGACAGAATCGGCATTTAACAAAACCATGTTGGCCTCAATAGAGTATCATATTCTGATCCACCCATTTTTGAATTCCGTCTTTAACCAACTTTTCCAATACTTTTACCACCCACTCCTGAGAATTGTTCTCTTTTAAGATAGAATGACTGAAGTATAGCAGGTATCATTCTAAACAGGCTAAAGTTGTTGCATGTAACATGCATTTTTTGCATGGTTTTTATCTTGTATTAGGCTTAAGTGCTGAGTGAAACTCAGCATGATTTAACATTCGAACCATTACACCTTTGTTGGTTAACAAACTCTATGTTTTATGTCAGTCACATGCATAACCTAGCACAATATAAGTGTAAATACACAAAAGGACAAAAAAATGAATAGAAAATTTTAGATAGAAGCCTGAAGTCCCAAAGTCAGCACCCTCTACTGAATGCTGGTAGATAACCTTGGCTGTTTGGCAGGAGTTGCAAGAACTACTGTTTCTCAAATCTTAAGAAATTTTACACAACCATATTTAATGAACTTTGGTTAGTTTTACTGGAATTTTAAAATACTACAATTACAATACAGTGTTAGTTTTACTGCAGTGAAACAATACATACAAGCATGAGACTTAATTTTCTTCCATTAGATTTACAAATTGTCAAAAGGCATGATCAGCTAGATTTGACTAACCATGATTATGATAGCAATATATTATATTGTTGTTCTTATTATTATTACCAAAGACCTCATGGAGTTAAAGGCTCAACTGGGAGGTCCTTTTATCACACACACACATCTCATCATACTGTGTCTCAAACACACTCAAACTCCTTGCAGACACCACACTCTCAGGCAAGGCATTCCAATCATTCACAACTCTGCACGAAAAAAACCTGCCTCTCACTCCCCTGCTCACACCCTCTTTATACAGTTTCCAGCGATGACCTCTGGTTCTCCCCTGATCTCCCACTATTCTCTGTAGAACTTCTCCACCATTGATCCTATAAGAACCCCTTACCAACTTGTAGGTCTTTATCATATCTCCCCTCTTCCTCCTGTCCACCAGACTCTGCAAATTACATCTTCTCAATCTTTCCTCATACTCGACATTCCAGAGGGTCTGAACCAGGTGACCAAATCTGAGCAAAATAGTCCATGTGTGGTCTAATCAGAGCCTTATACAATGGAACAAGAATCTCCCTACTTCTACACATCAGTGTCCTCCGCATCATTCCCAGAAGCTTTTGTGTTGTCTTCACAATTTTGGCGATGTGTCCCCTAAATTTTAGATCCTTATCCACTATCACCCCCAGATCTCTTATTTCCTCTACCTCCAACAATACATTCTCACCATGCATAAATTCTGCTTTCCATCTTTGTTTTCCAAATTTTAAAACCTTACATTTTTCAACATTGAACTCTCATCCCCATTTCTGTGCCCAATCACTCAATTTATTCAAGTCTTCTTGTAAGGCCACAACATCTTCACTACGCTTCATGGTTCGTCCCAACTTTGCATCATCTGCAAACAACTGAATATCTCCATCCAAATCTTCGCCAATATCATTAATATACAAGTTAAACAGTAATGGCTCTAAAACAGACTCCTGAGACACTCCACTAGCGACTTTCCTTTTCCTGGATATCGCAACCCCCATACACAACTTGTCGATACCTATCAGATAGCCAGTCTCCAAACCAATGCACTAATCTAATATCCAACCCCATCTGTTCTAGTTTGACTGTCAACTTATCATGAGGTACTCTATCAAAAGCCTTCGCGAAATCCAAGTATATTACTGTGTATCCTTCTCCTGTGTCCAAGGAAGCATCACTTTACTATAATAAGTAAGTAGATTACTAAAACATGACCTCCCTTTAGTAAATCCAGGCTGTCCATCAAAGATAATACCATTGTTGTTAACCCAACTCTGGATACTAGTTCTCACAAGCTTCTTCAACAACTTAACCACAAAACCTGACACACAGATAGGCCTATAGTTTGATGCTTGAGTTCAATCACCTCCTTTATGAAGTGGCACAATCTTGCCCTCCTTTCACTCCTTAGGAACTTGACCAAGTTCAAGACTCGTATTAAAAAAATATGTCAAGACAGGTGTCAACTCCCTGGCACATTCCTTCATAATACGCAGTGATATATTTTTAAGTCCCACAGCCTTATTTACATCTAGTTTACTCAACTCCCCAAACACATCTTGCTCACTTACAGTCAGTCTCTCCTCCCCATCATCAACTGCTCTCAATCTCTCCATGAAGTCACATTCACAAGATTGAAAGATCTTTATGAACTGTTCAATTAGTATCTCCACCACACATTCTGCAACAGCTGTCTTTATACCATTTTCTCCTATCAATGTCATCCTTCCATAATCATTCTTTCTTTTCTTGCTACATATCAAAAAAACTCATTAGGATTCTTTTTGGCTTCATTAGTTAACTGCTGTTCATACCTCTCTTTAGCTACCCTCACCAACCAAGTCACCCTCCTTGCCTTGTCTTTGTAGACCTCATGAAATGGGTTATTTCCACTTCTCTTATGCTGCCTCCACAATGCCTTCTCTCTCTTTATCGCATGCTTAATCTCTTTATTCATCCATCTCACACCTACCTTATTTAACCTTCTCACCCTTGGAATACACTTAGACACTGCATCTGCTAGATAGTTTTTGAAAATCCCCCAAGCTGCATTGATCTCTTTTCCAGTTAACTCCTCATTCCACGCTACACCTGCAAGCTGTCTCCTGAACTATTCATAATCACTTCCCTTGTAGTTCCACATATACCCTTTTCTCACAGGGGTCCTCGCACTGCTGGCAACCACTCAGGTAATCACCTCATGGTCACCCTCACCAATTGGCAGATGATTTGACACCTCATTTATAATTACATCATCTGATGAGATGACCAAATCCAAGACCCTTAATCCTCGTGTGCCCTCTGTTACATACTGTCTGAGTTAGTTATCCCTCAAAAACTCAAGAAACTCATTTTCTTTACTTCCAGTTGCTATCTCATCATTCCAGTCTGTGTTTCCATAATTAAAATCACCCATAATGATCAGCCTTTTCTTATTTGCTTGGCTAATTTGACTATACATTTCACTATCACCACCATCCAATTCTTAGGACAAAATTATTGGCAGATCTTCCAGTTTGTCCATACCTTGCACGGGCATAACTCCTTTTCTATGATCAACAACACTTTACCTCTTTTTTTCTTTTACAATTTTTGTAAAAATATCTGACAAAAAATATTATACCCTCTCATCTATTTTCTATTCCTCTCAGGATGTCTTCATCATTCAAACATATGTCACTTAATCCAACAATTTTTGGGTGAACAAACTCATTCAATGCAAAAATTTCATTCCCCTTGTTTTTGACACACAGCAGTTCATCTCTGGATCTTTAACAAGTTTCACTAATACCATTTATTAGATGTGAATTCATGTTTACTTCAAGGCATTCCTCTATCTCAATACCAATTCCAGTTCCCTCTTCAAATCCTACAGTTCTCCCTACATCTTGGGCCATCTCATTCCTTTGTCTACTCACACTTTCACTTCCTCTTTGAATATTGACTTTTGTTATGCTGTGTTTCTCTCTATCCATCCTGAGTCTCCTCATTTCCCTGTTTGTCTTTGCACACTTGTATTCTTATTTTCTACATCCATGCAATTTGCTTCTCCATTCATAAGACCACTTCAATCCCTCTTTTGTTACTCTTCCACATCACTTTTTACTTGCTCAGATCCATCCTCTGCACTCATTACTCTTCATTCCAGCAGCAAACTTTCCAAATGACACACCAAAGCCATTCAAATGCAGTCCATTCCTTTATACAATTCAATTCATCCATTAAAATTCATCTCACACATTCATAAATGCACTCCTTTCTCTTCACACATTTTGACTAACATATTCATAATCCTTGCTCTTCACCTCAACTCATTATTGTCATATCTTTTTTGCCATATGTCATATTTTTTGCTGGCCTGGTTGGCCACGTTGTTAGCATATCTGCTCTCCAGCCAAAAGGCTGAGGGTTCGAATCCTGCTGTGGGCATGAAGGTTTGCAATGGTGTGAAAATTCTAGTGGTGAAAGTTGACGGTAGATGGTGTTGGTGTAGTTGCAGTTCGTTGTAATTGGTAGATTGAGTGGGTGTCCTCCCTCAATGAGTCTTTGAACTCCATGGAAGTGTCTTGTATTATTAATAATAATAATAATAATAATATCTAGGCAACATACTGATTACCTTTCCTATCACGCTATCTTTTATTCTTCTTAACCTCCTCCTGATATTCAGTCCTGACATTCTCCTTGTTCCCAGTCAGGTAATTTATTTCTTCTATCACTACCAACTTTTTTGCTCGCTTATTCCTCAATCATTCTACTTAATCCACCTCCTGGAAAGCAAACCTTGTGCATCGTCTCATTCACCACACCTCTAGTAATTGAATCCCCATACAATGCCACTCAAGTTTTTCATTACTGTCTTCTTTCAGATATCATTCATTTCACTCTTCTTCACTATTCCTAACACATTTTCAATTCTCTTCAATTTATTTCACATTACCTCTTGCCCCCTTATAACCTTAATGGATACCAATGGTAAGAGATGAAAAATGTAGAAAAATCAATGTGATCACTTTGATCATTTTTCCCAACTTTGCCATCTCTCCTAAATCAGTACTTTGCAATTGCTGCCACCATGAATAGCAAAGTAAAAGTTTCCCTTAAGTTACTGACAATCACTTTTTATTGAAATACAGATGCTGCAGTTACTAATGTGATAGAGGCCAATGTGAAAATAGAGAAATTAATTGGAGGTGCTTAGGATATTACAAAATAGTAACATGAATATAATTATGAGACATGGCCCATAGGTTACAAGAACACGCAACATTAACAAAAAAAAAGTTCTAGCTTCCTACCAATCCCTAAGTATAAAATTCTCTCTCTACTATCTGGCATTTATCCAGTTCTATATAAACCTGATCTGTCATTTTAAACAAACTGGCTACTCTGTGGAGAAAAGAATGAATATCATTATTATATCCATTATCATAAATCCCACAAGTTGGGACTCGTGCAGAATGGCATCCACAGTGAACACAGAATCCTTTCGAAGAATATGCACCCACTTTATAGAAATTGTTTTAAACATGAATATCTGGTGAAAAGTGGGGAGGGGGGGGTTGAGGCTCCCCATCCAAATTTAAATGGGAATTATGGCCTATCCATTTTTAAAGTTTGAGAGACAGTCTTCCTTAATACATGTAACCAATGTATGCTTTTTTTTAAAAAAAAAAATCTTCCTAACATGAATTTTAAGGCTAGGTGGCCTGTTCCCGTCTCATGCCATCTCTTTCTTGGTCTTCCGATTCTTCTTTTTCCACTTATTTTATATCCATATACAATTTTTGGTAATCTGCTGTTGTCCATTTTTTTTTTTTTTTTTAATGATTATTCAGTTGCATGATATCTTCCTTATAGTGCATAGCACTTATTTTTAATCAGTTAATTGACACATTATGTCTTATCTGATTTTTTTTTTTTTCCAACTACACTGCTATTTTTTAGTACAAAATATCTATTGCGTAGTTTCACTAAGTCTACATTGTTCTCAACCTCCATATCACAGGTTCCTTTATAAAAACACAAAGTCCTGCAGCCACTACTGATCAACTGCCTTCCTGATATCTCCTCCACCATGTCCTTTGCAGTAACTAGTTTTATATTCATTCTCATTTGCTCCCATTTTAAGTAACAAATATGCATGCAGCATCCTACCCTTTCAAAGGACAGAAATATCATGGTTAGTCATTTCCTTTATCTAAATTCAAATGTCATCTTATTATAGAAAGTGAGGGAATTATTAGGGCAATAACTTCTTTTCCCAAAGTCATACAGTTCACCCTATCCTATTCTTATCTGCCAATTCCTGAATTCCAGCTTAAGGAATATGAAAAATATATTAAGAATCTCTTACTATAATGCTGTATTAACTGATCAAAATTTATTTTTATATCATCTCCATAATGCAGTTGGCAGAACAGGATAATGTACCTTTAAACTGGAAAAGACCTGCGTTCAATTCTTGTCATAACGAAAAGAATCTTCATATGGACTCAACTGAAAGTGAGTTAGCCAAATCGCCCAGAAACTTCGGCTATACATTTCACATACATGCAAATCAGCCATCAAACACAATTAACACACAAAAATACCATTAGCAGTGACAAATAGCACTGATTGGTGGCTTATGTAGTATATTAGTATGCAGAAATGGCTTGGTGTGGACAGTGGACTGTGTGGATGGCAAATTAAATAGTATGGATGGCTGGCTGTGTTTTATGGATTGCCCTCCTGCAAGAAGCTTGGATTCCACAGAGGTATCATACAACAATGGAATATATAGACAAAGATTCTAAAGATACCTATTAAATTTGTTTTATACAAAATACAGTAGCATCTGTATGGGTGATAATTGTAAAATGGGTGGTACAAACTATCACACACAAAGCTCATCTAAACGTACCTTAAACTGATTCAATATGTTTACATTCAACAACACACTCAAGTAATGCACTCACCAAACCTCTCCATGTAAAGAACATACTCTTCTGTTCACACCCTTCTTATAGTTTCCAGGGGCTACAAACTTCTATTTGTAATGACAATCAATTCTACTTTTAGTTTAAAAAATGAGAAAAAACATGTAGCTCATTCATATCTATAATTGTTCCTACATAAAAAAAAACAAAAAACAATCCAATTGCTCTGTATACTATTGTAACAGATACAATGATAATTACTGCAGCATTATATTATATATACACACACACACACACATTCTAAATATACCACACTAAAATTGTTTTATACAAAACACAGTAACATCTGTATGGATGCTTTCTATGATATCTTTTCCTGATAACTGTATGATGATAAATGCTATTATTTATTTCATTTTTGTTCTGTTTGGAAAGAGTAGGTACTACTCTTTCCAAACAGAACAAAATTATGCTTATAACAAAACAAATCTCTTATATTCATTCTGTAATGGATAACTTAACTCCAGTTGCACCTTTAAAACTGAAACTTCTATTTGTAATGACAATCAATCCTACTTTTAACCTCAAAAATGAGAAAAAACATGTAGTTCACTCATATCAGTAATTGTTCCTAAACAAAAAATAAGCTTCCAAAAGTAACTAAAGCAATATCGAAACTCTGGAATGATGGTTATGGAAGAGGTTGAGAAATGTAAATTGCAGAGTTTAGTGAATAAGAATAGTTTAACATGAAGAATGGTGAGTGGAATATATTGCCAGGTGTTGTGAATGCCAGGAGTGTTAACAAGTTTAAGGTTCAATGTGATGTGTTATTCACTAAATGAGATCATGATGAGTTAACTCCATGGAAGTTTGATATAATAATAATAATAATAAAATAAACAGAAAAGTGATTTATTACACCTACTGTGTAGCATTAACTCCTGCATCCACATATATTCTGAGTAGTTGTCCACCTAGTAAGTAGCCTAGAGCAGGTCCAACAATGGCCATGGTATAATAAATACCTATAAATATATTTGAGAGAAAAAAAAACATCTTGTAAAGGTTAACCAGTGTGTGTCATTAATAAATCAGTATTAAAGAGGATGAACTGATATAGTTAACATAAGCTGAAGGAGGTCTAGGGAAGGGGTCTTCAACACATGGCCCGCAGAGTTCTTTGCCATGGCCCGCCAGCCATTTTGAAAAAATGGATACTTAACATTAAACGTGATTAAATAAAAAATTAATTTCGATGAAATCCAAGAGCCACTAAGCTATACTGCAGTATTTAAAATTTTAAGATGCATTCCAGATTCACAAGGAATGCTGTGCATTATGATACTTGACATAAAATCCTATTAAAATAAATATTAAATAGACATGCTTCTTCAGCCATCTACCAGCACCAAGCGATACTTAATTACTAGTACTAACATTTCAGGTAGATGGCTGAAGCAGTAGTTTGTTCGAGTGTGCTGTGTAGTACCTTCCAGATACATCTCAAAAGGTTGTTGATACTTCATTATTTTCATATAAATATAAGAGATCCACAGTCAGTCACTTGTGAAGTGTGATATTTGTGTATAAGCGCATGCAGGTTCATCGTATCAGCTATAGCCTATTGTGGTTTTATATTACCGGACGTTTTTCATTAGTGTGAATTCAGTAAATAATAACCATTACAGACCCATTTTGGATCATTTTTTGGGTTCACCTTCCATCACTATGGCATCTACAAGTAAAAAGCATAAATCAAGTGATTTTTGTTGGATTTTTAATGAAAAGTGGGCAAATTTGTATTTTTTTGTGCTGATCAATGATAAGCCAGTGTGTTTAATTAGTCGTGAGTCAGTGTCAAAAGAATATAATATAAAACAGCACTATGAGACAAAGCATGAGTCCCATTTCAGTCACCTTCGAGGGTGGCTTTGTGTGGACAAAGTCAACCATCTCCAATTAATTTAAAATGCCAGCAGGGTACATTTAAAAGGCAGAGGGAAGATAGCAATGCATGCATCAAAGTAAGTTATGTAATAGCAGAAAAAATTGCTAAAAAATCAAAAGCCTTCTTGGACGGCAAGTTTGTGAAAGAGTGTCTCATCGCTGGGGATATTCTGTGTCCAAATAATAAGTGTTTAAAAAAAACGAATTTGTCTGGGGTAACTGTAGCACAACATGTCAAAGAACTTGCTAATGACATTGAAGGAACTTTAAAAAAAAAAATGGTCGTCTGAATTTAGGTCATATTCACTTGCTTTAGATGAGAGCACAGATGTGAAGGATATAGCACAACTGGCTATCTTTGTCCATGGCACTGATCAACAACTCAATGTGACAGAAGAACTGCTAGCGCTCATATCTATGAAGGGAATGACAAAAGGCACTTATATTCTTGAAGCCGCCAAGAAAACGCTCCAGTGTTGACCTCAGCTTAACCAACCTCGAGGGTGTGGTAACTGATAATAACCCTGCTATGGCAGGAAAGAACAAAGAGTTTGTTGCACTGCTACGGAAAGAACCGGAACTAGAAGGAAAAGACTTTATCCATTACCAATGTTTAATCCACCAGGAGAATTTGTGCATGAGAACTATTGGAATTTGAGAATGTCATGAAAGTTATTGCGACTGTCATCAACATTATTAGTAGCAAGAGAATTGAATCATCATCAATTCCAAGAATTTTTGACTCAAGAGCGCGAAGCAGATCACAGCAATATGGTTTATTATAGTGATGTGCATTGGTTGAGCAGAGGGAAGGTTCTTAAAAGAATCTGACTTAAGGAGCGAAATACAGCAGTTCATGCAAACCAAGGGGAATCCAACTGTGGAATTTAACGATCCAAAGGGGATGACAGACTTTGCCTTTGTGACCGAAATCTCATTGCATATGAATGACCTAATTATGCAGCTACAATCCAAAGATCAACTGGTGCACACTCTGTTTGATCACATCAAAGCTTTTGTGACCAAGCTCAAATTTCAGGAGGCACAACTCGCAAAATAAGACAACTCATTTTCAGCTTCTCGCCAAGTCCAACTGTTCATCTCTTGACGAATACACACAAAATTAGCCATGTTTCAAAGTGAGTTCGAAGAGAGATTTAGTGATTTTTCGTAACCAACAGTCTTCTTTATATTTATTTTCAAAGTCATTCAGGGTCAGTGCTGCCAAAATGCCAGGCTCAGTACAAATGGAGCTGCTTGAACTCCAAAACAACTTTTCTTTGAGAGAAAAATTTTTCAGCGTGGTTACATTTTACAAAGACTAAGTACACATTCCCTAATCTTTGCCGGCATGCTTTGAAGATGTGTGCTTTGTTAGGAAGCACATACTTATGCAAGTTCTTCTCTAGAACGAAGTATGTGAAGTCGAAGATAAGAACTCAGATTATGGACCAACATCTCAAGAATACTCTGTGCATAGCAACTTCCAACATTGATGACAACATCGACAAGCTGGTCAAGGAAAACCATTGCCAAGTTGCCCATTGACATTGTAAAAAATGAATGTTTTCTTCATTAAATTATCTTTTTACAAGTATTGATTGTATTTACTTATCATGAACCTGACTCCTACCTATGCTCTTAAAGCTGAGTTTGTTTATTTTTATAGGCTTTTATGAAAAGTAACAAATGCACAGCATTCCTTGTGAATCTGGAAAGCATCTTATTACAATTCTAAATACCGCAGTATAGCTTAGTGCCCTGCGGGCTTCATTAAAATTTTTAAAGCAGCCCGCACAGTCTGAAAGGTTGAATACCCCTGGTCTAGGGTAACAGTTTAAAAGAGAATTGTAAACTAAACTTTTTTTTTTTTTCAAGTATGCCATAATGGAATTATTTATTGCACATGAAATTCCTGTACCACCCAAATCTCTGACTTCAAGAGAAAAATAAAGAAAATAAGTAAAATAATCAAGTGAATAATCAATACTAATGGAGAAGGGAGAAAATAGATAAATCTGTTACTGAAATTTTTAGATGTAAGTTTCAGGAATTCTTTCCAGAATGCTTAAGTATATAAATATTAAATCACTATGTACATACATATAAAAAATGTATGTAATAATATACACATATAAAATATAAACAAAAACATATTAAATTCCCAAGGAAAAATAAATAGGAGATTCGTTTCACTAGTTAATAACGTGGAACTGACCATACATGTAATGAATATTAGTAATTTCTGCTGAGCTGTAAATGAGGTGATTAGTATCTTCAAAATAGTTTTTCCTAATTCTTCAGAAAATCATTCAAGATTTATGTATTGCAGGCTAGAACATATCTTTCTAAAGATACCTCTCAGGAAACAAAAATGCCTAGCAATAACACAAGTCCTTTAGGAAGTTATTATTGAGAAGATTATTATTACCCAAGACCCCATGGAGTCAAAGACTCATATGGGAGGTCCTTTTATCATACACACAGCTCATCATACCAGGTTTTAAACATTCTCAAATTCTCTGCAGACATCACACTCTCAGGCAAGGCATTCCAATCATTCACAACTCTGCATGAAAAAACCTGCTTCTCACACCCTCTTTATACAGTTTCCAGGGATGACCTCTGCTTCTCCCTTGATCTCCAACTATTTTCTGTAGAACCTCTCCAGAACTGATCCTATAACAACCCCTTACTAACTTGTAGGTCTATCATATCTCTCTTCTTTCTCCTGTCCACCAAACTCTCAAGTTGCATTTTATAAATCTTTCCTCATACTCGACATTCAGTTAGACTCTACCTTAGTCAGTTGCCTCTGGACCCTTTCCAACAACTCTTCGTCCTTCTGAAAATCAGGTGACCAAATCTGGGCACAATAGTCAACGTGTGGCCTAATCAAAGCCTTATACAATGGAACAAGAATCTCCCTACTTCTACAATTCAGTGTTCTCCGCAGAGAGAAGGCACTCGTGAGTCAAGCGTGGCACACGCATGTAAGAAGAGCTCCAGATTGAGATAAGTATTCTTGGAATAATTAAGTATATATGCGTGTTTGTTTGAGTAAGAGCTGCTGTAAAAGTTGTGCGCTACCATTATTATTAGTGTGGTGGATTTTGTTTTGCTTAAACTTAATTACGAATTCGTTATTATTAGACTTTGGAGTGTTAACCGGCAGATTAAACATGGCGGCGGCTTTGTCATTCCATGACTTTAACTTAGATTTCAGTCGTTTTGTTAAGTATGAGGTGTGTTATATGTATTCTTTTGATTACATAAAACGATTTGTGGATGTTTAGGGCAGATGGAAGGAGGGTGTGTGTGTGTGTGTGTGAAGTGTGACCTGAACGAGGAACCGATGAATGCAAATATGAAATTGATGACAGAAAGTGTTAGTAGCGAGAATGTCATGGGGAAAATGAGTGCACGTTCGAAAGAGAAGGATGGTATGAAAGAGAGGCGAAAGAATGTTAAAAAATAAGTTAAAAAGAAAACGAGTGATTTAAAAACCATAATGGATGTTAATAAGGATGAAAGTGAGGCGAGAGTGGTGGAAGGAAACGAGATTGAGAGAACGAATGAAACTGGAAATGGCGTGATGCAGGAATCGAAAGTCAAAAAAATTGAAAGACTGAATGAGAGCGAAAGTCGGATGCATATTGGACCAAAAATATTCGTAAGCACAGAAGGATGAATGAGAGTGAAAGTGAGAAGAGAGTGTCGAGAGTTAGAAAATTAGAAAGAATGAATGATAGAGAGAATGTGATGTGAAATTTGGAAGTTGTGGATTGGATGAGGAAAGAGATGAAATGGATGCAGAATGAAATTAAGAAAAAATCGGGTTAAAACTAATAGTTTTAATGATGGCACGAAAGAGTTAATGAAAGATGAGCGAGGGGTGTTATATGGCGGCACCATTATTAAAGGTGTGCTGGATGATAGGATGCACAAGGTATGTTTTCCAGGTGATAAAATAAGTAGAGTGGTTGAGGCATTGGATAGGAGGAGGGAGCGAGCAAAGGAGTTGATGGTTTTAATCGGCACAAATGATTTGACAGAGGACAAAGAGCAAGTTAGAATGGATGTCAGGAGGCTGCTTAGAAGGATAAAAGAGAATAGTGTGACAGGAAAGGCAGTCAGTGTTTTGCCTAAGTATGACTGTAGTGAGATGAGGCAGAGAACAAGAATTATGAATCATATGCTGGCTGAAATGTGTGAGGAGATGGGAGTACAGTTTGTTAAATGTGTGGAATGAGTTTGAAGGAAGAAGTGAACCGTATGGGTGCGATGGACTGCATTTCATTGGTTATGGCCGGGGTTGCTTGGAGAGACTGCTGCTGGAAGGTAGAGAAGTGAGTAGAGTGAGAGAGAATCAATCAGATCAAGCAAGAAGTGATGTGGAAGAGCAAGAGAGTAAGACAGGAGAGATTGAAGAGGTGGTTATGAACGAGAAAGTGAGTGGTATGATTATAGAAAATGAGAGAATGGGTGTGCAAGAGGGGCACGGAAACGGGGAGGCTCAGGGTGGACAGAGATACACAGTGTGAGACAGGTGGATGCTCCGAGGGGAGATGAGAGCATGTGTAGACAGGAAAGAAATGGGATGACCTGGGATCAAGAGGAAATATATGTAATTGAAAAGGGTTTTAAAATGAATAAGCAGAAAGGGAAATTGCCCCAGTCGAACATGGAAAGATCACATCGAGCGAGTGGTATCAGTGGAACTAGCTGTAGATCCAGAAATGAGCTGTTGTGTTTGTATACAAATGCTAGCAGTATAAGAAACAAGGCAGATGAAACGATTGCATTAATTGCGACAGTTCACCCAAAGATTGTCGGAATAAGTGAGGCATGGTTGGTGACGACATCCTGACAGGAATAGAGATGGAAGGGTATGTATTTCGTGAGGATAGAAGGGATAAAAAGGGAAGGGGAGTGCTGTTGATGATAGAGAAAGAGTTATGTCCATACAAAGGTAGACATGCAAGAGGGAAATAGTGCCAGTGGTTTTGAGGCAGTATGGTGTGAGATAGAGGTGAATGGAATCAAATACTTGGTTGGATGTTGTTAGGACCAGGTAATGTGGATTGTGGCAATAATGAATTGAATAATCAAATAAGAGAAGGGTGATCATAATGGACGATTTTAATTATGGCAATATAGACTGGAATGATGAGATAGCAACTGGAAGTAAAGAAAATGAGTTTGAGTTTTTGAAGGATAACTACCTCAGACAGTATGTAACAGAGGGCACACGAGAATTGAGGGTCTTGGATTTGGTCATCTCATCAGAGGATGTAATTATAAATGAGGTGTCATATCATCCACCAGTTGGTGAGAGTGACCATGAGGTGATTACCTGGGTGGCTGCCAGCAGTGCGAGGACCTCTGTGAGAAAAGGGTATATGTGGAACTACAAGGGGGATGATTATGAAGACCTCAGGAGACAGCTTGTGGGTATAGCAGGAAATGAGGAGTTAGCTGGAAAAGAGATCAATGTAGCTTGGGGGATTTTCAAAAACTATCTAGTAGATGCAGTGTCTAAGTGTATTCCAAGGGTGAAAAGGTTAAATAAGGTAGGTGTGAGATGGATGAATAAAGAGATTAAGCATGCGATACAGAGAAAGAAGGCATTGTGGAGGCAGCATAAGAGAAGTGGAAATAACCTATTTCATGAGGTCTACAAAGACAAGGCAAGGAGGGTGACTTGGTTGGTGAGGGTAGCTAAAGAGAGGTATGAACAGCAGTTAACTAATGAAGCCAAAAAGAATCCTAAGGAGTTCTTTCGATATGTAGAAAGCAAAAGAAAGAATGATTATGGAAGGATGACATTGATAGGAGAAAATGGTATAAAAACATTTATACCATTGTTGCAGAATGTGTGGTGGAGATACTTAATGAGCAATTCATAAAGGTCTTTCAATCTTGTAAATGTGACTTCATGGAGAGATTGAGAGTAGTAAATGATGTAGAGGAGAGACTGACTGTATGTGAACAAGGGGTGTATGGGGAGTTGAGTAAACTAGATGTTAATAAGGCTGTGGGACTTGATAATATAAACAGATGTCCAGTTTAAGAAGAATTTTACAATCTTTTGGATGGTTAGAGATGTGCAATGTTCAAGCTTCCATCACAAAAACCTTTCTACCATAGTCACAATTGTAATACAGCTATTTCACCCCCCCACACACATATATACAGGGTAAATTAACACCTTTTTAAGGTCCTAGGACATTATTGCTGTCACTAGTGCTTACATTAGTGCATGTCTGCTGTATTTGACAACTTTAAACAGTAACTGTCCTTAGATTATCTAAATCCTGAGAGTCCTTTTTCATCCTCGACTCTTAATGCATCCTTCATGGTGTGCATCACCAATACAGTGTAATTTCATCAGCATTATATGTTACTCAGAGCTGAGGTGTTTAATTTTAAACCTTCAAAGACATCCTCACACTCAAGTTCTAATTTAAATTCTTTATGTAATACTATATTTTTCGAATAATGGCTTCACACATGTAAGAAAAAACTATATATAATTCATCATCATCATCATCAAATTCCTGCCATGTACCCTCAAGGGGTGTACAGGATATGACAGTACTACATGAAAAAATTACATCATTACTAACTTCCTATCTACAATTTTCCTCCAAATCAGTCTGTTACTTGTCAAGACTCCAACATTATCAGATCTTATATTTCTATCGTCTAAGGCACTTTGTACTGTATCATTCCACCTATATCTTGGTCTTCCTCTGGGTTATTTTGCTGCCAACCTGGCAGAGAACACTTGTTTTGCTAATCTTTCCTCTCCCATTCTATTTAAGTGACCATACCATCTGAGATTAGCTCTGCAAACGCATTCCTGGATGCTGACAATGTCAAGTTCTTTCCTAATATCCTCATTTTTAACATGATATTGCCATTGATGCCATCTGTTCACGCCTCTAATCTTTCTCAGGACTCTCATATCTGCGGTCTCTAGTCTTTGGTCAAGTGTTTTACTTCTGAACCAGCTCTCAGATCCATAAGTTAAAATTGGTTTGAACACAGTCTTGTATACAGCTAATTTAGTGTTCTGACTAATTTCTTTCTTATTCCATATGAATTTATTCAATTGACTTCCCACGATACCAGCTTTGCTGATTCTGTTGTCTATTTCTATATTTAGTTTACCATCTTCAGTAAAAATTGTGCCTAAGTAGCTGAAATGTTTTACTTGTTCCACAGGTTCTCCATTCACAACACAGTTGACATTTTCAATGATTCTGCCTATTTTCATTGTCTTTGTCTTTTTATTGCTGACCTTCATACCATATCTATTACAACAGCTATTCAATTTAGTCAGGGAATCTTGCATACTTGTAGCGGATTTATTTAGAAGTATAACATCATCCACATAAAGCAAAGAGCTGACATTAACATCTCCAATTTTGATATCAGGTCTAATACCACATTCCTTCATAATGTGATCCATATAGATAATGAATAACAGAGGGGATAATGTACATCCTTGTCTCACACCAGATTTAACATTAAACCATCTTCCTGTACTTCCTTCAATTCTAACTGCTGACTCACAATTCAAATAAAGACTAAGTATTGCTTGATATAGTGCCCCATTGACACCATATAACTGTAGCGTATCAAATAGCTTCTCTCTTGGCACCTTGTCATATGCCTTTTCCAAATCGACAAAACTTAAATACAGATCTTTGTTATATTCCCATGCTTTCTCGACTATTTGTCGTAAAGTGAAGTAAAGTGAAGCAATGGCTAGGGTTAAAGTTAAGCAAAATAAGCGAAAAACTAAAAATCAAAGGGATCACCACTGATATGGAAGATGTAAACAATTAAGTTGGTGTTTTAGGTTTTATGCAACACTGTCTATATATAATTTAGTTTTCTAATTACACCATTATTAAAAAAATATATATAGTATGTCTAACACATCTCTATTAAACAACTAATAACTTTCCTTTATGAAATAAGAGCCTGTTCCATTGACATGCTATCTGAACATCTATTCCAACACTGATGTTGACAAAAACATTACATATCATCACTCAATAATGCTTTCACTACTTTTACCAGTTTTCATAGGTGTTTTCTAATTTGCTTCTTAGAATCACTGTCTGCAAATAATTTCAGTATTTTGTCCATTTGCTTGTTTTATATGATAAACAGTGGATGAACCAATACCTGGTGTATCACACAGTTTCGACATAGGCTTCTAGTTTAGGCTTGCCAACACCATTGAACTTTATCTTGCTTAGAAGCAATGGCTAGGGTTAAAGTTAAGCAAAATAAGTGAAAAACTCAAAATCAAAGGGATCACCACTGATATGGAAGATGTAAACAATTAAGTTGGTGTTTTAGGTTTTATGCAACACTGTCTAGCATATAGCAGCCCAATGAACTATACAAAAGGTAGATAAAATTTCGAGTGCACTCTCTTAATTTTCTCCAGAATAAAGGAGGTACCAGACATCCATTGTCAGAAAATCTGTGGTATATGATGGGGTACCCAAAAAATAACCAGAATCTGAACTTGGTGCAAGTGCCAAGTTCAGATTAACATTTGTCACGGAGTTCATGACAGCGAATTTTAACCAAAGATTTTTGCCTTGTTTGCTCACAGAGCATTATCCCCATCCTCCCTACTCACCCAATCTTTTTTTTTTCTTTTTTTAATTCTCATGGATAAAGAAAACCATGAAAGAGCAGCGATTCATTGACATGGAAGAAGTGAAAGAAAAGACGATAAACAGTACTCCATTTGAACAGTTCCAGAACTGTTTCAAGCAGTGGAAAAAAACATTGGGACAAGTGCGTTGACTAGCATGGAGAGTACTTTGAAGGAAACTAGAATATGGTATTCGAAACTTTAATATAAAAAAATATAAAAATAAATAAAATATTCCGGGTTATTTTAGGATACATCATCGTATCTGTATTATGGCACTTGGGAGTTGATTGAATAGCATGATGCAGGAGAACAATTTATTTCCAAAATAACTGAAAATAAACTTAGTCCAATTTTTTTTTCTTTCAAATGATACAATCTCAAGATATTATTTTCATATAATCAAAGAAATAATGTTCACATCAAGTAAAAATTAAGGATCATGTTTATATGTTATTATTATTATATTTGTAGGACTTGTAGAACCAGTAATGATTTCTTATGTTTAGTTACAAATGCTGAAAGTATTAGAAATATGGGGAACGAAATTGTTGCTTTGCTTGAGTTTATTCGCCCCAAAATTGGTGGTATAAGTGACACATGGTTAGATGATGATGACATACTGACAGGAACAGAGATGAACAGATATGATATTTTTCATGAAGGGAAGAAAGGTTAGGAGGATTACTGTTGATGGGAGCAGATGAGTTGTACCAATCTAAGGTGGATTTGAAGGTGCGAATAGTGGCCACGGTTTTGAGGCGGTACGGTGTGATGTATGAGGTAAACAAGATGAAATATTTAGTTGGGAGTTGCTATAGACTTGGTAATATGGAGGATAATGAGAAGAAAATGTATAGGCAAATTAGCCTAGATAGCAAGAAACGAGCGATCATTATGGGCAACTTTAATTATGATAATATAGACTAGAATCAAGAGACTGCATCTGAGGGTAAAGAAAATAAATTTTTGGAGTTTTTGAAAGAATTACCTCAGACAGTACATAATGGAAGGCACACAAGGATCAAGAGTATTGGATTTGATCATCTCATCAGATATTATAAATGAGATGTCAAATCTTCCACTAGTTGGCGAGAGTGACCATGAGATGATCACTTGTAGGGTAACAAGTCAGTTGAGGATGTCTGTTAGAAAGGGATATATGTGGAAATATGAGGCTGGTATTTATGAAAAGCTCAGGTAAACTTGTGGCAATAAACTGGAAAGAAGAACTGGATGAAAATGATATTAATGCTGCTTGAGCCCTACTCAAGAACTGTTTGGTTGAGGTAATATCAGACTGTATTCCAAAGGTTAAGAGGGTAAATAGAGCAGGTGTGAAATGGATGAATCAAGAGATAAGCTATGCAATCTGGAAGAAGAGGGTATTATGGAAGAAACATAAGACAAGTAGTTATAATGTGTTATAACATGAGAAGTTCAAAGAGCAGGCGAGGAAGGCGACTCGCTTGAAAAGGGTAGCAAAAGTGTGGTATGAGCAGCAGTTAGCTAAAGCAGCCAAAAAAATCCTGAGGAGTTTTTTCGATATGGCCAGCAGAAAAAAGAATGATTATGGTAGAATGAGATTGATTGATGAAAATGGAGAAACAATAACCACTGTGAAGGATATAGTTGAGATATTTAATAAGCAATTTATAAAGGTATTTCATTCTTATGAATGTGACATCATGCAGAACTTAAAAGCAGTGGGAAAGAAGGAGGAGGAGCTGTTAATAAGTGAACAGGAAGTACATGAAGAATTGAATACTTATATAAATAAGGCTGTAGGACTTGATGCTATTTCACCATGTGTTTTGAGGGAATGTTCCAGAGAGTTAACAAAGCTTTTACACATCTTTTCAACATGAGTCTTTCACTGGGTTAAGTTCCAAAAGAGTGGAAAGAAGGTAAAATTGTTCCAATTCATAAGGGAGGTGATAAGATTAGGGCTTTGAATTATAGACCAGTCTGTGTGTTCTGGAGTTGTTAAAGTATTAGAGAAGTTAGAACCAAGATTCAGAATTGGGATCATAATAGAAAAATACTCTTTGGCAGTCAGCATGGATTTATTAAAGGAAGGTCATGCTTTAGCAATCTGCTTACTTTTTATAATAGTGACAAGTGCATTGGATAAGTATATTTCATATACAGTGATATATTTAGATTTTGCAAAGGTGTTTGATAAATTGCCACATAACAAGCAGGTAATTAAATTGGAATGGATGGGGCTGAACAGTAGATTAGTTCAGTGGACTGGAGATTGGCTGTCTGATAAGTATCAGCAAGTTGTCTATGGAGGAGCAATATCCCTGAAGAGGAAAGTTACTAGTGGTGTACCCCAAGGGTCTGGTTTGGGTGCATTGCTGTTTAATTTGTATGTAAATAATATTTGGAGAGGTCTGAATGGCGATATACAGTTGTTTATTTACAGATGATGCAAAGTTGGGGAGAGCTAGCAGGAGTTGAGCAGATGTTGTAGCTTTGCAAGGACTTTAATACACTGGCTGAATGGGAAAATGAGTGGGGATATCAATTCAATGTTGTTGTAAGGTTTTGAAATTTGGGAAGCAAAGATGGGATGTAGAGTACACAATCTGTGGAAATATCTTTGAAGTAGCAGAGGAGATGAGAGATCTGGGAGTGATTGTAGACAAGGACCTAAAATTTCAGGGTCATGTAATTAAAATTGTCAGGACAACACAGCAGATAATGGGAATGGTGCAGAGGGCACTGACTTGTAAAAGTAAAGATGTTATGGTTCCTTTGTATAAAGGCTTTGGTCAGGCCACATATGGATTACTGTGCATAGATCTGGTCACCTGGTTTTCAAAAATATGAAGATCTATTGGAAAAGGTTCAGAGATGATTGACTAAGGTGGTTTCTGGTCTCTGGAATGTTGGGTATAAAGACAGATTGGCAAAATACAGTTTGCAGAAACTGCATTTTGCCAACATATACACCATTAAGAGGTTATTACCAGATTAACGTCTGGAGGTTTCGCAGAGAATGGGTGAAGATAGAAAGAGAACAAGACGTCCCTGGAAGCTGTATAAAGAGAGTGTAAGGAGCAGGTTTTTTTGCATGGAAAGTGGTTGAGTGATTGGAAATGCATTGCCTGAGAGTGTGGTCAGCACAGAGACAGTGAATATATTTAAGGTGCAGTATGATAAACTGTATAACAGTGGACCTCCATGAATCTGACTCCATGGAGGTTTTTTATAATAATAATAAATCTCATCCTCTCGACTACCACTTAATTCTCCAACTACGACGCAACTACCATCAAATACATACACACACACACACACACACACACTCCTTAAATGGGGGAGGGGATGTTCAAATTTCTATGAAATGTTATTTTCGATTACATAAAATAGTTTAATGATAGCAAAATCAAATCGACTAATATGATTAATTAAAATTAACTTAAAAAGTAAACCTTTATTTTTCACTTGTTTAGAGTATAATAAATTTAGTTTAATCCTTTATCCAAGTGTGAGCAAACAAAGTTTGCACCTGAGAGTATCTTCAAGACTGGAGTAAGTTAGTTTAATCCTTTATCCAAGTGTGAGCAAACAAAGTTAAAGTACACTTGGATAAAGGATTAAACTAAATTTATTATACTCTAACCAAGTGAAAAATAAACTTTCAACATCTTTCTCTAAATCCAGAGTAATTTATTAAAAAAGAGTGGCACACCATTTGGCAACTCCTATAGATAGAGATGACTTGCTAATGCTTCTGCCTGGTATCTCCACTTGGGCCTGGCTCCCACTGAAGAGACCTCAATAAAGGTTGAAACTATTCTGGGTTGTAGCCCTTCTCTTAATGCATAACATTAGACATATCCACAAGGAGATGCATTTTGCATTATGGGAGATACTGAGATAGGAGTGTTGGTAGCTTGCTCCACCTTTGCAAGGAGTGCCCTGGTGTTGTACCCCCTTACCCCAGTCCTGAAGATACTTTCAGGCGCAAACTTTGTTTGCTCACACTTGAATAAAGGATTAAACTAAATTTATTATATTATTATAAAAAGTAAACTGTTTTGAATATTTGAATAACACAAATTAATGAAATCCTCTTATGAACAGTTCTAATGATGAAAGTACTTCTTGAAGAATCTACATGCCAAACAATTAGGTCAGTGTACATTATATTAAAAAAGCTGAAGTTTCAAGGCTATGGAAGAGAATGCCAAATATTCAACAATTAGCTGATCACAATAACTAGAATTTCAGCTAGGCTAAAATCATGGACTGCACAAAGATAGTATATGTAGATACATTATTATTATAAAAATTACATGGAATGCCATGTACAATGATAATTTTGCTAATTGTTTTTCTCAAAATTTGTTAATCTCGATTTGGTGTTTGGATCACAAAGGGATGTTCTCGTTCATTTTCTTTCACACAGCTATTTGAATATAAAATTTATTTGATGAAAAAAGCAAGTTTTGCTAATATTTATAACCTAAATTTTGACTGAATCATATGCGAAATATATTTTTCTACCACAAAAAACGGCCTTTGCACAAATACTCCGTTAGCATTACTTTAGAAGCCTGGCACAGACACCGATATTCTTATTTAAAAAAAAAGAATACCCAGAAAATTTTATCTGGATTAAATTGAAAGAAAATGCAATTAACAGACATAATATAATTGACCTTGTAGCTTTGGACATAATATAAATGGGCAATCCACTCACCCTGACCATTCAAATATCACCCATATTTTGGATTAGATTTATGCTTCATCTCGATTGTTATGTCTAACATGCATATTTGCAGAATGTAGCTGACTTGATGGGTGAAGCATAAATGCTTTTCATATTCCCCTTTGTCTGAGGGGGAGTTCTTTGAGTGGAGAGTTATTGAGTGTTAAGCTAGCCCAGGAAGGGCAGTGAGATTAGCTGGTCAGCTGAGCAAAAAATTGACTTGGTCTTTTGTATTTGTAGAATTCTGTTTCATTGTAGTCTGAAGCTTGCTTGTTCAGTGGGTTTGGAAGATTGTTTGTCTTGGTGAAGAACTTTGCTGCTAGATCATGGAGGAGGGATGCGATGTACAGAGTTTTGACTTCTCGGTGAATCTGGGAGTTTCTAATAAACCATGGGGCATCCAGAATCATTCTCAGGCATTTGTTCTGGATCCTCTGCAGTTTTTGAATATTTGTATTCGAGGTGTGGCTCCATGTAGGAGATGCATAAGTGATGACTGGGCATATTACCGTCCTGTATATGAGTAGTTAGTTCCGGATATCCAATTTACTTCTTCTGTTGATCATGGGATAGAGCTGAGCGATTGCTTTGGATATCTTCGAGCTTATGTGTTTTATATGATTGGTGAATTGGAGTTTGTCAAGCATGACACAGAGGTATTTGACTTCATTCTGCCATGGGATCTTCACACCTAGCAGGTGTATGTCTTCCTTGATCTGAAACTTCTTTTTGGCGAACAGGATGGCTGAACTCTTCAGTGGGTTTGTTTGGATCCTCCAGTCCATTAGCCATTTCTCCAATGTGTGAATATTGTTTTGGAGTCTTTTGATAACTAGTTTGGGACTGAGAGATCTTGTTAATAAAGCAGTATCATCCACATATAATGCTGTGATTGTTGAACTTAGATTTTGTGGAATATCAGCTATGTAGATAGAAAACAGCAGGGGAGCCAGAAGAGAACCCTGCAGCACATCTGCAGGATCTTGCGTCTAGTTGTTACGGTTTCATTTTTCATTTATTTTTACTTGCATGAATCTGTCTTTAAGGTAACTATGATTTTTATTAGATTAGTTGGCATGTTAAATTTGATGAGTCTGTAAAGAAGACCCAGTTGCCACACCTTGTCAAAGACCTTCACAGCGTCTATAAAGACCGCAGCTGTGTGGAGGTTCCAGTTGAAACCTGTGATGATAAATTTAACCAGTTGGTGTATCTGATGTGTGGTGCTATGGTTTTTTTCTGAATCCGAACTGCTCATTAGGGATAATACCTAGTTTATCTGTTGCTGATCGAAGCCTTGTAAGGATGACTTTTTCTGCAACCTTACCTAGGCTGGACAGTAGGCTGATAGGTCTGTAGCTTTCGGGGAGTTGAGGGTTTTTTCCAATCTTTTTGATTGGTGTGATGTCAGCCGTTTTCCATGCTAAGGGAAAATATTTGAATCTGATTATTGCATTGATAATATTGACTAGGTGCACAATGGCTTTTCTAGGTAGTAATTTGATTGTTCTGTTTGTGATTCCATCTGAACCTGGAGCCTTGTTGTTATTCAAGTGGGTTATGATATTTATAACTTCTGCTGGAGAGGTGGGTGTGATGGATTCTGTTATAACCCGCCCAACTCTGCGGTGAAACTCTCAGATTACACTGATGTTTAAATTCTCATAAAAGGGGTTACACTGAGTTTCCAAATTGTCAACCAAAGCCTCTGCTTTTTCTTGGTCAGTGTGAGCTGCTCCTTTCTTGGTCTGAATTGGGGTATGAGTTGCCTTTTAGTGCAGAGGGTTCTCAAGAATTTTCAGATGGAGTTATCCTCTGGGTTCAGATTGTTCAGTTTGGTTTCCCAATCTTGATTTCCATGTTGTTGTAGAGCTTCCCAGACTTGTCTATTTAAATTATTCAAAGTTGTTTTATCTTGTGGGGCTTTTGTGTTATGGTACCTCTTTCTGGCTCCATTTTTCAGCCTGATCAGGTCCATCATTTCCTCAGGGATCTGACCACTGGAATGAAAAACTGTGGTTTGTGTGACTGAAGTTAGTGCTTTTTTAATTTGGTAAGTGAGGTTGTTGACAGCAATATCTATCTCCTCTTTGTTATGGATAATGAGTGTTGGGCCAATGTGGTCTGAGAGAGTTTTGGAGAGCTTTTCCCATGATATGAAGGAGTGCAGAGGAGAAAATTGTTCTTGTGTACCAAGCTCGAGCAGAATAGGGTTGCGATCAGATAATTCATCTAGCGTTTCCAGTTGGTATTGGTATCTGATGTTTCTAAGGGCCACAATGTCCAGTACGTCTGACCTTCCATTTGGACTGTGATGAGTGGACTCTGTGGGTCTGGCTATAACAACAGAATTTTGCGTTGAGTAATGGTTTAGGGTGTGGCCTTTGTCATTGAGTGTGGAGCTATACCAAGCTGTATGCTTGGCATTGAAATCTCCAGCCATGATGATGGAGTCTGTGGAGCCGAGAATGGAGTCCAAGTCAGATACCAGTAATGAAATGTTGGGTGGGTTGTATACTGCATAGATTTTGATACTGCCAGCATTGTTTGTATGGACTTCAATGCCTGTTATCTCTAGGTTCTTGATTTGTGGATTGAACAGTACATTGTGGCTCATGTAGTTTTTAATAAATATGGCTGTGCCTCCTCCATTGGCAGTGAGTCTGTCTATTTTGCACATTGCATAGTTCCATAATTTAGAATTATTAGCTAGTCTGAGATGCATTTCATTTACTAGAATTATATCAGGAATATATCTGTGAGTGAACTCTTGTAGTTCAAGGATTTTGTTCGATCTATTTGCATTCCATGCAGTTATGGTAAGGGAGTTAGGCTTATATTTCTTATTGCTCATGATTGAGGGCTGTCAGAATGGAATGGGTACCTTGAAGGAATTTCTTCATGGAGGATGGTGTAGGATTTGTTATGCTGCTGAATTCCTGAAGCATGGTAGCTAGTAAGGCAGTTAAAACTGATGTAAGGTAGGAGTTTGTAAATTCATTGGAGGAAGTATTCTTGGATCGTGCAGCCTTGGCATATGTTTTGGTCCTGGTTTCAGGTTGATTTCCTGTCTGAGCTGTCAAGGTGGAGGTTATTTGAACTGGATGGCAATCTGCACAGTGGCTCAGAATGTCACTGCTGGGTGATGAATGAGCAGTTTTGGGAGACCCATGGTTCTTTAGGTGTGCTATGCATCCTTTCTAGTTGGCGGAGCGACAGTTTGTGCACTTAGCTGCCATAGATCTTGGCTTGGTGCATATGATGGTGTGGTGGCCTTCACCGTTTTTTTAACACTTTCATTGCCAAGCTGAAAATTGGAATTTCGTGTGGTGGCCAAATTTTTTTTTTATTTAGTTAGCAACGTCCACGCGATAACGCGTGGTCGGCCGTTTGGTGAGCGCTGGTATCGGTGATTGGCAATGAACGTGTTAAGCACCTGAAGTTGGCCTGGCATAGCTTTTGGGCATGCCCAAACTGCTGACATCAGTGGCACTGTCCTGACACTCTTTCTTAGAAGTTCTGTAGTAATTCTGAGGCCGCAGACAGCTCATTTATTTTCTTCTGGATGTTATCAATCTCCCCAAGTACTAAAGGCATTGGCCTTTTATCAGACCTGAGCATCCTACTTACTTTGATTGGGGTCAGGCTCTGGTTGCTTAAATCGGCTGAGATTTCTTCTGGAGTGATTCATTCTACGACTCCACATCTTACCACCTTTAAGGTCTTTTCACTCGGTAAAGCAAATGTATGGTAAGGAAGATTTTTGGTGTCCAGTAGCCTTGTCATCTACCTATAGTCAGTGATGGTGGCTGGCTAGATTTTGACTCCCTCATCTGAGTTTTTTGCCCAGGAGTATGTGATGTTTTGCTCCCTGAGGGCTGATATGACAGAAATCCATTTCTCCTTGTCCTGTACAATAACTGTGGGGGACCTTCTCCAAGTTTTTCGGTGCGTCCTGTGTGGGTAGGTCATCCACCATAAGATCGTCTGCAGTTCTCCGTTTGTTGGAGTGCTCTTCTTGTGAATTGTTATGACGGGGTTTTTTAAATAGTGGAACAGGTTATGAATTCCCCTTGGGTTTCTTCATCCTCTACTTCTGGATCATGTTTGGGCGTACAGGTTTAAATAACCCGGCCATTCAGTCTCAAACTTTGCCATGATAAGTTTTAAAACTACTTCTGACTCCTTGTTTAGAGTCTTAATCTGTTCCTTGATACCTTCCATACCAATCGGGAGTCTCCTGGAGTTATGTAAAGGCTACGAAAAAAAACCTCAACAACGTGGGGCAATGAGCCTACGATTCAGTTGCTTTTAGTAATTAATCAACAATGGCGATTAGGCCTATCGATCGCCTAATTACAGTCCACTTACCTGTGATGCAACTTGCTATTCTTGTATATAATTTAAAAACTATAATCGCGTCTCTGCTAGTTAATCTACCAGCTACACTACAAAACCAAGATTTTCACATCATACTTGCATTACAATAGTAGTCGACTTTAAATATCCTCAATCAATCACCTCCTAATCACAATACTTTTTTCAACATGCATATTGATACATGCATCAAAGCAAAATATTACCAAACACATCACTACCGTCATAGGTCTTGGGACCCCTCGTGTGTGGGAGTGACAATAGATAAAAAAAATAAAATGAAATTTTAAAAATTCCTTCCTGTAAATTTGCCAGGTATGATTAAGAACAATTATGTTTGAATAAGTTCAACGAAACGATAACCTTACTTCACGAAGCGAATTACACTGGCCAACAAAAATTCTGCTGATTATAATCTGACACTTGTTTTTTTTACTAATTTCGGTGCGCTGATTTCAAATATCAAACCCATTTTTCTCTATCACGTGAGGTTTTAGCTCTATGGAATTTTCTTTTTGCTAATTTGTAAGTTTTTGATAGTTTTAAGGAGGCAGTACTATTTAGAGGATAAAAAAAAAATCGATTTTTTAATATTCTTTAATGAAAGTATGTACTTTTAAAAATCTGTTCCTAACTTTTTATCAATAATTTCGAAAAATTCCCGAAGATATAGCCTATTATTCAAAACGTCGCGCAGATCAGAATCGGAGCGCTCACCGCTCTCGCTTGTTAGTAAACGAATAAATACGTAAAAACCTGCAACGTCACGTACTGGCGCTTTGAATGCGAGAGAGGCGATAACCGACCTAATACATTTAGGTGATGAAAAGTAGGCGATGACAACTGCCTAAAACAAATGAATGTTGTTATTATTATTATTATTATTATTATTATTATTCCTGATACCTCCAAGGAGTCCGAAGACTCATCGCGGGAGGACATCTTCAACTATCTCTACACCTTACCTCTACTACGAATCAACGCCATCTACCGCCCACCTCCAACACCACCACAACTAGTAATTTTTGTCTGTAAATTGCGTGTGTTCTGAAGGGCCGATTTGTATGTATGCGGGATGAAAAACCCGAGTTTCCGGGAGAAAAAACCCTGCTACCTCCGTATGAGATCGGCTAACTCACCATCGATTGAAATCGACCAGATAAAGATTCCTCCCGTCGCGACGAGAATCGAACTTAGGCCTATTCCAATCGAAGGGCGCAACGTACCGTCGTTCTTCCAATTGCGCTACGGAGGCGCTTCATATAAAATCAATCGACCGCATCTCACGGTCGATTGATTCCTTCGCCCCCTTATATGCGTCATAGCGGACAAAGAACGATCGAAATCAGTCAGTCAATCGTTAATCGATCGTGAAAGTATGATGAGCGCTTATAACGTTTCAATAAAGCCTCTAGTTTGTTTTTTTTTTCTCGTTATCAAAAATATCAAAAACTTACAAATTAGCAAAAAGAAAATGCCATAGAGGAAAAATCTGACGTGAGAGAGAAAAATGGGTTTGATATTTGAAATCAGCGCACCCAAATTAGTAAAAAACAAGTCTCATCTAAAAGTCAGCAAAAATTGTGTTGGACAGTGTTATTATTAAGTTCCGAATGATTTGATTTATACTGCTTAAAAAAAGCATTGAAAATTGTAGTTATATAAGTTAAAATCAAAGAAAAGTACGCACATACCTAAATATACCGAAGACATTTTGGTAGGCACGATTTCATCCAAGTAAGTACACCCCAGAGTGTAAAGGGGTGATGCGCCTGCCCCATGAAGCAACTGACCTAAGATGAAAACATATTTGTAATTCGACAAAGAAGAAGTGTTAAGTCCACATTCTCTAGTGTTATTAGGGTTACATCCACGTTCTTCTTCAAGACTGAAGGAGTAGCGTCCTGCTGTAAAATATGGCAGGGAAAAAACCAATGAGCCAGCAGCCATCAAGACAAAACCACTTCCAATAAACAAAGGTTTACTTCTGGAGCCACCAAAATAGCTAACGGGAATGAGACACAGAAAGGATGCGATGTCATAACTACCTGCGATAAGACCAGATTCAGTACTCCTCAGTTGGTACCTCCGCTCAATGGACGTAATCACCACATTAATAAAACCATTCACTATCAATCCTTGCAATGCTCCAGCCCAACATAACCAAAACAAGACCCACCGAGGGGTACGGAAACGTTGAAGATATGAGGGTCGAAGACGACCCCATCCACAAGTTCCACCTGTATCATCATCGTCTTCATGTCCACTGTCGTTAAAAGCATTGCGAACTTGTCTATTTGCACAATCTGGAACTTCCACACAAGGGTTTTTTACGCACAAAACTGGATCTACAGACGTTGCCGTGTGGACGGAAGATGGCACTAAGGGATCCCGACTCTGTGATCCTATCATATTGTCTCCACTGCAGCTTCCCACTGTGGAGTCGCTGCTTCCATGGGACAAAGGACCATCTACTCCTGGGACGGTCATGGTAATGGATGGAACCTTTAAGGGAAAAAAGATGGCAGGAAATCATACGTCAGTTTGGAATGTCATCAGGAAACTTTTATCTTCTCTTGACATCTGCAAAAGAGGAAATGCTGTAAGAACAAAGTAACTTACTCCATGAGTAACTTAAATACTTCATGCTAATTATCCGAAGTATTTGCATTTCATCTATAATAATATATAAAAAATAAAATAAGGTACTGAAAACTCATTTTATACAAACACAAAAAACCAGTCGGTTCGCATTAACGGTACTATATAGCCTAGTAGTATATTAGCTACATGGATGAATCAGAAACACATGGGTGGATCAAGCTAGGAATCTTATTTTCGAGTTTATCACCAGGTGATAAAAATCATCTACCACAAGGTCTTTTAGGATGATAAAGGAAAGCTCGATTCTTAAGGTATTAGTACATAATTCGATATAAATTTGTTGTACACTATTTCTTTATTATTGTCCACTGTTGGTGGCTAGAAGTTTAGTTTACAAACTTCTTTTATTAAAAAATAAATAAATAAAAAACCTGGTAATACAATATGATTTGGCAGAAAAGTCACTGAACATTTGTCATTAAAAGGAAACATTTGTCTCTTTTAAATAGAAGGAAAACACTGGGTTTTAATTTAATGGAATACTTAGTAACTTATTACACAAACACCTTCTGAAATACTCATCGAGGGAAACAACAGTATTCTGCAATTTAACAGATGCCTATCACACACCTTAAATTGATTCAATGTTTATGCACTCACCATCTCATTCGACAAAGCCTTCACTCACCCACCACTACTTGTAAGAAAGTCACGTCTCATTCAATTGCAATTGGAAGAACAACGATACATTGCGCCCTTCGATTGGAATAGGCCTAAGTTCGATTCTCGTCGCTGAAATGTGTATAGACGTTCACCAACACTGCTGGTGTTCTTAGATGTTTTAAAATAAAGTGAAAGAATAGTGATGTCCAGTTTCGTAGAGGGCTATTAGAAAGTGGTTATGATGCCTTTGTAGTAGAGAGGTCGCAATCAAGAGAACTGTCCTTTTGTGGATAACATTAAGCATTCTTAGGGAGTATTTTAGTTCGCTATCTTAATTATGAGAACAGTAATATAAGGTTGGACTGAATGATTTATACAGCGATAGTAGTGGTATCTTAAATGTTAAAAGCATGAGTGTTCCGGAGGTAGAAGAGGCTATGAATCTGATTGTGTCTTTGCCAGGAAGAGGTGGAGATGTAAATAGTTCCAGGAAGAGAAATCAGAACGTGTCTGGAGATCCTGGGATTATCAAAACCAAGAGGCGAGTTGAAATTTTTCTTGCGAGAAATAAGGCAGACTGTGTATGGGCAGAACTAAAGTTCGCAGGATTGTTCTAGGGACCACTACGAAGCTTATGTACTGTCATCAGCAAAATTATGAATAAGTTCTACAATTACTGAAGTAATTTATTTATAGAAGGAAAAGCATGACTGAAAATATGGAGTCCAGGGGATAACACTATGTATTCTACATTCTGCGGAAAATATGAAGAGTGGAAAACATTCATCATAACGCATTCAACAGAGATGAAAGGCGACGCAGATATTAAGGTTGGAAGAAACAACACAGTAGTAAGATCTTTAATCAAAATCAGTATATGATTCCTACGATGGAAGAAACTCGCAAGTTCATCTTATTTGAATAAATATAATTCAACTATTTTGTTGAACTACATGTTTCCGAAGCGGGAAGCTATTCGGACATGAAAAGTTGAAAAAGAAAAAAAAATAATTAAGAATTGAGGAACAGTATAGACGGAATTTCCACATGAACTACTTTTGTATTTTCCGCGATAAAGCGCTATCAAAAGTAAGATATTTATAAACCATATTGCTGACACTACACAGGCCTACGTTACAGTAACCTAGAAATCAGCTGTAGCCAGACATCTCGGGATACGATATAGCCATTCTGTCTACATGGATAGATACTAAAAAGTTGAAGATGAAGTACAAAAGTCAGCAGAAATGAATTATGGCAGGCAATTTAACCAACAAAGTTTGTTATCTAGAAATTATTAGGTATATTTTCTCACTTACTGGGATTTATTACTGTATTTAGATATAAATCAGTACAGAAGTTACAAGCGAAGTTGACAAATTATATCATGGAACGAGGAAAGTCCAGATTTCAAAGCAGATCTTGAAACTTAACCCTTGATAAAAATAACTGTTATAGTTAACTACTAACACAAAAATGTCTGTTTAGAGCGCAAGTTGTTTATGTGAAGATATTTTTGCTCCGGTAGCGATATTTAGGGAAGGGAAACGGCTGAGATTGTGTTGCAAAATATCAATCATCACATACATTATATACAGACAAAATAATAAACTTTAATCCCATTACGGTATCTCCCTATTTCTTTAAATGAATAAAATCATGGATTTGAAGTTATTAAATAAGGTTATTAACATCTGATCTGTAAACCCAATACTAACAAGTTGCTTTCGGGAGAGGGATACTAAACAAAACACGCTGTCACGCTCCAGTATATCGATTCATAGTTGATGACAATGTTATTACATGACACCTCCACGAAGCCCATAAACTCATTGCCAGAGACCCACTAATATTCACTAAGAACTAATTATCATTCCTAAATACTTGTCACACTTCACTTTGAACTTATTCGCTATACTATTTCAGAGATGATCTAGTTTTCCCCAGGCTAGACATGTATAAAAAAATTTCCTCTATAACAGTCCTACTAAAAAGGGCTGCGATGTCTCAACCATATCCTACAAACACTTTTCTGCCTATCAACCAATTTCTCTCTCACAAATTTCCAACTCTCCTAATTGGGGCATTCCGCCACTCGCCTTTGATTTCTTCCATGCCCAAGGTTAATCAAGCTTTATACAGAAGTATAATAACTGATTTATATCTACTTATCAGCGTGTTCAATAATCAGGTAATCCTATGTGATATTTGAGTCACTTTGTGCAATATGACTATTGAACTTACTGTCCAGTACCATCTCCAATCCCTAGCTTCATTAATTTCCGACAGTCCAATTCCGTCAATGTACTACACAGCTGTAAACATTTCATTTCAATGTGAAGTGAGTTTGAGGGAAGATTGGGTAAGAGAGGCGGCCTACACCTGAATGCGTTTGGTATCAGGATTGTTGAAAAACTAATAACTGGTATGAGACCTAACACAGAGTCAGGGAAACTAAATTATAATAGGAGGCATGTTGAGATCATGAGTGTAAGAGCAACAATGTTATATAACACTGGTAATGATGGGAATGGGCATTATGATGAAAACTATCACGAGGAGAAAACGATTTCGAATTTATGTTCGTCCAGTTCGCACCCATCAAAGGTGTGCAAAGAATGCCACGTGTACAAGGCACTCCTAGAGAAGAAGAGACTGCAGAGATTAGTAACCAGGAGAAAGTCGGATTTACAATATCGCAAATGTGTAAATTAAATAGCAGTGGCTATCAAAAGGACGGCTGTTTGCCGTCCTTCTGATGAAGTTTAATCAGAAACAAAATTTCTTCCTCAAAGCAACCACAAATTCCAAGTCGTTTATGTACTCAAGAATTTCGGAAACCATGAAAAAGATAGGTAATAAATTATTTTTTTGATCAATGGGAACCCTAAGTCCAATTTTTCAATAAAATACAGACATGCTTAAAAAAATTTCTCACTGATAAATCTAAAGAGAAATATTTCCGCTTCCATATGAAAACATCTTATGCCCCTTTAATAATAATTAAAAAAAAAAAAAGCTATAAAAATTTTCCTCTGGAACTAAGAAGGTAAATAGAACCAATTTTTACGACCAAAGTGTATCGTCACCATTAACGAAGAGAACGCCTCGATATCACATTCGAGACAGTTGCAATTTGATTGAAAAGATTTCAGCCGAACTTCATCTAAGAAGCGACTTTTCAGCTGAAAGCGAATTAGCAAACCTCATAGGAAGGTGGTAGGATTGTACCTCTGGCAGAACAGACAAACCGACTGGAGAACACAAGCAGTTAACTAACAATTCACTGGCATCCATAGCCTTACCAAACTAAACTGACCAACAGAAGTAAAGCAATGAAGCGAACCTGGAAGGAAATTAAAACCGACTCAACTGTCCTCTCAGTCTCCAAAAGAGAAGACTAAAACAGCCACGCCTACCTCCCAATGGGAAAGAATGAAAGGCTTTACGCAGATTTTTATTTTTTTGAAAAACAGGCAGACGATGGCATTCCCGCAGAAGGAAGACACTATGGTTTGAGGATGATCTGCAGTAAGCACAATTACGAAAAATCATAGCCAAATAAGCACCTCCGTAGCACAATTGGAAGAACGACGGTACATTGCGCCCTTCGATTGGAATAGGCCTAAGTTCGATTCTCGTCGCGACGGGAGGAATCTTTATGTGGACGATTTCAATCGAAGGTGAGTTAGACGATCTCATACGGAGGTAGCAGCGTTTTTTCTCCCGGAAACTCGGGTTTTTCATCCCGCATACAAACAAATCGGCCCTTCTGAACACACGCAATTTACAGACAAAAAATACTAGTTGTGGTGGTGGGAGATAGATGGCATTGATGGAGATGATTCGTAGTAGAGGTTCGGTGTAGTGGTTGAGACAGTTGTAGGTGTCCTCCCGCGATGACTCTTCGGACTCCTTGGAGGTGTCAGGAATAATAATAAATTATTTTATTTTAACAATCTGCATTTTTGGATGAATTGAGATTCTGGTCGGAATTACATGGCATTGACCTAAGATGTTGTAATTCTTCTTGGAAAGAGTGAATTCCATAAACATTTCTTCGGTTCCTTTAAAATTGCATATCAGAATGTTAAGTAGAATTATCAGAAATATTGTGGAGTAGAAAAACACGTTACTCAGGTTTAACCAAGTATCGTGCACATGTATACTCTGCAAAAGTACTGTGCCCTTCCGCTGAAAAGAAGTCCTAGATATTTAAATAGAATTTCTTTATGCAATCTATATGGAGTACTTTAACAGCCATATTTTAATTACGACTTTAATTGCGCTGAATAAACTTCACATTAATGGCTATGCAGTTAACTTAATAGGCGAAACGGTTCCGAGCAACTGATCGCAGCTGGCACCGGTGTTCATGCTCTAATTGCTTAACCGGAACTTCTCCATTACCTACAGCCAGTCGAAAAAGGTTTAAATTCTAGCGACAGTCAAGGTTATTGCAGATTGTCTTTCAAATTGATCTACGTTTCATATTTTAAACATAAATATACAGCAAGACATGTATAAACACCATAGAAGCTGCAAATCCTCTTTATATTCAAAACAGTAACGAGAAAAATGTTTTTTCCTTTCTCTACCCAACGTAGAAAGGATGACTGATATGCACATCGATCATTACTATACTCCAACAGTTAAGCTTGTATTATTTTTGCTGTCTAAAAGAATCGATTATCTTTATCCCTTTCCACTGGTACACACGTAAATTCTACTTCAAGGCTCTTCCACTCTAGAAAAGGTAATTACAAAGTGGCAGACAATTACAAACAGATATAAACTCCTCTAGAGAAATATTCTATACCAACCGAAAAGTTAAGATTTAAAGAATATTTCAAAAATGTTAAAGTATGAAGTAACACAACGGAAATGAGGTGCAAAGTATTTTTAATTATATGATTGCTATATATATTATATAAAATATTACTTCTTACGAGATACTATATATATAAACAATAATTAGTTTACATTGAGCGCGCGCATACACAGAGAGAGATACTATCAGGTTTAAATGGAACGATCTGCGAGATGATACCCATGCATGATTCCATTGTGAATCCTAACACTCGACTCCATCAGCATTCACTGGCACTTTTTTCCTATTTCATATATTTTGAGCTCGCTGGAATCTCTCCATGTGTAAAGAGATTCTCTGTTCCTTTTTCGTCCAGTGTGACTAGAGGAAGAAGTAACTGTAGCAGGTTCCGCATCCACATCTTTGTACCTAAGTGATATTTCAATTACATACTGCTTTGTTCGAAATTTAGTTGATATCGATAAAGAAAAAAGTTGTCAGAAATGTTATAGAAATCAATGCTTTGTAATATTGGTTTCTCTGCTGAAATTAAATCTCTTCAAATTAATCAACAGAAGTTGATTTGAATTATTAAATGAATTCAAATCAACGAGTCGATTTGAATATGCAGTTTTAATTACAAAATGAATATAATTCAGTTGCCTTGATTTTCCGAAAAATATATAGGAATGTATTAAAACATTACTGAAATTGAAATTAATAAAAAAGAAGGTTTACCTTTTCTTTTAAAAATCAACAGAAGACAGCTTGCAATAAAATATGAGTATCCAGTCAACTTGCAATCGAACCTCTAATTCGTAAAAATCAGGATTATCACAAACCACCACTGGACACTAACAAATATATACGTCTGTATGCTGTATTTACTGTCTAAACACACTTTGAAAATGTCTCTGCACGCAGTCATTTAGTATTAGTCAAGTATGGGCTTACGATGACGTCAGAATATGAGTTGCTGTAAAATCCCTTAATCACCATATCATGGTTACCTCAACGCAGGATCACTGCTAAGCCAAAGATTTTATTACTCGAATATCTTGTTGATTACAGCGAGCGAAACTCTGCTGTACTTAACTGCTCACTTTTTCCTCAACTGAAAGATTGTATACTCCGAATGGATATGTAGGTCAGCCCATATTTTACAGTAATATTTAGATAGTTTTGCTCGTTTGGTTTGGAAACATCAAAATCATTTGGTCAGACTTCTACAGAAGTAGAACCCAACTGAGCAATGTCATAGCTTTAAATATTCTGATATATCCATTGCTTTAAAAGAACAAGGCGGCAATTTTATCATCTTATGGGAGATGAGTTTCTCATAAGAGAAAAACCATTCAAGTTCCAAACCGGCCTTGTTTCCTTGAAGTTTTTTTATTTCGTTGCCTAGCACTCCAGATGTCAACTAATTTAATTTACAGATCGATATTTGCACTTTATCGAAATAAATTAGAACGATCTCACTTCTCATTTTTCGAGAGGTGTGCTAAATCAAGTAGTATCTAGAATTTCATATGTTGCCAAGGAGATCAGCACTTTTTTTTTTTTTTTAATACTGTATACTAAAACATTTCGGACTACTTGCCAACACTTCAAGAAGGAAACGGTAGTATTGACGTTATTCAACGTGCGTGCTTCATTTTGTGTAATTGCGACTTTCAGAAGTTGTTTCCAAGGGCATATCTCTCCCTAATGAACTGTGAGCAAACTGGTTGCTTAGCAACCATATGTGATGGTTAAAGGGAAATGGGGAAAAGCGAATCAAATCTTTGTTTTCAGTTTTGGCTGCTGAAGTGAACCCCTTCATTCATAATAAGGGGAAAGGGGAAATTTTACGGTGCGCGTAACATCCTGTGACAGCCTGTCAGTGTCACAATAACGATACAAAGTCGTTTCCAAGGTAGCAGAGTTTGCTTCGTATTAATGCTCGCGCGAAGAAACTTTTGAACGCAGAGAGCCCATGTGGGAAGCTGGCATTGTAAGGGACGACACAACCTGATTTGCTACATTCTCTTTACAATTCGTCACAATGGATAAAGAGGCGCAGATATAACAGCGACTAGTTATGACCGTGCTCTTAGCAAGGAAATGATGGGCGTTCTCTTCGACTAACCCTTCATGCATTTTCTGTATAGGCTTCAGTAAACCTTTTATCCTGAATTCGACAAGCTATAATATTTTCACTGAAGAAACAGGAAGTTGCAAAATACGGATTTTGAATTTAAAAGTAAATCGGAAACTTTTTTTTTTTTTACTTAATACTAAAATTAAACTGTCACAAGGACGAGATATTTGCTCTGCTGATAAAACCTGGCGTTCTGAATCCCAGGTATAAGAATTTCTCAACTGAAAACAAATCGGCCAGTCTCATGTGGCAGTAGTAGGGTTTTTTTATCAAGCGAACCAGTCAAAAAAATGCACGCAATTAATAGATACACTGGATTCAGTCTCAGTTACTTCAATTGCAATTTACACCCTCTGTCCAAAAAAAGAAACCTAACTTCTCGAAAATAGAAGAAACTAGTGGCGCCACCTGTTGTATCTTTTTGTTTGTCTCCACTCAGCACTCTGTTTCGGACTCATACTTAAAACACCACGTTTCGTCACCAGTAACGATTGTTTCAAGGAAGTTTGAGAGTTCTTACGAGCCGTTTTAATGAGGTCATTCAATTCGATACATTTTTTGGTCGTCAGTCAACTTGTGGGGAACAAACCGCGAATTCACTTTACGAAGGCCCAAACTCTCGGTCAAAATGTTGTGTACAGTTGATTTTGGAATCCCCAATTCATCTTCAATCAATCTCACGGACGATTTCGGGTTTTCTTTGCTGAAATCACGCACTTTTGGGATGTTAACTTCGCTCAGTCCAGTTTTTGGACGGCCCGGCTTTTCGTCGTCCTCCAGCGTCTGACGACCACTTTGAAATCGTTTAAACCACTCGTAAACTTGAGTATAGGATAAGCATTCATCACCGTATGCTTTTTGAAGTATTCAATGATTTTCGGTAAAACTTTTACCAAGTTTAACACAAAAATCAATCGCAGGTCTCATTTTGAAACTCGTTTTCCGACCGTTCTTCAAACATACCGTCACTCTTGGCACTATAACTCGGCTTCTAATGAAACAAATATCATAAATAGTTGACACAACACTAATGAAGGTTGCCGCTTTCGACAACAAAACGAAACAACAGGTGGTGCCACTAGTTTCTTCTATTTTCGAAAAATTCCATTTCTTTTTGGACAGAGGGTGCATTATCTAACCAAAGTTTTCAAAGGATACACAGTATTGTTTCTAAAAGATTGGATGAAATTAGGCCACTAAAGAGTTATACTTGGCATTTATAAATCCCAAATCACCGGCTAATGTTCGTTAGCCTGAAGAAATATATAGTAAACCTTCGATTTAACGGACTAATAAGGGGCTAAGGGAGTATCCGTTAAATCGCGAATTTTTTAAAATAAAAATATCTAATATTATACTGCAATTTTATCAATATTAGCACTGTAATAACAAAATAAAATGTTTTACACACACTTTTAGATAAGTTAATGTTCGATGTTGAGGCGCTTGGTTTAGGTAATTAATCCTGCTTTAAAAAACTATCAAGTTGTTTTTTTTTTTTGAATTCTGCTGTTTTAATTATATATATATATATATATATATATATATATATAATTAACTCCCTAAAATTACGAAAATTTGTGTAATAAAACTGCCACAGAAAGTCACGCCAAGCGACAAAAGAACCAATTACAGTGCGATTGATGTGATCACGTCCTAATCATTCGCCGAACATGTTTTATGAGCGGGGATTCATTTACGTCGGCTCAATTACTACAGTGTTTTTCCAACATATGATGGCCTATTCGCCAAGATTTGTTAAAAATAACAGGAAATTAATAACAAAAAATAACCTGTTAATTTAATTATAAGCAAATCTTGGTTAAAAGCATTTTGAAATTAACAGGGTGTTAATTTTCACATGTGACATACGGACCGGAAAGTTTGTCCGTTAAATCGAGGGTTTACTGTATGTATGGTAGTTCATCGCATGTCTCACAGATGTCGTTGAGATTCTCTGTCAACACTGAGCTATTTACCTTTTATTATTCAAATATTTTAGTCGTGCTTTTGATTAGGTGTTTATATTTCAAAATCGATCCATGTTCGCTATAGAAAAGTGTAACTTAATAGATGACGTCTCCGCTCTCTAACCAATAGAAATCCCACTATGACATCGATGTTTGTGAATGTGTTTAAGTGGGAGATGAATTTCACCTCCAGGGACACCCTTCTTGTTGGGAATGTAAATTCATCTCTCTAAATTCGACCAATACCATAGCAACAACAATGATAGGGGGGGGGGGGAGTCCATTAAGCATCCGCCTCTCAATTACTGTCAATCTCCTACCTTCTTGCCTATTACGGTACTTTTTTTTCATATGAGATTTTAATAAGAAATATTATATAGAAATATATGCGCATTCCGTAGAAATTTTATTCATTTAGGATTTATTTTAAATGATCGTGCATATCCTGCCGCTATAATACTAGTATACTCACACACACACACACAAAAAAACAAAATTATGCATCTTATAAAAGTCAAGTTTAAGCATCAAAGCGACATTAACTCGGACAGACGCTAATCCATCACTACAAATTTGAGAACATTGAAATTACAGCCAGATAATATCATATTAAGTCTGTGAATTGCATGCATTCTCTAGCTGGTTTGTTTTCAGAGGAAAAAATCTGCCATCTGCGTATGAAATGTAAAGAAATAAACAATCAAGCACTACACAGATATATTACTGTATATAAAAACATTCTTACACTAATATTAATATATTTTATAATTAAAATTGTTAACAGGATACTAATAATGAAATATTAAGTGAACTATCGTAGTAGTAAGGAAATTATATGAAAGATAAGATGAATAACTTAAATGATGTCATAATAAATTGAAATGCAGTACTGAGATAAGCAGAATAAAACTCGTAGAAAAATGTCTTATTCCAATTTTTTTAATCCCGCCCACGAAAGCCTAAACCTAATATATAGTACATTTTTATTGTGGGTGAGCTATGAGAAATAATCCACTGCCCCTGGTCTATAGATGAAACATCATACCTGCCCAAAAAACTTCAACAAGTGGGATGCGGTCTTATCCCACTGGTAGGCAAAAAGGTCTACCATCTAAAATGCAACACATTTCTGAACAAATTTCTTAAAAAAAAAAAAAAAAAAAAAAAAATATGTTGAATAAGACGGATGTGCTGTTTATCTTCCGTGTTTCCATGCCAACAATAAGAGCTTGCAAAGAATGCGACTGTTTACATCAGACGTGGCCAACTTCATTCTATACGAGGGCCAATATATGATGAGTGGCAGCATCACGGGCCGCACACTTTTAGACAGAACTTAAATAGAAATAAACTCCTCATTTTTTCAAGGCAATACTTATATGTATTGAATTACTATATTTAGAAAAAAAAAACACGAAAAAAAAAACACGTTACGGGCCGCATGCGGGCCTGCTGTTGGCCACTTATGGTTTACATCGTCAAAACAGAAATACGCGAAGACAGTAGCTCGATGGCAAGAAACTCGCCACTACTTCTTAGCATTCAGTCTGATGCCTCAAAAAATCCTGCGTTTTAATACGCAAATATTTTAGCTAGCATCAAAGCTCTAGTTCTGCACATCTATATTGAGCGCTAACGTTAAGATTTTGGGGGATCCTACCATAATACTAAAACATTCAATCAAATATTCGTCATAGTACATTATAACTAGTATTCTTGTTTTTATCGGAGATGAGACCAATGAAAAAAGAAGCCTCATCCCATCACGTAAATAAAAGATGTGCCGTACTTATCAAAACTTTTTTTTTTCAACGAACATGTTTAATCCTCTTTAACAACTTAAATTAGTGTTTCATATTGTCAACTATTGTAAGCCAACATTTACAGACCTGCATTTGTTTGTATTCTTGTGTATACCAAGAAACCATTTTGCAGCTGATTAGAACTAAAGTACAAAAGCGATACCTGGTGGTAACTGTATTGTTTCCTAGTCAATTGTAACCTTGTCAGTTTCATCGCTTTCCTGTCGTATCTCAGCCACACCCTTTTCGTTTACAAGGTCACAGCTTTCCTTATATTCTTATCAACCAATACAGTTAAGCGATTGCGACAGGAATCACCAACACATGAAATTACAAGTTTCTATATAGTTTCATCGTGGTGAGCTATTAGCCAATTCGTAGGAAGGAAATAGATTGCATCTGGAATACTACACTTGCAAAACCAGCAATGAAGCGAATTTTTTTAATCATTTTCTAGAGGCTGTTCTAAAATAAACCAAACGAACAATTTTATGACCATTTAAGTAAATTAAAAAACGTGTCCTTAACCATTATATTTCAGTTTGTGAATTTTTCATTTCATTAGCATAATCTATGAACGGGTGGAATTTATTTCTTAATGAAAGGTAATACCAAGAATCGTATTTTGCTTAACTACTACTGCCCTGACAGGATATTCTAGTGTTTTCTTCTCAAAGAAGGAAGAAAGTCACGGGCCAGTAATTGAGATTTTCCTCCTAACAGAGAAACCAATTTGCTGTTGCAATAAACACTTATATTCAGAAATACCCTTTGGCGTCTATGGATTAGTCTGTTTAAAACGGTCTGTTTAATTACTTTGAATGGCATGACATTACTGTGCTTAGGTTGAATAACCTTCATTAGAAAGGAGTTAAAAAAAAGAAGCAGAACAGTTCAGATCCCAAAAATAAGGAAATTTGTTCTGTTTTTTAAGAAAATAAATTTTGACCTCACTGCAAATGAAGTTTTTTTTTTTTTTCCTTCTGAATTACAATTCAAAAAGTAATATTGCCATGTTTGGTCTAAACAGGGTTTACAGACCCCGCAAAAATGAATTTAACCCTCCGGAGCTCGAGGTGGTAAAATTGCAGCGTGGGTCGCGGTATATCTGAGAGATACATTCGTTACTATTATGTGCTAAAATGCAATAAAACAAAAGAAAAAACACTGCAAATATATAATTCATGATGGTAAAAATTAAGTGGATATTGAATCCAACATTATTTTATAGTCGAATATAGAAACTACAAGAGTTTCATGCCGAATATATAGAAACCAAAAGTTTCGGCGGATGTAAGCATAAGCAACCTAATGGGCAACTCGTAAAGGTGGAGATCACTTTCCTTAGTATTTTCCATAAATGTAAAGCACATCTCCTACAGGAGAAGTATGATAAATAAGCCTTTGGCTCTCTATTTCATAATATATGATGGTTTATTTATTTTGTTACAATCTAGAAATTATTGAATAAAGAATAAAAAACAACTAAACCATACTATACTGACATGGGAGGTCGTGGTATCTCCCAGATACAATTTACTGCTCAATATCACAAACCTTTACATAACATGTCAGTTAAACCAAACTGACAGCAAAAAAACAGTGCGGAATATCACTCGTAACATATGAATGCACACCTACTCATGACCTCCAAGTTATACACTGAATTGTGTAAGAATATTTATATTAAACATTTTGCATGTATCTGTCAGATCAGCTGCGAGCTCCGGAAGGTTAAAAAAATACAAGAAAATTTAAATAATCCTAAGGCCACCTTATTACTAATATACTATAACTTTCAATCTTTCGTGGGTGTGAGTCAATAAAGAAATAGAATCTTCAAAAACGAAATAGGCGATTAAATGGACAGTAAATATATCATAATTAATATCATAATTCTACATTTTGGTTTATGGCCGCTAAATAAATCATTTCACTCTTCATTTCTCGACCGTTTATCCAAAAGGTTGTTAATAACTCGGCCTTATCAAATATGACGCACATCTTTGAATTCTCGTCTTAGTAGTAGATCGAGATAACGAATTTGAGTCTCTATTTTTCTTTTCAGAGGATAACAGTAGTATGGATTAAAATAACTTTTAGTCCTGGTAATATACTGTGTAGCTGCTTCTTAATAAAAAATTTAGCCATAGACAATCCTTTCAAAATGAATTAATAAACAAGCGATGAAAAACAGGAAGTCATTTCAGTGACTTAAAGAGAAACTCCGGGAATAACTGGTTTGACTAATGCATATTCCTAAGCACGTAGGCAAAACAGGAAGTTTGGTTTGTAATTAGCTTTGAGTATTGGCAGAACTGAAGTGAAGGATGGATGGCATCCCACCTCATTCACGAAATTAAGCTAAAAATCAAGTCAGATAATAGACCATATTGAAAACATACATAAATGATGTTGGAATTTTTTTCCCACTTCGTAAGACTATAATAAATTTGGTTTAATCCTTTATCCAAATGTAAGCAAACAAAAGTTTGCGCCTGAAGTATCTTGAGGACTGAGGCAACCCGTGGGAAAGGTGGACCAAGCTCTCATCACTACTTGTCTTAGTATCTCCCATAATGCAAAGCACATTTCCTTGCGAACATGTATGATGCATGCATGCATTAATGCAAGGGACACTACCCAGACCGGTTTCAACCTTTATTGAGGTCTCGTCAGTGGGAGCCAGACCTAGAGGGTCATACGAAGGTGGAAGCAATGGAGAGGTCATATTTACCTATACGAGTTGCCATAAAGGTGTCTCACCTAATTATTGGAAGAGTGGAAAAAAGACTTCCAACATTTTTCTCTAAATCCAGAGAAATTTAATAATAAGGTGAGACACCTTATGGCAACTTGTATCGGTAAATATGACCTCTCCATTGCTTCCACCTTAGTATGACCCTCTAGGTCTGGCTCCCACTGATGAGACCTCAATAAAGGTCGAAACCGGTCTGGGTAGTGTCCCTTCCCTTAATGCATAGCATTATACATGTTCGCAAGGAGATGTGTTTTGCATTATGGGAGATACTAAGACAAGTAGTGATGAGAGCTTCGTCCACCTTTACCACGAGTTGCCTCAGTCCTGAAGATACTTCAGGCACAAACTTTGTTTGCTTACACTTGGATAAAGGATTAAACTAAATTTCTTATACATGAATGATATTTGGATTTCCTTTTAGGCGCTACTGGCAAATACTAAAATTATGTAATACTATTGGCCGACATGAAGATAGTGTACATGAATAGATGGGAAGATTAATTCCCAAGAACACTCATACTAATTGATTACTACGTTCTTAATATTACTTTTTAGGGCGTATTTACTTAAGTGAGTTTACATTTTATTTATTTTTTAGTAGTTAAACGGCAAGATGGATTCCTATCCTATTCTTCTCATCCGTCTAGAACGGGTTGAGTCCCCTCCTAATGAGGAGTTTCTGGCGTATTAATGCAGCCATTCGCCACTCCTCTGCTGCATCCCTTAAGGGCGACATTCATGACTGTAATCCCTGTGTGTTCACTGGGCCGGTTTGCCTGCTTGAGAGATGAAAAACCCTGCTGTCCACGCCCAAGACCGGCTAGCTTGGCTATGGCTGAGGAAGATCCTTGAGCTCCTCTCGTCGTCGACGGGAATCGAACCTAGGACACTTCTTACCCAGGCATATGGTTGAGAAGAGCATAGCCACTAGGCTAACCGCGCGGACAAGATGGATTCAGTGGAACTAATTTGACTATTGCTAGCTAATACTTGTATATAGGTGAATTCTGATTGCTTCCTTTTGTTAAAAGTTTTTGAAGTATTATATATTTGTTTTCCATGGCATAAAACTGCCTTATATTCATATTAGAGCTGTAATCGATAAGTTCTTGTGTGGACCTTATTTGGTAAATACCGAATCAACAGTTACAGAAAAATTGCACTCTCACATTTGGATTGAGTTAAATTATCCTTCTGAATAGTTATTTCAACTTTCCTGGTGCGTTAGGCCACATCTGTGCTATCAAGCCGTCTTCGTTTCTTACAGGCAGGATACGCTATCTTAAGACTCATTTGTATATTTGTAATTTTATTTATTTTTTCCCACAACAGTTACCGAGTTGCATATTTTTAATGTTACGAAACAATACATATTCTGCAAAACAGCTCTCAACATAGGGGATACTCATTATCAGAGCTATAAAGATGAGATTTGGGAACTCCCAAAGTGTTTGGGACCGGCGCTAAATTGCCTTGCTGAGCTCATTTCGATCACATCAACAAGCAAAAGTTCAGTAACCCTGACCACCAATCATTCTTATGATACAAATATGTATGTACTATTCCTAATTATTGAATTATCTAATATTCTAAATATAAGTCTCAGTTATAAAAAGTATTTCATAACTATTTGAAATCAAAACAGACCATGTAAACAAATATTTATACTGCTTATAGAAAGTATACAGTAACTGATTGGTGGATTTTATCTGCTAGTCTTCTCATATTTAATATTTTAGGTAATAAATATAGTACTTTATATTGTCGTCTTGCACTGATTAGCAAAAAATAAAATATCTGATAATAGGTCTTAAGAGAAAACTTGTAAAAAAAAAAAAAGAACAGAACATCCCACTAAATTATCATAGGTCCAAGCATTGCAGATCCAAAGGGCGTTTGGATCTGCAATACAAAACGGAGTGCATATATACTGCCATACACCAGCCTCTATATCTGACTCGTGTACATTAGTACAAGTACAAAATTATAATGTTGTGTATTGCGGCGGGGGAGGGGGGTGAGCAGAGGCGGATCAAGCAGGTGTCGAACCTGGCGTCAACTTTCACAAATATAGAAATTATTTGTTTGACTATTCCTGTTCCCAATTCATCGGGGGAAAGATCTTTCTGTCTTAAGGGTAAAAAAACAAATACAGATTCTATTGTATATGGAATAAGAAGTATTAAATAACATCGATACTTCGAAAATAATTGATGAATTTGCTAGAGAAAAATCGAGGGAAAAATTTAACTTTTTACTCCAATTTAAATATATTTCTTTTTTTCCTGAAAATATTTCATTATTTTGTTGCAATTTTAAATTTTTATATATTTTATGCTGGATGTTGTGCCTCCGTAGCCCAGTCTCAGTATAATATCTGATAACCCAGGTCTTTCCGACCCTTTGGTCGGAAAGACCTGGGTTCGATTCCTCATGCCTAATGTTATCTGGTCTCTTTCGACTAAAGGCGAGTTAACCGGTCTCTACGAGGTAGGGTTTTTTTTCACCAGGAAACTCGGGTTTTACGTCCCTTAGAATAGACAAACCAGTTCCATGAACACACAAGGATTACAATGATAAACACGTATCACTTTATCATCATTAAAAAAGTAATGACGTCAGCATTTTTTTTTTTTTTTTTTTTTTTTTTTGTAGAGAAAGAATATCTTTACCAAGTATCCAGAAGTAAAACTTACACTTTGATCAGCGCTGCTTAATGTTTTCTTCTTTCCTTTTTATCTTTAGAGAAAGAAGACAGTGTGGCTTGTTATTCAAGGTCTTAGCATACATAAAAAAAGGCAGTGCTGATAAAGCGTTTACATAATTTAAATCCTCAGAATACTCACGTAAAGCATTCCTGTTTCTCGAACGGCGACTTCAAAAGAGAAGTTAGTAACATAGCACTTTAAATAAAAACAATCTTTAAAACAAGCAAAGTGAAAAAAATAACGAACGATAGATGTTTATTAGTTTTTAAACCGAGCTCTTTGCTTACAGTTCAATTGCGCAGTAAACAGGAAAAATTCGTTTTTTTACATCAGTTATGGAGCAATTTCAAAACACTTCTAAAGCATTTTCGTGAGTTTATAATTTCAATTTCATTATCATTTGTAATTGGACGCATAACTAGTTGCAAACAACTGAGTCATTATGTGTGCGTATTACGTACTTATATAATTATAGTCCGTCATGTATAGGCATGACAGACTATAATAAATTTAGTTTAATCCTTTATCCAAGTATAAGCAAACAAAGTTTGCGCCTGAAGTATCTTCAGGACTGAGGCAACTCGTGGTAAAAGGTGGACCAAGTTCTCATCACTCCTAGTCTTAGTATCTCCCATAATGCAAAGCACATCTCCTTGCGGACATGTATAAATGCTATGCATTAAGGGAAGGGTCACTACCCAGACCGGTTTCGACCTTTATTGAGGTCTCGACACTGGGAACCAGACTCAGAGGTGATGATACCAAAGCAGAAACAATGGAGAAGTTATATTTACCTATATCAGTTGCCAAAAAGGTGTACCACCTTATTAAATTACTCTGGATTTAGAGAAAGATGTTGGAAGTTTTTTTCCACTTGGTTAGACTATAATAAATTTAGTTTAATCCTACATCCAAGTGTAAGCAAACAAAGTTTGCACCTGAAGTATCTTCAGGACTGAGGCAACTCGTGGTAAAGGCGCCCACTGACGAGACCTCAATAAAAGTCGAAATCGGTCTGGGTAGTGGCCCTTCCCTTAATGCATAGCATTATACCTGTCCGCAAGCAGATGTGCTTGGCATTATGGGAGATACTAGGACTGATGAGAGCTTTGTCTACCTTTACCACGAGTTGCCTCAGTCAAGATATTTCAGGTGTAAACTTTGTTTGCTTACTTGGATAAAGGATTAAACTAAATTTATTATAGCCTAACCAAGTGGGAAAAAACTTTCAAGGTATGACGGACGTTGGATGAAGGTTCGACACTTTAAAACTGTTATTGCAACCGATGATCCTTGGATAGAATTGAAATCGCATATATTGAGATCAGACTGTATCACACTCTCTTCCCACCAATCATGTTTAGATTTTGCCTAAAAATCTCGACTAAATATGGGAATGAATCAGCACATACCTCTGCATTGCTTTTTTACTAAAACACAAATGGTTGAGGACTTTGTCAAAATGAGAGGATCTGCTTATTCTTAAAAATCAACAACCAGCTCTGGTCCACTGAATATATCCTTATGTAATGGATATTACATAGATAAGGATATATTCAACAAAACCAGTTCGATTCTGGGTACATCACTCACTGTACAATGTTATAAAAAGTCAATTTGTTTTTCACAAATTCCAGGAGGTTTAGCACGATTTTTTTTTTTTTTTTTTTTTTTTTTTTTAACTCCTGTTCATGCAACCCAACTCACGTGATACCATACTTAAACGCTAGTTTATTCGTTAAAAACACACTGTGGCGGTGGAAAGCCATGAGTTGTGTTGTTGCTCCAACAAGTACGTAATCTCAGTGGACAAACTGAAATGTATGTCATTTATTATTATTTTGTTCTATTCTTTTTAAATTTTGCGTGCTAAAAAAAAAAAACTTCGTTCCGCGCTTCAGGAAACCATCTCTCGTGGGACCAATTTAAGTACAAACGTTGACACATGCAAGCAGCATGCTAACAAAGTTTTAACAAAGTGTAGTGGGATAATCACAGCATACAGCCGAAACTCGCGAGCACACGCACATGTAATCCCCGACATGCATTTCATTCATCTAATATGCTGACCAATAGCACGACTGTCTTGTGCAATGAACCTCGAAAAACACCGAGAACCGTTTTTCACACTCGGCAGTCTTAGCGCAAAGAAGAACTTGCACGTACAACCGTGCTTATCTGCTGCTTAGAGCAAAAAAAAGTCTTTCAGGTTTACAGCATACCTTTCCGCTTTAATACTGAGTAAGGATTTCCAGTTAATCCCAGATTAAAAATGCTCAGTTACGTAGAAAGATCAATTATGAACCACCTTTTTCTGTTTATTGTGTAAACAGAGAACGAGAGATTCCTTCAGTCCCCCCCCCCCCTCACCTAGTAATATTTAGAGCAAATCAGTGCAAGGTCCACTGAACGAACCGAATAAAGAAATTATTGTATAATCCAGATCCGCGACTTCGTAAATTGCAATCAAAACGAAACATGGAAAATGTATAAAATTCTTGGGTCAATAAACTAAAGCAACTGAACTTGTGTGAAATGTTAATGCTGGGTAAATAAAGTCAGCCGTTTTTGAAAAGTTCTGAATTCAAACAATGCCAACATTAATTTAACAGATATCTTGTCTTTGATATTGGAAGTTACACCCTCTGTCCAAAAAGAAACTAATGGCGCCACCTGTTGTATCTTTTTGTTGTCGAAAGCAGCAACCTTCGTTAGTGTTGTGTCAACTGTTTATGACATTTGTTTCATTAGAAGCCCAGTTATAGTGCCAAGTGTGACTGTGTTTTGACGAATGGTCGGTCGTCACGATATTCATGCCGTAAGAGATGAATTCTCGCTATCAATCGCTTTGAACTTCGAGATGAAACTCACCATTGACCGTTTGGACAGGCGGAACGAATTCTTTATGGATAATGCCCTTGGAATCGTAGAAACAAATTAGCATTATCTTTACTTTTGACTTCTCCAAGCGACTTTTTTTTTTTTTTCGAATGCCCTTCTTCTGGTGGTCTCCACTCAGCATTTTGGTGCTTTGTTTCGGGCTCATACTCAAGGAAGCGAGTCATTATGAGCGGTTTTAATGAGGTCCTTGCAGTGTTCAGTTCGATAAATTTTTTGGTTGTCGGTCAACTTGTGGGGAACAAATCGCGAATTCAATTTACGTTTCCCCCCCCCTCTTTCTAGAATGGTATAAGGTTCCCAGTTTTTATGCAAATCGAAATCACATTAAAAATGTTGACTTATAGCACCCGGTGGGAAAAAAAAAAAAAAACCGCTTTCAATGTAACATTGCTTTCATTGACAGTATCGAAAAAATATGCAAATGTCTTATAAATTGTAAAAAGGACACGTGCCCCGCATTCGACCGCTTTGCGTATACATATTCTCGTAAATGAATAACCATGATGAGATCTTTCAAACTGCTTCAGTCCATACCCAAGATGGGTGGAGGATCGCTATTTGCAAGGTCTGAGTTAAAGGAAGGCTATTCATCTGTTCACATCCTTAGGAAAGGTGGGGAATAGCAATTTCAAATGTCCCTGACAAAACCGGCAGCGCTGTCCTACATGAAACGAGTTACGGAATATGAAAAGCCACCTCGTCACTATGACAGAATACACTGTTAGCATAAACGAAGCCAACTGTTCATGATCTAAGCAAATTCCGTTCTTCTGAAACAATCGGCTATACAATGGGACTAAAAGACACCCAAAAGTAAATGTGGGGTGTAACGTAACGTCTATCATTGTTAGACATTTCGTCATGCGTGATACGACCTGAATGACAGGTCATTTTTGAATATGCTTTAGAAAAGTGCACGTCATATTCCCAAATAGATTCAAAATGTTTCAAAGCACCCCAGGTAAAGAGGAAAAATGTCTTTTCATTAAATAAAAAAAGTTTGAAGCCTTCTTTGATGAAACTAATGAGGGGAAGGAGGGAGGAAGAAAGTCTCCTACGATTTCTTTTGGCACACAAACACGCACACTACTAAATCTACACCGGCAGGTTTTATGGTTCCTGATATTTTCTTCGGTATCACAATTGCATTTTGGAGTTCTTTAACAGGAAGTACTGAAAGCTTCCTTTATTTTTTTGGCAGAGAACCCATAATTACATTTGAAGCTCAACTTCGAAAGGATTTGGCAGAATGAAGGAAAGGATGATGTAATGCTTTAAAGATAAAACATGTACTCGAGCAGGTCACAGAAAATGTCTACAATCAATTAAAAATAGTAACAGTCACTCCAGAGCGATGAGTGATATTACGTAAAATTTAAAATGAAACAGTTTACTAGAATAGGGATTTTTTCTTTTGTTTTTTTTTTCCCTTGACAGACAAAATTTTTGGAAGTCAGAAACCAGTTCAGAGTTAAAAATAGGAATCATTTGATTGATCGCAAAAGGTGCTGACATTAAAAATACGTCGACAGTAAGTATTCAAGGAATAGTTTCTCTTTCAAGGTAAAATTTCAAGTAAGAAAAAAAAAATCTCTCACATTAGAATCTTCGTTTAGTTGGCTTAAAAAAAAAAAAAAAAAAAAAAAAAACTCTCCACTGAAAAGCATCACAGACGGAAATGTGAACTCCACCCCCCCCCCAGCCGCAGAAGTGCTTTGAAAGTACTTCAGTGGCGATGTTTTTAGGTTCAAATTTACATCATACCTCGAGCATACGTTTATAGGATTTTCATCTAAGCTGTTGCATATAGCAGCGAAGGGTGTTCTTAACAAAATCAGTAAAAATTAACTTTCAAAAGCACTCTCAAGCTCGCATAGCATTCATTTATTTATTTTTGTATTTATTTATGTTTTTTTTTTGCTTCCGTGGTTTTTAAATTTAATTCAAACCACAATCCAGATTTCAACCTGTATTCAGTATTTCCAATTACAACGAAGAAATGGGCTCCTTTCTTACTTAACTACTCACACCCACGTCTTCCTCGAATTAAATAATTACAGTATTTCATCTAAAGAGAAGGCCAACAGCTTCCGTAATAAACTGGAAGCAGTTTCAATGTATAAATACTACATTAACGTAAAGATAACAAGAGAAGTGAAATATTATGCAGCTGATTATGTTAAGTGTTCACAAGGGTGGAGCATTTATCATGCGAAGAAGTAGAGGCAGTTCAGCTCTACGTTGACGATTTTTTTCCATTCTGACATCCACCATCCATAACGAAGATGTTATTCTTTTAAACTTAAAAGACTTTCTGAGTAGATGGAAAGCACTGTAAAGTTACTTCGAAGAATTAGAAACGGATCCGTAAAAATAACTTAAGTACAGAACGGACTAATTGTGCTATGGCGGCTAAGAAAATAAACGGCTGTACAGAGTGGCGAGTGCTTCCACCACTCTTAGAAAACTCCATGCACTGGAACTGCCATCTGAATGTTTACTTAAAAATCTGGAGAAAGTACAGAACCATATTTTGAACGCAAAAGAAAACGAGCATCATTTAAGTGTCAGTAAAAAAAAAAAAAAAAAAAAAAAGCAGAAGAGGCGTTAATAGAAATGTTTTCATTTTTTAGGAACTAGAAATCAATTGCTTATTCGCGTGACAGACCTCAATAACATGGTACCGAGGTCAATAACACAAGCCGAACACACAAAATAGAATAATCCTAACTGTTTTCTAGTGTTAACATATGTTAAGGCCGCAGATACTAAAAATGGTCTCAAAATTAATTGAAAAAAGCAATACAATCAAATAGGAGGTTTGGTAACTCGATACCTTCGTGCTTCTCTACAAGTTTATTCCTACTCTCTCTCTCTCTCTCTCTACAGCTCTAAACTCTTCTGCCTGTAACACTTTTACAGTAGGATTCAGGGTAGACAACATTCAAATAAAGAAAAAAAAAATTACAAGCTGTAATACAGAATGGGTAGCAGCTGTTGACAGTGAAACAAACAGCCAAAAATATTTGCAATTCTGTGGTCGTTGCTAGCAAATCGTATCTGCGTTTAGTTAAAAAGAAAATGGAAAAAGAGCAAGTTACCAAATAGGTAGCTTTGGAATACGAAATAGCAAGTGATGAATAGAAAAAATATTTTTCAAAACTATTTACAAATTCGATTTCTTACAAATTATTTACCAAATCACTTGAATTAAATTAAGGCAAACGGAGGTAAATACTTCAAGTTGAATCGAATCACATATACGGGGCCGAACTGGGTAACTGACGAACTCAAATTCTTTGTCAGCCATGATCTGTCTGAAAGAATCACAAAAGAGTTATCTAATATAATATGTAGCATGCTTTATGTAGGATGTTTTATAAATAATTACAAATACTCATCTAAAATTCTCTTTCGAAAGCAGTAACAAATCAAATCAAAACGTAATGCACCAAAAGCACATCAAGTTTCTCAACAAAACAATTGTTTGAAAACCAAGATTGGATTAGCTGCATAGATTGAACAAAATGGCTGCTCTGCTCCTTGGAGTAAGGGAAATGGTGTTGCTTCCTGTAAAAACGCAAAATATGCGATGATTGTGCTAAAGGCAGTATCAGTCAAAATTAGTAAAATACTCCATAATTTAAGAATTCCATCTTATAATTATTTAAGATAAAGAATGGTATTCAAAGTTTAAAAACTTACTACCTACCACTGCTAAAATATTATTTGGTTGTTTAACCATCCGTAATGTAGTTTAGAGATATCTATTTTATTGGGGTTGGTCGATAAGAAGGGAACAATCGAATCTGGCACGATGAAAAAGTGCGTGATGTTAGCCTAACTTTCTTTAGCCCAATGTAAATCCAGGTATGGATGTTCGGGTCTCCCAACCATCGCGAAATCGGGACAGGATGATATTGCGCATTTCCAGTTAAATAATAAAACAACCCTAACTCTATTCTTTATCATACATATAAATATTCAAATAAGATGTGTGAAAAACTAAAAGTACATTAATAATATGAAACGCTTAAAGCCTAATAAACATTTAAATTTATTCATATGGGGTTTACTCCCTTTTCTCCCCCATCCCTATTGGGGCGAGTCGAGCCCCCTCATGCGGGGTTAAGTATTTATGGCTTTAGATCCGTGTGTTCAGCCGGTTTGCCTGCTTGCGGGATGAAAACCCCAGATAAACTGAGGGGGGGGGGGACTGCTGTCCACACCAAAGACCAGCTAACTTGGCTATGGCTGAGGAAGATCATTAAACTCCTCACGTCGGCGACGAGAGTCGAACCCAGGACACTCCTTCCCTAAGCATATGGTTGCGAAGCGCAAAGCCACTAGACTAAACGCGCAGACAAAATAAACATTTATCAGTCACCACTCCAAAACCTAAACTGGATCCACTACTACTTTTTTTGTCACAGATCATTGAAGAGTCTTAGTTGAAAAACCTTGAAAATTACTCAAGTCTGATATTCGATTGTTGATCTTTCCCAGCAAGCGATAAAGATTCGCACAAAGCATCAGACAGTCGTTTTGGTAACATCCCTAACCGCGTGTATTATTCGTATTAAAAACAACGGACAGCAAGACTGTGGTCATCTGAATCGTTCATATACAATTTGGCATCGATCATCTAGGGCAAGGTTTCCCATACTTTTTTTTTTTTTCCGTGGCCCGGTTATTTTAATACTTCATCTTCGTGACCCACTAAAATTTTTATGGCCAATAGGTAAAATGAAACATCTGAATGTTCATAGAGTTTTCATTTATTATTATTATTATAATAAAGAAGCTAAACTAAAGCCAAGTAATTTATTAATGAGTAGTGTGATGCTGTTGTTTATTAACTAGAAACTTCAGGTTTGGAGGAATAGATGATAACTTTATTCTTAAATCCAGTTCGAATTCCAATCGGTTTCTATATTTATTTTTTTTAGAAAAACCAGTGTTGAAAAGCCTGTTTTTGTAAGAGTAGTAGACAACACATCGTGAGGCCGTTTGTTAGTGCTGTTCTCAGAACTCGTGCCCGGCTGCACGTCACTCGATTGTTCATTGGTGCTAATCGAAGAGTTTGTAACTGGCACAATGTTTGTTTGTTGTTTTATTACCCATTTATCCATCGTTAAATGGGTAATGACAAGCGAGATGAAGAAAGAATGAAATAAATTATTTAGAAACAATAATAATAATAATTACGGTTGTTCAGCGAACCCAACGGGTAAGGTACACGTAACAGTAAATACAAAAAAATATGCTCTCTCGATGCTTAACTCAAACTGAACAAGCAGAGTGAGACGTGGTGGGCGAGTAAAACAAACGCCAGAACGCCAAACGATTCGGCAGGTGGCGCGGTTGTCGCCGCGCACCCGTTTTTCGTTTCTATTAATTAAATTTATTCATTACTCCCGAATAAACGATATTTACTTGTATTTTAGAGTTTCGTGAAAAAACGAAACACCTAGATTTTCGAGAGTTTTCTAGACGACCTGACATTTAGTTTTCCTGACTCACCATTTGGGAAACGCTAATCTAGGGCATCCCTGCTATTAAGATCATTTTACAAATTCAAATATTGTGTGTGTGTTAAAAATAAATATCACTACCCTAATAACAACAACAGGTACATAATTGCAGTTGCATCTAGGTTAATAAATCCTGAAATCCATGGCGCACCCGGGGGGCAGGGGCTCAGCCTTCTCCAAAGAAAAAGGGAAAAAACACTAGAAAATTTTCCAAGAATCTTTTCCTAATTAATATATTTTTTTTAATGTCGTGTCGTGTCTTCTATTTGTATACTTATGAATTAGCGATCATTGCAGATGCTCAGTCATAGGTCGTATGCGATGCAGTGTGTATTCTCAAATCGCCTCCCCCCCTTAAACCCCTGAGTGCGCTACTGCCCGAAATATATAATTATTGACACTCGTAAAAACTGTATGTACTCATTCACATTGTCTTTAACTACATTTGTTGTTGTAAAACTACTGGCGAGGATTTGTATCTTGTCACAATGTTGTGCAAGTTACTATATTTTTTTTTATCTATGATTTGTTAAAGTAAAGTCAAAAAGTGAAACTGGTTGGCAACATAAGTTGACGTCATCGGCGAATTTCACCATTCCACATCACAGATTACTGTTCTAAAGAAGAGATTATAAAATGCCGATTAAATTTAATAATAATATAATTTACTTAAGAGTCTAACACGGCTAAAATCCCTCAATATTAAGAAACATTTTGTCTTATCACTGTTTGGGTAGCAGTGATAAGACAAAATGGAGATTATATTGAAGCCTTATTTGTTAAATATTTATTTAACAATGGGATCACAGTACGAGAACTTTTCAAACGACCCTTGCATAATTTATCATTTGAACTACCATCTCAAAATCATATTCCTTTAAAGTTACTTAACTTGAATTCCAAGTTCAACTTTAGTTACTTTCACGCATTCAAATAGTTCCTTTACAACACTAAACACGTTTAAATTTATAAAAAAAAAAAATTAAATAGTTGTGTTATATAAACTATTTAAATAACACAAACCGTTATTAACATATGCATTAGTAAATTAATTTAGTAATCGAGGGAACTTAACCAATTAAATATCTTATAAGAATTAAGGACTTGCTGTCAAAAACTATTTTTCTATTCTAGAAAAATAGCAAGTCTCTTAATGGGTGGATATGTTCACAAAATGCGTTAGCACCTGTAAGATCTCTTTATTCATCCAGTTTAATGAAAGGAATTACAACTGTTGGCAAACATTAAAAAAAAAAAAAAAACGTACTTTTTCACAGATAACATACTTCTGTGGACTCCGCGAGAATTATCAAAAAAAATCAATTGTGAATAATTTCAATCTGTAATTGATGTGAAAGAGCTCGTTTTTACGATGCGTATTATTGGTCTGCAGGGTATATGCTTCTATACAGTAATTTCCGTGATTAAATCAGTCCCGGGATGGTTGATTTAATTGTAATTCCTCCCTGGAGTGATGACATGTAATCAAATTTGTCAATTTTGACTAACAGCAGTGACACTTTTGGTATTAAAAAAAGTGTTGAAAGCTATAAATCATTTTATTATGAAATATTCGATCTCGTTTTCTTATAAATGCTGTATTTATTTTCTTGTCTAGTATAATTGCCTATTTTCTGTAGAAGTCCTTTCAAATGAATCAATTTAAACAGCAAAATTAAGCAAAAATACCTGCAAATACAACATATGCCAAAATAAACTAATGATCATGATTGATGTCACTATACAATACAAACGTTTTATTGTCTATAAGTATTTCTGAATTAATAAGTGTTTACATGAAACTGTCCCGAGTTGAAATTGCAATTGTCGATATTTCGGATATCTTTGAGAAAATCATATCCACGTCAATGTTTCTCCATATTTCACTGACTAACAGCAGTGACACTTTTGGTATTAAAAAAAGTGTTGAAAGCTATAAATCATTTTATTATGAAATATTCGATCTCGTTTTCTTATAAATGCTGTATTTATTTTCTTGTCTAATATAATTGCCTGTTTTCTGTAGAAGCCGTTTCTGTCGAAGTACTTCGTTGGTTAATTGCTTTCATGTTTCACTTCCACACAACATGGTTTAACAAAAAAAAAAAAAAAACATGAAAGATTCGTAACTATGGGTCTTTTATTATTACTTTTGTATCATATCAACTTAAATTTAAAATTCCCATTTTTTTTTTAAATAAAATTCTACAAAATTTTAGATTTAATTTATATTACAGCCAAAATAATTAATTTGTTCTGCTGGTTTATAATTACTTTGATTTTTTATTGGCTCCATTGTTGTTTACGCTTCGTTGCTTGCATATTTCATTAATATGCAAGCAACGAAGATTTCTAATTGAGTGCGTGCTGCAATGAACAATAAATTAACTCTCAAAATATATAAATTAAAAAAAATCACTTGTTTGTTCCGTAGTATGATTTTTGTTGCTTTATTAACAAAACTAGCTAAAAAAGCAGGCATACGGAATCAAATGAGGTTCCCCCCGCAACTATTTAGCATGTATTGTACACGAAATGATTGCTATTACTTGGTAGATACGTGATGTCCATCACGTACATATAAGACACATACACTTCAATTTACGTCATTTGGTCAAGCTGTCTTCTTAAGAATACACGACATAGTTTTCATCTGGAGACCGTACCTTCCATTCAATGGCTTCTATTTACAAAACCTTTATCATGTTAATTTAGAATAAACAAATACTTAGGTAAAAAACACGCAAATCGTTTATTTGTAATAATACGCGCGTATTTGGCAATATTGATGACGTGCGCTGCCACCTAGCGAATAATATGTTTAATTCATTTATAATAACCATTCAAGCAGTTAAGTTACGGATACTTTTATCTTCATGAAATTTAATAAAAGAAGCTATGTGTAGTGCAGTGGCGTAGCTAAGAAGAGGAATCCGCCCCTGAGGCACTTTTCACGTGGGGAAAAAAAAAAAAAAAATCAGCTAACGCCTTTTTATTCCCGTATACAGGAGTAGGCGAGGCCTTTAGCCCTATCTAACTTTTTGGAGACTGAGTGGGCAGTTCAATCTCCACTGGTACCAATCAGAGATAGATGGTCCAAGGCTATCACTAATTAAGCGGTACTCAGTGAAGAGAGACGGCTCAAATCTGCCGCCATCTCGTGGTCCCTAACCCTAACGCAATATATTTAATGTCCGAAATAATGTGGGTTCTACGGTCGATTTTCTTGCGTTTCCGGGAGGAAAAACCCGCTTGCCCGTGCCAGAGATCGACTAACTCGGGAACCGGTCAAAAAAGGCTAAAGAAAATTTCCTCTAGTCACCGACTAGACTCGAAACCAAGTCTTCCTTCGTGCAGCCAAGCGCCGTGGTGTGCAAACGCCACATCCACTGAGCTACACTTTTCCCGCGAGACGATTTAATTTTCGACGATTCTTTTATGTTAATTTAGTAATTTTTATTACTTAATAATTAGTTTTTAATAACTATACTTAAAACTAAAAACAGTATTTTAATTTATTTCCCTATACGTCGTTTTGACTTTTTGTAGTATTTTTGGTGTGTATTGAGAGGGGCATTAGTATGGCAGGAAGTCAATTGAATAAACTCATATGGAATAAGAGAGAAATTAGTCAGAACACTAAATTAGCTGTAAACAAGACAGTGTTCAAACCAGTTTTAACTTATGAATCTGAGAGCTGGGTTAGAAATAAAACACTTGAACAGATGGCATCAGTGGCAATATCTTATTAAAAATGAGGATATTAGGAAAGAACTTAACGTTGTTAGCATCCAGAAATGCGTTAGCAGAGCTAATCTCAGGTGGTATGGTCACTTAAACAGAATGGGCGAGGAAAGATTAGCAAAACAAGTATTCTCTGCCAGGTGGGCAGCAAAACGACCCAGAGGAAGACCAAGATATAGGTGGATTGATACGGTACAAAGTGCCTTAGATGACAGAAATATAAGATCTGATAATGATGGAGTCTTGACAGGTAACAGACTGATTTGGAGGAAAATTGTAGATAGGAATTTAGTAATGACGTAAATTTTTCATGTAGTGCTATCATATCCTGTACACCCCTTGAGGGTACATAGCAGGAATTTGATGATGATTGAGAGGAGCGGCAAAAGCTATAGCTATGCCACTGATGTAGTGATCAGTATTTACTTCGAATATTGAATTTCATTTGTTTCCCTCCTCCTGGTTAGGGGAAGGGGGGGGGGAGAACTACATATGAAAATGCTTGAGAACAGCTGCGGTTAAATGCCCAGTTCTACAAAAGCCGTTTTCAAAATTAGAGAGGGGGAAGAGCTTTTAAAATATTTTAGCAAGGCCAGCGAGGCAGGAAAAAAAAAAATCAGGAAGTAGAGGTAGGCAGATGTCAGTAACATTGTTTTCATTTTCATGTTTACATTAACTCAAATTGACACCTTGCTTATTAGTGTAGAGAAATTGTTCCTTCCTATAGCAATTTTCATATTTCACTTTGAATGCTAATGTAATTAATTTGAATTCATTTATTTTTTATATAAAAATATGCATATGAGATGCGCTCACCAAAAGGAGAGCAATTTATTACTAAAAGTTGCACATCGCACATTAAAAGTATTTTAAGATGGAAATTTACCCTCAAATTATGAACTATGCGTCAAGATCAAATATCTGTTAGCTTCTCAGACAATAGCAGCTAGATGGCAGTGCGTGTACTATACATTTACGCAAGTAACGCGAAATGCCAGAGTAAGTGCACACAGATATTCTCGTCGAGGAAACCCAGAACCAGTGCTAGGCCGGTTCTCATAGTGAACACGCATTTACTAACGTAGTCAAGTTGCCAGGTGGAAACAGAAGCCTCGTTCGGTTTGCCAATATAGGGCAATGCATCACTGACTGCTCTTAAGAGAGTCATTGATACCACCGAATATTCGTTGCTCTCAGTATAAATAAACGGAATGCTTGCCACATTTTTCACGTTTGAAATATTTCATATCTTAAAAAGAATTGACGTACCTAAGTCCAGGAACAAAAATAGCAGACGAGCTCAAAGGGAAACGCCATGAATCAACATTTCTTCATTTGCAGGACTTTCTTCCTTAGTTAATATTTTCTAGGCTTCATTTTAAAATGGAGTTATTAAATTATTGGAGTTATTTAAATTATTAAATCATTACCATATACGCTACACAGCAATAAAAATGAAATATTTTGAATTCAGCAGGGGCGGATCGTGCATAGGCACTGCAGCACCCCAATTTTTCTCGACATATAAATATATTTATATTTGCTTGTAATATTTAATATTATCAACAATCTGTACAATTCTCTTATTTTGTATAAAAAATAATAAAAATCCATCTTGTAGCACTTAGGACGCTAGCAGCACTGTGTTTACCACAGTGTCATATTGCTACGCGCGCAAGCATATGCACGTCATAGTGAGATGCGGGCTATTAGCGTAATGCGGCACTGTCCGTCGCGCAGTTCCACTTTTGTTTATATGCAGTTTGCGCCAGTAGTAGAGTATTCGTAGTGCTTATCATGTTTACTCCGCCTCTTTAAATATTTGGACATTACAATTAAACCTTTAATTGTAATGTCCAAAAATTGTAAATCCATTCCTTTAATTAAAGGAATGCATTTTAAGTACTTTTGAATTATACTAAACTGTATAAATTTTATCGATAATAAACAATATTTTTTCATGTTTAATTTTTTTTTAAATTTCTTAAGATCTCCCAAAGATGAGGTACCTTTCTTCAAATTTTCGAGTATATGAAATTCCATGCACGTGTGTCCTTTCTTACATTGGACAGACCTCTAGAAGTTTTGAAACAAGACAGAAGGAACACGTGGGGGATGTCAATTACAATAGAATCATCGCATCTGGTTTTGATCATTTCTCAACATCAAATTACGTTATAGATTGGAAAAACAGTTCTATGCCTTACATCGAGAATGACTACAGACACAGAACTTTCAAAGAGGCAGCAGTGGTGCTACGCACAGGCAATAATTTAAATAGAAATCAAGGTGCTATTCTTAAAGACATATGGAAATATCTCATCAATTCTCTCAGTTCAACAGAACTACAATATGCGAAAAACTACACAACACGTAGTTATGCACCAGATTCTGACTGAAGCATTCGAACGCATGCACGCCACTCAACACGAATGATCAAATATAACGGCCTAGCAGTTACTAAAGTGTATGTTTTCATGTAACTTGATGAGTTTGTTTTCACACCAGTACAGCCTTGAAAATGCTAGACAGTGGCAAGTGAAACTTGTTAGCTCTTTGAATTTGTAATCATTAAATCTTATGGTCTTTTAACAATAAAAGTTCTCAGTTATAATTTTGATATTTTATCCAAACACGTATACACTGTACTTACAGTGTGTATGTATATTTCCAACGTTGCGGAAACCCCACGATTTCAAGCCACGAGCCGCCACTGCTCTTATCACTACATGCAATCTAAGCTTTCTTGGGTGGAAGCAAATAACACGATACTATATTTCTTTATGTAAATTATCGCTTATTGTAAGGTCTGCAGCATAATTTTTTTTTAATATTAAAAAAAATTATAATTTCTTTACTTTTGTGGACTCCCATAATGAAAATTATTGAATGTAAAACAAACAAATATTATTGACTAATGGAAGCAAAGTTTGGTCGATTGGTAGAGCCTCTGCTACTAATGGCTGGTAAAAAGTAAAGCAAGTTTGAGCGCGGTTAGTAGTTGGAAGGGAACCAATACTTCGATGCTGTTGGCCCACTTCCCCGATGAGTCTTTGGACTCCCTGGAGGTGTGTCACATAATAATAAATTTCATTCAGATATGCTGTAGCGAATTAGTACTTTTACATGAGCAAGTATAGACAATGACGTTGAGTAAGTATTATCGCAAAACAGATCCAAAACCGAAATTTTGTTTTATTATTTAATTATACTGGCTTTTTCAATATTAAATATTTAGTTATCCTGGCATTCTACCATAACCTTTTTTTTTTTAAATATACATACACTCACTCACTGATACACACGTCAGCAGGATAAGATAACTCAGCCAAAATTAGCATATTAACTTTATTTTAGCAACAGGAACTATTCTTGAAACCAGTCAAGGTTGTCTACCGCTGCTAATCTTGAAAACTTGTGAATAAGGACGAGATATTTTTATTTTATTTGTGAAGGTCTTGAGGCAATTTGTTTTCACATTGATTATTCATACTGTGTCTCTCGCCTAGTATTATTAAGCATCAATGAAACAGAATGTCTGAATTATAGGCTTAAAAAGCAAAATATTCACTGCTTTCCCACTTTCACGCCCAGTCCTCCCTCCCCGAGATTTTCTGGAGTCACTCTGGAAAAGATATCCTCGTGGAATTCGTAAACGGAATTACAGTTTGATATATTGTCGTCCTGCTATTGATTTTAGTATCGATTTTTGTCTACCTTTTCTTATAAATACCTTAGATCTTTAAACAATTTCACTGCAGTATCACTTGATGAACATTCAAATCATTTGTCATTACGAACAACTTCGTGGTAGCCCTGGTGACAGTTTTATTCACCACGTTAGGTAGAAGTCAGTATGAGACCACCACCGGTGAACCGCAGTAACCTGAAAAATATTTATGGTTTAGTTTCCGAGGAAGATTTCCAGGGTTACCTAAACCCATGCATGATACTGAATATGCAACAGACTCCATGCCTTCAATAGGAAATATTAAATCATGAAATAAGTACTAAACGATCTAATGTTGCTATGTATTCATCACTAAATCTCGAAACTGTTGTGGGGCCGTGAAGAACGCTACAAAAAGTTTTGGTGGAATTAAATTTTTTTCCGAAATTATAAAATGGGTTGTTCGTAATGAAAAACTATTTAATTTGTTTAATTAAATTATATTCAAAATGGGTAAAGTTATTTCGTCAATGGTAGCCATTTTCATCCAAATCGTTCGGTTTTCATGGAAATCCCGCAACCCCAATCACCATTTCCATTGAGATATAAAAAAAAGGTTCAGAATGAATAGCATAGATTTTTCGTTTCCTATACGCATGAACGATGGGTTAGGGTAAAGACAGTAACTACAGTTTCTGCTATCAGTGAGCAGTTGATAACCGAAGGACAACCTCGTATCCTAGAAGAGTCGAACCCCGTCTAGAATGTGGAAAATGTATAGAATTTTTAAATGACAATTTAGTGGGCTTATAACAATAATAAAAAGAATGGCAGTTTTTTCCTCCCTTCGCAAGAATAGGAAAACCAGCCGAAGAACACATGAAAGTAACAGACATAACGCAATGACCTTAGCGATAGTTGCTTACTTCGTGTCGATTAAAAAATAAAAAAAAAAAAATTGTCTCGGCGTCCTAAAATTGCAACTTCTGAAATGTGAAAACAAATTCGCTTCGAATCATGTTCAGTCTCCACTGCAAATTAATGACAGAACGTCATATGATATTTATAGGAAGTCCAACCAAAAAAGTTCTATCATTAATCTGCAATGGAAACCTTTAAGATAATTCGAAGTGGATTTTTAGCGATCTGCTTTGTCATTTCATACCAAATGAAGTTTATCTCACACTATGAATAAAGGACAAATAGTAGAGCATGCGGAAGTAACGTGTTGATCATTAGTCTGCTAATTGACCCGAATTCTTTGTGCTGGTGTGCGACACTTCCTAGTAAATTACATTAACTGCTAGGATTACATTTACTGCAATCGAAATACAAAATTCGGAGTATTCATAACATTTATGTCGCTAGCATTACAATCAATGAATATTTGTTGCAGGTTACAGAACGATTCAATTGTCTTCTCATATAAATACAAAACATCTGTTAGACTTGTGAAGGACAGTTTCCTCGGATTAGATGTTTTGGAACAGGCTAGGAAAAGTAAGTCTACAGGTCTGTATTTTCTTTTAGGAGAGGTTCTTTTCCAGTCCCTCGCAATTTTGTTATATTCAAAAAAAATTGACCTTCAAGAATTATATAAGATGTTCCAAATAAATCTTCATTAACAGAACTAAGAATTTTAACAAAATTTCCTCTTTCGTTTTAACTACACTTTCAAATGCACAAGAAGTTAAAAAAAAAAAAAATCATAATCTCAATGTGCGGGTGAAAAATATCATCCAGTGGAACGAGTTCGGGTGAAATTCTAAATTTAGCGTACGGTGACTTAATGAGTGACAGGTTCATTTAGCCCACGCTTCTCTTCCTTTTATAACCTCCTGCCATGTATCAAGCCACGTGTCTAGACCTGTCACCTGTTAAAAAGCTGGATAATTTCTCAACATCAGTCCGACATCCCTTTGAGTTTTGGCGCAGCCCACGTATCTAATGAGAATGCGATTCCTCGTGTGATTCTTTTGTGTGATTTTATAAAAGAGTTCTGTTTACTTGACATCAGATAAGCGCTCGAGACCTCTTCGTAAACAGTTTCCCTTTCCAAAATTGGCATCCGGTGGCTATTTCCTCATCTATATTGCTCAAACGTTCAGGGCTACTGACGAATTACAAGGTATTATCCGTTTAGATGTTTACCATCGATTAACCAGTTTCGTGCTGTCTAAACGGGAGGGATTATAATAATGTATTGTGCACATGACTAAGTTTACTGTTTTCAATAGTTTATTTCCTCTGCCATAATCGTCTGGTGTGTGCGCATGCGCCGAAATGTCAAATTCCACATCCTAATAGATTTCGGGCTTCCTCCAACAAGGAAGGAATCTCCCATAAATTAAACCACCTAACAGACCGAAGCCGTGAAATTGGATTTCTGAGCAAGCAAATCTGTTTTAATTAGCATCAGCATCTTGCTTCCTCCTCGCTAAAAACTCCCGGACTACTACTGATCCCCAGCTATTTATTGTCATCTCATTACTTCACACCCGGAAACGGAAGTACGTCACTGTCAGTCTATCTTTGGGTGTCCTCCAGCTTTTGCGTTAACACAAAAGCCACGCGCACACTCAAGTGATAACGAGTTTTCTTCGTCTATTTGAGGCTTCTTTGCATTTCAAGTTGCAAATGGCGAGGTTAAGCAAACCCGGAACTAAATTTTCAAAACTAACAAACCACAAAGTTTCAATAAATAATTGCTATGACCTTGCTTCGTGATTAATTAAGAGAGATTAAAAACACGGGAATTAGGCAAGAGGTTTCCAAATTAAGAAGACCTTCCGGACTGAACTACAAAGGAATGAGCTCATTATAATATAGCAATGTATTTCGATACGGGTTCTGTATTTTCAAAAAAAAATGCTTAAGTACTTTTTTGCATTTCTTCGAAACAATTTGACAAATACATTTCTTTTTAAGTTGTCCTACAGTGAACAAATCGACTATGTCGTCTACTTTCTGTGGAATATCTCCAGTTTCTCTTTAAAAATGCCAAAGTGCATGAAACTAAGGCATTGGTGTCAATTGCTATTACAGCAACACATCGCGTGCTTAAGAAGTTGTTCACTATTGATCCCTAAACTTGAAAAAGAAAACAAATAGGACTTCGAGCAATAGTTGTGAATCTGAAGGGCCGATGGTTACTTGCGACCCGTGACATTTTCGCTCCGGTCTAAGAACTATCCATTACTGCCACTAACAGTAAAAAGCATACAAGAAAAAGTTACACCTACGGGCACAGATTGAAAAAAAGCAGATGCAACAAAATGAAGAGCAGAAGGATGTCAGCAGGGATGGGAAGTGAAACATCATATACAGTTTCCCTTCGATTTCTAGGAAAATTTGAATTAAAAGATAAATTGTTTCAAAATGGTATGCATATTACTGTGTTGTACGCAGATATCTGTTTTGAAGAGTGGCCATTTTGGTGAATATAGCACTAATCTGCAGCAGAAAAGAACTGTTGCTGGTCTAGTAGAAATATCTAGCAAAAAGTACAACAGTGATATTCAAACCTGAACAAATTATACTGGTTCAATTTAAAACCAATTAAAATGTCAAAATTACCGATTATTAACAATAGTTGCTATATATAAAAAATTTAGTGAAACAGGAATCCATTACGTCACAACTTCGCCTAACAGATGAGACAAGGAAAATTGAGAGCAAGAGCAGCAGTGTCGACAGAATCGGAAATATGGGCGATGAAATGCAATCCAATCATGCAACAGTGCATGTGTCAAACAAGGTTGCCTCATATACAAAGCAGCTGCATGGCAACTGACGTGAATGTCAAGAATGATTTTATGCCTTAGTACTTGTTTTATAAATGCGATCAATGATAAATCATTGCATATTACCTGAAAATTTATTTTATTCCTATCCATTTATAGCACTTTTCAGGTAAATGGTATTATAAACAGTTTAGCATCGGTATCGTCAAGAACAGGAAGATAGAGAATGATAAAAATGTACATCTGAAGACAGACAGACCAAGCTCATCCCATAGAAAAATCGAGAACAAATTTTCTACTCCAACTTTATTTGTTCAGGTCTACAAAATATTGTAGACTAAAAACTATTATTTACGGCTAACCCTAACACATAGATCGGTAGACTTGAATTCTTCAGTACCTATTTGCAGTTCTCGTGTTTCTCACAGTACTCAGCATTTGTTGTCAGAACCCTTACAACGAATAAGTAGTAAAATAAATAACGACTGTTTAATAATAAAAAAAAGTCGATGATAGATCGGAATGACATTCTTTTAGGTGCATGGCATGTTTTATTTAGACTGAATGTCTTCAAACTTTAGACATCAAGTCTGTTTTGTCCAGGAATTTTTTTTATAAAATTTTATTTATATTTTTGCAACGAAATGAAAAGAAGCAAATTGCATCTAACAGTAATGATGAAATCATTTTGATATACTTCCAATTATCACATTACAAGATATGTACTGAGTAAGAAAAAAGTAAGGGATCACGATAAAATTGGATTCTGTTAGCAAAAAATGTGTCACTAGGTGTAGAAGGCCGGACTGGTTGGCCGACTGGTTAACGTAACATCTCTCCAGCCAAGAGGCTGTAGGTTCGAATCCCGCGTAGGCATGGATGTTTGTGATCGACTTCCACCTTCATACATTCAAGATGAACTGGGTCACCATGGAAGAAGCAGGCCAACGCTCCCGCAATGGGAGAGGCCTTCACCCTGTAGTGGATGGAAAAGACTGGCTGATCATCACTCGTGTTAACTCTCAAACTGTGATTTTGAAATCTGTTCGTCACTCATTAAACAAAATGTAAACTTCCCTTCAAGTTCTCTTGAAGGGAAGTTTACATTTTGTTACCATCTCTTAATGACTTAAAGATATTTGAACCTGCGATAACTGCAAAGTATCAAAGTAAAAAGAAAAAATTAAAATCATTAAAAAGAACGTGATGTTTACTTAACTAAACGATACGAGGTGGAAAGGAAACTATTAAAACCATGAGAATTAGTTCTGAAATGAAAAACGTACAAGAAACTTGGCTCGGTTTAAAAAAAATATCGAATATATAGAACTCTGGAAACAACCAGGACTGCAAAGAAATTAGGAAAATCAGATTCATTCGTTCTCTTCTCTCCACAGTAAACGTTACATTCATAAGGAGGGAAAGGAGAAGAAATTTAATTGTTTGGCCGTAATCCAACTAAAGCTCTGAGGCCAGTGTATAGCATGCCCGGTAATGACGTGGTTTGTCTCCTACACAGAATTTGCCCCCAGATCTTTCTAACTAAAAGGCATCGTCGATCAAATGAACTAGGAAAACTCCATATCTGCACTATCTACAATAATAGCTACTTCGTGATGTGAACAAATAATGATAATGAAGGCACTTCAACAGTCCAGATGCGAGTCAAGAGGAGAAAAAATAAATAAAAAATAAAGTAATGCCTTCTGTTGAGTCTATTAAGAGCACCCTTCTTATAGCTAAGCAGTCCTCTTCTGAAAAATATCGACTATAAAAAGAAAATGATCGCTTCGTCTCTCAAATATATGCATAATAAATATATTTTTGCCTCTGGATTTTACTGATTTCGACATTACACTTTGTTCCATTGTAAAGTAATGCCATTTCAGGGAAGAAAAAATTTGATTCTAATATCAAAAACGTATTTTTTTCCCTTCATTCAATATCTTAACTGAACCAAGAAATTAGGAGCGATTAATTAGAAATAATTTAATCGCCTATTAACCAATCGCACGATTAGGGTTATAACTGTGCAGTAAGTTTATGAATTCATTGTTATTTTCTATATTATCTTGTTTGCAACGTTATTATTTAGAATTAAATACCCAAATAGCTAAAAAAGGCAAGTATAACCGTTTATCGGAAGGCTATTTCTTCTCCTTTTTTGGGGGGAGATAAATCCTGCCACTGTGTTGCAGATGCTTGAAGTTATGCACGTCAAATATTTGACTCCTTTCATTATAAATAGATGTATTTCATGCTTTAAAGAACCATAAATTGTGTAGTAAAAAGAACCATAAAATAGTATAGTAGCATTGCGGGCCAATTTTGGCCCGCAATGCTACTATTTGTAAAGCTCTGATCACTATTCTTAGTATTTTCCCATAATGTAAAGCATAAAGCACATCTCACTAGAAGATGTATACTGCAATGCATTATGGGTGGGGTCACTACTCAGACAGGTTTCAACCTTTTTTGAGGTCTCCTCAGTGAGTAGCTAGATCATAAATATATACCAAGGGTTTAGTAATACGGAGCCTTATCAACTTTACCTATAGAAGTTGCAACAAGGTGTTTTTATTTTTAATAAAAATCTCTGGAGAAAATATAGATCTAATAAATTTTTTAACTTACGGATATTGTATATTAGGATAACTAAGTTATTTTATAAACTTGGTTATTTTAACTCCTAATTCCAAGTATGCAAACAAGTTTTTGTTTTGTTTCAGGCGCAAACTTAATTGTTTGCATACTTGGGATTAGGAGTTAAAATAACCAAGTTTATAAAATAACTTGGTTATCGTAATATACAATATCCCCAAGTTAAAAAATTTATTACATATATCCTAATTTCAAAAAGGAGAAGAAAAACTCACAAATACCACGAGGTATTATCGCAGATATTTAAGGCTTGGAAAACAGGCAGTCTCCTGATACGTAATTATCATTAATAGGAACGCATCAATGTTCTTCCAATGAATGCCGTATAAGTTGCTTTGTCCGATAATTAGGTCATTCGTGACATCAGCTTGTTTACTTGGAAATACGTGTCGTACGGACTTCCGTGACTAAAATATAATGAAGATTACACGCTACAAAGAACCACCACAATGACATGATTTTTTATCTGCAACATCTTATATTCGTTTATTAGTCTTTAAATGGTGCATAAAACGCAAGAATTGTGGATATCCAATTACTCTAAGACCACATATTTATAATTTTCAATTTATAAATTTCTACTTCGATATTTAAACATCCCTGCGTAAAGTTGTATCGTTATTTAATTATAGAGGTTAAAACGTATTTCCATAAAAATAAATAAACATAAATACAGAGAAAGTCAGCTGCTGCGATGAATACAAATGCGTTAGGGAATTCTAGCCACTTATGAATTAACGCGTTCAAATATTGGTACAGAAGAACAGAAATGTTTGATATAATGAATTCCAAATAACCTGAGCAGGTGTTATTTGGAATTATAGCCAAACCAAGCAAGGTTCATAGGTCACAGTTTATTGCACGAGGTGTTTTTTTTTTTTTTTGGACAGCGTGTCTGTTCTACGGGATAAAAAAAAAAAAACTCAAGTTTTCGGGAGAAAAAACTAGAGACTAGGTGATTATATTATAAAAAAAGCTGAACAGGCAGCACCATAGCATAAGAATTTGGAAGGGAAGGATAGAGCAGTGGATGAGATAATCAAGGTAGAGAGGGTTTGAATGAAGCAGCACGAGACCGTATATCCAGGGACAAGAGAATAAAGCAAGTAGGAATTTAATGAATGAAGTATTATTAAGCAGGGTTGCCGAAAGTGGAGAATACAAGGGAAAATTTAATCAGCAAACTCGTGAGAAATACAAAGAACAAAGGAGAAGGGTCACCAGTATGGTAAGAAGACCCAGATTATGGAAATTAGCCGAGCAAGGTAAAAGAAATCCCAGAATTCTTTCGCCAGGTGGCAAGTCAAAGAAAGAGCGACTATGGAGGATAACTGAATGTGTCACGGAATTTATCACTGGCTGTGCGACTACAACCCTAGTTACTACTTAAGGGCCTGAAGAGGATTGAAAAAGTATCAGTTCTTTAAAACCAAGTTGCCAGAGTATTAAATTCATGGAATATTTCGCAAGTCAGATTCATCTACGTTCACATAAAAAGGGAACGTAATAGATGAGTCACCTTTCAAGAGCCTACCATCCTGGTGGTAGCGACTAATTTAAGAATAGAGGTAGATGAAGCTGATAAATACTGCAGGAATCTTAATGAGAATACAACCGTAGAATTAGATGGGATCTCGGCCGAATTATTTATATGGCTGCCACTAGAATCGAGCAATACGATTATTTCCTATGATTAACATTTTCAAATTACTGATGTCAATCAAATTGAAACTAAACATGTTCTAGAAGTTTACGCATGTCTTCGATGCGCAACCTTTTATATATATTGGATCTATATATTAAAAAAAAAAACTTCCCTGAAACTGAGAATTAACTACGATGCTTTTCTCTACAATATGCTAGAAATCTTCCGCGCTCCCCACACACATACGGAATCCCTTTAAGGAACGAAACCCGAAAAGATTTATAGTCAGTACATTAAACAGCGGAAAAAAATTAACATACATGATGTTATTAATTTGCAGAGATTTACTTAAACTCCACAATTACGAAATACTCTGGGCTGAATTCGTTTATCAACTTCACTCTAATAGTCAAGGTTATGATGATTGTACATTTGTAGAACAGTCAAATTCTTACAGTTATCCGGTTCAACCCTCAAGTGGCTTGGATAGCATTTGTTAGAAACGATTAACACTGAAACTCCACAGAATGTCTGTAGTGAAGTCGCGATGAACTAGTGATGAACTCTAAATCCATATCTCGTCGAAGATGGTAGAAATCTGCATATGGCCTTTTCAAACGGGTCTCATTCAGGAGATCTGGTTGATATTATAGCCGAAGCAACTAAGACAATGTAATTAGTGTATTATATCCATATACTGCATGTCTTTCTAGACGCTTTGGCTCATTAAAGTGTTGTCTCACACAGGAGGTAGTAGGATTTTTCACCCATAAAACAAACCGACCAAAGAACACACCAGATATACTGATCTCATACGTTTAAGAGCATCAGCCGTTGTAATATTCAGTGTACTGGCCAGAGCACTAGATCAATATTGAATTTTACTGAAATAAAGATCGCACGCACCTGAACTTTGAGAAAGCTGTTTGACGATTAACAAAGAAGAAGATTTTGAAGAATTAACCAACTGTTTAACGACCGAAATTATTATTACATCACACCTCCAGGGAGTCCAAAGACTCATCGAGGGAGGGCATCAAATCTACAACTCCTCATCTCACTGCTCCACCAATCTTCATCATCTAACACCAACGCCATCTACCGCCAACCACCACCACTAGTGCTTTCACAGACAATCACAAACATCCATGTCCAAGGATCATTCGCATATGGATGTTTTACAAAATGCTAAAGTCAATAGGAAAAATTACATTCTTATTCAAATATTTGAACCTATCCAAATTACAGGCCGGAATTTATGTTTCGTTTGTATTTCTACATATGAAAATATTTTCATATGCTTGGGAAAAATCTGTTTGTTGAAATAATACTTTACTTACATGCGCTACTTCATATGAATCTCAGAAGTTAAAAAAAAATCTATTAAGAATTTAACAAAACATACATACAAGCGATCACATGTTGATATCGGGTAAACATCCGCACAGCACTGTCTAAGAAAGTCAACTAACTGTTATCTAATCATCGGAAAAGAGTAAACTTCTTTCAGCAATAATAGACGGATAGGGCACTGTACTAGGATGCGCATGCGTTAGGATCTACGGAAAGTATTAAGTAAATATTTAACGCATAAGTTTTTAGAAATGTAAAATTTTAAATAATGAACTGGTCTCAAAATTAAGAGAAAGAAAAATACAAAAACAATGAGAAATTCCATACCAATTACTAACACCGGGCAAATCTATTCTTTTCCACGTCGCAATTATGAAAAAGTACGGCATAAGAAAACAAGAACTAAAGTTATTTAAAGAAATAAATGGTATTTGCACAAATTTCCATTAACGACAGTAACACGAATAAAGGGAAATGTTAATAAAACGAAAAGAGCTATAAAATAAAAGGTGAAACAAAGCAAGCATTTATCATTACTGCACCCCAATATGCCGAAGGAATTTTTGTTATGCTGATTACCGAATGCGGAGATAAGCGATATCAAATAACACCAGAGAGTCAACTTACACTTCGAAGCTTCCTGACAGATAACCTGCATATATGACACTTTAGTGCATTTGCGAGACGCGGAGAGTAAATGTTATAATTTATAGTCGTCCAAACATTATCAACGAGTTCATTATCCAGGTTAATACCTCCATAAAATTGGATTAATTCTGAGATTCATGTCGCATTTGGAGAAAATGCCTAATGGAAGCTTGTAGGAAAGTATTTTCATTGAGATCATTTATTATTACACATGAAAATCGGTTTCCAAGTAGTAAAAAGGACACAGAATCAAGGTGATATTGCTGGAAACACCAGTCTAAGTCCCTAAAGGTTAATGAAGATCTTGCTTAATGTACGAGTTCTGTGAATAGCATTTATTGTTCATGTTCAGAGATCAATAGGTTTTAATATTGTGTTGAAAAGATTATTGTATCGTATGCTGTTAAAGTAACCATGGAAACGTACTTTGGAACAGTGGCTCCACCTGGATAACCTTGGCTGTTACATGATACAGATCGCTCAAAAAACAACCTATTTTTGCACGTAGAGAGAGGTGGGGCAAATAATTACCATCTCAATATCGATATCTCCTGGAATTCTGAATAGTTTTCAGTACTAGGTAGGATCAAGAACCTCTTAATTTCTGCAGCTTAGGCATTAGTAGTGATAGGCAAAGTCAGCGATAATCGTGATGAGGTCCGGATAACAACACTTAAGAGGGCTAAAAGTAATTATATAAACAGAATAAATAGCAAATATACCTGGAATTATGAAAATTAAAACAAATATTATAAAGACCCGCAAGCTATCCAAAACCTCCACATTCAAGAAAACAAATATCTTTCTAAATTAAAGATACCAAGAAATTATATACTTCGTTTAATCAGTTATCCAAGTATAAGCAAACAAAGTTTGCGCCTTAAGTTTCTTTCAAGGCTGGGGCAACTCGTGGCAAAGGTGGTATAAGTTTTCATCACTTGCCTCGGCATCCCATAATGCAAAGTACATCTCCTTGCGGAGATGTATAATGCTATGTATTAAGAGAAGGGTCACTACCCAGACCGGTTACGACCTTTGAGGTGCTGTTTAAGTAAAGACCTCTCTAAAAATTAGTCGGTCCCCCAGACCACTCCCTACGATTGTCCTTCGGTCACTCGTAGGGAGCGGTCTGGTCCAACTCAGCGTTGTTCCACTCAGTGACAGACTCACTCCGTTACCGAGAAACACTTCTCAGCATTGGCTCTACCCAGTGGCAGGCTCACCTCACCACCAGACAGAGCCATAATCTCAGCGGTGGCCCCACGCATAGACAGGCAAAAACCTACTCCTCCAAGCAGAGATACTCGCATCTCAGGGAAAGCAACTACTTCTGTGCAAAAGCATATCAGTGGGAGTCAGACCCAGAGATGGCGATACTGAGGTGGAAGTAATGGAAAAGTCATATTTCCATATACCAGTTGCCAAAAATGTGTTACACCTTATTATTAAAAATACTCTGGATTAGAGATAGATAGTGGTTGAAAGTTTTTCACTTGGTTATGTTATAAATTACAGATACCAAGAAATTATATACTTGGTTTAATCCATTATACAAGTGTAAGCCACCTTTGCACACAGTCCTGAAAGATACTTCAGGCGCAATCTTTGTTTGCTTACATTTGGATAATGGATTATATCAAGTATATAATTTCATGGTATCTTTTATTTATAATATAATCAAGTGAAAAACTTTCAACGAAATATCTTTCTCTTGAATGTGGGTAGGTTTGTAGGTTTTAAGACCTGTTTTCTTCATCGTTTCAGTGCATTGAAATTTCCTGCATAAATTCCAATTTATGTAAAAAACTTCAAACCTAAACATTTTTCACTATGAGCCGAGATTACTTTTATAATGTCACGAAACTTTAGTACCAGAACTATTTCTTACTGCAGGTAAATTAAGGGTTAATAACATGGCAGGTTGGCTCTAGAAACCAAATATGGGCCTGTTTATACGGTGATTTCACACAGCGAGAAGGATAACAATATCGAAAAGGGTTACGATAACACTAAAAGATAAATCACGAAAAATAAGAATGGAAAAAATGTCCAAGACTTTCCTTCTAGATGAACAATACCGTTTGTTTATTTCTGTACAGGCCACCTTTGATTATTTCACACGAGATTCTCAATTAGGGTTAAAATAATAAAAATGTTTCCCTATAAACAGGGGTCGGTTGCTGTTCATAGGCGAGATATTTCTCATGAAAACAATTAATAATTTTCTCGTTAATAAACAGATTTTGTTAGCAACAGTCATTTCATTTTTTTTATTATCATCATCATCATCATCTGAGACCTCTAGGGAGTCAAGGACTTATCGAGAGAGGCTGTAAGTCACCCAAACCAACTGTCATAACATCCCTTAAATTCATTCATATTAGATGCAGTCACTACCCCTAAAGCAAACTATTCCACTCACTCACTCTCTGTGAGAAAAACAAAAATTAGCTCTTATCCCTTTCTTGACGAACAAACAACTTTCATGGACCCACGTGTGCTCTCCCCACCTTCCATATAACGAAAAATTTCAGACGATATCCTGTAACACTCATTCAAAAGTTTATAGACCTCTATCATATCACACCCCTCTTTCTCCTGTTAACCACGGTCTGAAATTCACATAACCCGTAACCTGTCATCATAATCTAAATCCCATAATCCTAATATAATCTTTGTAACTCCTCTTTACACATCTTTTATTCTATTGTTTGGTCTCCCGGATTCCAAGTTCGGAATCCGGGAGACCACATATGCGAACAATAATCCAGGTGCGGTCTTATCAAGGCCTTATAAAGAGGCAAAATTACTTGCTTATCCTTGCATGTCAAAGTTCGTTCAATATCGCAATTATCCCCTGAGTTGTATTTGCAACTTTTACTATGTGACCTTTCAACTTCAAATTCCTATCCACCATTTCGCCAAGATCCCTAGCCTCGGGTTCTTGTAGCATAACCCCGCTAATATAATATGCCGCTGGAAATCTCATCACGCCAAAGTGCATAACTTGACACTTACTAATATTAAACTTAGCCATTTTCATTTGCCCAAATTTTCAACCTATTTAAATCATTTTGTGAATGTAGGATGCCAGTAGAATCCCTGATTGTGCTGCCTATCTTCGCACCATCGGCAAACAATAGCACATCTCCTGTTAGGACCCTAATGTCATTAATGTAAAGCGAATAACAATGACCCAAGAACTGAATCCTGAGGTACACCACTGGTCATCTTAAATCTGAAGTTCGCGTGGTGTCCTATTAGTATTGGCAAAATCCAACATTATCATAGTTATTCATTCCCTTTATCCAACTGGGCTGTAACATTGTTCTAAAATATGAGCAAACTGCTAAAACCTGACCACCTTTTAAGTAAACCCATGCTGCTCCTTGCAGAGTATAGCTTGTTTATTTGTCTACCCATATCTTATGCGCGTTCTTACCAACTTCTCCAAAATCTTTACTAGCCTGCGCTTATATATATATTTCATAATTCCTCTTACGATATTTTTTCAGCATCATCTTGTGGATCTCTTGCTTGATAATGTTGCACATCCATTTCACACCCAAGCTATTTATTCTTCGTACATTAGGGATACATTCAGATAACGCCTCATTTAAAACACTTTTTTAAAGATTGATTTTAAAGATTCCCATGCATTGCTCACATTTTTTCCATTCAGTGACTGATACTACATTGGGACTAAAGATAGTATTCTCCTAAGTTGATCATAATTTCCAGCTTTGTAGTTTAGCATGTAACTTGTTCTAGTCAGAACATCAATATAATTAGATACTTCCCAAGAAAGCATAGCATGATCACTGTCACTAACTGGTGGTAAAATAGTCATTCTTAACAAAGACCCCTTCTGAAGCTATGCTTCTGGCTCAATGTTTGGATAATTAAAGTCACCCATAATGATCACTCGTTTAGTAACCATAAGACTAAATTGGAGATGCATTTCTCCAACTGAGCAGCCAGGTTTGTAGCAACACCCCACCATATACGAGTCTGTTAGCCTACACTTCACACCAAATAGCCTCAAACTCACCGCTACATGGGATATTGTTAAGATCATTGTTTTCTTGCGTTTCTATCCTAACCGGACTTAAGTCGTCTGATATCATCAGTAGTACTCCCCATTCTATTCTATCTTTTCTGTCATTCCTAAAATTATTATACCCATTGCACTCGATCCCAGTTACTATACTGATAGCCAGGTTTCACTAAATGCCAAGTCTTAGGCCACATCGTATTCAATAAAGCAACGAATTCTAGACATAACAAATTACCACCTCGACTATTCTTATAATTAGATATGCAATCCATTTGATCATGTTGTAGAACCTTCTCTTTTCCTTCCCCAGACATACTCAAAAGTTCCGAACCTAAAGCACATCTTTCCACCCCTTCGCCAGATATATAATCGTGTTCGAAAAAATTCATATCTTTATCACGTTTGCATAATAGCTGAACTTTCTCATACGTTTTCCCAATTCCTCCCTCGATGTAGTTTCTCTGACTCTCTGCATTAGGTCTCATCCCAATAAGTAATTTCCATGCTCGTGATGACAAATGAATTCGAGTGCAGACCGTCACTCAAATAAGAGTGATGCATTCTTTCTCGCTTTTTTCCACAGACCTTTCATATCATCCCTCAAACTATATAGAGTGTTTCAAAAAGAATGACCCGATTTCAAATAATTATATTTAATAATGAAAATGTGATACAGTTATTCGCCACAATTATAAATGTTTATCAGTTTTAATAAAAACTAATAAACTAATTTGAAAATAAATTATTCAAAATATATTGCACAAGTAATGCCATCAAGCACACCTATATTTTGCTTTCTTCTTAAGATGTATTTTAGGCCAAGTGGCCTGTTCCGGTCTTCTTGGTCTTCCAATCTTCTTTTATATTTAGCTTTAAAAATAAAAGTCAATCCGTGATTCCTGTAAATGATGACGGAAAACAAAAGCTATGATTTCAATCCACGAACAAGTTTTCGCTGTCTCTTTAGTTCCATATGCCCTGTCCAGCTCTCCCCCCCAACGTTTCTCAGAGAACTGCTTGGTATATTCGCCTACATTTCAAAATTTCGCCACTGAAGGAAAGTGTTAATGTTTTACGCATCAGTTGAGAAACCAAAACAGCAGTTTATCTTAAACTTCACTAAATATTAATTTTCGTAATTGTCATTTAATTCTTGATATGATAATATCCCAAATATTTCAAATTAACGTTAAGATTGTGAATGGTTTAGAGTTGGGAGAGCTTGTATCGGATCAGATATAAAATCTGAAGAGTAAGGGGGACATTTTTAATATCGTACATAGGAGGGGGGGTCTGCAACTTTTTTTTTGTACTCGTGGACTGCATTCAGTAACTAATGCCAATAATTAGCTATTATAAAACACTTATATTTTTTAATTTGGTGTGTACATATTAAAGTGTGCATATTTATCATTATTTAAATTTCTTAGAACTTAAAATCGGGAATTTTCCAATCTATTCGGAGGAATAGCGCATCGAAATCAATTGAAATAATAAAATAAAAATTACTAAAATAGAAAGTCAAAAGGCTTCACTTCGGCGATGCAAAATTATTCAAATTAAGTGGATATTAAATCCAAACATTATCTCAAAGCCGAATAGAGAAACCAGAATTTCAAGCGAATAGAGATAGAAACTATAAACGTTTTGGCGGATCCAAGCGTAAGCAAACCTTTCATGACAGGGACAACTCGTAGTAAAAGGTGGTGAAAGCTCTGATCACTATCCTTAGTATTTCCCATAATGTAAAACACATCTCATAGGGAAGATGTATGATGTTATACATTATGTGGGGTCACTATCCAGACCGGTTTCGATCTTTTTTTGAGGTCTCATCAGTGGGAGCCAGACCCAGATGCCAAACCTCGTATGGTAAAGTATAAGTTTTGCATCACTACAACCTGAGTATTCACATTTACATCTGGGTCAGGCTCCCACTGATGAGACCTCAAAAAAGGTCGACACCGGTCTGGGTAGTGACCCCTCCATAATGTATAACATCATACATGTCAACTAAGAGATGTGTTTTACATAATGGGAAATGCTAAGGATAGTGATCAGAGCTTTCTCCACCTTTACTACGAGTTGCCCCTGTCATGAAAGGTTTGCTTACGCTTGGACCGCCGAAACTTTTATAGTTTCGATCTATATTCGGCATGAAACGTTTGTAGTTTCTCTGCTCGGCTTTGAAATAATGTTGGATTCAATATCCACTTAATTTAAATAAAATAAAAATTTTAGTAGTTTTGGTAGGCCACATGCGGCTCGCTTAAAAAGACAGTCTTCAGCACAAACTAAAAAGTGGTGTGTGTGTGTGTGTGTTTTTCATAAAATAACGCGCTGGAAAAATCAACTTTTTTTTATCGAAAGTTTTCTTAGCGAGTTCTCTTTGGTAAGTTTGTCACGCACATCATAATAGTTCTCGCGAAAACAGCGGAAATATCGGCAATTACACTCTGAACAATTTCAAACGTGTATTGAATGTAAACGGTTATAAGAGCAATGACTAGCAGATTTCGTTAACTTACTCCAGGTTGAAGATTTAAGTCGTTTTTATTGATAAAAATCCATCCCAATTTTTTATGGCAAAACAATTCAGAGGACTATAGGTGATAAGGGTTTAAGTGGAACTTAAATTTATTTTGGATCACTATTAAAATTAGTCGACTCGTTTCATTTGGAACACTAAATTAGGAAAACAATTGCCTGCATATATTACATATGCAAAAAATCTGCTTTAAGTTCAAATGTTGCGATAAAGAATGAATGATCTAATTAAATGCACTTTATTATTAAGATAATTTCTTTACTCGTTAACTACTCAAACCAACACGTATGAAGTGTTCTACAGTACTGAAACTGTGTCATCACAAAAAAAAAAAAAAGTATGCAAAAATACAGTAAAACAACCATCAAGTTCGAAAAGAAATACAAAATACGTTAAAAATCAGAAAACTTATTTTTTTATTTTCATCCAATTCAAAAAGGATAAAAATAAATCCTTTTAAGAGCTCTGCACAAATAAGTACCACTTCAGATACGGAGGGGGAAAGATTTCTTTATCATTAATGGTCATTTTTGCTGGTAAAATGGTCATCTCGGTGAGAATTTTAAATTCTACAATTTAGTAAGTCCAAAGAAAACCTGTGTTCGATTCTTTTCAGTCTCATTCCAATTTGGATAGTATCCTTGGTTCATGAATCAAATATAACATTCGATGGATTCTACTCACGTGTGTCCACTCACTCAGAAAAACCTTTGCTCGTAATGCAGTTCATAATAATCACTAAGCCTAACGGTATAATTATCCATAGTCAAAAGCTGACAAGCGTGACTGTTGACCCACATTTATGTCCAGGTTTCTGATTTAGTCCAAGAGCGAGAGAAAGAAATATATCATATTGGTGGATTTAAATATAACCGAAGAAAATTATAGTATGATTTTCTTTTCTCTCAAAATCACATGTTGTTCTTGCACTACACACCATTATCATGTGTGCATCACATAAATAGATCATATCTGCTATTAAACTTCTACCAACATAAACAGAGAAAATATGCTTCAACGATTCTCTTCACTATTTGCTGAAGATAAAGTTAAAATGAGAATTACGAACTCGCAGTGATTAAAATCTTGCCCTCTGGTTAATGCAACGTAGTCTTTCTGCTCAACCTACTGCAAAGCAGCTTTTCGTTAATCGACGTTTGAAGTTCTGCACCTCTTCAACACACTGAAGGATAATTCGCTCGTTATAATCCCCTACTAACTCCGTATCTTCGATCATCACTAAAATCGCTTCATTGTTGTGAACTCTCCAGTCGCGTGCAAAATATTTGCAACAAAAGCCAGAAGGTGTTTCCAGGGTAACGTAAACAGTAGTAAAATGGATTCCTTCCCTTGATTGACCGGTTACCTAGGAAGTTGTGCGCGTGTGCCCTTGACTGCACTCCACTCGTCGGTCCCATCGACAAAGCTGGGGGTTGTCGAAGTCCGTTACATGACGCTAAGGCACCGTACCGTTAACTTTGTGTCGTCGCAGTCTTGGAAATTGCCTTCCGAGATCAAATTTCCCGCATGTTCCGGGGAAAAGCGGGAACTGCTTTAAATACCATCCGCCGGTTAGATAACGTTGGTATCGGGTTATTGAAGAAAATCGAGCGTTTCGAGATGGAAGCAGCACGTGCTTGCAATAAAAAAGGATGCGCCTGTCAATTACAGATGCACGACGAAGTGACATTTCTTCCGAAGGTCGGTCCCATGGCCCTTTCCTTCGTGATGCATATGGGAAACTTGATGGATTGGATGCAGTCCTGTAGACTACTTGAATTTATTCTATTTACATATAGCTTTTTTCGGGGATTCCACAATTCCCCTCTACACAATTCCGAATTCCGTCTTTGCTTAGGTTGCATTTCACCATGTGACGAAACAGTCGCGCACATCCATCAACTCAAGAACTCGTATACTCCCTTTACACAAGCCTAAACCATTAAACAATACATAAACATCATTGAATATCCAACTATTGTGCTCCCTTCTTTTGAAATCATCGATGCCAACAGTCACAGATCGTTTTTTTATAGGATTTTTATTAGTAAATGTGTTTAGTGTTATTTCATACGAACAACAGTTTTATATATTCATAAAAGAAATATTAACATAAGTGAAAAGAATATTTCGACGATGTTTAAGCAGTATCATTAGAACTTTTACACGAGCAGCACGGGGAAATAGATTTCTTAATAAACAGTGCAATCAAACATTTGTGGCGTATATTGGACTAACGTAGAATGTTCGGAAGTGATCGTGAGCATATTTAGCCCTTGACAACAAAGCTCTTCTGTGCACCTGGAAGATACTTGCGAAATTTGTTGCCATGGAAACAAATAAGCATGGTATGGATAACGACACACCCATCTTAAGAAATCAAGTAACAAAAACAGAAGGAAGTTTTTGGACACAGGTGCTCACCGAAAGTGATATACTCATCGGGCTTTGTTTGGCGATAAAAGAACTGAATCCTGTAATTCACACCATCCATAATTGAAGGGCATTTCAATCCCCTGTCCCTACGCGCTGTACATATATCTCTTATTTACGCTGTATTAAGACAAACCTAACCGAAAATCCGAATGTGGTTAGGTTTGTCTTAATACAGCGTAATGATCTATTATGAGATCTCAAATTGAACCTTATGAGAATTTGAAAATCCATCTTGAAAATGCCGTCTGTTAAATATAGCAATTGGTCATATTAAAATACATCACCCTTCGTTTGAAAACACAATTCCACACGTCACAGAAAATGGGAGGAAAATCCTTATGTTATAATCCAGCAAAAAAGTTAGTCTTCCAAGTCTGCCACTTCTAATTACAAATGTCGATGAGTTCACTAGTTCAGATCCTAACCTATAAATATTAGAGTTTACATTGCAAGTTAACGTTTCCCATTCTCCCTTATTATTTATTACATTAGCTAATTTTTCCTCCCCCCTAAGTTGGTGCCAAATTTGAACGATTTGGATTTTTTTTTTTAATAAAAAATTCCCCTGACAGATAATGCTTTCTTTATGGTTCTATTTGGGTTTAATTTATAGAAGCACTTGTTGCAATGTCCTGTTTATAATATGGAAGCAAAATTCGAGGGGAAGTAATCCCGCTACCACCTATCAGCGAAGTAATTAGCTAATGAATATTAAAAATTTTCGTAAATAACGACTGGGTGAAGATGTCCTGTCAAATGTCATCTCCATCCAACTATTATGGATCTCTGAGATCCATAATGTGCAGTAGAAACATAAGATGGTGAGGCTCTAATCTCTCCCATCTCGGAGAGGGAGAGAGAGAAAACCTACTTATTCACAAAACAGGACTCGAACCCGAGTGTTTCCAAAGGGATCATCTATACCAAATGAACTACGAAGGCTCTTGAAGATCAGTACCCAGTATTAATAATCCACGAGCCGATTTTTAGAATTAAAGGAGCTCTTAACGTAAAGTTGACATCTGTAGTGTAAAAACATTAAAAATGTTCATGCTTTTCCCCCTCTCTGATCTTAAGTGTTTTGTTCATAAAAATAATAAAGATAAATGCACATATTCTGGATAGCGTTTCAAAATAGGATGTCTTTTAATTTTGGTTAGATTACGGTTGAGTTTCAAAACAAATCTGTAAAATGGTATGAAGCGTTTTACATAAGATTATCTTATGTAAAAACACTTAAGACATAACAGTTCTAATAATTATTAGAAATGAAGATAAAGTTTCATTTGTCGTTACAGGAATTCTTACAAGTGTTACTACAGCAAGAATTCAAGAGATTAGTATAATTTGCGAAACTTCAATGAAGACTTAAGACGCTGTTGTTGTAAATCACTAGTTGCGTGATAAATGTCTTGATTGTGGATTCATTTTCTTTTTAAAGAAAAAATGATCAGAAAGATTTAAAAACTGAAAAGCTAAAAATATCCGCATAATCGAAGCATCTCCACACTCGAGATTTTAAGAAGGAAACATCATTAATCATATAGCAGCCATAAATGGATTTACAGGAAAAGTGAATCAACAGTTAGGTATACCAAGTTCAGCGCGTCGAAGTTAGTTTGCGTGTGTGACGCATTTCATTCATTTTTGATGATGCAGTGCATTTTTTAATTTATTCAAACACAGTACGTGACTGAAATGCCCAAACCGTCCCACTGGAATACTTAGCTTTATTTTGAAAGCCGATGATCTAATAAAAGAAATAGTTTACGGCATACAAGGAACAGTACTATATTTGGATAAAGTAAGCCATTTACCAAAACGGTTGTCAAAATTTATAAAACTTCGCCAGTTCACAAATGTATATTAAAAATACAGCAAATTTATCACCCCACCCCCTTTCTATTTATTCTACTCCGGTCAAAAGATCTTGACAATTCAATATTTTTTTTAACCCAATTTTTCTTATACAGGGTGGCCCATAAATCAAGAAGAGTTTAAAATGCGAATAACTCATCATAAAAATATCTCCAGGCTCTATATTTCGTTATAACAAAATAATAATAATAAATAACTTATTGAATGTTTAACCCCCTTCTTGACTTATGGGCCACCCTGTATTTTACTATGAATTATCCGCGGCGACTTGCTAAATCTCTAGAAAGATTTTTTTTAAAAAGTAAAAGATAACCAAGCTCTTTGGTAATTACATTTGAATATTTCCGGAGTATGTGTTGCTTAATTCTCTCTAGTTAAATTATGTCCTCAGGATTTCCAGTTCAAGATTATATCACAACAGGATGTGTTTGTTCGAAATTGTCGCTGAACAGTAAAGCAACTTCCTCCAGCGTGTGATGCAGCATTCTACGGACTTTTGCTTCACATCCTCCAGTATATCACCTTAACAAAACAAGTCCCCTAATAGGATAGTAAACTAAACACATCCACTTATGTCTCAATATTTGATTCCTGTTTTTGCACTTATGTTAAACATGTATTATGTTCATACCGGCCTGGCTAGCCAAGTTGTTAGCATATATATCTGAAAAGTTAAATACGCGCTCAATATGGACAGCTTTTGAAGCACATACATTTTGAATTAAATAGAAACAAGATATAAAATAGATTACAAAATAAGCCATCCAAATATTGCATACAAGAAACGATGTTATACAATATTTTGAAAAATAAAATCCCAGTAGAAATTGCTGGTGTGTTTTCCCACTGCAGTAAGCCACTATTCGAAATTCAATTGAGGTGGATTAAGCATTGGGGTTTTAGAAAAAAAAAAAAAGAAAATTGACAAAGCACTTGAGTGCTATGATAAGGAGCTGTATTTAAGATCCTTTAAGTAGCTTCTGGATTTAAAGAGCGAGGTGACCCTAGAAGCAATTAAACTAAGTTTCTTTAGTTGCAGACGTCCTCCTATATCGTGGGGTTTTCTTTTTGCTGTTGCCATAGCACTTTAGCCTATCCGCACGACTGAAATGACCTTGGGATCCGATACTTCTATTACCGGTAAACTGATCTGATGTTGCCTTTGATCCCCTCAGAACGAGCTACGTGTCCGTCAGCTGTTTATAATTCTCGGTAAACTGAGCAAACACCGCGATAAAAAAGGGATTTGTTGCAGTACACCCGATGTCGTTATCTTTACGACGAAAATGCCCACAAAAGTCCGAGCCTTTAAATCCGCGAGTTTTATTCCACTTCCAACAAAAATTCCTGTATGGTAAAAGGTCACCTTTAGAATGCGGGGATTGGCCGAATGATCGTAAGTTTATGGTAGTCGTGATGTAGAAATGATTCCAGCTGCACAGTAGACAGATGCTAATACTCTTGCACAAATTTTCTCCCACAAGAGTTTGTTTTAAACAGACAAATAGATTTACACTATAAGTGATACCTGAAGAGCGAAACTAGACCACAGATGGTAGGTGCGTTATTTTTGGATTCTCTCAGGGATTGTTTAAATAATGGTGATCCGATTCTATAAAAAGAAAAGCCGTTGTGATGTAACCACAAAGTGGAAGGGAGACATTGCTCAGAAAATATAAGAAAGCCTTTTTTGCTGCGTTTTCGAAATTCAGTTAGCGTAGCCATAACTGCATTTACTGCATCAATAGAATATTTTTGTAGTTAATCCTCAAAAGATTCGCAGAATTCATGATATGATTAACCACAAAAGAGGTGTATTTGCCCTTCGGTTGAAAAAAAAAAAAAAAAAACTAGATTCGAATCTCATCTGCAAGATTTACTTACTGTCCTCTTCCATGTTTCCACAACACCCTCCAGGAGTCTCGGTTTCTTGCGTGGCTGGTAAGCTGTCTATGTTTGTAATCCAGAGTTGACCTTTATTGTTGTTATCCATTTATTTAGTTCTTGGTCTTCCTTTTATTCTTGCATTCAGAGCAAGGTTGGGTAGTTTTTTTGATGGCATTCTCTACATGTCAGTACTACTGAAGTTGTCTTCTTTTGATCTTTTCGATTAATCAGTCTATATTTTAGGTCTTGTCTTACAGAAAAAAAAAGTTTCATTTTTTTTTCTGTCCATTTTTTTTTTATTCATTTTTCTGAGACATTTCATCTCGAAAGCCTCCAGTTTTCGTATCTCTGTCTTCTTGAGTGTCCAAGTTTCTGAAGCACAGTGGGTATTAGAATTGCGTTATATAATTTTATTTTTAGAGGTTTGGAGATTTTATTGTTTTTCCAGATTTTACCTAGCTTATTAAATAATGACCATGCAGTCGATATTCCATGTTTAATAGGGGTCATGGTATCTAGGTGTTCTGTTATTACTATTCCTAAATAGTTGAATTGTTTTACCTGTTCAATTGTTGATCCATTCAAGGAGAGGTTTAGTTTTTCTTCGTTTTTTCCACTTATCAAGATTTTTGTTTTGTCTGTATTTATGGTCATGCTGTATTCTTTAGTTTGGTTATTAGGGTCACCCTTTTTTGTGTGTGTGTCCGCTATCATTACAATGTTATCTGAGTATTTTATGTTATTAAGGTTATAACCATTTAGGTTGACCCCTTTCTCTCCTTCCAAGGCTTGGTTAACCATATCCTCTAGGTAGAGGTTAAAAAGGTATGGGGGGGGGGAGATGGGACATCCTTAGGCTACTCCTTTACTGACGTTTGTTTTATCTGTTATATTATTGAATTTAATTATTGCTTCTGTGAGACTATAATATGTTTCTAAGTTTAGGGTATCTTCATCGATTCGTTTCGCTTTTAATATTCTTAATATTTATCTGCCAGAAAATAGACAACACGTGTAGTTAATGTGCATAATATTAACCTCTGGTTTAATTGTAATTGCGGTAGAGGCGACAAACATTTAAGGCACACTCATGGTAAACCTGTAGCAGATCAAACAAATGAAATGCCTGATATTTCAAGGATACCTCGAACTTGTCAGTTTATAAAACGGTCCAAATGCGAGATAAATTAGAACGAGCAATATATATAAAGCAATTTCCGCACTTTGTACCTCCGAAAAGAGGCACAAAGTGGGGAAATATTAACTGAATTTTTATATCCACTGCTTCATTTCCTAAGTAGCCTCTCTCGGTAGCTAAGTCTGTATTGGGTAATGCCTTTTGAATGGAAAGACCAGGATTCGAATCCCGTCTAGAACGCGAAGAATCGTCAAAAGGCTTTGAGTGAAATGTGAGTTAGCGATTTCATAGGGGCGGTTGGCAGGGTTTTTTCATCCAGTCAAGCAGGCAAATCGAGAGGAGAAAGCACACAATTACGTGCATAATACATTGGCTTGACCTCTTAGCAGGTTTGCTTCGACGTAATTCCATTTTAATCTAATCCAACTTATTTTCGAAAAGACAAGATTTTGATCTAGACTGATTACAACTGTTAACTTATACCAGTTAACCGTTAAGACTTAACTGGTTAACGTAAGGTCGGCAATTAACTACTGTAAGAAGGCACACATACATACCCATTGAAAGCGCTGATCGCGTCGTGAAAATTCGAACACGAGGTAAGCAAAACTAAACTGTCTTGAGACGAGTCAGATGATGCGATTTTTGTATCAAGTAAAAAAAAAACAAAAAAAAAAAAAAAAAAGCACATGGACTTGTACGAAGCTATAATTCGCTTATATTTATTCGAATAAATATCTGCTGATAATCCTTGAGCTAAACCTAAGTGGCATACAAGCCTGAATTTTCTAGCGCCCTTGAACCACAAATGACTTTGCTGACAGGCATTAGGTGATTAAATTGATATCACATGACCAAAAGATATTTAGTGACTGTATAGGTAATCGTTGCTAGCTGTTAAATTAAATAAATCCTAAATTTAGCAGATTCTACAATCGAAGACATGAACTGCAATGATAACGTTAAGGGCTAACATTTAAAAGAAACGGAACTAATACTGGTGTATAATACACCCTCTGTCCAAAAAGAAACCGAACTTTCGAAAATAGAAGGAACTTGTGACGCCACCTGTTGTAATCTTGTTGTCGAAAGCGGCAATCTTCATTAGTGTTGTGTCAACTGTTTATGATATTTGTTTCATTAGAAGCAGAGTTATAGTGCGAGTGACGGTGTTGTGACGAAGGGTCGGAAAATGAGTTTCAAGCAGAGAGCTGCGATCGACTTTTGTGTTAAACTTGGCAAAAGTTTAACCGAAAAGCTTCAAAAAGCATACGGTGATGAATACTTATCCCATACTCAAGTTTAAGCGATTTCAAAGTGGTCGTGAGACGCTTGAGGAAAAGCCGGGCCGTCCAAAAACTGGACTGAGCGAAGTTAACATCCAAAAAGTGCGCGATTTCATCAAAGAAATCCCGAAATCGTCCGTGAGATTGATTGAAGATGAATTGGGGATTCCAAAATCAACTGTGCACAACATTTTGACCGATAGTTTGGGCCTAAATTGCATTCGCGATTTGTTCCCAAGCTGACCGACGACCAAAAAATGTATCGAATTGAACACTGAAAGGACCTCATTAAAACCTCCTAGTAAGGACTCAAACTTCCTTGAAACGATCGTTACTGGTGAGAAACGTGCTGTTTTAAGTATGAGCTCGAAACAAAGCGCCAGAGTGCTGAGTGGAGATCACCAGAAGAGGGGCATCCGAAAAAAAGTCGCTTGGAGAAGTCAAAAGTAAAGACAATGCTGATTTGTTCTTACGATTCCAAGGGCATTATCCACAAAGAATTCGTTCCGCCTGGCCAAACGGTCAATGGTGTTTTTATCTCGAAGTTTTGAAGATACTGACAGCGAGAATTCGTCGTGTACGGCATGAATATCGTAATGACCGACCGTTCTTCAAAACACACTATGACTCTTGGCACTATAACTCGGCTTCAAATGAAACAAATGTCATAAACAGTTGACAAAACACTAATGAAGGTTGCTTCTTTCGCCAACAAAAATATACAACGGGTGGCTCTACTAGTTTCTTGTATTTTCGAAAAGTTCGGTTTCTTTTTAGATAGAGGGTGTATATATTTTTGTCAAGAAAGCTATATAATATGGGAAAAAAATATTTTCATAGCATTGCTTTGAAAGTGTACTTTCACTTAGCTGAACTTTTTTTTTTTTTTTTTGTAAGTCAATTAAAAATGTTGTCAAACAAAACCGCTTTAACAATATTAATCAAAAGAACTCGAAAAGTGTGATATTCATGTCACTATATTTGATTATGCATACCCAAAGATGATTAAAAGCAAAAGAAGACTTACCCAATAGCTGTTAGAACTTCTGGTCCGTTAAACATACAGCTAACAGAGGCCAATTTATTTTTCGGTCATTAAACAAATTTCACCTGCTGCAAAGCAATAATTCAGAGATTGTTCCATTTAAAGCAAAATTCGATTTCGTGATAATGTTTTACTAAGGACTGCCTACTCTAAAAGTCAACGAAATCCGTCCATTCAAGAGATGAAAAGGGTTTTAGTAACACAATTGGCAAAGACCGCGTAGAATGAGGAGAAAGAAATGTAGTCGAGTAAATAAGCAGTTGACTTACGACACAGAGCAGGTGGTGGAGAATGAAGACGCAGGTGAGGAGAAACATTAATATACGAAACTCATTTTTATATTTTTCTCTCCCCTACCCACCCCTAAGCTAAGAGAAAAAGCAGATTTTTTTCCTCTCACTACAACAAAGAAAAGAAGTCAGAACTTTAAGCTACTTAAAAATAATAAGAAAGAAAGAAAAGAATGATCTGATACCAGAGTAAAACGTACATTAATTCACGTATGCCACTGGACAGTAAGATTCAGTGTGACAACATGCCTCTTTCACATAATTCAAGCAACATTCGATAGAAAGAATAGATTATGAATACTGTGTGGTTTTGATAAATATTGGTACATCTGAAGTTGCGAATTGAAGAAAGGAGATGATCTGTTCAACTACCGACCGATCAATATCTCTGGAGCTGTGGAGATTTCAGAGAAATTGGTAAAATCTAGCATGCGGAAGTCGGTTGATAGACAAGCCGTACTTAACGAACAGCATGGTCAAGTCCGAGCAATTTGCTCATATTTTATAATATTATGGGCGAGTTGAATAAAAGGGAATGCATGTACATTATGATACTATTGGATTTCGCTGAGGCATTTGATAAGACACATGAGAAACTGTTGAGTAAGTTGAAGGATACGGGATTGGAATATAAACTGTTGGATAAACCAGTTGCTGATGGGCAGCTATCAGAAGTGGTATATGAAGGATGCGAATCTGGCAGATTCGCATCCCTCAGGGATCAGTCCTCACACTATTGCTGTTTAATCAATACATAAAGGATAATTTACTGATGATGCAAAGATATGCAAAGCAATCGGGAATGATAACGGCCTGCAGCACTTGCAAAATGATTTCAGTCGGCTGGAAATGTGGGCAAATGACAACGATTATCAATTCAGTGATGGTAAGCTTGAAGTAACGCACTTTGACGTGATGAGATGTCCAACGGCATATTATTTTGATGATATTATGCTTGAAGAAAACTGAGGCTAAAGGAACCTGAAATAATGGTGGATGGAAAGTTAAATTTTAGAATGGTTAAATTACAAAAACTGTAAATACAACTAGAGAATAATTATGATACTGAAGTGATCATTGATATGCAAGAATAAGGAAGCTATTTTGCCTCTTTATAAAGTCTTGTACGACCGCACGTAGACTATTGTGCATAGATTTGGTCTCTTGGATTCTGAGAGATAGAAAGATGTAAAATCGCAACGAGTTACAAAGAAGATACTGAATCGTAGAAAATGTAGATTTTGAGGATAGATTGAGAATTTTGGACTGCAGACTGGCAGGTGAACTGCAGGTGGAAGGGATGTTAGAAGTACACACGTTTCTGAAAGAGTGCTATCAGTTGATTAAATGTTTCGTTTACATGAAAAAATGTACAAAAAGGACAAGGTGGCGTTCGTAGAAGTTGCATTTGTGAGCTGTTAAGAAAGGATGACAGCTAGATTTTCTCCCGCAGAAAAATGAGTGAGCAACACAGTAAGCCTCTTGAAGTGACGAGTGCATTTCGAGCGAACGGGTTTAACAAGTATGACAGCTGATGATGGTGACATGTGGCCAGTTGCGGCTCGTGGCTTGAAATCGTGGGGGTGCTGCAACTTTCGAAATATACATACACACCGTAAGTACAGTGTATACGTGTTTGGATAAAATATCAAAAATTATGGTAAAAATTAAAAAAAAATTAAACATGAAAAAATATTGTTTATTATCGATAAAATTATACACTTTGGTATAATTCAAAATTACTTAAAAATAAAATCCATTCCTTTAATTGTAATTAAAGGAATGGATTTGCAATTTTTGGACATTACAATTAAATCCTTTAATTGTAATGTTCAAATATTTAAAGAGACGGAGTAAACACGATAAGCACTACGAATCCTCTACTACTACTGGCGCAAACTGCATATGAACAACAGTGGAACTGCGTGACGGACAGTGCCGCATTACGCTAATAGCTCGCATCTCACTATGACGTGCATATGCTTGCGCGCATAGCAATATGACACTGTGGTAAACACAGTGCTACAAGATGGATTTTTATTATTATTTTATATAAAATATGAGAACTGTCTAGGATTGTTGATGATAAAATTAAATATTACAAGCAAATATAAATAAATACATTTATATATCGAGAAAAATTGGGGGAGCTGCAGTTCCGCAGTGCCTATGCAGGAACCGCCCCTGCATGTGGCATTCCTCGATAAGCTCTCGACTCTCTGGAGATCTGATAATATATATTTCAGACATCGGGGGGCGGGGGGGGGAATATGCAAATATCTGTACAGGGCTAAACTTGGATATTTCTGACACTATTTCAAAAACGAATTTGAAATAATTTATCGAGCAAAGTATTATCATATTTCAGCAAAATAGCGGATTAAATCTTAAAAATTAAAAACAAAACTAAAACTGAAAATTTAGGCGAAATCATGTTCATGTATAATCCCAGAACAAACCTAATCTTAAAACCTTTTATTAAAAACAAATCCATTGTTTACAAATATGCTTCAAGAAAAACCGCAAACAAGACAAATAAAGCAATACACCTCTAAACCAGACCAAAGTTCTGGTTGGCAAAGAGTCACGTGACCTCGAGTATTAATATATTCATTACCGGTTTGGTTGGCCAAGTTGATAGTGTAAGTCACCCTGCAACCATAGCCTGCAGATTCCACTTTCACAATGGACATTTTTGTTTGAGGATGTCTTTAGATGATAGATTAAAATAGACTAATTTAGTTAAGTGATTAAGATGTATCGCCGTGCTCAGGTGGGCCGGAAGGGGTCAAGTAACCAATGATTAATAGCATATAAGATTCAGAACGGAGAGAGGTGCTGTAACCCTTTTAAGTATTAACACAAGATTGCATTATCGGCTTTGGATGAGTGGCAACAGTTCACCTCAGGTCCATTAATCTCATTTGCGATAAAGTAACCGATTTGTTGTTAAATTCGTATAATGCCTAAAATATTAGTTTAACCAATTCCTATGCATATAAACAACGAAGTTTTACATTCAAGATAGAACAGATGAGGTGTTACAATATTTAATTTTAAAAACACGTTTTGTGCTTTTGCACGCCAGCAAAATGTCCAACGAAAATAAAAATCGGAATGGATGACCAAATTTTGGAAGGATTCCAAATTTTAAATTATGTCTAGTCAGGCTCTGAATAACTTGCGTACATATGGAAGGGCAAAGCTAATTTAATAAGTTCTTAAGTGTTTTATAAAATGCACCTTAAAATAAACGGCGTTCAGTCGCTGGGATAACGACGTCACTGGAAGGTGTTTACCTTTTATTACGATTGTCTGAAGTCATGTCTATATTTATCTCTCGCTTTCACCTATCCTTAATTTCAAACAAGGAAAAAATAAAATTAAAATATTCTGAATATCGTCTCATACGTCAGCTTTAACAAGGAACTAGTCTGGTATTTGGCGAATTTCGAAGGCATAATTTTATTGGTCCTAAATTCTGAGACCGTTAGGTTTTATAAGATGATCTACTTTAACTTAATCTCATTAACTTTATAAAGCATTCTAAATTGTCTCTTAAAAAGATTCCAAAAGCAACTGTGCTTTATGTTCGGGAAAGAACGAAGTGTTTACGTTACCACAACATTCACGAAGTCTACAAAGAGAAGGAAAAGTCTAACTTACCAGGAAAAACTCAAAACGTACACACCGCGATCACTAAGACTGCAAACGCACAACTCGGCAACTCAAACAGTGGCAAAAGACGGCAATCACAAACACCCGGATAATAAAGTAACAGAACCAGCAGCCATTAGAACTATACGGTTAATGAATGCAAACTACAGCAAACTTTGGCAGACGACGGAATATGAGGTGAACACTGCTGTCCAATGGCGTCTTTGTATAAGTCAGCTTTTTCTATTGCACCCGACACACAAACCTTCCAACGGTATGCTTGCTTGCATTTTAATAAGGAAAAAAAAAGTCTTTTACGTTAAAATACAAGGCCAGATAAAAAGCAAAACTTCCTCTTACAACTTTAATGCAAGGCAGAACAGGTTTTATAAAAAGGAAGTGAGAGGGACAGACTTCAGAAAGTACCGTGATCTACTACGACAAGAAGTTTCCTAATACAGCTCTTTACAAAGAACAGATGAAGGAAAGTCTTAAAGCGGAGTTGTAATAATTTATATTTCGTATTCTTTCGGTTATTATATATGATTTATAAAATAAAATTTGTTTCATTCTGGGAAATGCCTAAAAACTGATGCGTGCATTTCTAAACTTAATGTAAAAAAAAAAAAAAAATTACGATTATTTATTTATTTTACTAAATTTCTTCTTTGTATTTACATTCTAATAATACAGGTCTATCAAAAAAGTTCATAGACGGAAATACAAATTACTCATCTACATCGTAATCTCGAAGTGACATTCATATTTTTACGACTGAACTAATTCGTCGCCGGTGCCTTCGACCCTGAGGAAAGTCTTCATTTACGGCAAAAAATGAAGACAAAAAATGGAAAACACGTGACACCTTACCACTGCGTTTGCTTTGATCAAGTCCGACCACAAAAGCGAAAGCTGTCGTTGGCAGACTGCTAAGAACAGTCCATTCATGTTGAAGGGGAGAAAGAAATAACGTGATGTACGAATTGGTCACCAACACGCGAAATCACGTGCTTTATACGTAAAATTTTCCAACTGTTATACAAGCAAAATAGTTACCACTTTAAAAACTACAATGATCATAAAAGAGAAGTTAATTTTCCGAGGTGTAATAATAAACAACTCATCCCACAAGACGAACTGATTACCCTGTTATCGGAATAGATTCTCCTTTTGACATGCGCAGAAGTGTCGAAGGGTCTTGCATCTGTGGGCGTATTATACCGTAGTATAATATATTTTATTTTTCGAAAGGGTGCCTCTTAAAAGCGATGTTCACACTTTTAGGCTATCCTAAAAGTAGGACTAGAAAATATCAAGTCTTTAAGGGGAAGGGGAGGGGTTAGAGTCATTAAAAAAAAAGAATATAAATAGATCACTTGAAATGTTGAATTTCAAACTATACAACAATGTGGATATTGTTCAAGTTACTAAAACAGAAAGTTAATGAAATTTCTGTTCTTCCTTCTCGAATAAATACATCGTTTCCTATATAAAATTATGACATCTTTTTTGACATACGAAGAGGATGTGAATCAAATAAAAAATAATAATAAAAATCTGCGGGAGAGTGACCGAATTTTTTCCCTAATATAGGCTACATCGTTTGAGGTATCATTTTAAAATGCTTTAACTATTTAGTTGCATGTAAAATGACATTATATAATGCCTTGTTCCATATTTTCGTATAATCTGATTTTTACCAGAGCCTTCGTAGCTCAGTCAATATAGACGAAGCCCTTTGGTCGGAAAGACCTGGGTTCGATTCCTGTCAGTGACGTGAGGAACCTTTATCTGTCTCTTTCGGCTAAAGGTGAGTTAACCAGTTTCATATGGAGGTGGAGGGTTTTTCGTTCCTCAGAACAGGCAGACCGACCCCTTGAACACGTGGATTACAGTCATGAATATGTCATCACAGCCATATGCTCGTCCCGAGCCCGGATAAAATTGGGGGATTGGGGAAAGCAACGGTGAACTACCCTGTAAAAAGTCTCTCTAAGAGTACTTTGTGGGCAATGGCTACGAAGTCACCTACGGTCGGAAACGACTGAAAGGTGATTTCTGCCTACTAGAAACGAAAAAACAGGAGAGCGGAAGCTGTGCGGATGAAAATCCGCGCCACCAGCGAATGAGATCGGTTAGCTGAGCTTGAAATAAAAGAAGCAAAAAAAAAAAAAAAGTTTCTTCGCGTCGTATTCAAACAGAGGTCAACAAATGGACATCGTCGATACAGCTGAACTTAACATCCATAAAAAAAACAGTAAGGCAGCCAGATTTGTTGTATAAGGAGAGAGAGAAAGTAAAAATATGCGTTCAGTAATGAATGTTTAACTCCGCCGTGGAATCCTTAGGAGTCTCATGCCAGTCCCAAGCCTGGATAAAGGAGGAGGATCGATCCGATGAGTGTCGATGCTCTGACCGTAAGGAAAAAACACGATTGTTATCTGATGCATATACGATCAACAGCTACAACATGCCGGCTCGGACATCGCCCGGATCAACAAGGCCCGCGATACAATCGAGCGATCGGGGTTGGATCGAAAAGGGGGATACTGAAAGGAAACAGAAACGAATCATAGTAGCAAGACTTCAGACAAAACCATTTATCATATCAATAGTCCCGATATATGCACATACATCTGACAGCTAAGATTGAGAATGGTGACTTATTTTACAAAGATCTGACAGAGACAATAGAAGCAATACCAAAGCAAGATGTGCTATGGTATTGTTTATCGGAGAAAGAAATGAACGAGGTGAAAAATTGTTAGAATTTGCAGTGGCCACGAGATGATGATTTGTAACAAGATTCCAACAAAAGCAGTGTAGAAAACGGACGTGGCGATCAAATGATGGGAAAACCAAGAACATGATTAATATGATTACGATTAAAAGAAGATGGATAACATCAGTACAGCAGTGTCGAACTTTTCAAGGAGCGGATATAGACTCGGACCATAGTTTAGTGATTGCAAACATCAAGTAGAATTTTTTTTTTTAAATATAAACCCAAACATCAGAATAGAAGAGATACAGCAAGAATAAGTGAAGCAGAAATAGGAAGAAGGTACAAAATAGTGTTAGAAGAGAAATTTAGAAGTGTGGAGAAAGAAAAAAAACTCGAATCTAAGAGTGAAAAGAGTAATGAAGGCGAGAGAAGATGCAGTTGAAGAGAAGATCAAGAAGAAATGGATTAGATAAGAAACACTGAAGTTAGTACAGGAGAAAAGAATGTTGAAGATAAGAAAGGATAATCAGAACAAATAGAAGAAAGTGTAATGAGGTGAAAAAAGCAGTCAGAATGGATAAGATGAAATGGTTAGAAGCCCAATGCAACAATATAGAACAGTACTATGGAGAGCATAAAACAAGGGAGGTATACAAAATGATCAGAACTATTAATAGAAAGTGGCAACCAAAACAGACCACAATTAAAGATGAAAAAGGCAAAGTATTGATGAATAAAGAAAAAACGGTGGACAAGATACTGTAGTGAGTTATATGAAGAAAAACTAGATTCAGATAGCGTTGGGAAACTGACTGAAGAATTGAAGCAGATATCACCACCAGGTAATGAGCATGATATGGACATTTTAAGAGGAGAGGTAGAAAAAGTAATAGGACGGCTGAAACACAACAAGAGTCCTGGTAACGATAACATTACTGGAGAAATGATTAAATATGGTGGTGAAAGTATGGTTACAGAAATGCACCAACTATGCAATATGGTATGGAAAGAAGGGAAAATGCCAGAGGAGTGGGTGAAATCAATATTAGTGACATTATACAAGAAAGAAAATAAGCTAGAATGTAAAAAATATAGAACAATTGCCTTGACAAGTCACCTCGGTAAAGTGGTGATAATGGTATTGACAGAAAGATTGAGAACACAATTAGAAGCATACCTTGCAGACGAGCAAGTAGGATTTAGGAAGGATAGAACTACAATTCAACAGATTTTGACAGAGATTAATAGCAGAGAAAGCTAGGAGAAAAAACAAAAAACATATATACTTGCTTTGTTGATTTTCAGAAAGCATTTGACAGTATTGACCAGAAAGTGACATTAGCAGTTCTGGAATCCTATGGAATTGATAAAAAACTAATAGCTATATTAAAACATGTTTACCAGAATGCAGTTGCAGCAGTTAGAATAGGTAATGATTTGGGGAAATGGTTTAGAACAAGCAGAGGTACTAGACAGGGGGACCCAATATCACCAAGCATTTTCATCGCACATTTAGAAAGAGCAATGGACAAACTGAAGGAAGATGCCAAAGTAATATCTCTACACGGAATGAGAATTGACAATCTGAGATTTGCAGATGACATTGTTATTATTGAAGAAGACTTTCGAAAGAGAACTACAAAAAATACTGAAACTGTTAAATGAGGAAGGGAAGAGATTTGGACTTGTTATGAACTTGGAAAAAACAAAGACAATGGTATTTGGCGAGAAGAGCATGAAACAAAAAGATAAGCGGATGTGATATAGAAACTGTAGAACAATTCATATATTTGGGAAGTAAAATGACGTATGATTTGGACTGTAAAATAGAAATAAAGATCAGGATTGCAAAGGGGAGAACAAACTGAAGACGATGGATAACATCTGGAAAAGTAAAGCATTCAGCAAACGAAACTAAGAGTACTGGAAACATGCATCTTCAGCGGTGTACTGTACCGATCTGAAACGTGGGTAATACATACGGAATCAAGAAAAAGAATTTTGGCATTTTGAAGAACTTGTTACAGGAAGATTCTAAGAATAGGATGGGTACAGAAAATCACCAATGAAGAGCTCTATCAGAAGATAGAACCAAAACAGAATCTAATGCAGAAGATTATAAAACGGAAGCTGGAATTACTGTAGAATGAGTGAGGACCGGAAGATACACATTTACGTTTGTATTTTGGATGGTTTAAACAGAAGAGGTAGACCATATAGAGAATGGATAGACGATATAAAAGACTGGTGTACAAAAACTGCGACACATTGCACTGGACAAAGAAAGGTGGAAGATAGTGAAGGAGGCATCGGACCCCAACGTGCAGTGAGCCCATGGTTCGTGATGATGATGTAATGAATAGTTGTTGGACACACACAAAATGGGAAATTATTAGTTCCCACCTCGTGGGGAACACAGAAGAAGAAACTAATCTCATGGAGGAGCTAAACTCAAATTCCGCTCATTCAAACTGAACATCTAAAACATCAAATGTTAATCGCAGCAATTCAACAGGAATTACTTTTTCAGTAATTCTTACTTTTAAACCACATTTACTAAAAACTAAGCACACAATATCTAATTAAAAGAAACACACGTATTAACCACAGTGAAAATTATTTAATTGTAAATTTTTGCAATAATGAATAATTTTCAGACCTCGTATGATTGATATACATACGAGGTCATGTTATGGAAAAAAGTTTTTTGAACACATTTCCTAAATGACGACATTTATGTAGGGTTTTTTTTTTTTTTTTTTTCCCGCTCAGTCATTAAACAGGAGTTAAACACTCCACCTCCGAAAAATGTCACAATTCTTAACATATGTTATCGAGCAGGTAAGTCAAAAGTATGAACGACTTTTCAATAAGACATTGCCCGCAGTCGGTTCCCGCTGACAAAACAGAACACAAAACGAGGGCATTCAACTCCAATGTTACGGCAGGAAAAAAAAAAAAAAAAAAAAAAAAAAAAGGGAAGACTGTGCTAAATACTTCTCCCATTCCAACAAAAATGGCACGTTGTTTGCTCGCTAACAAGTCATGACAAACTGCAGCAGTTGCTTTTTTTTTTTTTTTTAATCCATGGATTATCTTCCCTCTGCAACTACTGATCAGTATGTGTGACGCGTTCGTTAATCTTTCTTTCACCCGACACATTATGTGATGTCATTGAGTAGAGTTCCTATCGACATTAGAGTGAAATTAGTCAACTACACGAACTTTTTTTAGGCCTTTCTTCGACTTTGTTTCCCGAAATAGTCGATCTAATAGACAAGTAGGTTCTTCCCTTCCAGAAATTGGGTTTTAATCCCGCAGCTCAAAAAATTTCCTGGTTAAAGTACCCGTTTTTCATAAAAAAAAAAAAAAAAAAAAAAATATATATATATATATATATACATAAATGTATATAAATAAATTCTCACAACCAATAGTTTAAACGAGAAGTTTCTCCATCTTAAAAATTTATTTCAGACTAAGTATGTCTCCTGATGTGTTAAATAAAAGATGATATCTAATCATCATCATCATGCCTATCAAAGATTTAGGCCTAGAGTGACCTGTTCCGGTCTTAGAAGTCACCATTGAATCTCTTAAGAGGACGTCCTGGTTTCCTAATGGTCTGTGTAAAGATGCACCCAACACCAGCGGTGGTGAGAGATGAAGACTGGCTACTTTACCAATTTCTACAGAAAGTTAAATATAAAAATGTTACCCGAATGAATTTAAAATTTTTTGGCACATTTCTAAAAAAAAAAAGAGAGAGAGAGATGCTAAACTTACCGTAGCAAGTTTCGCATCCTGGAATGCGAAATTTTAGGGACAACCAGGCTTTTCAATATGGTCAAGTCACAAGTCAAAATAATCAATAAAAATATCCACCACTACAATAAAAGTTCAATAGGAAAACTTCACAATAGCTGCAATACGAAAAAAAAAAAAAGCAGCATTTAAGATTTCGCAAGGAATTTAAAATGTAAAATAAGTTTAATTCTTTATGTGGAGAAAACAAAATTACAGTTTCCTCCCAGGAGACTGAATTTCATTTTTTACTTCCCCCAGTGACTAAAAACATACCACAAATCAGTTGGCGAATGGTACACAGCACTTTTAACTATACACCCAAAAGGGGAAAAATGTTTTAATAATACAACCTCCGATTAAGCGCTGTTTCAAGTAATAATTCATATATAGCATATTAATATATAATATTTTCGGAACATCGAAAATATTTGGGCTAGTTCTGTATAATAAGATACATGTACATTCATGTATAAAACTTCTCGATCTTAGAGATTTGCTTACTGGCAGTTGAACAACAAGGGATTTGTATCCCCTTAATTATTATTAAGGATGCCAGAAAAATAGACGTTTGGCTTTCAATTTACTGCATAATGAGTTCATTTTAATAATATTAGCATAAAACTAATCTTGGAAGAGAAAAGTGGGATGCAGATTTCAGAACATCAAGGGCTCTTTAAAAATAAAAATAAAAAAAATTAGAATATATATATATATATATATATATATATATATATATATATATATATTTCTATGACATATGCGAAACCTTGGACTTTTTCTATTCAATACTGAGATGTCTAGAGAGGATGACACGAGTGGCTCCATTGAATGAATTTTACGAAAGAGGAGAGACTAATCAAAGTATCACCGCACTTAACAAGAATATCTCATCGGTGCCCGATACTGGTAGAATTATTGATGTTGTGAACTGCACAATTTTTTTTTAAGTAATTTAACATTCGCATTTAACACCTACACTTCTGAAATCATTACCTTCAATTTAACATAATTTTTGGTATTTAACATATGTAACAGTTATTACTTCAAAATTTCAGTTTGGAATATTTCAAATTCAGCCATTTTGCAAAATGGCTGAATGCGCTTAACGTGCAATTATGAGGAACGTATTAATGAAAATTATGCTTCCTTTAACATACTTAAGTTGACTTGGTGGCTGTTGGTTCAATAAATATTGAGAATTCGTTAATCCATTCCTTTAATTAGAATTAAAGGAATATATTTTATTACTTAAAAGTAATTTTGAATTATACCAAACTGTATAACTTTATCGATAATAAACAATATTTTTTCATGAAACAAAACAAGAATATATTTTAAGTAATTTGAATTATACCAAACGATACAAATAATTTAATCGATAATAAGCAATATTTTTTTTTTAATTTTTAATTTTTTAATTTTTTTTTATATTTTTACCATCATTTGGATATTTTATCCAAAACACGTATACACTGTACTTACAGTATGTAATCGGTGTACATAAGTACCACTTACATAAATACTATTTCTTAATTATATAATCAATTATAAGATTTTTTTTCTTCATTGCAAGAATCTTTTTGAATGCAAGGTATAGGTTAACATAAGTAACTAAGAACTGGACTCGAAAAGTGCTTTGTTCAATCGGGAAATACGCTATTCGAACTGGCTGACAACATGGAGAGAGAGAGAAAAAAAAACTAACCATGAAAATAATTCTAAATTCTGAAAGGAATTTTTTTAAAACTTTTCAATCCACTCCAGGTCTTCAATAAACAGGTGTACTCACAAAAGACGATGAAATGACCACCTGAAACAAAACATCCATCCCTACAGTAGGATTCGAACCCACAGTCTAGTAATAAACAGAGACACTACCTGCAATCCACTTTCTACTGAAATTTTTAATAAGAGCTTGTCCATAAATTGTGTAACCTATTTCAGAACATCCCCTGTTATCACGAAGCAAGCATATATAACAAACAAACGATGAAAATTGGAAAAATTACTCGCTGGATAATTTTCTCCGCTTCCACAACGCTCCCGCTCATTCTGCTTTGTAGTAGAATTTCCGGGAAAAAACGGCAAAATTCTTGTTCTTCGTCAACTTAGTTTTAAGATCTAGAATCCTGAAAAACTCTTCTCCTTGGAAATGTAGTTGGCACTAAAGTGATTTAATGACATCACGATTCAAAAGACCAACCTATACTTGTCAAATTTAAAACAGGACTTTTTTTTTTTCTCTTTGCCATAATCGATTACCTTTCTTAACAACACATTAGTTTAGGAATAGTTCGCAGGCTACATGAAAAGCACCTATTTATAATACGGACAATATGCGTTCATACAGTATTTGATAACGGGACATAAAATACAGTGGTGTTTGCGCACGCGCACTCACCGCACAGAAAAGTTAATTTAAATTAGACAGGAGCAAGGTTTATGTCATTTCTGGTTTACAATTTTAAACCAGAAATTAAAAATAAATAAATAAACTACTGTAGACTTGCTTGCATGACATGCTAATACACCTACGCGATTTTGACGTCATTTTTGCTTACGTACTGGTAACAATACGTAAACACAGCGGCAGCTCGTGGCTAGAAATCGTGGGGGGGGGGGGGTGCTGCAACTTTCGAAATATACATAAACACTGTAAGTACAGTGTAATACGTGTTTAGATAAAATATCAAAATTATGGTAAATATTTTAAAAAAATTAAACATGAAAAAATACTGTTTATTATCGATAAAATTATACAATTTGGTATAATTCAAAATTACTTAAAAATAAAATAAATTATTTTTGTTTTGTTTCATCAAATTGTTTATTATCGATAAAATTATACAGTTTAGTATAATTCAAAATTACTCAAAAATAAAATCCATTATCATAACCCCAATAATATTCTAAAATAAATACTATAACAAATGTTGTCTTTAATTGTAATGTCCAAATATTTAAAGAGACGGAGTAAACACGATAAGCACTACGAACACTCTACTATTGGCGCAAACTGCATATAAACAACAGTGGAACTGCCCGACGGGCAGTGCCGCATTACGCTAATAGCTCGTATCTCGCTATGGCGTGCATATGCTTACGCGCGTAGCAATATGGCATTATGGTAAACCCAGTGCTGCTAGCGTCCTTCGCCCTCCAAAGTGCTACAAGATGGATTTTTATTATTTTTTATACAAAATAAGAGAATTGTATAGGGTTGTTGATGATAAAATTAAATATTACAAGCAAATATAAATAAATTAATAAATATATTTATGTATCGAGAAAAATTGGGGGAGGGGGGTGCTGCAGTTCCGCAGTGCCTATGCACGAGTTGCCCCTGCAAACAATATACAATAGTTGACTGCCTGTCCTAACTAACCACTCAAACTAAAAAAAGGTACGTAGTTGTCCTACGAAACATAAACCGACATTTTAAAATATCACGTGGATAAATTTGTACAAAACGAAACAGTTCCATTGTGGTTGGTTCAAGTGTAAATCTGAATAGCGAAATGAAAAATGCAAGTTGTAGTTTCCTATAGAATTCCGGAACGCTTTTGAAACCAATCTTTCTTTTGTATGTATTCACTGCACTCACCAAGATTTCTAGATTTTTTTGACAGAATTAGTCCTAGAGGTGACATCTAAATCAAATAATGGAAATTTCGGCGTCCCTAATAACACATTAAATCAGTTCCCACATGCGTTACCAAACTCCGAGAACCGGACTCATATTGTAAAGGTTTTTCTATCCGGTTTGCGTTCTCCTTCACTCGTTAGAAAAAAAAGGGGTTCTCACTTCTATAAGTGGGTCATAACCGATGCGTGACCCAGCTAGTTATTCGGCCCTGACCTCGTCAGAATGTGATCTTTCGACAAGCTGTAGATCAGTAGGTGTAAAACTGTATGCAAGGGAAAGTTGCCGTTAACATCAGCAAGCGCGAAGCCCTTCGGCAGGCAATAGTGCGACAGCTACTCAGATCATTTAAAAGCCAGTGGGACATCCAAACGTACGTCAGCAATCACCTCTGAGCTCATTAGTTGGGATGACACTAATTAGAAGTACGCTACTAATTAATATGCTACAGAACAAACCATTGAGAGAGATCAGGCACGAGTATGGAGTATTATATTAGCGAAATCCTATCATGAACTCGGGAGAAGTCAATGGGGGGGGGGGGGATTCGGATTGTTCCAACTAGCAGGCGTAAGCACTTTACAGGACTGAACGCTATAACAAAAGCACTCGGTCAGAGTAGAATTATGGTATTTGATTTAGGAGAAATGTGGATTAATATTAGAATTTTCTTTTCAGTTAAGTTCAATCAACGATAAGCCTGTTATAATGGAGATGGGTCAAAAATGGTGCTGTTATATTTTGTATTTATTTGACATTATCTCAATGATGTGTATTTGAATTCCGATTCCCCCCCCCCCAAAATCATTACTGCAGTAAATGAATATGATTCTATGTACAGCTAACCCTCGTATAAAGCGGATGTTAGGTTCCATAGAAATGCGCGTTATATAAATCGCGTAATGCGAGACTCAGATCACATAGAAAAAGTAGGGTTATGTTCCGATATATATTTTTTTAATTATATAAACAATAATGACATATCCAACAAAAATATTTTTTTTATTTACTTCAGGTAATTCATCTAAGTTAAGAAAACTAACTATGAAACAAATACATAGTATAAACACAAAAATTATGAATTGTACGTAAACTTCATTGCACATGCTTTAGGCAAAATAAAATAAAGTGCATATTTTAATCGTCATCACTCTCTTCAAAACCAAAAAAACGTAGATGTTCTTTATTTACGAGTGGCCGGACGTCGTCATCACTTGAAATCATTTGCATAATTCTCATTGAAAGTGCTTAGCTTGAGATTAACATACATGATGTTTAAAGACAATTTTCAACAATAAACACTTTATACGGTAAACAATTGACGTACATGCGTGCTAAAAAGGTATTTTCCCTAATATAAATTCGCTACTTATAACTACATGCGCGATACGGGCAGACGCAAATTTAACGAAGATAAAATTTGGTTTTTAAGTCGCGCGGGGAAAAATATATGAAAAGATAAAGGGTTACTATAGTTTGTAGACCGCGTTGTAAAGTACGCGTTATATGAGGGTTACCTGTATATTATACATATACAGGTAACATACAAGGCGACAATTAAAAATAGGAAATATTTTAAGTTCGTAAAGGCTTCTTGCTGGATAATCTACACAGCAGAAATCGAATAAAAGATCCGAATATTTTTCAGGATAAAGCAACATTTGGGCAGCTCCAAAGTACTATTAACGCTTTGAAGGGCGATATGTTAATTATGTTCTCGAAACAATTCATTTTGGGAAGAAGGAAATAAACAGTTTATATATCAATTCATCACAAGAGAGGTTCCAAGATCTATGACACGGCAGTGCCGTGTTAGGGGTGGGTGGCTGGGTTTCCTGGAGGAACTCATCTTCGGTTGAAAAGCCTTTAAAAGTTCCTCTCATCCCAGACGAGATTTGAATCCGGATCTTCCTCAAAAGGAAAAATGTAGCGCGATTCTAATGATCATATTGTAGAGCTACACTCATTTAACAATAAAGTATCTTGAAATCCTCGCTTCATTTTTTTTTTATTCCCTGTTATAAAAATGTTGGGCTCCTTGAACAATTCGCCAGAGAGAATATACTGTAAGTATTTCTTTCACAGCAATACCTGGTAGAGTAGCAGCAATATTTTTTTTTTTTGAAAGTTGTGACGCAATTATGTTTTTTATTTTTTTTTATATATCTCCCATCAATCAACCTGCTTTCTAACATAGTCAAATTATGTGAAGAGTTCAAGACTACATATGCAAAGTGTATAAATAACTATGAACAAGAGATTTGCGTACATTTTGTCAAAAATTATAACTCATATCGATACTAAGTGAATAGTAAGAATTCACATCACAGTCAAGAAAATATCGATTTAGTTCGATCTGTCATCATTTCGTTGACAGATCGAACGATTCTATGCGATTTGGTTCAGGATTGCGATGTAAAAGATAAATTCTACCGCCCCCCCCACCAAAAAAAAAAAAAAATTGGGTGCTGCAACTGTTTGGATTCCTCACACCTTCTGATAATCAGCAAAACCAAAATTTATCAAACTTGAAAATTATGTTAGCACAACTTCAGTCCATATGCTTAGGAACGAAGATGTTTACATTTACGGAAGAATTAGGTCAAGAGATCCCAATGTCTGTTAGTTCGTTTAGCGGAAAGAAAATCTGAGACTGGCTAACTCACCTTAAGTTGAAAGTCCCGTATAAAAATGCTCCAATGGAATTCGAACCTAGGTTCCTCTGCTGCTGAATGTAAGATTCAATTGAAGCCTTCAACAACTTTCTAGACACAGTGGCCAACACAACTAATATCTGTGGATCTCATCAAGTTTAGTACGAATACCACCGGAGATGGAGTCTTCACTTTTACTTTATATCTCTCAACATTAGTTACTATTGATTTGGACCGTTCAAGTTTCTTATTGTAACTTATTAGCTATTTTCAGGGAGAAACAGAGAAAACTCACAGAATTTTAAGAATGCTGACTGGGGACGTTCAATTTAATAAGTTCGTTTATGTTGCTAGTATTAATTTGCTATACAAGAATTCCGTTTAGTGTTTATATGCATTATATTCTGTTTGTAGGCCCTTTGAGGCATTTCATCTCTCTCTCTCTCTCGCAGAAGCCACCGTAGCGTCTGAAAAATAATTAAAAAAGACGTCCTGTGACTAGGATGGCACGTCGGTGATGCCGGAAACATTTTGAAATATAAAAAGGCCAGGTGCGTTCCTCAATAACACTATTTTATATAGTGATCTCATTATCACAATAGAACCTGAAACAAATTTGTTTTGCTGATGTGCTATGGATAGTTTATTTACTGTCATAGGCAACAATTCTATACGCGTTTCAAATCCAACACTGAAAGGGCTCGACAAATTTTAGTAGAGATCCTAAAACTGTCCACTTGTCAACTCAGTTTGCAATCGAACCCCACGGTGGGCAAGAATATTTTTAGAATATCCAGGTATGCGAGACCACGACCTTGCTTACTGGAGACTTGAAGTGGCTTGAAAAAAGTTCCATTGGTCGCTAGAGTAATCACTAATTCAAATTAGTGAAAATTTCATCCTGGCAGGTTGCAAACCTTTCCTGAATTAAATATAAAAAAATAAATATATTTTAAAATATCAAGTAGTTTTAAAAGATAAACTTGTAGTCTGCATTTCATTTGCTTAATGTAATTCACAACTGCAAAGAAGAACTCGAGCACCAAACCGTTGACGTGGAACAAAAGCACTCCAAATTTCGTTCGCGATTGCATTGACTACACAACATACAACGAATGTGCGGATTTAAAGGGGCATCATTTCCCTATGGAATTCCAGGCAATATTGTCCGTGAGTGCGAAGATCATTTAACGTGTGTTTTTGTTCACGCTTCATCCACAGTTACAGTTAAGCAAGAAGCACAACATAACATTTTTTCACTCTCCGAAACAATTTGACATAATTGTTGGCATCCAGCCAACCTGCGCTTACCCATTAGCGAATTACATTCCATCAAAGGGTCAACGAAATGGCATCATAAAACTGCTGTGCACGTTCTTCCAGATGATCAGTGAATACCCTGCTATTTTAACATCTTAAGTCTTGATGAATTTGTTAACAAGACTAATCAGATGTCAAAATACAAGGAAGAATGAATGCAACAAGTTTCTAATGCACCGTTCACAATTTTCGGATATTGCAAGATCATATTTATAACACAAGCCGACACAAAAAAAATTGGGTCTTAATTCGGGAGAGGTTTGCTCCCTCTCTTGCCCTTCTATAGATACTGTAATTTATGTGGGGCTATTACTTGCCTAACCGCCCTATACGAGACTTAACTCGTGTCCGACAGCATCCATGTCGGGTTGCCGAATTTTCCGTATTATTCTAACTTTCCCATCCCTTAATATTAGCCTCCTTTTCTTCCGTTTTTTGATAAATTTGCATATTTACAATTCTCTTCACTGATAACGTTCTATACTTCATTATGGATAACATTCTTACCACGTAGGAATAGGCCGCTGCAGCATCCCAAGATGACACCTTTTTTCAAAGTCCACACTCGACTGTGGGAGCGAATGAATGTACTATTATATATGAGAATGGGCAAGCACCCAAGTACACCAAATATATTTAATTGTATGCAAGAGAAAATGATTAAACCAAATCTCGAGTGCTTGCATCAAGCACTCGACACAGTGCTTCAAGCTAATGTGCATTTTTTTTTAATGTGAATTACACCCGCGGACGGTTGTATACGTGTCGCCCATTAGTATGATGCTTATATAGCCTGAGCTAATCTAGTGAGTTTAACTAGAAATCCTGCTCTACAGCTCAAACATGGAACCTTCCAAGGTATTGGATTTCGTAAACATGATGCAGGAAAAGGTGGTTAGTCCCTACTACCATAAATTATTTCGCAGTATGAAAAAAATAAAAAATAATAAACATTAAAAACTTCAAAGATCTGTTGCAGCCCTTTATCTATTATTATTAAGTCTTATTCCTCCGTCTTGTTCTGTGGTGCGAAGATGTGAAACAGATCTAATAAATGGAAATTAATGTAAGGCTTGATGTGCTCTTCAAATTTTGTAGCCTCTTTCTATCTTTCATTCTTGGACTCTTCGCAGTGTCACTGGCCTTACTTTGAAATGTTTCATACTCTAGTCCAAATTGCGCTACAAATGTGGATGGGCTAGAAACAGATACTTCGAAGTTTTAAACGAATAACAATAATTTGATAATGTTTGTAATAACTACCTAGTAACACCAATTGATATCCTGTCATTTCAATACCGAAGTTATGAAAAAAAAAAAAATGATAATTTCCTAAAGTAATTAAAGATGTTAGTTACGATGAAATAAACTGGAGGATTTGCCAGTGCATCTCTTTCTTTAAAAGAAGGAGACATCGTATTCGCTGTGGGATATAATTAATCGCATAGACAGGCCAATCTGTTTCCCTAGAATTCGTTGAGAAACTTTCCTAGCTCTCATCTTAAAATATGAAAGACGCGTGAAGAGAAAGTTAATCAATCTTCAGCTATCAACTCAAGTTTTGTGCAATAGTCTCGCACTGCGTACCTACTTTCAGCAGCAGAGGCAAACAATAACATTAGAGAGAGAGTGCCTGTCTGGGAATAACAATAGATTTCAGTTGTGCATTACGCCTAATGACTATCACGGCAATTCTAAGAAAGATGATATCGATTCTCAAGTTTCCCCTTTCAGAGAAAGGCAGCTGTCGTTAGAATAAACAATTCTTAAAAGTATAGCAAATTCATAGCGATTAGGTTGGAGTTCGTTCATTTATTCACCTGCCATGTATGCGTTCTCATATCGTAGCCAATTTTCTCCCTTTTATTTCATTCAGATGTCTGGAAAGCTTTTTTTTATGCAGCCAGGCAAACATCTATACACATCCTTATGAGGACTGGCTTAAAGGGGCGAAGCAAGAATGCTTTTCATCTTCCCCGTTATCTGTAATTGAGCTTTAAAGCTCTGATCATGGCAGAAGGGTAACAGCAATAGCCGAGCTTCAGTTAGAATTTCATTGGCTACAGTATTGCCATATGTTAAAAGGTAAAGCCGTCTCTAAAAATTCGGACGATCCCTAGGCCACTCAATCGTGGACGAAAGACCGTCCATCTCAGCGGTGGCTCCACTCAGTGATGACCTTCCACCCACACGCCACCACCGCTCATATTCCGAAGAAAAGCATTCACCGACAAAGCCCCTCACCTGGCCGTGCCGGAGAACACTCTCCCCGGAGACTCAAATTGCTCCCTTAAGGCAAAAACCTTAAGAGAGCGAACTCAAACTCTTGAATCTCTGCGCCCTATGGGGTCACAGCAACAGCCGAGACTCAGTTAAACTTCTTGGTACAGTATTGCCATCTATTACTCTCCAAAGTTATTTGTTGATTATCTATCTATATTCTTGTTGACTATCTATTCTATATTTTGGGAGATTCTGATCTTGAACTGGACTAATTGGCTTCGTTCTTATCTTTGTTTTTAAATATTTATATATATACACGTACACGCACTCGCATATTAGTCCATTTAAACGGAAAGGGCTTCAGTAGTTGATAATACTTCACTTTTGTTATGGAGCAGAAATGAGGTATTTGGTATACGAGTCGAAACGTTTTTCAAAAGTTAACTGTTATTGTATAACAGCAAACAACTACACAGTTCTTAAGTTCTTAAAAGAACTGGGCGATTGACTGCGTCCTTGACTCTTTATCCCGTCATCTGAATGAAGAAAATCTGTGTGGATGGAGTGTTATTGAGCTAAAAAGCTCTAGTCATGGCTGGGTAGCGGCAATAGCCGAGCCTCAGTTAAAACTTCATTGGCTACAGCATTGCCATTTGTTACCGTGGAAGTCCTAAAAAGGACTTTTTTCCCACCGGCATCTTATTCTATACCCAAACAACTACACATTCCTTATAGTCCTTATAAGGACTGGCTTAAAGGGGCGAAGCAATAATGCTTTTCATCTTCCCCGTTATCTGTAGAGGACAGTGTAGGTATAAGGTGTTATTGGGCTATTAAAGCTCTGATCATGGCAGGAGGGTAACAGCAATAGCCGACCCTCAGTTAGAACTTCATTGGCTACAACATTGCCATCCATTACCCTCCAAGAGTATTGGATTGAATGAATCAATCGCCGCATCTCACGGTCGATTGATTCAGTAATCAAACAAACAACTACACAGAGCTAAATAACCATGAATATATAAAAATATACAGGAAAAAATATGGTGTATTGTATTTTCTCCTGTTTGGTGAGAAAATAAAGATATTTGGTTTTATATTGAAAAGTAATATGATCTTTCTTAATGATTACTAAATGATTTTATACTTATTTATATAATGTTTCTAGTATAACAAATGAAAAATATAATTAAAAAAAAAATAGTTCGGGAAAAATCACATTGTTTCAGCATCTTTTTTTTTTTTTTTTAAACTTAAAAGGACGAAGAATAGTGACCCCCTCTATACTTGGGGAGTTTCCAACAAGCCAGCTTTCGGTTGTGCGCAAACACTCGGTTGTTAACCCCTTTTCTTTAAATACGATTAACAGTACGTAGCCAGTTATTTTAATGTGTCACACTACGACAACACCTCTCTTTTCATTCAAATAACTTCAGATCTTTTTAACTCGCTGATGACGACTAGCCGAGCATTTATTTGCGTGTTAAGTAAACAATGCAGCGCCACGCTTGGCAAATACTTGCAGACAATTAGTTTCTCCTGAAATCGACAACCTCGTTCTACATTTTATTTATAATATACTTTGAATTTTTCACGAAAATATTTATTAAACAGTATAATAAACTATACGAGAAAATAAAGTGTTATAAAAACTATGCATTATGAGCCATTTGGAGTCTCAATCATAATTTTAAAATCAGTGTTTTCTAACAATAACAGAATATATCTGTATATATTTGCACGTAATCATTGACATTAGCCTTTAATTGAACATACACGATACCGTAGCAATAAAAATGGTAATCAATACAAAAATTTTAATCTTTTTTTTTGGGGGGGGGGGGTAGATTTATGTATGAAAGTCAAGATTTAAATAACACACTAAAAACACCTAAAATGATGGGTATTAGCATTCATTAATATATTCGTGTTTTTTTTTTTTTAATTATTGGAGGAAGAGCGAATGTGATATATGAATTTGTAATATTATGTTATTGTAAGTGTTTTCGGCTAGGATAAAATGTGTGGTGGAATTTTTGGATGATGCCTGGAACTCTTTGGCACCATCTCTCACCTTTCGCGTATTTTTTTTTGGGGGGGGGGAGAGTCTATTCTGGAGATTTTCTTATTCGGTGTGCAACCCAAATATTATTCTCTATTAGTTTGTTTGCCACTAATATATACGTGATTTCGAAGTTAAGTTCTAAACTGAACCACGTGTAGGTTCTTTAATCATTTTAAAAATTAAAAACGAGATAATTCGAGATCTTTCACTGTCCATTGATAAGAAGACTAGTTACGAAGTTAACGGGAGTTTTGGAACCTATCTGCAGTAATATATATGGTGATTTACTAGAATTCATGAACGAATGCATACGACAGTCTGGCTTTATTATTTTGTAGGGGTTGAATAATAAAACACCATCGTAATTCCACTCCCCACCTAGACTCAGTATAACCCCCTATCCCCTAGGGAAAATTACAGGGACCGCTTCGCGGCCATCATAGAAGTTCTGCGACTATAACAGGGTACGAAACATTCGTGATCGCCGGGGACTTAACAGGTACAAGGCCGCCACGGAGCCTATTTGCAGATACCCCCACAAAAGTTTTCTTACACCGCAAATTAGTTCTTACCTTGCAAACGACGTTGGAAATAACAACAAATCACGTCTCGCACTGGAACACCGAGCGATTAATGTGAGGACGTGGCTACTGTCTTTACCTCGAACTACACTCGATGCGATAGCGGCCAACTTGTTGCAAATACAACCCTTCTTTACTTACAGAACTCACCGGAACTACGGGAGTGACGACACAATTCCTTCCCACGGCAACGGCGACCGTATTTGTTGCCGGCTGCGCGTGGTCGGACAACATGCGAAGCGGGAAGTTAAACCTTGGACGAGTCTACTAATACCGAAGGGTAAAGATCGCAACGAGGAAGCCCGAGAGCTGTCGAACACTGTTATAACGCAGTCCGTAAACACGCGTCTCTACGGCTGCTGAAATAGGTCTCGTTACTAGCTGCCCAAAATGCTCCGCCCTTTACCCAACAGTTACGTAACTAATACTTCACAAAACTCTTGCTAAAGCTCTTTTTTTTTTCGTTCTTGCAGATGAGGGTTTTTACATGCATGAAAACATAACGCTGACACGTCTTGAATCAGTAACCAGGATCATGATCGCTGATAGGTGATGCATCTCAGCGTTGTAGCTACTTTCCAATCTGTCAAACCAAACAATCTATGCCAAATTAAAAAAAAAAAAAAAAAAAAAAAAAAACTTTCAAATATATCGTTAAGAACGATATATAAAGATGAAACTATTAAAAGAAAACTAAACAAACCTATTTAAAAATAAAATATTTTTATGAAACAAAACATTTAAAAAATACTAATTATAAATGTAAAATAGATTTATATTTAAAAACAAATGTATGTAATGTTATGTCATAAAATATGAATTATTTAAATAACCCAAATTATAGTACAAATATACCGGAGCTTAGCTGTTGAATTCAAATTATTCATAAATTTTAAATAAATATATTATATTATAAAATAATAACTCAAAAAAACTACCGTAAATAAATTGACAATTGACATTTATGTCTTTAGGGGGTGAAGCAAGATGCTTTTCATATTCTCCGCTATCCGTTGCCGTTACAACGAGGATAGAATTTATGAGCAGTTTGCTCGCCCTGAATGGGCATGGAGATTATGCATCGCAGCAGGAAGTTAGAATGACTTTTGGTCTTCTATATTTGAACATATCCGTAGCCTCGTATGCTACAACTTGCTGCACTAGGTCATTGGGGTGTATGGACGTCTTTAGGAAGAACTAGTTGTGAGAGGAGTTTTTCTAAATAAAACTGATTAAGAATTACCTACATTACTATGAAATGGACTTCGACAATGTCATCGACGAATTTGCTAATAGAAAAGCAAGAAAAATAACATTTTGGAATGTTGAAATTAAAGTTTTACTTCAAAAATAAACATAGTGTTTTAATTTATTTCCCTATACGTCGTTTTGACATTTTGTAGTATTTTTGGTGTGTATTGAAAGGGGCGGCAAACTCAGGATCGCCCCAGGCGTGCAACAGCTCTAGCTACGCCACTGGGTAGGTGACGATAGGACGAATCGTCATCTGGTATAGGTGCAATTTGATTACGTACTTAGCTCTCCATTTCTATTTATTAGCGGATAGATCTGAGCGATGGCTTTAGATGCCTTTGCGCACATAGACTTGATGTGTTGGTTGAAAGTTGCTTTTTGCCGAGAATTACACCCAGGTATTTTGTTTCTGTTAGCCAAGGAATTTTAGTATTAAATAGTAATACGTCTCCTGCAGGAGATATTGGCCTTTTCGAGAAAAGAATGGCTGAGTTTTTTTTTTTTTTTTTTTGGGGGGGGGGGGGTTGACTTCCAATCTCCATTTGGAGAACCAACCCTCTAACTTTAGAAGGTTTTCTTGAAGCTTTCTGGTAATGTAAATTTTGATGCTGTCTGAGGGTCTAAGATGAGTTTCAGTGATTAGTATAATATCTGGTTGGTATCTGTATGTGAAATCTTGTAGCTCCAGAATTTTGTTCCTTAAGCCGTTTGCATTCCATGCAATGATCTGAAGGGAAGCTGGAATGAGTTTGTTTTTATTTATTTATGATTGTTGTAAGGATGGCCTGTGTTTCCTGTAGGAATCTTTTAGTGGAAGTTGCTGAAGGGTTAGACAGGCTGAAATCTTGTAGCATGTTAGCTAGAGAGGCCGTAATAACTGCTATCAAATTAGTAGGTGCTGTTGGCTGATTTTGTTCTGATGTTGGTTTGTTTGTGCGGGCAACATCAGCATAACTTCTTGTTTGCCATTGGCTTCCACTGTCTTTGAAGGTTACCGACTGTTGCTGCCGAGTCTCAGGCTGTGGAGCGGGGACCTCGGGTGTTCTTTAACTAGAGGAAGAGGGCGGTTTAGTTGTCTCCATCCATCTGTTCTTTGGATGTTGAGTACATCCCTTGTAGTTCGCTGGATGAAGGCCACCACAGTTGGCACATTTAGCTGAGGTAGTGTTTGGCTTTGTGCTGGTTCGTGGGGTGGTTTTTAGCACATTTCAGGCATTTGTACTCTGCCTTGCAGAGCCTTTGAGCATGGCCAAATTTTTGGCATCTATGGTATTGACAAGTAGATGCCCTTTTACGGAGTGGCTCTGATCGAGAGTCCACAGACTGATGTTAGATCATAGATATTCTTATAGGCTTTGTGAATTTCAACTAAGACCAGAGGCATAGGTGTTTTGTCCGCTCTAGTCATTCTGCTGATCTTAATAGGTGGCAGAGGTCGGCCTCAATTTCATCTGTAGTTATATCCTCCGTGACACCCCGCAGTACCACCTTCAGATTTTTCTCCGAACCAAGAGAACAGGTGTGGTATTGAATATTGCTAGAATCTAACACTTTGGTTAGTTTCCTGTAGTCTGTCACGGTAGCCGACTGAATTTTTATACCATCATCCGTGTTCTTGGTAAAGAGATACTGTATCTCTGAGTTTATCATGGTGGACCTTAAGTGTGTCCATCTTTTCTTTTCCAGGAGGACTATCGGTGGAACCCTCTCTTTCGTGGCGGTCGAGGGATTGGAACTGAGAGTATCCTCATCCATAGCAAAATCTATGGAGGTTCTGTGTCAATGGTTTTGCGCTTCTTGCGCACACGTACGTCTTCAAAGTCTGGGGGAGACTGCAACTTAGTAATGAGCTCCTCACTTGTATCGTCTGAGTTATCTTCTGTGACTGCAGAGGGTGGGAATGAGTCAAAAAGTTTAACTTTTCCCGGCCAGCCATCACTCAGCAGTTTTCCCAATCTGAGGAATTCATTATAAACCTCCTCAAAAATGGTCTCGTTTAGAGGTTTTTCCATGTAATGAAGCGTTCGAGCAAATTACAATAATCCTGTGGATTGGATCCACTAGCAAATCCAGTAAACAAGGTCAAGTGTCTACCAGCAGTACGGTATATAATTTAGTATCCCCTGTGATTAGGCTTAGAAGATGGTTTCCGATGGAACTAAAGATTTGGAAATTAAAGTATTTACTCACCTGCAACTGACAAAAACTTTTCGTGATCAAAATGCTTGATCAACACATGTGAACATAAAGCATAAATCGCTAAAAACATTATCAATCAGATTTGCAATTCACCGTCAATAATACATGAAACTAACACGTGAGCCGCCATCTTTTATTTTTTTAAAAAATTTTTTTTTGACTAAAAAAAAAAATCTTGTAAATTACTTATAAATTATAATATATATATTTATAATTGGTGTACTTTTAATTTTAAGTTAAACTAAAAAAAAGTAAATTGTCAGGCAAAAAAGATTCAATTTATTTTACACAGTATAATATTTTATTTACTTTTATAAAGGAAACACGAACTTATTGGACATCTAAAGACATGGAGCAATAAATTATTACTTTAGATTATCTCTTTTTTGCAACACGAAATTCGAGAGCATTGCGTTTCGAAAATTGTAACGGAAAATTATATGCAACGATTTTCACATGTTGTTATAATCAAAGAAGGAAGAGCAATTAGGTAAGCAGAATAACAAAATCCCCTTACTTCCGCTGATTGCCAACAAATTTATCTGAAGTATTGCGGATGTAGGTGTAAGTGAAAGACTTAGGCCACGATGTTACATTGTTTATTTCCTGCACATGCACCTAGTGAGTAAAATATTAACTATCCGGAGTTATGTTTTTTTGTAAGTAGCCTTAAAAATGCTTTTACAATGACGGTTTCTGTATAAGTACATATACAAACTCCCATTTATTATTATTATTATTATTATTATTATTATTATTATTATTATTATTATTATTATTATTACGTGACACCTCCAAGGAGACCAAGGACGCAGAGTTTCTCTTCTCTTCAACAGCTAGGTTTATACTTCGGCTTAGGATTTCTTGTATATACGTACACGTACATCAGGCGAACTCGAATATCAGGTATGTGCACCTTTGCTTTGTCCTGCACCTTTTGAGGAAGGCTTTCCATCAATGTGCGGCTAACATCAGGTGGAATTTGTCTCCATTCCTCCATCAAAGCAACACTGAGTTCAGTGACAGATCGAGGAAGTGCTGCCCTGGACCTCAATCGCCACTCCAATTCGTCCCCCAGGTGTTCGATGGGGTTGAGTTCAGAACTCTGCACAGTCCAGGACAGTCGTTTAGCACTCATCTCTTCACACCATTCCATAACAGCTGCAGCTTTGTGGCATGGGGGCATTGTGGTCTTGATAGTAACATGGGTCCGTTTCCTAAAAACTCCACAATGTAGGCAGCACCTGGTTATTCAGAGCATTAAGGTATTGAGCCTTCATGGAACGATGGACAACGACCAGTGGTCCCACTCCAAACCAGCTGAATGCACCCCATACCATTACTCCTCCACCACCAAACTTCACTGTGGGTACAACACACTGTGGTAACAAGCGTTCGACAGGCTGCCTCCACACCCACATCCTGCAATCAGAATGGAAACAGGCGAACTTTGATTTATCACTCCAGAGTACAATTTTCCACTGGTCAGTTGTCCAGTTCACACGCTCTTTGCGCCAGGTCAGACGAGGCGCCTTGTTCTTGTTGTGATGTTCGGCTTGTGTGCCGCTGCTCTTCAGTGAAACCCAGTAAATAAAGTTCTTTTCGTACACTATTAGTGCTCACCATTGTGTTACTGGCGCTCTGGAACTAATCACTGAAAATACTGGTTTTTGCCTGCCCCTCATTTTAACATCCTCCTTCCTGTTCCTGTCACATTTGTGGCCGCCGCCTTGGGTGTTTTCCTGCACTAGTGATGCCAGAACGTCTGCATTTGTTGATCACATCGTCAACCGTTGATTTTGGATGCTCCATTTGAGGGATTAATGGCACGCATTGACATGACACCAATGTGACGCCCCACAATGACATCTCTTTCGAAGTTACTGAGTTCACACCGTGTTGCCATACCACCTATATTCAACTGCTATGATGAAATGCTGCTTCTTACTATCTATCCGCCGGTTATTATGTTACTAACAGGCCTGGAATGTTCCATAACTTCAAATAACAGGGGTGTCCGGAAAATTAATGGTAGATAGTATAAGTTCATGCGAAACATGAAGTAGAAAAACTAGAGGTAGCATATATTATTATCAATAGAAGTAGACTGTAGTAGCAACAGCGGTGGTAGATGAAGAAGATTCGAGAAATTCTATAGAACTTTAAAAAAAAAAAAGAAAGAAAATCTTCTGAAGGGATCTTTAGTATGCAACTCTGTCGGGATTTTAATGTCTTTCTCTTAGAGATTCTTTCATATCAGCGAAGACATCGTATCAGGAAAGTAAGACAAATGCTTCAAGTAGTTCCATTAGATGTTTGACCAATTTCTTTGTATCAATTCGTCGCGCGTTGTCAAGCAATATAATGCGTATGGGCAGAGTGTTTAGAAGATTCTCTCTCCGTTTGCATCGCAAACGGAGAGACACATTCACAAGCCCATCGGCTTGTGAATGTGTTTGTGGTTTGCTGTTCTACAATTGCATTTGTGGAACAGCAGACCAAAGATGAACATCCCGAGGATTATAATAACAAATAGGCAATCATCTTTACGTTTCTTACTTGATCACTGGTGGTTTTCTGTTACGCAGATGGCATCACTCATTGCTTTCTCATTCTGCAAGAGTTGATTTGTGCTTTCTAACTACTTTACGTAAAATCCGAGATGGAGATTTCATTATTGAGTCACTTTTGTTCCTCATAAAAGTGTTGAGAGAGCCGGCGAACTGTGGTTCGTTTATATGCAGCAGACCCGTCAACACATGAATCATTCTTTCGTTCTACTGTCTACTTCCAGACGCAGCAGTTTGTGATATCCAACAGGAAATTGCCAGTAGGATTCAAAACAGTGCGACTTTGGAAGTTGTCATCCCGTTCCTCAATGATAAGCAATTATCTCATTGCTTATCTCAATGATAAGCAATTATCATTGAGGAACAAGATTTTGTTCCTCAATGAGATATAGTATCTGAACTAAAATGAAATAAAAATGAGATATAGTATCTGAACAGAATTGACGCCGATATTTAAAAAGATCTCCCGCATGTTTAAAAAAAAAAAAACTTCTGTGCAACCATCTCAATAGTGAAGATGATGTGCGGATGTAAACAGACAGATATGTTGATTTCAGAGAGAAACAATAAATTGGATCAGGCTTCAAATGCCTTTTTAACCACAACTAATTAAAAAGGCTTCAGAACATTAATAATCAGTTGTGATTTTAATCACAACTTTCGTGTGAAATTGCGAAGTGTATAAATGTATACAGTGACCCTAAGAAAGCTATTCTACTCTACCTACTTGACTCTGCTCTGTTATCTATGATTTAATGTTAAGTCTGTAATTCATCACCAGGGTGTAGAAAATTCCCCGTTTCACTGAAAACTAAAAGATGCCTCTTATTTCGTAATTTTTATTTGGAGATCGCTTCTACAAAAGCAATACGCTAGTGAATATTAACATGCAAAATAAAAATAAAAAAATAAATAAAAATTTAAAAAAATTTTGTTGTTGTTTTTCTTATTATATTTTTATATAAATTGTTTACCTGTGACTTTGCTGCGCTTTCGCCACACCCTAATTGTGGCATTTTCAGCCATCGTCCAACAATAATAAACGCAGGTGTGTCCTGAGTTTATTACTGTTGGATGGCATATCCACAGAGAAGGACATTACAGTAAACATGTTGTTCAGAAATAAAAATGAGATTAGTATCTGAACAGAATTGACGCCCATTTCATATTTAAAAAGATCGCCCGCATGTTTACAAATACGTCATCGTGTCATGAAACACGGAACTTATCTATTCGTTAGCATTGTCGGTAGTTTTCTATTATTGATAAAACAGTGATATCGACAGTTACTATTTATTTCGAAATGTCATCTTTATCCTTGTTTTTCTGATATGCGATGGTGCGACATGCCATAATCTTAGTTTCTTTCATGGACAAGAAACTAGGATGATGGGACGATCCTAGCTTGTTGCAAAGCTCTTTCATAAGCTTCGCCCTCGCATACAGGACAAGAAACTCAAAAAATAATGGAAATGTAGTGTGAAGTAATTGAGATGAGAACAGTTAAGTGGTATCTTGATTGGACAATATCAGACTTACTGATGAAAATATATTTAGATTTTCATCAACCAACTCTCCCAACGTACATTTGTGTGTGTGTGTGTGTGTGTGTGTGTGTGTGTGTGTGTGTGTGTGTGTGTGTGTGTGTGTGTGTGTGTGTGTGTGTGTGTGTGTGTGTGTGTGTGTGTGTGTGTGTGTGTGTGTGTGTGTTAAAAATACCAAAAAATTTTATTCTTGGTTTTAATCCTTTACTCAAGTAAGCAAAACAAAGTTTTGCGCGTGAAATATAGAGGCTAATGACTTCATATCATTATGGGATACACACTTGCCTTAGTGTGTATCCCATAATGCAAAGCACACACACCCTTTGGGACGCGTATAATCCAATGCATAATGGGAAAGGCCACTACCCAAACTAGTTTCCAACTTTATAGAGGTCTCATCAGTGGGAGCCAGATCCGGGAAGGATACCAAGGTTGAAGTAATGCAAAAGTCATGTATATCTCATATACATCTTTCTCTCATCCAGGAATTTTTATTAATCAGGTCAAGCACTTTTTGTCTACTTGTGTATGAGATATATATATGACTTCTGCATTACTTCAACCCTGGTATCCCTCCCGGGTCTGCCTCCCACAGATGAGACCTCAATAAAGGTTGAAACTGGTCTGGGTAGTGGTCCTTCCCATTATGTATAGCATTATACACACCCGAAATGGAGCGTGCTTTGCATTATAGGATATACACCAAGGCAAGTGATATGAAGTCATTAGCCTCTATATACAAGTAGCTTAGGGGTGAGTATATTTCACTCGCAAAACTTTGTTTTGCTTACTTGGGTAAAGGATTAAAACCAAGTATAAAAATTTCTTGGTACCTTTAACGTATTATACGTTATTTAATATATTATTTAATATTTAATATATAATTATTAACATATTATTATTATTTGTCACCTCCAGCGAGTCCAAAGACTCATCGAGGGAGGGCATCTACTCTACAGCACTGCTTCCACCACTCACAATCCACCAATTGACCGTAACTACACCAACGCCATCTACCGCTGACCGTCACCACTAGTATTTCCACAGACAATCACAAACATCCATGCCCACGGCGGGATTCGAACCCGCAGCTTCTTGACTGGAGAGCGGACATGATAACCACTCGGCCAGCCAGCCTGGCGCGCACGCACACGCACACACGCACACACACACACACACACACACACACACACACACACACACACACACACACACACACACACACACACACACACACACACGGTATGGAGATATATTTATAATATTTATTGACTGAATTCCGAGGATTAAAAAACAAATTAATTTCATCTAACACACAACATGTTTCGTCGGAATGCGGACTTCTTCAGGAGTGAGAACATTAAAAGCAAACACAAAAAAACACCGTAAAGAAACATTGTACACTACAATAACAGACTACGAATGAAATTAAGTTTGAACTGAAGCTACAGTCCTGGCTAAAGTTCTATTGTTAGGCATATGCGAGCCTGTATCTGATAGCAGAGCTATGTGAGTCTGGCAAAGTATAACTAAGGTTGCTGTTTTTGTGACAAGAGCGTGGGATAATTTCTTTGGATTCAACTATGCGGCGTTCTACTTCAGCGTGGTTGTATTCCGGTGTATTTCGTGAACACAAATAACGAAGTGGCGGCCTTCGTTATTTGTGTTCACTGAGAACAGGACATGGCTTGAGAGGGCGCTTGCTCTGGTTCTACTATAAGCGATGTCTCTCTGATGTTCTTCGAGATGCAGGAGGAGGGACTTCAGTTTGGCCATAATATGGCTTCCCACATTCACATATGATTTTATATACACCTAGAAAGTGAAGATGGTTTTGAGCCTGTTTTGGTTAGCTTAGAATTGAATAAGTTCAGGAAGAGTGAAAAAGTACGTTTTAATATTAATTTTTTTCGAAATTCATCTTAGTTTCCTGGAGAGCGAGCTGATATAACCTAATAAAGGTAAAGAGATATAACCCTTGGGGTTGTCCTGTGTCTCTGTGTTGTTTTGAGGACGGCGGTATAGTTGTTTATTGATGGTTTTTGAAGAGTAGCCATTATTTGCGAAGGCTCCTCCTCACCTGACAACACAGACCTGACACCATGAGCCAGATTGAAGATAATACCTAACTTCTGTGCTGGACAGCGGTGTGAGGATGCATGCAGGTATCTATCCGTGTGCGTTGATTTTCTGAAGATCGAGATTTTTAAGGAGTCAAACAACTTAGTAAGTTTGATGTCTAGAAACGGCAGAGATCCTTTAAGGAGGACGCTAGATATTTTGATAACTTATATATTTAAATTGAATGACTAGAAAACTTTTTTTTTTAAAAAAAAAAGGTTTATCAGCACAACTAGTTTCAGCTTGCATCAGCCTTCTTCAGGTGCACATTAAAAAAAGAAATAACCAGTAAAACAGAGAAAATAATTGTAAACATCACGGAAAGTTAGTGTATATGTGTTCAACGTTGAAACGTTGAAGTCTGCGCATTCAAAACTATTCTCTCGTTGGCTTCATTGTTGGGCGTGTGCATGCGTATAGCATCTCGCGAACGCCAGTATTAGATCGTAGCACAATGACAGTCTGAAAGGTTGTAACTCAGGTTGTTGTTGATGTTTATTTTTCAGTTATTTCCATGTTAATACTTGATAGATATTGCTCGTCATAAGTTTTTCTTGAGATATAGATTTCGCGCAATGGAATTTCTTAAATGCTTTTATTGTTCAGAGATCGATGAGAATCACGTGACTGTTCCGATACAGAGGTCATTATTACCTGGATGGTTATTGGTACCTCATAAAACCAAATATTATAATGTTCAACAAAGTGTATTCTCAAAAGATCTTATGCTTGAATTTCATTTTTTTTTTTTTACAATTTTTTCCCCCTTAAAAATAATGTCTTACCTCAGAGGTCGATGGTTTTCTTCTGTCGAAGAGGTCAAGGACTGCTGAGAATGACATTCAAAGGTCGGGAGGGGTAAAAAACACTCTTCTTTTAAGAATCTCTACATTTTTGAAGGAAAAAAAAAAGTTTGAATGTGAATGCCAAGGTAAGGAATGTGAAAGAAGACGACCATGTTGTCGTGAATGATGAAGACTAATTCGTATTGAGGGAAAAAACTTGTCAAGCGTTCGCTAAAAAAAAAAAAAAAAGAAAAGAAAAAAGCAGTTATTTGAACTAACATATCGTTGAATAGTGCTTTATTTCCCCCCCCCCATCTGATTGTCATTCCCTGCTTGCTTTAGGCAATCTGAAAAACAACTGAAAAGTACTCAAGCAGCAGTTTTTGTAAGAACTGTTGCAGTTGCGTTTTTTATACAAAAACACTTGTTTCATCTGTTTTTATTAGTGTCGTCAAAAAATAAAAATAATAGTTTTATTTGACAAAGTTTTAAATTTTGTCAAGTAAAATAAATTTAAAAAATACGTTATAAATCTATAGTACATTCGTAAACCTCGATAGGCTGAGGCCTTTTTTTCTATTTTTGTTTCTATATTTTTTGTATTTTTATATAATCTGGAAACCATACTCTACAGGCCAAAAATGGAACTTTTCATGGCACTTCAGGAAGGCAAATAAGCAAGGTGATGGTTTCAACGAGTGAAGAAAATCATCTACCACCTAAAGATACTCGCAGACATCCATCAAAGTGGAATTTTGACACATTCTTACTCTAATTATAGCAAAACGTGTGAGGTTCATGATATGGATACAGCTGCAGTATCTAATGTGAAATATGGATTAGAAGTTTGTTACCGAATCTAAAATTTTAGTTCTTCATATTCAACTGAGATATAAATTTGATAAAATCAGTACATTTCTTCTCAAACTTGATTTTTATGAAAAGTGTGGTTTCATAAAAAAAACTTCTGATTTCAGCATACTTGCGAATGGTTAATTTCGCTGCTCTGACAGCCTTTAATAAGAACGACTTGCTATCCAAGTCGTCAGCAGTTTACGTAGACTCTTACGTCACTATTAACAGACTTACACGTAACCAATGCCAGTCATTTAGACGTATCGAATGTTATCAGTGTGAATTATTACAATCAAATATGCCTCATAGTAATAAGTGACACGATTACAATTTTTTTGGTAGACAAAAACTACGAGGTATGTATGATAATTCTTTCTTTCTTTCTTTTTTTTTTTTTTGTACTGTTTTGCAACTCTAAGAAAAAATTCGTATTTACTGTACAGCAAAATTAAATGTAGACATAAACAAATGCAACATTATAACAAATATGTTGCAAGCAAAGTGGACCGTTCATATTTGGGACAGTTTAGTTCAAGTGTTTAGGGCAGTAATGTCATATTCGAATAACGACTTATCTTTCGATGAATCTGATTCCAGGAAAATTAATTATATAATTATAATAATAATTTGAATTTTAACAGTACATATTACATTTCATTTTACATAATTTGCCGGCTTTGTTGGTCGAGTGATTAGCGTATCCGCTTTACAGCCAAAAGGCTGTGGGTTCGAATCTCGCCGTGGGCATGGACGTTTGTGATTGTCTGTGAAAATACTAGTGGTGGTGACGTGCAGTAGATGGCGTTGGTGCACTTGGTGGATTGCGAGCTGTAGAGTGGATGCTCTCCCTTGATGAGTCTTTGGACTTCCTGGAGGTGTCACGTAATAATAATAAGTAAAACTATATTTTCAATATAGAATTATTCGTAGAACAATATTTGTTGTTTCGAATTAGCTATAGCAGTTATAATTTAATCTGTGTAGGATTCATTATTTGTCGACCTTTTGTTTCATCACTTATGCCGTGTATATGGAAAGTTGTTTTGGAACTGCGGTCCACTCAGCATGTCAAAGTCAATATTTTTATGCGCTCTGAAAGTGTTTTATCACATTATTTTTCGCTTTCAAGTAAATTTCATTAGCGGATAACACGCCGACCATAATAGACCTTCAATGCAAATAAATACGGTGTTTATTCGACATAATTTAATTTCAGGAGTTTTCCGTAACTCATTAATATGTGAAAACACTTAGGGAATTGTCGTTTTCATAAGCAAGCAAAATTTCTACAAAATAAATGTCAGAAATTTGAAAATAAATATGTCCTTTTCTTAGGATGATAACATATTATTTAAATCAGATTTTTTTTTTTTTTTTTTTTTTTGAGTGCGAATATTTGGTTAAATCAATAATTTCGTATCCAGATCATGGAAAGTCAAATTATGTATGCCAATAGCACAAATTAATTCTTCTGAATCTTGATTTTATGGCGGGATATGACGTAATGCTCAGTGAAATCTACAGGTAAAGAGGAAATGAAATATACAAGAAGCAAGCATGAAATAAACAAATGGCATTGTTAAGTTAGTGCCGTGTTTATCTCCCAGTTCTCTCTAATTGCACTAAAGAAAATTACACATGTCTAATTACACATGTTGAGAAATATATTACACAGACAGCAAATATCTCTGTATTTTATTCAGTGGTACAATAAAACTACTCGTTTTCCTTGCATCTGCAATATAGTGGCAGTTGGGGAGGGCATGTTTTTTACTGTGGGAAGCGAGTTATCGCCCCGACTTGAATGTGGTTAAACTTTATTTTCGTGTGCGATGTATATGCAAAACTTTAAAAAATTTTTCTCGTAAAATAAAATCCGGGGTGCGAGTGATACGCGAGGGGGAGTTATATTCAAGTAAATACGGTATTTCTGCTTTATTATAAAAAGCAACCATCTTTTTTTTTTTTCATCTTTCCTTGAGGCATCGTGGGCCGCAAGAAATTGCTTCGGGGTTCGCCAGTTTGACACCCCTGCTTTGACGTCTACCTTATTCATCACTGGTTGTTGAATTCATGGCTACTCACACTTTCACAAGTTTGAATGCGAGAAATAACAAACAACTTGCTATCATTTCGTATTCCTAAACCCAGTGGCGGCTCGTGCATAGGCATTGAGGAACTACAGCACCCCCAATTTTTCTCGATACATAGATATATTTATTAATTTACTTATATTTGCTTGTAATATTTAATTTTATCATCTACAATTATATACAATTCTCTTATTTTGTATAAAAAATAATAAAAATCCAACTTGTAGCACTTAGCAGGGCGCTAGCAGCACTCTGTTTACGACAGTGTCCTATTGCTACGCGCTCAAGCATATGCACGTCATAGTGAGATGCGAGCTATTAGCGCAATGCGGCACTGTCCATTGCGCAGTTCCACTGTTATTTATATGCAGTTTGCACCAGTAGTAGAGTGTTCGTAGTGCTTATCGTGTTTACTCCGTCTCTTTAAATATTTGGACATTACAATTAAAAACATAACATTTGTTATACTTTTTATTTTAGAACATTATTGGGGTTATGATAATGGATTTTATTTTTAAGTAATTTTGAATTATACCAAACTGTATAATTTTATCGATAATAAACAATATTGTTTCATGTTTAATTTTTTTTAATTTTTACCATAATTTTGATATTTTATCCAAACACGTATACACAAGTACTTATAGTGTGTATGTATATTTCGAAAGTTGCAGTACTTCCACGATTTCAAACCACGAGCCTCCACTGCTTGTGACAAAGCTTATCTTAAGAACTGGCTAAAAAACCCCTCAAAACTAGAAAACGTTCCCTGGTCAACGATTGGGATAAAAAAACTTTGAAATATTAAAATTAATTTAATGATTGATTAAATTAAAATATCCAGAACTCGACATATCCCCATATTTTTGCAGTCACGATCAAGGACACACATGCGTCAATACAGTAACAACCATAGCTGTAAATTCAAGTCTTATAAAACACGTGATTTCCAAGGATGAATAAAACTATTGCACAGTGAGCGACATGAGAAACGACGACAGCGGATAGCTTTGAATAATTCCAGGTGTTAATCTACGATCAGAACATCCGGCAAGAATCAAAGATTTAGATCGTTGTCTAAGGCAACTGCTCCAAAGAAATCAATCACACGGAACAGTTCTGTCCATACAAAAGTAAGTACTTAATAGTTAACTAATTCAGTTAATAGTTAACTAAAAAAATATCTTTAAACTTATACAGAAACTTACTTTTAAGATTTTGGATTAAAAGGACTCAACGTGTTTTGCTAACACAGTAAATCACGACAGTCGTATCCATGACGGTACTTTTGAATCAAAAAGTAAAATGTTGCACTGTCTGGAAAAGGAACAACATTACACTGCGAAAGGCACGTTGCTTATTTTGCATTTAAAGTCAACATGTAAACGGTTAGCAAATGCAGATGGCTGCAAAAGAATCTATCAGCGAGGCTATGTGCGATGGTGGGATCTGGCAAATGTATCTTTTTTTTTTTTTTTTTTGCGAAGTGTGAGTTCAAGGTGAATGTTCGCTAACTTTTACTCTTCTTGCCAAAGGACGGCATCGAGAATCGATGAAGAGAGCTTTAACGTTCGTCATTGACTTTTTTTTAATTTGAGTGAAGGTTAAAGAGGCTCAAGTCCAAAATAGCTCGGAGACAGAATCAGATTACTTGGTTACTTTTCTAAACATGTAACTTTAAAGTGCAGCATTTCTCCACACACACACACACACACACTGATTTTCTACTTCGTTCATTTCAGTATCTCCAATTAGTCTTTGATTTTTTAAATATTTCTCTTATATGTTAATAAGTATAAAACAAATGAATATAATTTTTATTGGATTTTTTTTTTAAGTATCATCGTTTGGATATCCGCTAATCGTACTTTTCGTGATAATTTATTTCTTGTCCTAATTTCCGGTTCAAAACATATGTGATAATTGCTAATAATACCCTACATAATATTGGATCACTTGGCGGTACAAATACCCACATCACGGTCTGCTGGCTTTGCCCTTATTACCCAAATACATAATATAAATGTAAGACAGTTTTTTAAGCAAATTTACATGTATAAATAGACTAATTTAGACTATTCGCTTTTATAAATGATTTATTATTAGTTAGAGAGATTTTAGAGTATTCAAAAATTACGAAAATACTATTTCCGCCTACTTAAAATCATCTCTAGTCTCTTAGTTTATATACATAATCAAAGAACAGATTCATTCTTTGTACAATCTGGGAAGTACTGAGGATTTATACAGTTTCTTTTAGTTTCCAAAGAGTTGGTAAAACGATACTAAGACGATGAATCACTACATCTCTGAATCTTTAACAGTAGCTAAATGTGAAAAGATCGACTCAGGAGACAAAAGTAAGTCATGAGGAGATATTTTCATTTCAAGAAATAATTATACATCGGATACTCGATACGCTTAGATTAACCATATAGGGGAGATGATTTTTTGCCTAGTGTAAGACTACCACCCTACTTATTGGAGGGTTGAAGTGGATTCAAAAACATACGATGTTTGGTCTCAACAGAAAGTTCAGGGTTACATATTGCTGTCGGTGGGATATACACCATTTTGACCACAACATTTTAACCGAGAATTTAAGCTTTAGTAAATTGAATTCGCGATTTGTTCCCCACAAGTTGACCGACGACCAAAAAACGTATCGAATTGAACACTGCAAGGACCTCATTAAAACCGCTCGTAAGGACTCAACTTCCTTGAAACGATCGTTACTGGTGACGAAACGTGAAGTTTTGAGTATGAGCCCGAAACAAAGCGCCAGAGTGCTGAGTGGAGACCACCAGAAGAGGGGCATCCGAAAAAAAGTCGCTTGGAAAAGTCAAAAATAAAGACAATGCTGATTTGTTTCTACGATTCCAAGGGCGTTATCCAAAAGAATTCATTCAGCCTGGCCAAACGGTCAATGGTGAGTTTTATCTCCAAGTTTTGAAGCGATTGATAGCGAGAATTCGTCGCGTACGGCATGAATATCGTGATGCAGGCAGCTGGTCACTTTTGCACGATAATGCACCATCTCATCGTTCGGAGATTGGAAGACAGTTTGTGAGCAAAAACCAAGTTTGTGTGTTGGATCACTTGCAGTATTCACCTGATTTAGCACCCTGTGACTTCTTTCTCTTCCCTCGACTTCATTTGCCGATGAAAGGAAAGCGATACGACGCCATCGAAAACGTTCAAGGGGCAGTAACCACGACCCTCAACAATATCCCAAAAATCAATACACTAAATAACTCATTTAACGAATTAAATGATCGTGCCAAACGCTGTATCGAAGCTGAGGGAGAGTATATTGATTGAAATAAATGATTTGACCAATTATAATTGGCCTGTGTTTTATTTTCTATCTAAAGTTTGGTTTCTTTTTGTACAGAGGGTGTATACTTGTGGAAGGTCATTCTCATATAATGATCATATCACTGATAGCCGTAATTCGGGAGTCTGAAAATTGTTTTGTGAGTAACCAATACCAACAGCACACGGAGATATCTCGGTTCATGGTAACATAGGTGTATTAGACGTGGGATGATTCAAATACTTTTGCATTCTCTTGTTGCTGAATTCAGCATGTAATTAATAATTAAAAATATCAATAATAGAAGAATACGCCACACAATATGCAGGATGATTTCCGGCTATGCTATTCGACTGATGATATCTTCTATGCTTTTATTTTGCACTGCGAAACTAAAACTACTACTGCTGTTCTGGTTGAGCGACTGATGTAAATGAAGAAAATATAATGCATCTACTTAAAATACATACACTGCATGGTTATAAATGCATGCTACGTGTTTTGTTAGTCAGAGGTTCTTAAGGTCCGAGTTGGCGATAGTGTAAGCAGGTTTTGCAAGACAGCGTGCGATGTCCATTCGTAATAATTGATGCCAATTTACTGTCATTATAGAATGTTTAAAGTATGTCAAGAAGCGAGCAATCAGAAAACTATGACGTCATTCATGAATAGCCAACCTTTCTCTTCGCATTCTTCATGCACTCTGTCAGAGAAACCGTAAAAAAAAATACAATAAGACAGAGGAATGTTGAATAAACGATCTCTTTAGATAAGATGAATTCAATGTCAATTAAAGGACATGAAATATTCTCCGTAATATAAGGGGGACCAGAAAGTAATCAATTTTTTGAACTACATTTTTAATATAAATTTTATTAAAGAACAAATTAACATGATTCAATTCTATAATCGCCATCCTTAATTATAACCTTATTCCAACGATCTACTAAGTTTAGAATTCCTTTTTTGAAAAAAAGTTTTTTTCTTTGGTGGTAAAAAAATGATATCAAACTCCTTTGGACATCATCTTGCGAACGGAAGGTTTTATTTCTTATGCTGTGTTCTAAGGCCCAGAATAAGTAGTTACTAGGGGCAATATCCGGCGAATATAGAGGATGTCGTAGACGTTCCCATCCTAACTGCCTAGTTTTTTCTTACGTCATTCTTGCAGAATGTGGTTTTGCATTATCTTGCTGCAAAATTACCCCTTTTTGATTGACACGCGCAGGACGTTTGATTAACAATGCTTGATGTAATCGCTCTAATTATTCATAGTAGATGGCTGCTGTGATAGTCTTACCTTGTTCCATGAGTTCGTAATGAATAATTCCGTGAATATCCCACCAAACGCACAACAGAACCTTTTGTAGATGAAGTCCATCTTTAGTGTTGAAATTGGAGTTTGATTTGGAGAAAGCCACTGTTTTTTGCGTTTATTATTCTTATACAGCACCCATTTTTCCCCACCAGTTACGACTCGTTCCAAAAAGGGGTCATTTTGTTGTCTGGTCAACAATGAATTGCAAATCGCCCATCTCTGTGCTTTATTGTTTTCTGACAGTTCATGCGGTACCCATACACCCTGTTTAAGAACCTTGAAACTCTTATGTAAGTGCTCTTGGACAGTTGACCATGATGAATTAAGTTTCTCTGCTAATTCTTGTATGGTTTGTTTCGGATCTGATTCAACGAGAGTCTTAAGAGCATCGTCATCTAGAGTAAGAGGTCTTCCAGATCGAGGACAATCAGAGAGATCAAAATTTTTTTCTGCAAATCTCCTAAACCATCGCTGACATTTGTTAACCTTCAATATGTCTCCATAAGTTGAACAAATGATTTTGGTAGCCTCAGTAGCATTCTTTCCTTGGTGAAACAAAAACAGCATACAATGACGTAAATGGTGCTCTTCAACTTTAAAGTCTACCATATTAACAAAAATAATAATCAAAAATAAAAAAAACAGATTTTTAAATAGAAAAGTAATGCTAATATTTAAATAAAAATCAAATTTAATAATTTATGTGTTAATTAAGAAAAAACAATCGGCTAAAAATTACCTATTAAAAATAATTGATTATTTTCCGGTCCCCCTTATAAAACTGGGACAAGAACTTTATTTTATTTTTTTTTTTTTTATAAATTTAATAACAGCGAGATATTCACTTACGAATGCACGATTCTGTGTAATATAAAAAAAGTTGCCTTGATTCAATAATTCAACCAATCACAGAGCAATTAAGATTACCACACTTAACTCCTTGGTTAACACAAAATAATCCAATCAGTCCTTGGAAAAATTTGAATTTTTAAGTTACTAAAGATATTATTTTTGCTAGTGGAAACAGAACCGACGTCGTAAACTACCCTCATAGAGCCCTCATGTGCTATATGTTTAACAACGTTTCGTATGCGTGTTAAAATGAAAAAAAAAAAAAAATCTAAAAGATCTAAAGGACTGCCTGTGTAGCATCTGGTGCTATTTCTTACTCGTTCGAAATATAAACGCAGTGGCAACAGTTACACCAAAGCTGAAAATAATAAGCGAGAGGCATGAATTGCATCAATCCATGATATGCCCCATTTATCGCAATCTGTAAAACCGTACGCATGAACAAATTAAGCTCCATGTTCGTGTGGTTACAAACTGTTCTTCCCAGGAGTACAATTTCTGAGAAACTGAAATTTTATTATAGCGTATAATCAAAAGGTTCCGGGATGTATTCTCTCTCTCTCTCTCTCTCTCTCTCTCTCTCACACACACACACACACACACACACACACACACACATGCTGCAAAATTTTTTGGTGGTTCATCTTCCTAATTATCTAGAAAAATGTAACAGATAACAGCTTTTATTTCACCAATTGTTATTGTATCTGTCAATTAAGGGTTGAATGAATATTTCTTGTTGTTACTGTTGTTGTTCATGAAACGATTTTTGATAGGTAATCCACTAACAACTGATGAAATAACAACTGTTATTTGTTAGATTTTTTGCCAAAAATACTTCACCAATTAATATTCGAGAAAATAAAAAGAATTTTATTTATAAAAACATATGTTAAAATATTTTCTTACGCTTTGATTCTCCATAGAAATCGTAGACTGAACTCCTTTATCGTTAACTAACTTTTTGAAGAGAAATGGGCAGCCAGCCTCCCTTCTGCTTTCACTGATAGTGAGTTCAGACTATCAACGAATCAAGGCTTTCGAGGAAGAAAAAGAGAGAAAAGGAACGACAAATAATTGCTTCCATCTCCTGGAGTTAAATCCTAACATTTACATTACTGTCTATGATAGTGTGATTTCTAAGAGAGACTTTTAAGACGTAGAGTAAAAAGTTCAAATTTTCGGGAGACAAAAAAAAAAAAATTGCCTGTTCAAACATCGACTAACTCAGGAACTAGGAAAAATTCCTCTAGTTGGAGGTTGTAATCGAACCCATAATAATCTTTCTTAAAGCAGGGTAGCGTTATGGAAGCAAACGCCATTTCCAAAACTACAAAAGAAAAAATATATATTATATTTTTTTTACATATATACTATATATAGCATACATGTAAAATAATTCTTTATCACTTTACTATTCTCTATAGATTATTATAAAGGAAATATATGTAATAAAGATTGATTTTGGAGGAAGCTCTTACCATAAAACAACAACAAAAAAATTCTCTAACATAATATGGCGTGCGCATATAGATTGCAGCCTCTCGAAGAGTTCCTATTATATATATATATAACAAAGTTATATATATTATATAACTTGATTATATAACTTATATAACCAAGTTATATAAGTTATACATAACCAAGTTATATATATACAGGGTGTCCCAAAATTCACGCAAGAAGTAATTTTGATAGAAAACACAGGTTTTTAATTAAAAATTGTAATTTCTTATTGATTCATTAAGTATACAGTATAGGGTTATGCATGGAATAGCATATCGGGTAAATGGTCTCCACGGCTTTGCTGGCACATACGCACTCTTTTGTCGAAATTTTCCATGACCGTTTTGCATAAATGTGGCTGAATTTCGTTGATACAGCGCTCAATTTCCTCTTTCGAGGCGTGGGTGGTGGTGGGCTTGTTGGCATAAACCTTAGACTTCAAAAAAACCCAAAGAAAAAAGTCCAACGATGTTAAGTCACATAATCTGGGCGGCCAATTCTGATCACCAAAACGGGAAATTACACAACCAGGAAATGACTCATGCAGTAATTGAATTGTTTCTCGGGCTGTATGGTATGTGGCACCGTCTTGTTGAAACCACATGTCGTCCACATCCATATCTTGCAATTTAGGCACAAAAAACTGGATTATCATGTCGCGATAGCGAGCACCATTAACTGTTATTGCATTACCAGCCGCATTTTCGAAGAAGAATGGACCGATGATGCCTCCAGCCCAAAATCCGCACCAAACAGTGACACGTTGTGGATACATTTGTTTCTCAACAATCACTCGTGGATTTTCTGAACCCCAAATGCGACAATTTTTTCGATTAACGAAGCCATCAAGATGAAAATGAGCCTCATCGCTGAAGATGATTTTGTTCGAAAAATAAGCATCCACTTGTTGTTGTTCCATAATCAATTCAACGAACTCTCTTCGCTGTGTGTGGTCAGTAGGCTTCAGTTATTGAGTCAATTGAACTTTGTAAGCATAAAGATGCAAATCTTTCATGAGAATACGTTGTAGAGAGCTTCTCGAAATGCCCAATTCAAGACCACGGTGCCGAATTGATGGTCCTGGACTCTCAGCAACACTCTCACGAACTGCTTCGATGTTTTCTGTTGAACGACTTGTGGAAGGACGGCCAGAGTGTATAAGATCACTAATTGATCCAGTTTCCTTGAATTTTTTAATTAATCTTTTCACGGTTGATGAAGTTAAATCACTATTCCGACCATATTTTGTACGAAAATTGCGCACTGTAGCTGCCAAACCTTCATTATTTTTAAAATATTGCTCAACAATGAAAATGCGTTGTTCCTTCGTGTAGCGCTCCATTTTTAATAACCCTGAACTATCAGCTGTCACGCTGTCTTTTTTTTTCTCGTTGGCAACACTTTACCGCACAAATGGCGCTAAATTTAAATCTTGCGTGAATTTTGGGACACTCTGTATATATATATATATATATATCCACCTTTACAATGAGTTGCCCTGGTGTTGTACCATCTTTAGACTTGAACTACATTTCAGGCGCAAACTTAACTGTTTGCTTACTTGGGATTAGGAGTAAAAATAACCAAGCTTATAAAATTACTTGGTTATATATATATATATATATATATATATATATATATATATAAAGGTTTAATGACTATTACCGAGAGAAAAGATGACAAGATATATTTAACAAGATACTACTAGTTTACTAGTTTCGTTACATGAACATCCTCAGGTATCATAATCAAAGAAGTATATAAAAAATTACAGAGACTTAAAATTGTACTAACAGAACGAGTATAAAAAACAGTAGCGTGTTTGAAAAAAATGCAAGTATGAGTTCCAAACAAACGAATACTACGCGCTGTCGCGAGTGCGCCAGTACTGAACAGAAGCAACGTGTGCGTCAGAGAGATTGTAACTCAGGCTGTTGTTCATATGAGAGGAATCTAGAGAAATTTCCCTAGATTCAACAATCTTTCTTTCGAGTTCATCGTAGCACACATGGATATTAGCAGTTTGAGTCCAGTTTACAATGTGCTGGCGGCCTTCGTCTGAGTTAGCTGAAAAGAGAATGTGGCTAGAGAGAGCGCTAGCTCTAGTCCTGTTATAGGAGATATCTCTACGGTGTTCATCCAAACGTAGAAGGATGGATTTAGCAGTCTGTCCATAGTATGGCTTTCTGTAATCACACAAAATCTTGTATACTCCTAGAAACTAAGTAGGAAGATGTTTCTGTTTTTGTTTGCAAAGTAATGAATGAAGTTTTGGAAGCGTAGTGAAGCACGTTTTGAAGTTGAATTTCTTGAGAATCTTCGCCAGTTTTGGTGAAAGAGAGCTGATGTAAGGCAAGGAGATGAAGGCTCTTGGGGAAGAGGGATCTTCAGAAGTAGTTGAGTGCCTGGGGGAAAGAAATTTGTCAATTTTCTTTGGAGAGAAACCATTGTTAATAAACGTTTTTTTAAGAAAACGGAGTTCATTTTCAATTTCTGTTTCTTTTGTAAGTAATGATTTGGCTCGGTGGGCTAAAATTAAGTCTCTGTAATTTTTTATATACTTCTTTGATTATGATACCTGAGGATGTTCATGTAACGAAACTAGTAAACTAGTAGTATCTTGTTAAATATATCTTGTCATCTTTTCTCTCGGTAATAGTCATTAAACCTTTTTTATAATATTCCAACCGAGTAAAAATGAATTTTGAAAAAAAAAAAAAAAAAAAAAATATATATATATATATATATATATATATATATATACGACGGTAGTACAATAAACTGTGATGCAGTCAAATCGATTTTCTCAAATTTCCGCTATACTGTTCATGAGAAGTGCATTTTGACATCCCAACAATTCTGATTCTACATTATAATGCGGATTTTATCTTTCGTGATGACAAAGGACTGCTGTTTAAAATGAACAAAAACCGCTTTAAAAAAACAAACGTTCTACAGTATCGGATTACTTATGTCAATATTCTAATGTCTTATTCGCGAGTCAATTCCCATTCAGAAATTTTATAAATATGGATTTGATTCTCGGCTTTAGGTTGAGATGCTATTGATGTTTAAAACGTTAAGTATGAGCAAGCAAACATGCGTATAACATGCTTCATAGGTTAACAAGCACACCATGAGCACATCAGCTGGCAAGCAGTTTACATTTCCCAATTAAAAAAAAATACGGTTATGTAGGTTATTTTATTTTATTTTTTTAAATTTTGTTCCAGAGATTACATCGGATACGATTAGTAAGGAGAATGTACTATGAGAAAGAAAACATTCAAATGGCACTCGCCTATGCGTTTCACGCCAAGACAATCTGGAAAAGTATAAATACTAAAACAAGAAAACATTGTTTTAATCATTCCAGAGGAATATTTCAGGTTTGCAAACTGACAGCTCTCTTTTTTTTTGTTAGCATGAAATAGAATTGGATAAATTAGAATTTGATACAATTAGATAAATAGAATAAGTTGGAACAATATAAAGATAATTATTCAATAATGAGTTTATTGCTAACAATTTAAATCATCCAATTAGTATCCGACTGTAAAAAGCCTTTTCGCAGCAACTACGCACTCATTTCGAGATTACGCATACAGAAGCGTGTTCACGTTTTGAATTGCGTCATCGAAACTACAAGTTATTAAGCCATCTGCATTTGCTTTCAGACATGCTACGCAACTTCCTTCTAAAAGCTAGACAGGCAATCTGTCACGAAAAGGACGATAACTCTCACCTGAATATTGTTTCAGTGGCGCGAGACTTTCAAGTCAGGTGAGAATAATCCACCTGGCTTCGTGACAACACTGACGCACGTCACGTAACATAAGGAAGTTTTACCAAATGCAGTGGGTTGAATTAGAAGTGAAGTGGTTCTTTCCGAACAATAAAAAACGGCTAGTAAGAATTAAAATGCAAAAACAGTTAAAACACTTTATGTACAGGTTAAGTGAGTACTTCAATGACTATCCAAAATTTTTCCACTGCAGCACTCCCAATTTTTCTCGATATATAAATATATTTATTAATTTATTTATATTTGCTTGTAATATTTAATTTTATCATCAACAACCCTATACAATTCTCTTATTTTGTATAAAAAATAATAAAAATCCATCTTGTAGCACTTAGGAGGGCGAAGGACGCTAGCAGCACTGTGTTTACCACAGTGCCGTATTGCTAAGCGCGCAAGCATATGCACGTCATAGGTGAGATGCGAGCTATTAGCGTAATGCGGCACTGTCCGTCGCGCAGTTCCACTGTTGTTTATATGCAGTTTGCGCCAGTAGTAGAGTGTTCGTAGTGCTTATCGTGTTTACTCCGTCTCTTTAAATATTTGGACATTACAATTAAAAACATAACATTTGTTATACTTTTTATTTTAGAACATTATTGGGGTTATGATAATGGATTTTATTTTTAAATAATTTTGAATTATACTAAACTGTATAATTTTATCGATAATAAACAATATTTTTTCATGTTTAGTTTTTTTTTTTTTTACCATAATTTTGATATTTTATCCAAACACGTATACACTGTACTTACAGTGTGTACGTACGGAACTCAAGTAATCATGCACAGAAGTGTCATGCATGAAATCTATACAAATTAAGCAATTATTTGAGGTGTTTACCCTATGAGAAGTTATACAGGTTGCATGAGAAACAAAACACTTCACCTTGAAGATGAACTTAACTTTGCCAACAATTTCCAGAATGACTTTATTACTGGTGACTGATGAGCAGGAAAAAACCATCGCGAGAACTGCGCACAGCGAATGGCTTTTATCTCAACATTGTATAAACAAGTTAAGACATTTACGTGCAACGTTCTATTGCAGACGCGTTTGCTAGTAAGATATGTCACTTACTAAACAAAATGCAAGAAATGAGTAAGATATTTTGGTCACCGAGTTTCATTAATATCCCAAAGGAGAAATCGAAATCTTTAAAGTTCAAGGGTAATTCCATTGCATGCGTTATTCACAAAGTTAAAAAAAAAAAATAAGTATTTTGATGTTCATGTGGCAATTATTATTAGATTCTGACACACAAAAAATTAAATTGTTTGATACTTTTTGCCTTAAAATCTTAAGTATTAACTTTCATCAAAATCAGTTCATCCATTCTCTATGGATGGACAGAGAAACCCAATCAGGAGAGGAAATGAGTGTTTCATGTGGCATAGACGTGGTCACCGGAGCCTCCGGGAACAACATATTACCATATATTTACTTAACAGATCACAAACCGTCTACATTAGTACATTCTTGTCTTAAACGGCAATGGCTACTTTCAACATGATAATGCACTTTTCCATTCAGCTTGAATTATATGCCGGTTTCAAGAACGTAATAGTAAAATCAGGCATCACTACTACCCATCAGAGAATCTGCGGAAGGTACATGGAACTGACGCAGAGTTTAGTTCAGAATTTTGGGTTCTGGAAAAACCTCAAAGCATTATTTTTAGAGAAGCGGCTTCGATTTTACCTTTAAGCTGGAATTGATTTCAAACTATGGTTAAGGCACATGGGTCACCTAAGTGACACTGAGATAACTTTTTTTTATTTTCTGGGAAAGTAGCATGCGTTATAGGAATACGTAGGCAAGAAGGGAAAAGAAATGTTTGTGTTGAAATATGAGCTAAACTGGATTACCTATAGCTCATATTTTATAGGTATGGTAACAGGGACGGGATTTCCCTTCGGATGAATATGGAAGCACCCATAAAGGGGAAAAAAAAGCATAAAAGCAATTTTTTGGCTTCATTTTGTCGCGAAAAAAAATCGCGATAGAACGAAGCAGAACAATAAAAGAGGAAAGAAGAACATCGATAGCTGAATTGTTCTGTTTTTTGGAGTAGAATAAAGATTTGTTAAAGCTGTTTCAAATATTCCCTGATCAACATACCTGAATGTTGATAGAGGATTCTAAGATAACAGTTTTAAATGTGCAACAGAGAGTCTATGTAGCGCAGTGAATGTAGTTTTTGCACTCCATAGCTCTAGGCTGAGAGAAGAAAGACCTAGATTCCATTTTAGTCGCCGACTACAGAACTTTTTCTAAACCTTTCTTAGCCAGTTCCCGAGTTAGTCGATCTCTGGCACAAGCAAGTGAATTTTTCGTCCCGTAAAATCAAGGAAATCGACCGTAGAACCCACACTATTTCAGACAATAAATATAGCGTTAGGATTAGGGATCACGAGATGGCAGCACTTGTCACTCGTCTCTTCAATGGATGTCGCTTAAAATTAGGAATAGTCTTGGACCAGCTATGTCTGATTGGCTACCAGTGGAGATTGAACTATTCCCTCAGTCTTCAAAAGTTAGATAGGGCTAAAACTATTTATTCATTTATTTTATTTAATATGTACAGAAGAATAGGCATTTTTTTAGGAGAGAAGGTACTCAGTAAGTCTCCATAACCCAGTCGGCTTCGACAAACCCCTTTAGTTGGAAAGACCTAGGACGTCAGGACGTGAATAACCTTCATCACGGCTTTTCAATCAAAGATGAGTTAATCAACCTCCTATAGTGGGGAAAGAGTTTGCTTCCCACCTGGAAAATCATTTTTTCATCCCACAAAACAAGTAAACCAGTGTATAGCAATTAGCGCAGTTTATATCTTTAATACCCTGTGCAGATAGAATTAACTGGCCCGTCAGTTTATGAATTAAGTTTACAAGATGCTGACCGCGACAGCCCATTGGGCCTAACACATAAGGGAAAAATGGGAATAGTAGAAGTAACTTATGTAGCACTGACAAAACTCAAATCTTATGTTATTCTAAAACTGATATAGATGTCATATAATGTACCGAGTGGCCATAAAATAACTTTCCCTCTTTAGAGGCATCTGCAGCTAAAACCAATAAACGGAGAGACCAGATTTTATATCGAGACTTTTGAAGGCATGGGGGAGATGATTTCCACGAAAAAAAGATTTAGTACCAAAAGTCGACGACAGGGGAAATTTTGGCGTTGGAGGAGCAGAAAGCTCTCAAATATTTGCAGTAAATACAGGTAAAAGGATTATGCAAATTTTACTGTGTTTTAGTTTAATTATTATTATTATTATCATTGTAACGTGCCAGATATCCAACGGGAATGAGTGACGTGGCTGTCGCTTACACTGTCGAAATGTTATTATTCCATTTTATCTGCCTTTAATGTAATTATCCGCTTATTTTCGGCTCCGCCAGCGCCAAAATTTCGCCCTATCGGCGACTTTTGGTACTATCTTTTTTTTTTTCGCGGAAACATCTTTCCACGCCTTCAAAAATCTCAATATAAAAATTTGGTGTCATTCCGTTTATTGGTTTTAGCTGCAGTTGCCTCCAAAGAGGGAAAGCTATTTTATGGCCACCCTGTATTTATACCAGGAAGGACTAACTGAATGAAATGTAAGAACAGTTTTTTTTTCATTCTCTCTAGGTATGAATATTCAGTTGCATTGACGCTGGAAAGGCGATTACTTACTCAACTTCACTGCTTATAAAGCATACAGAAGGTAAGCAAATAAATAATGTGCTAAGTGTTTGTAATGGATGTCCTTGACGATTTCACTGTTTGGATTCTACAAGTTGGTCAAATGAGAACAAATAGCTTGTCTTTGGTAAAGAAAAAAAGCGAAAATCTCATCCTCATCTTTATCACATCGCTTACATTAGCAAATAATTTCGTTTCAAACGAGCTAATTAACGCTAAGAGCGAAAGTAACATCGAACTTTGACATTCGATTTAATCAGTTGTCTTATATATTTCCTACGCCACGCCTTTGATCTATACAAGTCCTTAACTGTTCGACAGCAACTCCTTACACTCATATCTTGCTGTTGACTGATATAACAATACGTTACAAGAGTTCCAGGAAATTAACTATGAAATACCACCAACAGTTAAACCTCTGACGGTAAGATCGTCTAACAACCTCAAGGGGTTATCATCATTCCCTTTATGGGCGCTTTCATAACTCGATTGTGACATTGACTAACATCCTAATGACGTTTAATCTCCATTGTGGATATCTGAGTCATTTTTTATAGCTGGGATCGAGCACCTCTTAAAATATTAATTTCTTTACGTGGTTACATAAAGTTTACCATGCAATCAGTGTAGCATGCGATCTACCAGCCTTATGTAGGTCACGTCATTGGAAATTGCCCGCATCGCTTTACGCAGAACGGAATTATTCTTAATATTAGTTTCCCAATATCGTAACCAGAAAAGCCTCTATAGGTCAACCTACTTAATTAAGTTAAAAGTAAGCAGAAAAGTAATACTAGTAAACCAAATATAAATGATCGATTATCTTGTTTTATGTCAGCCTTTTTGTTGTCTTTATACCACGCAAATTTCGTTCGATAACGTTCCACAAGAGGGAAACGTTTTTTTATATTTTCCCGTAGCTGTTCAGTCCATCTCGATAAATGCAGTTTCTAAAGAGTTAACGATTTTAATTAACAAAACTTGAAAATAGTTAAAACTGTGTCATGGCAGTGTTAAGCTATAAAAAGTGTTTCGTAATGTTGCCTCGGTTGCTTTATTGCATCTATTACTAATGACCGATATATGATAAAAAAAAGAGGATAAAAGATCTTTTCAGAAAAGTGAATGCAAAGTAATCAGGGTTAGTATTATTTGTACACCAGCACCAACAAGGAATTTGGGACATGTGATAATAATAGGGGATGCGCACTTTCGAAATATTGAAAAGCGATTCAAGACTCATTCATATTTTCAACTGACGCATTCTCTATCAATAAAAACACAAATAAATATTTGTGATAAAGTGGCGAACTCAATGCAGAAAAAAAAAGATTTAAATGAAGCCAATTGAAATGTTTTCTAGATGGAAAATATTCGATAAACTGTTTTCGATGAACTTTCTGGTAGTGGAATGGGATGCTCCCAGAAATGGTTGCGAGAAGGGAAGTTACGGAGTTTGAAAGAGGCGTTGTGACAGGATGCTGTTTCACAATCTATCCGTTTGACCAATTTTTGACAAATTAGGCCATCCCAGGTCAATAATTAATGATGCATACTGAGATGAAAGTGCAGGGAGCCAACTGCAAGTGCTACCCACAGTGGACGACTCCACACTCATCGAACGTGACCGTAGGGTGCTACGAAGGATAATATGTAAAACCCACCATTCGTTGACAGACACGTTGAATGCGGAGTTGCGGTCATCGACTGGAAGAAGAATCTGCACAAAAACATCCAGAATTGAGGCTCTCAACATGGGTTTCCACGGTAGGACCGCAATATGCAGGCCCCACATTACCCGAACCCAGATGTAGCATCTTCTTCAGTGGTGCAAAGAGCGTGTACAATGGGACGTGGAAACTTGGAAATGGAAAGTTCTGGTGTAGAACGACGAACCGAGCAGATGATCTGGTGCAGTTGTGGCAGATGCTCGGTGAACGTCTTTAACCAGGGGTGCGTAAACGTGTGAAATTTGGAGATGGCGGTGGGATGGTATGATCCCGTTTTTTCCTGGTTTGGACTCGGACCTCTGTTGTGCCACGAACATTGAACTCCGAAGGGTATCTGAACATTCCCTCTATACAATGCTTCCTACTCTGTGGCGTTTCTGCGGAACTGGCTAGTTTCTTTCAGAAAGACAATGCACCGTATCATAAGGTAATTGCGTGGTTTATGGACACGAATGTCACCACATTTGACTGGCCTCCACAGAATCCTAATCTCAATCCTATTGAACATTTGTGCGATGAACTAAAGGGTCAGGGAGGGTCAAGGGACGCCCCACCCACAACAGTCCAGGATCTTATTAGATGCGTACAGAAAGAATGATCCAAAATCCCCGTTGATTGCTATCACAGCAATCCTACGGGCGAGAATTACGCCCGTAGGATTGCTGGTCATCGCAGCGAAAGTAGGTTCTATATCTTATTAAGATGGGCACCATGGCTATTTGTTTCACACACTATGGTGTCCACTGACTTCTTTCCAAGCAGTGTATTTCAGACCTAAAGTAATAGAAGTACGCCTATACCACCACACAAGTGACACATGTCGCAGTTTAACACTTTTGAACTACTCCCCATACACATATATACTACAAAAAAAAAAAAAAAAAGCAGTTCTTTGTTTGATTTTCTACCTTTAACATTTTTACTCTTCAGTAATAAATCAAATAAATGAGAAACTCGGAGATATATTAATGCAAATGAGAATTACAGCAGACTTTGAACACTTAGAAGTATTCAAAGATTCAAACCAAAGGAAATAGGCGGAGCTCCTTTAGCGTCATCTAACTTTTGAAAACTGACAGGCAATCTCCCAAGCACTCAAGGTACCAAACGTTTGAGAGAGAGAAATGGAGACAGACAACTTCTGCCATCTCGTGGCGCAGAATACTAACTGTCGCATGATTTTCTGTAATACTGTGAGTTGTAATGTCCATTTGTATATAATGAGATGACAGCAAAGTTGAAAAGAAAAGATTAAATATCGAATCACAGATGTATATTATAAGAAAGCAACAGTGAGATAAACTATGAAAAATTTTGTAACTGTAGCGAAAATAAATAAATGGCAAAGTTAACATTATAAAGTGGGTTTTGTTAAAATGATAATACTATAAAATGATAATACCCCACTGACTTCGAATTAGAGTAATCTTTCATGAAGTGGGATTAATGTATTATTATACTATTTTTTTATGTATGGAATGTAGGCGTTGGATTTCTATTATTTATGTGGTATGTGCTGATGTTATAAAGAGAAAATTGGTATTCACCATTGGTACTCACCATTGGTATTCAGCAGAAACTCCAGGAAGTAGCTCCTGGAGTTTCTGCTGAATACCAATGGTGAGTCATGTCCTGAAGAATTGTTCTTTTTATGTTTTCGTTTTGGGTGGTTTTAAAAAAGATCGAAATCTGTGGCATCATTTGATGTTGCGGCCATTTTTGCTACTTCATCTGCAGTTTCGTTTCCCTTTAATCCCACATGGGATGGGATCCATTGGGAAATTATTTAGGAATCCTTATGTAGTTTGTTTATGTTTTTTGCTATGTCTCTAAGTATTTCTTGATGGCTAGTGTAGCAGTTCTTAATAGCTTGAAGGGCTGCTAAGGAATCTGTGAAAAATATAAACCCCTTCGGGTTTTGTTTGTCCAAATATTGCAGTGCTGTGTTAATAGCTATTAATTCTGCATAGTATGAGTTGCATCCAATACTGTTAGTTGTTTTTAGTTCTATATTATGAGAGCCATAGATGAGTACACCACTCCCAGAATTGCCATATGGATTTTTGGAGCTATCTGTGTAGATCTTTATTGAGTCAGGTCCATATTCCATTATTTTTGAAAGGCTAATGATCTCAACATTTCAGGGTTTTCTAGGATTTTTTTCTCATGTTTCCCTAATTCAGAGTTGATACCTATCTTTTTCCTGTCTTGATTTGGAGGAAATGCTCGGCAGTCGGCTTTTTTATTTGGACAATCCAAGGAAATTTTATTTTCTATGAAATTAAAAGTTCCTCGGATTGTTCAAATAAAATTGGATTGTTGATTTTTTCTTTATTCTGTTTGTTGGTTTCCAGTTTTTAAAACGTTCACTTGTTCTATGATGTGCAAGGTTGGCTCTTTTTTCTACAAATTTGGTAAGACTTTCTTGCCACCTAATTTTTAAAGGAACAAGGTTGGATTCGAATTCTGCTATTTTTCCAGGAGTTGTATTCCTTAGTCCACATATGATTTTAGTTGCATTTTTCCGAATTTTTATAAGCTTACCTAAACTGGCTTGTGATATTTGCATCCAGATAGGCGAAGCATATTCCATTATGGGACGGATAATAGAGATATATGTGACTTTTAAGGTTTTAGCATCGGCTTCCCACTCTTTACCTGAGATACTTTTCATGATATTTAGTCTTCTTTTTGCTCTGACTGCAACATTGTTGATATGCTTACTGAACCTTAGTGATAGATCCAGAGTAATTCCAAGGTATTCGGTGTTTTCATTAAATGTAATTAGTTGACTGTTTAGCTTAATCTTTGGTCTCCGCTTTCTGAGGTGGCTATTAATAATAAAAACACAGATTTCTGATTTAGAAGGGTTAATTTTGATTTTTTGGTTTTCACAGTATGTAGCTAAACTTTCAATGGCTTTGTTTAAGTGACCTTCTGCTGTTTCTAGGTTGTTGTGAGCTGAGAATAGGACTAAATCATCAGCAAACATAGCTATCTTTGTTTCTTTATTTATATTTTTATCTAAGTCATTTAAGTAGATGGAAAAAAGGAGTGGGCTAAAAATGCTACCTTGAGGGAGTCCCTGTCTTATTTTCACTTTCTTGGAAAAGGTATTATTTATTCTAATTCGAATTGTTCTATTTCTTAGAAAGCCATAGATAAAATCCAGTTAAGAACTTCCCTTTCTATTCCAATATGACAAAGTTTGGAAAAGAGTTTCTGCCTCCACACCTTGTCAAAGGCACTGCTAAAATCTATAAAAGCTGCAATGGTGGATTTGGTAGGTTAAGTCCGGAAGTTATCTTGAATTGTCTAGGTTAAAAGAATTGATCAGTTGTTGAGTGATTTCATCTAAAGGGAGCCTGAAAATGTGGTAGTATACTATTTTTTGTTTAGATAGTAATTCAAACGTTGGAGTATCATTTTTTCCATTAATTTCCATGAAATTGAAGTCAGTGAAATTGGTCTGTAACTTCCTAGTTGGTCTTACGGTTTGTTAGGCTTTAAGATTGGTATGATTGTGGCTGTCGTCCAGTCTTTTGGAACTTTTCCTTGTTTTAGGCTATTGTTGTATAGGCGAAGTAGCCAATCTAGGGCTAGGGAAGGAAGATGTCTGATCATAATTCCTTATATGTTATCTGGTCCACATGATTTATTTATACTAGTCTCTCCAAGGCATCTCCCAATTCAGAGATTGTAAATGGATCCCAGAATAGTTTGTTTTGATATTTTGGGGAGTTTGCAGCATTTTTCTGCTGTCGAGCCTGTTTTGATATTTGATGGTCTTTCCTAGTATTCATCTCTAGTTTGCTTATATTTTGAAAATGAAAGGCCAAGGTTTTTGCGATCTCCCTGTCTCCAATTTTGATATTTCCATCCGGATCTTTTAGCGTGTTAGTCTAACTTGCCATTGGTAGGTCTCTTTGTAAATTAGCAGTCAGTTTCCAAAGTTTGGTATCTCAAGTGTTTGGATTTAAATTGTGGCAAAATTCTTGCCATCTAGTTCTTTGTAATATATTATATTTTTGTTTAATTTCAGCATTTATCTTGTTGTATTCGATCCTGGTTTCTGGAGAGCTTTCAATTTTTAAGATGTTAAATAATTCATTTCGTTTAGTTATTTTACTGCCAAGTTCCTGGCGAACCTTTGTGTAGTTTGAAATAACTTTTCCCCTGTAGCCCTTTGGAATACTTTTCTTTGCTGCATTTAGGATATTCTTCCAAGTTATATAGTCTTTGTCTAAGCCATCATGGTATGTGTGATCTTTCAGCATTTTAATCACTTCATCCTTGTATTTCTCCCAATTTGCCTTCTGGAAATTCCAATGATATTTTCTTTTTTGGGTGGGTCTAGTCATTTTTGGGTTCAGATTGATTAATAGTGGAGTATGGTCGCTTCCTACTGGTTCCAAAACAGACCAAATAGCTTTGTCGCGAAGATCTGGAGACACCGCAGTGATATCTAGGGCATCTTTTGTACCATAAGAATGAGATAGATAAGTAGGTTCTCCACTGTTGAGAGTTATTAGTCCTGTTTCATCTAAGAAATTACAGGTTTTCTCTTCTTGGGTTTATTTCCTCAGAACCCCATAATAGGTGCTTGCTATTCATGTCTTCTATGAAAACGGAGTTTTTTTTTCCAATATAACATTGAAAGAAAACAAAAACAAGTTTGATAACAACTGAATATGTTTAATGGCTTTTTACTTGGTTCTACTATTTGTATTCCTTGTATTTCGGTTCCTTCTGCTACTATGTCTAGCTCAACAACTTTATATGACAAGTTTCGGATTAGTATCAGAGGCCTTCCTCCATTTTGGTCAGTAGGCCTATCTTGTCGTATGATTTCATAGTTTTTAATGTTTAGTCTGTTGGTTTGTCGAAGTTTGGTTTCCTGGATGCAGATAATATCAGCATCATGTTTGTCAGCTAGTAGTAATAGTTCATTTAGTTTTTCTTTGCTTGCTGGGGTAACGATACCATTTAAATTACATTGGATAATATTAATATTTCTTGTAATGGGTGGAATGATTTCCTCATTTCTCAACTCTGACATCATTTCCAAATCAAGAGTCGCGTCGGCTGCCCCGTACGCGGTGGCATAGGTATAATCACTGAAATTTGTCTCCATGACGGGAAAAAAAGAAATGCTGCTGTTGTTAGATCATCCAGAGAGCACCACGAGGAGGTGACTGTCATCCCTCGATTATGTTTATTATTGATATAAAGTAAATACAAACTGATGAAATATTCCTAAAACTTTATTTTAGAAGTACAGAATGGATTTAGAAAAGGACAATCGTGTATAGACCCGGCCTTTTGCCTAAAACTAATAATAGAGAAAGAAAGAGAATACAATTTAGAAACACATATTGCATTTATTGACTGAAAAAGCATTTGACAAAGTTAAAAGAAACATATTATTTAAAACATATTAAAAGAAAGATAAATACCAAATAATATCCTAAACGCTATCACAAGTATATATGAAAATAATGAAATACAAATAAGATTAAATCATGAGCTATCATATACGAGAGAGATAAACCAAGGGGTCCGACAGGGATGTTCCCTCTCAGCAACTCTTTTTATATCTACTTAAATGAAATAATAATAAAATGGAATAAAAATTTACATCAAGGAATTAAACTTTCTCCTACAGTAAACTTAAACACTCTCCTTTTTGCTGACGACCAAATAATAATTACAAAATCTGAAGATAACTTTAAGAAAGCTATTTTAGATCTAAATGAGATAGCAAAGATTATTGTATGATAATATCAACAGAAAAATCAAAAACTATGTCCTTTAAAGGACAAGATCCAGCAAGAACTAAAATAGTAATAGATAACAAGATTTTAGAACAGGTAAATTCATTTAACTACCTAGGATGTATGATCACATATGAAAATTAAAAAGATATAAACGTAAATATTGCAAAATATTTAAAACTAACAGGTGTAATTAACTCTATATTGAAACCAAACCTAGTTCAAAAACAAACCAGACTAAAAGTAAACAATACATTAAGCCCTACCAGTTTTAATGGAAACGAAATCTGGACAATAAAACAAAAAGACAAAGATTAACAACAGCAGAAATGAAGTTTATGAGAAAAACTGCAAAGTATACCCTATTTGATCGCAAAAGAAACGAAGAAATTATGAAAGAATTAAACCAAGAACCAGTAATTGAAAAAATTAAAAAATATAAACATAATGGATGGAAGACGTTCAAAGAATGAAAACAGAAAGATTACCAAAACAAGCCTTAAAGTACAAGCAATTAGGAAAAAGAAAACCAGGACGTCCTCTTAAACGATTCAACGATGACTTCTACGGCCGGAACATGTCATGCTAGGCCTAAATCCTTTTTTCTTGTTTGTTTTAATCAGGAGTGAAATTAAACATAGCTTCAGAAAATTTGTATACTTAGAGAAAAGGTTTGTAAAGCATAAAACTGTCGCTGGCCTGGTTGGCCGAGTGGTTAGAGTACCGCTCTCATTCCAAAGGAAATGGTGGTGATGGACAGTATATGAAGTTGGTGTTGGTGATGGGTTCGCTGCAGTTAGTGAATTGAGTTGTAGAGTAGGTGATGAGCCTTTGGACTTCTTGGAGGTGTCACATAATAATAATATGACTGCAACTACGTTCAACGCAAATTCAAACAGTGAAGTGGCAGCTTTGAAGAGGAAAAAAAAAAAGATTCTAATGAAATTTGTAAACTGATAAAGAAATATATATTAGGATATAAATGTTTATATACATACGGAATTCATTTGTTATGTTCGCTTTGAAAATATGAGATTATCTGGATGAATTTATATTGTCGCACTTCGAACTTAGAGAACGAATTCCCCCTCTTCTTGCATGACATCTATCTTTTTTGGCTTCCATCACTCCGTCGACGTGCTCTACCAGAACAGTTTTATAAATTTTCAGTGATTATTATAGTATTCGGACCCGGAGTATTATTTAAAAACAAGATAACTTAGTAGACTGAGTGACAGACAAAGAAAATTCAAAATTAATATCTTTATTTTCAAGCAAGTAAGTGTTTGATGCAAATTTAGTTATTGCATGAATGTGTAAAATGTTTATAGTTCTCTAGCGCTATATAAAAATTTGCATTATTACTAAAAAGGAATAGGTATATATTATCTTTAGGTATAGTAAAAAAAAGATAAAGGATCCACAAAATTAAATAATTTTGTGGGTCCTTTCGCATAATTTAACATACGTTAATTATGCGATGTTTGTTTCTCTCATAAAGTTTTGAGTGAAGAAACGCCCTTTCGATTAAACTATATTTCTCCCGTAAACGATGTTCTAATCTACACTACAGCTTTTCTGCTTTAAAAATCACGCATCTCATTAATACAGGGTGTCCCAAAATTCACGCAAGAAGTAATTTTGATAGAAAACACAGGTTTTTACTTAAAAATTGTAATTTCTTATTGATTCATAAAGTATACAGTATAGGGTTATGCATGGAATAGCATATCGGGTAAATGAGCTCCACGGCTTTGCTGGCATATAACGCACTCTTTTGTCGAAATTTTCCATGACCGTTTTGCATAAATGTGGCTGAATTTCGTTGATACAGCGCTCAATTTCCTCCTTCAAGGCGTGGGTGGTCATGGGCTTGTTGGCATAAACCTTAGACTTCAAAAAATCCCAAAGAAAAAAGTCACGCATCCGGCGTTAAGTCACATGCTCTGGGCGGCCAATTCTGATCACCAAAACGGGAAATTACACGACCAGGAAATGACTCATGCAGTAATTGAATTGTTTCTCGGGCTGTATGGCATGTGGCACCGTCTTGTTGAAACCACATGTCGTCCACATCCATATCTTGCAATTTAGGCACAAAAAACTGGATTATCATGTCGTGATAGCCAGCACCATTAACTGTTATTGCCTTACCAGCCGCATTTTTGAAGAAGAATGGACCGATGATGCCTCCAGCCCAAAATCCGCACCAAACAATGACACGTTGTGGATGCATTTGTTTCTCAACAATCACTTGTGGATTTTCTGAACCCCAAATGCGACAATTTTGTCAATTAACGAAGCCATCAAGATGAAAATGAGCCTCATCGCTGAAGATGATTTTGTTCGAAAAATAAACATCCACTCGTTGTTGTTCCATAATCCATTCAACGAACTCTCTTCGCTGTGTGTGGTCATTTTTAATAACCCTATACTGTCAGCTGTCACGCTGTCTTTTTTTTCTCGTTGGCAACACTTTACCGCACAAATGGCGCTAAATTTAAATCTTGCATCAATTTTGGGACACCCTGTACAAGAATAAACTAATTCTCTATGACGAAAATGTACTTCGTTTGTTTCTTCACTGTTCAATATTTCGAAACATTTTTGTGGCAATTAGAGTTCGACGTTGTCCGGACGGACCACGTGATTGTCCAATATATTTTCGTGCACCGTGTGCTGTCCTTTCTCTTGCTTTAACATGTACACATAAGGTTTACGATCCGGTAAAAGGATGTCTGACGACCTTCTTCCACTCAACGCAAAATCCAGTTTTGAGGCTCGGTGGCCTATTTGAGACGGTTTCCACTGCGAATGGAGGTTGGCATGGGAACTCGAAGTGGACTGTATTGTGACACATTATACTCTTTACCCTCACTCAAATTACCGGCGAGTTGCTACAGTAAGTCTTCTGTTGGCTCGTATCACCCAGAATAGCATTCGTTCACCTGGGTTATCGATGAGCGTGGTCGGCCTACAACTTGCCTGCGCTTCGTGATTTTCCTTCCTCGGACGGCTTTTTGAAGCTACTCACTTTGGCTAACCCATTTAAAGAACAAGAATAATACTGAGTAACAGAGCGCAGTATCAGGTGTTATTTATACCTTTCATGACCTGCACAAGCGGCATCGTTTCCCTGCAGTTGCTTCGATTGGCATGAAGAAGCGCTAGTCATGATGTTTTGGCTCTTCGCTGTATTAACCAATAAACTTCATCTCAATGTATTGAGTTTATCGAACTATCATCCTTGAAAAGCAGTCACTTTGTGCAAATTATTTCAAATTGTATGAATTATAATTCTTATTACATAAACCATACTGGAATCAAAGAGAAATCGAGGGTGAGCGGAGTTTATCATATATATCCAAGTTATTTCACGCTAATAAGTCATAGAAACATCGCGTTATATTTCTTTAATATTGCAATCATTAATATCTTTGTAATAAGATTCCCGTCAAATGCAGCTATCATTACTACGCTAACTGAAAACTTGACAAATCAGTAAATTAAACTATTGAATCGGAATAGACAAGATATACGGTTTTCTTACAAATATGGAGAGTACTAAGTCTATATTTCTGAAAATTCTTCACCTTACATTGAATGATGTTAATATAATTCCTTTCATTACTTTGAGGAACTGGACAAAATACAAGTAACAGTCCGATGTATTATGCTGTCAACTTCTCACTTATTATACAAAGCTCACCTCCCACCAAATTAATAGTGTGTGTGTGCGTGCGTGCACATAAAAACTGCACCAGGACCTTCACATGTATCATCATTTCAGTGAAGTCCATTTTCTGAGATAACTTTATCCTTTCTATTTTATATATCTGTATCTTTCTGGATGTGTAAGACTTCAATTTCCTTTGTACAGTTTCTATAAGAAAATGACTTTTATGTAGGACCTTTGCCTTTTTCCAAAGGATTGGAAGTTTGGTGGGGACGGCATGTGCAGGAAGTAAAGATTGTTTAGTATCTAGGAATGTATTGCAGTCGATATATTCATTACGACGTTGTTTTGTATACGTCTGAAGCAGTGGCGAATTCTCCATGCTTGCTATGCTTGCTGCGCAAGCTCATTAATTAAGAAAGAAGTAATATTTATTTGTTAATAAATGCATGCATTTATAAGTATTCCATTTAGGCTTTTATTTTTGTAGACACAAGACGTTTTAAGCTTGCGCGGCAATAAGTGAGCTTTGTGTTGTGTATCGAAGGCCAACGCTAGTCAAGCTACCTTGGCTTGCTCGGTTGTGGGAGCATCCAGGTCCTCGCTACAGCACTGTGAGTTCATACGTTCATAGCCATTTTCGCTCCCTCCACGTCATCTCACCCTGTTGCTTAAACACGAGCCATACTCAGTCAACGTAGCTCTAGCCAGTCAGCTTCAGCCAGCCTTTACAAGAGTGCGTGTTGCTTGGGAAAATTAAGTTACAACCAACTTTTTATGACGATGTTATTGGCCAGTTCATAAAGAAGAACCGTAGGGTAGAATTTGTATTCAAATAGCTAAATTGAAAAAGATAGAATATCATTTGTAAAATATATGTTGTATTTGTATGATTAAATGTACATAAATTTCTAAATACTGTACATAGTTTTAAATGGTCAGTAATTCATTATTCCGCTAATCAGGCTTCAATCACACCTCTCATTCCCTGAATGATAACAAGAGCAGGCGTGACTTTCAAGACCAGCATTCGCCCCTAGTCTGAAGCAACCTACTTGTCGAAATCTCTAACTCCTAAATATAATATTTTGTAATTATTATATTTATGAGTAACTATGCTGATTTTTGTTTGCTTTTTTCTTTTGTTTTCGTAAGAAAATGTACGCAGGCAATGTATGGAAATTCAGATGGGGTCGACATCGTTCGTCCTGGTTTCCTGCCAAAAACAGAGGGTCTTATTAAACCTGACGACAGCACAGCCGACATGGAATTTCTTCACATTGTGCCATCATTTTGTGCTTGAGTATCCAATACTGAAACAATTTTTTTCGCTAAATATCAAATTGCCAGTCGATCGTCGTTAGTCCAGTATCTAGTTACATACGTAATCACAAAATAGCACGAAAAGGTGAAAATCACCCAATCAAAGGATCCCGTTAGATGATCTGCATTGCAGATTCTCCACAGTTAACCAGCTTTGAAAGTTAAGCGACTCCAACAATATTCATAGATTGCTAGGTATCTAAGAAAATGTGGTTAATGGGTCGGCAGCACGGGTGGATGTGGATTGACTATTACTTATTACGGGGGTCCTTCATCCACACAATACGAATGAAATAAATGAAATCGAGAATTTACTACATTTTTTTTTCCCTGGATTCAGAATGCCAGCCAATCACCAATGTTCATTTGCCTTATTTGGATAGAAATTAATCTAGAAGACGAGAGAAGTAGCAATTGTAATAATGCAGGTGCTAATACACAGAATATCAAACTTGATTACTACGTATTACATGAACAGATTATCAGTTACACTAATTTGGATGTACTCTACTTCAAATATATACCCCTTCAGCAGGATATATAATTTTATACAAAATATAAAATTCCCTGTAAATACACCCTCTCTCCAAAAAGCAACCTAACTTTTCGAAAATAGAAGAAACTAGTGGCGGCACCTCTTGTATATTTATTATTGTAGAAATCGGCAACCTTCATTAGAAGCCGAGTTATAGTGCCAAGAGTGATAGTGTGTTTTGACGAACGGTCGGTCGTCACGATATTCACGCCGTACGCCACGAATTCTCGCTATCAATCGCTTCAAAACTTCGAAATAAAACTCACCATTGACCGTTTGGCTAGGCGGAACAAATTTTTTGTGGATATGTCCTTGGAATCGTAGAAGCAAATCAGCATTGTCTTTACTTTTGACTTCTCCAAGCGACTTTTTTCGGATGCCCCTCTTCTGGTGGTCTCCACACAGCACTCTGGCGCTTTGTTTCGGGCTCATTCTCTAAACATTACGTTTCGTCACCAGTAACGATCGTTTCAAGGGTAAAGACTTGATCAAGGACCTTATTAAAACCGTAACGACGATTTTAATGAGATCCTTGTGTTTAATTCGATACATTTTTTGGTCGTCGGTCAACTTGTGTGGAACAAATCGCGAATTCAATTTACGAAGCCCAAACTCCCAGTCAAAATGTTGTGCACAGTTGATTTTGGAATCCCCAATTCATCTTCAATCAATCTGACTTGCGATTTCGGGTTTTCTTTGATTAAATCACGCACTTTTTGGATGTTAATTTCGTTCAGTCCAGTTTTTGGACATCCCAGCTGTTCGTCATCCTCACCACTTTGAAATCGCTTAAACCACTCGTAAACTTCAGTACGGTATAAGCATTCACCACCATATGCTTTTTGAAGCATTGATACGTTTCGGTAAAACTTTTACCAAGTTTATCACAAAAGTCAATCGCAGCTCTCTGTTTGAAACTCATTTTCCGACCGTTCGTCCAAACACACTGTCACTCTAGGAACTATAACTCGATTTGTAATGAAACAAATCTTATAAACGGTTGACACAACAGTAATGAAGGTTGCTGCTTTCGATAGCAAAAAAGATACAACAGCTGGTGCCACTAGTTTCTTCTATTTTCGAAAAGTTCGGTTTCTTTTTGGACAGAGGGTATAGTCCATTTAAATCTTATCCACATTAAGGAAATTACCCGTTAAACAGCAATACAGAAATTACCGTATCGAATACTTCCAGAAGTGGAAGGCAAACAAGTAAGAAAGTTAACAATAGAAATTATAAGCATCGGATATCAAATTACGATTGACTGTGATACTAATCAACAGAAATTTCTACAGAGCAGATACCACACTTCGTATGCTATTGATATAAAAATTATTCTTCCTTCTCCTGAAAATATCTGCAATAATTTACAGCTTCTCCACAGGGTCACAGTCTACTCTCTATTTAAACGCAGATACACTCCGTACTTTTTTAAAATGGTGAGAGAAAATAAATATAAAAAAGTAAAATATAAGATATCGGTAAAGAATACCGTATTTGTTATACTGAAATATTATTTGGAATCTCTTGAAAATGTTTGTAACGTATTTTGTAAATTACTGCATTTAATAACAAAAAAAACAACACATTTTAAAAGATTGTTTATTAATGAACAGTGCAATAAGACAAATCAAAAGAACTTTAAACAAATACGTTTACAAAAACAAACTGTCTTCGCAAAATATAAGGATATATAGAAACAAATAATAATCACAAGGCACAGAAGATTTCTGAGAATAATATTACGAGAATAATATTTCTGAGATTAATTAAATTTTAAAATACTATTAATCATGAGCAAACAGAAAAAATATAAAAAGAAATACACGCATATAACTACCATCTTTTGTAGTTAATACAAAGCAAATAAAATTGCAAACCATAACATGAATTGTTCATCAATTAATAAAGTTATAAAATACTATGCAAGATTAACAATCACAGCTACAAATTAAGAAACAAATTTACTCATTGTTTAGAGAATCAGATATCTACCAAATATTTTATGATTATATTAATATTTCAAAATATGAAGCTTTTATTTAAGAAACTATTCCCTAAAGATATTTAGTTTAGAACAGAATCAAAAGCATCTCTTGAATGATTCACAATACATCTGAAAAAAATTAACTAACAGTTAAAATACATTAAAGCATTTTTCGCATTAAAATGCCTTTATTTAATCATGATAGATGACACTAATGACGTATTTTACGCGAAGGCATTGGTAATTTGCGATACAATAGAGTGAATCGATAGAGCTGAGCTGGTTTTCTGTTGTTTCCAAAAAAATAGCTTCTCCTAACGGTTTTTGTAAACTAATAACAGTGCACTCAGATTTTACAGGAAATTTGGTTTTTCTGGTTGCAACCTGTAAGTGTCATTTGAATTCGCTTAATTTAGAAAATAATCTGGCACGAGTTTCACTAAAAATGGTCATCCACGAGTACGAATTAATAAATCACTTTCAAATTGAAGAATTTCGAAGATTTCGATCAATTCTAAAGATACATACTAAAGATTATCAAGTAATAAATGTCCTTTGATAGGATTTGTCTGCAAAAATGCCTTACCACAGATTTGAAAAGGAAATTGTGCGAAAAACCACTTATCAAATTACTTCTTTTTGAAAATACCTTCCATTAACTCACGCAAGAGAATGGTATCTCCTATGTGTAAAGTAATAAATGTGGTTTTAATTTACTTAATATGGAAAAGGCTTTTCCACACTTTGCGTAAGAGAAATATTTCGTATTGTGAGCAAATAAGTGGTTTTAAGAAGCAGACGAGGTAATTCCCTACTCCATCTGTTAACTGAGTATTTTCTAGCATATTATATAAATTATTTCGCTGAATAACAATAAGACGGTCATATTTAAATTTAAAATAAGATTGTTTATATATGTAATAAGATAAATCAGAAATAAGATATTACAAAAATACAAGAAAAAGCTAGAGAACAAATTTTTGAAAATAACATTAAAAATAATTTGCCTTAAAATACTATTAAACATGACAATCAGGTAAAAAGAGAAAAGGAAGACAAGTATAACTAACATTCACTTAAAGTTTTAAAAAAGAGAATGATAAATTGCAAATCTCAGCATTGTTCAATCAACTCAAAATGCTAATCAAGATTTAACAACCACAGCAACAAATTGGGAATCTAATTCTTTATTGTTCGACCGATTAGATGATCACCAACCATTTGACTATTCTACTAATATTTTCAAAAGATGAAGCTTTTATTTCAGAAACTGTTCCAGAAAAACGAACCAATTTAGCACAAAATGCATATTTTTAATTTTTGAATATGCTGACAGTTAAAACACACTAAAACGACTAATTGGAATACAATGCGCTAATTTATTAATGATACAAAAAGCTAATTATGCACATTTCGCGAAGGCATTGTTTCTTACTGTAAAATTAGAAAATTTTCATTTTGAATATTGATGGCAAAATACTTAATTTGTTTAAAATAATAAGAGAAAAATGATTTATCGCATACGAAGGGTAGGACATCTTGAGAGATTAAGTATACGATCGTAATAAACATAGAAGGCTTTCTTAGTAAAAGTGGAGATAATTAACTAGATCTCCTGATTTAGTTTTCTGAACATATTATACAAACAAAGGGATTTTTCATATTATAACATGACACTCAGGAGTAACCTTTCTAGCTTCAGTTCAGAAACACATATTACTTATCAAAATGATTTCTTTAATATTTTACACATTTTATTTTGGAGAAGGCTTTTATATTTTGCACCTCAGTCCTGAAAGTAATGCAACAAGATACAGAAAAAAAAATAACCTTTGATGATTGTGAGTTAATAAACGTCTTTTCATGTTGAATGCCTGTGAATATTCCTTTAAACAACTCTCACAAGAAAATGTTTTTTCTTAAGTGTGAAGAACTAAATGTCTCTTCAGGACACTTGAAGTTGAAAATGTCTTTCCACATCTCTGACAGGAGAATGGTTTCTCCTGGGTGTGAACAATTAAATGTCTCTTCAGGTTACTTGAGTTTGAAAATACCTTTCCACAAATTTTACAGGAGAATGGGTTTTCTTCGGTGTGAAGTAACAAATGGGTTTTCAAGTTGCATGAATATAAAAATGCTTTTCCACAAGTTTCACAAGAGAATGGTGTTTCTTGCGTATGAACTAACACATGGGACTTCAAGTAACTTGTCCGTGAAAATGCCTTCCCACAAACTTCACAGGAGAATGGTTTTTCTTTAGCATGAACTATTAAATGCGATTTTAAGACACTTGTCCGTGAAAATGCCTTTCCACAAGTTTTACAGGAGAATGGTTTTTCTTCAGTGTGAACTACTAAATGGGATTTCAAGTTATGTTTCCGTGAAAATGCCTTCCCACAAGTTTCACAGGAGAATGATTTTTCTTTAGTGTGAATTACTAATGGGATTTCAAGTCACTTTTCTGTAAAAATGCCTTTCCACACGTTTCAAAGCAGAATGATTTTTCTTCAGCGTGAACTAGTAAATGTGATTTCAAATCACTTCTCCGCGAAAATGCCTTCCCACAAACTTCACAGGAGAATGATTTTTCTTTAGCATGAACTATTAAATGCGATTTTAAGACACTTGTCCGTGAAAATGCCTTTCCACAGGTTTTACAGGAGAATGGTTTTTCTTCAGTGTGAACTACTAAATGGGATTTCAAGTTATGTTTCCTTGAAAATGCCTTCCCACAAGTTTCACAGGAGAATGATTTTTCTTCAGTGTGAACTACTAAATGGGATTTCAAGTTATATTTCCGTGAAAATGCCTTCCCACAAGTTTCACAGGAGAATGATTTTTCTTTAGTGTGAATTACTAAATGGGATTTCAAGTCACTTGTCTGTGAAAATGCTTTTCCACACGTTTCAAAGCAGAATGATTTTTCTTCAGCGTGAACTAGTAAATGTGATTTCAAATCACTTCTCCGCGAAAATGCCTTCCCACAAACTTCACAGGAGAATGGTTTTTCTTTAGCATGAACTATTAAATGCGATTTTAAGACACTTGTCCGTGAAAATGCCTTTCCACAAGTTTTACAGGAGAATGGTTTTTCTTCAGTGTGAACTACTAAATGGGTTTTCAAGTTGCATGACTGAGAAAAGGTCTTCCCACAAGTTGCACAGAAGAATGGTCTTTCTTGTGTATGAACTAACAAATGGGATTTCAAGTCACTTCTCCGTGAAAATGCCCTCCCACAAATTCCACAGGAGAAGAGCTTTTCTTTGGTGTGAACTACAGAATGGGTTTTCAAGTTGCATGACTGAGAAAAGGTCTTCCCACAAATTGCACAGAAGAATGGTCTTTCTTGTGTATGAACTAACAAATGGGATTTCAACTCACTTGTCCGTGAAAATGCCTTCCCACAAGTTTCACAGGGGAATGGTTTTTCTTTGGTGTGAACTACAGAATGGGTTTTCAAGTTGCATGACTGAGAAAAGGTCTTCCCACAAGTTGCACAGAAGAATGGTCTTTCTTGTGTATGAACTAACAAATGGGATTTCAACTCACTTGTCCGTGAAAATGCCTTCCCACAAGTTTTACAGGAGAATGATTTTTCTTTAGTGTGAACTACTGAATGGGATTTCAAGTGACTTGTCAGTGAAAATGCGTTACCGCAAGTTCCACAGGAGAATGGTTTCTCTTCAGTGTGAACTAACAAATGTGTTTTCAATTTACTTGATATGGAAAAGGCTTTTGCACACGTTGGACAAGAGAAAGACTTCTTACTGTAAAGAAATAAGGGGTTTTAAGATTACTGGATCTTGTAAATGTCTTACGATAAATTTCATAAGATACGTGTCGTGAATACTTATAGACTAATATATGTTTTTTTCAAGTTACCTGATTTTAAATATATTTTTCCACAAATATTACAAGACATCGTTTTCGCTAAGCATGATCAATCATTGGTGTTTTCGGTTTCTTTGATTTCATAATATCTTACCGTAAAAGAAAAAACGGAAAGGTGTTCCTTGTGTTATCGATATAAGTTCATTCAAGTCATTCTGTTTCTAAAATGGCTTTCAACGTTTCATACTTTAAATTATTTTTTTTCGCGAGCATTCACAAATAAACTTGTTTTGTGTAATTTTTGAAAAATCTAATTGCACCATATATGTTTTTAACAACAAGAACTACTTGAGGAATAATTTATGCATTAATGTTGAGAGAAGGGGAACAGCTTCTTGCTTTTCTCCTTTGCATATATCATATCTCATATATCATTTCATTTGCATATACGCAGAATTTTTATTTTTATATAAAACGAATTAATGAATGTATTTTTATAAGACTCTTAGCAATTGAAATTATTTTTATGCTGAATTCCTGGATACTGTTATGCGCAACGCTTCCACAGTCAAATTGTTTACATTTTCGGACATGTGACGTGAAAAACTGTACGATTTTTTATCCAGTCGGATGAAAAACATCTGTCTCTGATATGGGCAAGCCCATGTAATCAAGAAATTAGCACTCTCATCTCAGAATTCACTCTCATAGGAAGTCATTATTATTATTATTATTACGTGACAACGCTAGAGTCCAAGATATCATCGCGATAGGAAACTCCACTCTACGCAGTCTCTGTCCACGCGATTTAAACTTTCATCTAAGTCGCGATGATATTTTGGATTCTAGAGTTGTCTTTGGTTGGAAGACCATTTGGATTCCTCTCGCTACAAAAAAAAAAACAAAAAAAAATCGAAGCCAAGTCTTTTCCCACCAAAGAACTCAGTATTACATCGTTCTTCCAATTACACTCCAAAATCGATTTCCGGTTGTTGCATAGATTCGGTCGCCCTGTGCTCGTTTGAGCTAAAATGTCAAAGCATGCTACTATCCCTACTTCGTTTTCATTCAGTCCAGCACTCGAGTTGTCAATATCGTTTGCCAAATTTCCATTTATCTGACATAAGAAAGCCTGCAAAGCACCACATGTGAAACCTCTAATTTTGCTGGATATAATTCTGCAATTGACAGCGATGCCACCGCTTCTATTTTCATATTCTCCTCATGTTAACCGAAAATTCAATATTGATAAAAAAACATTCGTGTTCCAACAACTTCTTTTCTCAACCAAACTGCATTGACGACTATGATTTCTCAAGTTTAAAGTTTATTTGCGCTGAAGAAGTATTACAAATGAATAGAATAGTGATGATTACATAATAGTGATGAATAGAAAAATAAAAGCGATAATAGCAGATAGTAAACGCAATAATACACATATTATAAAAAGTACTACAATTACTGTTAAAGTGATAATATCGAGATTGATGGGTTAAAAAAAAAGAAACTGGAAATACACTAGAAAAAACTGTGCAATGTTTATAATCAAAAAGAGTAGCCATACTGGTTACAATTGGAATACAAATGAAGGCAGTCGCTGAAAAATGAAACTGCAGCATACTACCTAAGAAATGATATATAACATTATTATCTTATAAGTATTATCTTATAATATACATTTAAAATAAAATTCAACTTTATTAATTGAAGTGAGTTTGTTAACCTTTTTGTAGTAGTATATATAGATTCTATAATGGCAAAATATTAGGAATGGCAAACAGATCTCTAGCTGAATATGGGAAGAAATTGGTAATGGCCATAGCTCTGGTTATTCTGTTGTCTACGTATCAAAGGAAGATTGTTGTATACTAAACTACATTCAACAGACGTACCATACTGCAGTAAAGAATTTACCCATGAATAGTATCAGGAGTTTAATATATATTCCATTAATTCAGACTTCCAAATTACTTTTTAAAAATAAGATATGGGAATTCCATTTCGGGTTGACAGTCGATGTGTAAACCCAGATACTTCACTGATTTTTTTATTTATTTATTAAGCCACAGTTACAATTTGGAATACCAGTACAATTCGTTTCATATCATTTAATAGTTGTATTGTGATTTAAGTTATCTGCTAAGGTGAAATATTAAATTTTATTGATGTAGATTTTACGGCTAGTAATTCTAAACCACTGATTCAGTGGTTTAGAATTACCGATTTTTCAAATCCTCAATAATTGTTTCTGTATATATTAATGCAGTTTCATCAGCGAATGATATAATTTTACCAAAACATTTGTACTCACACAAATCATTAACAAACAGGGTGATCAAAATAAACATATTGGTTTTTAGGCTTGTTGAGCGTCCTCCGATGATCCAAATACTGTAAAGCGTTGTAGGAATACATTGTGCATCATGCGGCAGTGATATCTGACAAGAAAGTAGTTCCAAAATTCATCAACGGGGGCGCTGCATAATGTACCGAATGCATTTATGATAATATTTCTCTCTCTCTCTCTCTCTCTCTCTCTCTCTCTCTCTGTGTGTGTGTGTGTGTGTGAAGTATAACTAACATATTTTTATTCACATCCATTAAGCATGCACGGGCTGTGCTGTCCAATGCGCTGCCCTTTCCAGCATGTCACAAATTGCATTCTTATCAGTGTGTTCAACGGAAGAACTCAACGGGACTGATGGTATGTTATTCAGCCTTTCAGAGTTGGCAAGTTATCAGGATGATCGCGATAAATTCTATCTTTGAGAAATCCTCCAGAAGTCACAGCAGGGGGATCAGAAACAGCAGGAGGTCAGATGAGAAACACATGGTTCTTTCCTCTGGCTTCCATGAAATGTTCTCGATGAAACTCTTGTAGCGATCGACCAATGCGTGGAGGGACCACATCGTGCATGAAAATAACTGAATCCATGCACAGCTGTGGCACAAAAAAAAAAATTGTTTATCGTATCGTCGCGTAATGAGACTTGCTCAGTTAGTGAGCAGGTCACAGAAACCGACTGGCGAATGTCCTCAGAAAATGAAGAATTGTGCAATGATAAACGAAGCTATAAATTAGCACCAGACAGTAACTATATGCGAATGCAAAGGAATTTGTTGGATTGCATGCGGGTTTTGCGCAGCCCGTAATTGTGAATATTCACAGCTCTGCTTATGTAAAAGTGAGCCACATCTCCCAACAAATCATCAACAGACACGCAGCGTCCACTCCACTCAAGCAAGGGAAGTTAAAGCGAATATCAGTCAACTCTCAAATTCCTTTGAGAGTTGACACACACACACCTTTGAACCTGCTTCTTGAGCACGTGGAGATAGTGGACCTCGTCGACATTTGTTAAGCCAACGAGTTTCGCGGAGTGAAGCAATAGCATTCCAATTGTTTAGGTAGTACTTTCACGAGCAAAGCACGTTAGATGTAAGGTTATTGCCATTATTGAAGGTATTAACTAGAAAGAAGGGAAAAATCCCGTGTCCATCTTTTTAAACCCTCCTGGCACCTGACGAGATGCATATCATATGCAAATTCCATGTGTTTGGTGTTTACAACCCCTGGTGAGTGAATTTCGGAATTTTTTTTCTCTCAGATATCGCTTTTGCATAATGTATTCCTGCAAAGTTTCGTAACATTTGGATCACTAGATGTCGCTTCATAAAGCCTTAAACAGAGGTACTTTAATTTTGATACTCGCCCTGTATATTGAAAATATGATAGATACTAGCATTGAACTTTGTAGTACTCCATATTTTATTAATTTCGTTATGCAATTGACGTGCCACAGCTGTTACATTTGTTTCTCTTATTCAAACAGAATTTAAAACAATCATAAACTATTACGTATCTAGACATTTTCAGAAGCAATAACAAGTGATGCACACCGCCGAAAGCATTAGATATATCAAGAAAAGGAATGTGGGTTCATTCCTTTATTTATACCACTAAACTGTTTTATGGAACTCCAACAGCACTTTTCCATTTCGAATCCGCATGTGAACCAGTACTGATTAGACGCAACAGGACATGCAATTTAGATAGCTATTAATCTTTTTTTTCAATTTTTTTTTATTAGCATTGCAATACGTTTTGAGACTGTCTATTATATACAAGATATTGTCTCGTAGATATTGTTCTGTAATTTCTGGTTTCACTTTTGTTATCTCCTTTGAATAACTGAAGCAATCTTTCAGCTTTCTATAAATTTCCAATGTTCCAAAGGTTCATTAATATGTATAAAGAAACTTTAACTATAACTTTTGGACATTTATATGAACATATCGTCCCATATCTTTTAATCCGATTACTACATTCATCATTTACTGCATCTAGTTAAGATGAATTATTTATTCACAGGAAGTGACTTACATACTTTGGCCTCTGTACAGCCAAAATCAGAATTACCATAGTTGGTAAAAACGATCATACATTTCGAAAAAACAAAGGAGTCATCATTGCCCTTCTGAATAATTAATGTGAATTTTGTTTGTTATTTGCAGTGATGGTGTTTACCAACCTCCATTCTTTACTTATTTTCTTTGGAGAACTTAATTTTTTGCTTTAAGTGATTACCAAACTTTTTGTAGGGATTTTCAAATATTAATTATAAGGATTCTTACCTATTCTTATTGTATAATTTAACTTTAGTCATAATCATTTTTTACATCTGTAATCCAGGGCATGTGATGATCCTTTTGTTTACAGATCTTTTAATATATTATGATTTGCCATCTGCATTTAATTATTTTGATGAGTTCATCATATAATTTATTTCCATTTAATTGGTCATCGCCTGGTAGTTTGTAAATTCTTAGATATTTCTCAAATATATTCTGTATTATGCTACTTTCGATAATATCAATACTAAAAGTATTGCTCGTATCACTACTGTCCAGTAATATAGAGAGGTGGTTTGTTATATTAGACAGGTTGCAGAGGGATACCTCGTAGGACAGTTCATTTCTTGTAAATATGTGATCAGTACAATTTGATGAATTCCTAGCTTCTTTGATACCTTCTGCATATGCAAGAAACCCATGTGAAGAAAATATACTTTCATATTCTTCAACTTTCCTATTATTTTTATTTAAATACAAATTTATATCACCCATTAGTATAATATTCTTATGTTTCTAATGTCTTTAGAACATTATTTAACATAGACAAAATAAATCAATTATGCCATGCACGATATATAGCCAATACGAGTTTATTTATTACTATGTCATAAATGATCATAATTTCAGTATTATTTGATTATAATATAATATATGTATGTATTTGAACAACATTTTATTTTCGACGTACAGGATTATTTCAATTGGGCGCTCATAATCCCAACAGTCATGAAAGCTGTCGTAATCAACGTGAGAATACCCACCAATTTTCATATTACCGAAATCATATCTTACGTAATACTAATATATCTATACATTGTTCAATTTCTGAGAAGAGCAACATAAAATTATCTAAATTTGACCTTAACCATATAATATTTGCTAGGAATAAGTTTACATGGCATGAGTTGGAAGTAGTACCAAAAAACGTTTTACACAGGTTAGATTACACAATTTTTTTACAGTTGTCAGTCGCACTAGATCCACGTTATTCGTGTTGTAGGTCATAAGTGGCCAACAGCAGGCTGGTAACGTGATTTTGTGCGGCCAGCGGCAGGATAAAAACTATATTAAATTATGTGTATTATCAATTTAGCTATTAGTTTCGACCGCAGAGTTACTGCCGTGGGTTGATATACTAGTTATATTCATTATTTCTGATGACGGAAGCAATTTATATTCTCAACACGGAATCAAAATTGTTTTAAAAAGATTACTCAATTTATAAAATCTATTACTTTTCTTTGCGAGTTGTAGTAGTGGGAGTGGTAGATTTCGATGCGCTCCAGAGTAATGCATCATTGAAAGTCACTTCCTCTGCTCTGATTACAGTGATTAGTTTCACAGTTAACGGTGTTATTATTGCAGTTTGTGTCCCCTGGTCAGTTACTTCAGCCTTTTTGTACTATGAGTAAGAAACGTAAGATCTGTGAAGAAAATAGGTCATTTCAGGAGAAATGGGAAAATGAATTTCTGTTTATAAACAATAACGACAACAAACCACAGTGTCTTGTGTGTTTGCAAGTATTGTCTTTGCACGAGGAATATAACCTCAAACGCCACTGCATACAGCACCATGCCGCTAAATACCAAGAATACGTTGGACAAGTACGTACTAAAATTGTACGTAATTTGAAGAGAAAGGTTAGTGCTCAGAAATCTATTTTTACTAAACCAACATCAATACAAAAAAGCTCACTCTTGGCATCGTCTGTTGCAAGCGCAGAGATAGCAAAAGCAAAAAAATTATAATCTGATGGTGAATTTGTAAACCACTGTTCTGTGAAAATGGCACGTTGGGGAAGATAATTGGGGAAGATAAAATTGCCAGTGAGTTTGAAAGCGTCCCGCTATCAAAATAAACTATAACAAAAAGAGTCGAGGAAATAGGTTCTCACATATTAAATAAATTAGAAAGTATTATTACAGATTCAGCTTACTTCTCATTGGCTCTGGATGAATCAACTGACATAACAGATACAGCTCAACTTCTAATTTTCATTCGAACTGTTTCCAAAGACTGTTATTAATGAAGAGCTACTAGCATTAGAGTCATTGCATAACACAGCAAAGGTCAAGACGTTTATGATGCAGTTATGAAGGCTGTAATTGGTACTGGTGACATCAACGATCTCACAGCTACTTTGAGATCGTTGATGTCACCAGTACCAATTACAGATTGCGCCAAATCAATGAGTGGTACTCAAACATTCTTAATTGGCTTACTAAGGAAGGCTGGAATCAATTGTCCTGTATTGCACTGCATTATACATCATAAGGCTCTGTGTGGTAAAATTCTGGAGATAGAGGATGTTATGAAAACTGTAATGAAGTGTGTGAATCTAATTAAGAGCGGAAATCGGGCCTTGACACACCGCAAGTTTTTTTTTTCTTTTCTAACAGAAATGGAGGCGGAATATGACGATTTAGTGTTGTACACAGAAGTACGTTGGCTAAGCAGAGGGAAATGTTTGAAACGGTTTTTTGCTTTGTGAAAGGAAATAAAACAGTTTTTAGAGAAACAGAGAAGACAAACAAAGAACTAATCACAAAACTATGTGATCCTCATTTTAACAGCTTACTCGCCTTTCTAAAAGACAGCACACACCACATGAATGAACTCAACGTGAAGTTACAGCGACGTAACCAAACAATATCAGATTTAGTTGGACACCCAGATGGGTTCATAATTCGACTGAAAGTTTTTAAGTTCACTCTAGTCAGAGAAAACTTGGTACATTTCAATTCCTGCAAAGAGTTGATGGAGGAGAGCCATGACATTGACTTCAGTGCCAATGTTAGACCAACTTTTAGAGCAATTCGGTAAGCGATTTTCTAACTTCATTGACATGTGGCCAGAACTGACATTATTTAACAATCCAATGAAATGCGACATTTCAGAGCAGCACGACACTATTCAATTGGAGTTGTGTGATCTTCAAAGTGACCCTTTTTTTCAAGTCAAGAGTGGAGATAGGCGTTGACTTTTGGAAACTGGTACCAAGGGGAAAATATCTTGCATTGAGTGATTTCATCTTGAGAATTGCATCTATGTTTGGAAGCACATAGATATGTGAATGCACTTTCTCGACTATGAGGGCGGTTAAATCGTCACAAAGAAGTCGACTGACTGATGACCACCTTCAGGATTTGTTACGAATATCGTCATAATCGTTGAAAATCAACTTTGATGAACTTGTTGCCGCACATGAACGCCCACAGTGTTCTCATTAAGTTGTGTTACATGTAAAAAACACCATAAATATGTAATTAAATTTAATTTAACAATTTATATTTAAATCAATCAAGTGTTTTATATTGTTCTCCCAGTAGTAAAATGATTTAACAAATATAGTAATTCAATACATATAAGTATTGCCTTGAAAAAATGCATAGTTTATTTTTATTTGAGTTCTGTCTAAAAGCGTGCGGCCCGTGACGCCACCACTCATCATATATTGGCCCTCGTATAGAATGAAGTTGGCGACTCCTGTTCTAGGTCATATACATTTGGACGAATCTTGTTTCAGTTGTGCACGGTTAGTTAGAATTGAACTTTCGGTTACTGATTTCGGTTTTGATTTCGTTCGCTGAGGTAGTCTTGCGTTTTAATTAGCAATACGTTTGTGTGTTGTCCTACCTCATGAAATATTTACCATATCTTACCAAAAATACTTAACTGTACCCTTTTCCTTTTGTTCTCTTTTCCTTTGCTTGAAAAAGAAGTTGCTTGTTGAGTTTGATCAAGTACTCGTTATATAGAAAGCAACTGGCTTTAGTTGTTGTTCATGAAACTGTTCGGTTGCAAACTGGATGATTTTCTTGCCTTCGCAAAAGTGATTAGGCCAACGAGCGCTGATTACAATATATTCCACTGCTAAACTACCATTAATACCGAAAGCTGCACCCGCTTGGAAAGATGCACCAAAATCAAAGAAAAATCAAGAAAACTTAAAACAAAGTACAACACCTTATGGATAACTAAAGGATACAAAACAATATCTTTCGAAGCGGCTTGCGATACTGCCAGCCTAATACCAAAATTCTTCCTGAAAATGCAAGAATTTTGTCTTCTTCATGAAGTCACTTCCGGAAGATACAATCGTATCAAAGCGAACGTTCGTAGCAGTATGTGACCTCACGCAGCAAAGAACACATATATGAAGAGCAAGGAAATCTTCGAAAGCTGACGAAATTCACATATACTCTGACGGAAGTAACATAGAAGAAAACATCGGTTATTCTTTCATAGTATATTACAGACAGCCCATTATATCATGCAAAAACGCTGTTTCAGACAGCATCCCTGTGTTCTTCGAAGAACTAAGCAGATCAACTTGATATAGTTTGTTCACTTACATATCTCCGGCAATTAAACCTCAACTCTCATGAAAAGACAGGACCGCAATAATTTACAGTGACAGTAGAAGCACTACAGACGCTATTAAAACCAATATAACTAATTTTGGTTTCAGATTTTACTTCTAACATATCGTGCGAAATATCCTAAATTCCGAACTTTACATTTGGAATGATAATCTATCCAGCACAGCGTACCTTTTACCAGCGTACGTGTTTCTAGCATACATGATAATTTCCACTAAATGATAACAGCAGAATTTGATTTAGTATTAATAATCTCTTAAACTACAGAAACCATGCACACTTAAAATTGTCATCTCAGCAACTTATATAAAGTGTGTAGTAATATAATAATAATCATAAATAGTAATAATAATCTTATAAAATAGAGAAACCATGCACATAAAATCAGCATTTCATGTCCTTAACTGAACCAGCTCTATTCAGTTACGCGCAATTTAAAAATGCATATATTCTGTAACTAATATCGCAACTACTTACGTCTTAGATGGCACTGTAATTCTTTCCATCAATACAAATTACAGAAACTGAAATTATGTCTTTAAGACACCCTTTACAACGTTTGTGCACTGCTATACTTTAAACAAACATAACACCATTACCAAATATTCCATATTTTTCAAAAAAACAACTTGTTGCACAGCGACACCTACTAAGTTTACATTTAAGAATACATTTATTGAAAATAACAAAATGAAAAGAGCATAAACCGGTAAATATATACTGTATTACTTAATTGAAGTTATAAAATGAGCGTACAGTGTTCATTTTTCTTACATTCTTAACAATATTATTATTATATTATTAAAATATAGTAGGATTGTTGTACATGATTATAACAAAGTAATTATTTAGTGATGTAGTAGCTGTACTATATAATTATGACAACTAGTATTACTTCAAATATTCTGAGTAGTTTCACGTGGAAAGTGAGCTCTTCCTGTAACCTAACACTATCTGTTATACAGAATCTAAATACTGACTAGCGTTTGAACTACAGACAATGAAATCAGAAGACACGCAATATACAGACTAAAAATACGGTATTTGGTTGTGGGGGGCTGTAGATGGCGTGATAACAGTAGTAGTGTCGTTATGTGTATTTGGAGAATTTAGTAGTAGGGGGAGACGGTGTGTGTAGTGAATAAGAGTAGAATAGAGTGCCTTCCCACAATGTTTCCTTGGGCTGCTTGGAGATATTCACATGGAAAAAAAAAATGAAAAAACGAAAAAAATATGCACACTTCCTTATTCACAAACCAGCTTCCTTCCACTTTTTTACCGTTTGGAAAATTTTTCCGATATTTATTTCGTAAATAACTAACAACAGTTTATACTTCCCAGTTATCTAGGAAAATACAGATAATCTTACCCTGTTTCTCGTACTAAGAAGATTGACCTATAATTCAGAGCCTTATTCTTATCACTCCTTTATGAAGAGATACAATTTTGCAATAATCGGGACTTGGTCTAATCTAAGACTCATGTTGAAAATGTATGTTAAAGCTGTTATTAACTCCCTGGAACATTCCCTGAGACACGCAGCGATATGCCATCAAGTCCCATGGCCTTGTTGAAATCAAGTGCCCACAGTTCCTCATACACCTCACTCGTGCTCACTCACCATCATTGGTTCCTCCCCCATTCACGCTGCTATCAAGCTCTGAATTATGTTACAATCACAAGGATGGAATACTTTCATGAACTGCTAATTAACACCTCTACTATATCCTTCTCACCTTTTAGCATTCTCCCATTTCACTGACCAACATCATCCTCTCATCAACATTTTTACTTCTACTCGTACTGGCCATGTATCGAAAACACTCCCAAGGATTGCTGTTAGCGTCACTTGCTAACTGCTACTCATACCGCACTTTTGCTACCCTTACCAAGTGAGTCACCTTTCTTACTTGCTTGCTCTTTGTACTCCTGATGTAACTGATTATCTCCACTCATCTTATGCTGCCTCCACAACATGAGTGGAAGCGGCCCACCTCTTCAGTAAACCATTTTACACCTATCTTATTTAATCACCTGACTTTTTAAATACATTCAGTCATTGCCTCTGCCATATAATTCCAGAGTACAGACAAGCATCACTGATTTCCTTCACATGCAATTCCCAATTCCATGATGACGGGACAGCGTCAGGAACCAAAGAGAATGCATTTGTTGAGTTTTTAAGGATAACTACCTTAAGCAGCATGTAACAGTGGCCTCACGTGGATTGAAGGTCTTGGATTTGATTATCTCATTAGATGTTGTAAATGAAGCGTCAGATCTTCCTTGAGTTGGTGAAAGTGACCATGAAGTGATTACTTGGGTGGCCAAACTTATCAGAATTTTTGCGAGAAAGAGATATGTGGAACTATAAGGCAGGTGATTATGGCAAACTCTGTAGGTAGCTTGCCATAATCACCTGCCTTATAATTCCACATATCTCTTTCTCACAAAAATTCTGATAAGTTTGGCCACCCAAGTGATCACTTCATGGTCACTTTCACCAACTCAAGGAAGATCTGACGCTTCATTTACAACATCTAATGAGATAATCAAATCCAAGACCTTCAATCCACGTGAGGCCACTGTTACATGCTGCTTAAGGTAGTTATCCCTTAAAAACTCAACAAATGCATTCTCTTTGGTTCCTGACGCTGTCCCGTCATTGCAATCTATATTACCGTAATTGAAATCGCCCATAATGATCATCCTTTTCTTATTAGCCGTACCAATTTGTCTAAACATTTCCTTCTCACTATCTTCCACATTACCTAGTCTATAGCAACACCCAGCCAAGGATTTCATCCTATTCACCTCCACCTCGCACCATACTTCTTCAAACCACTGTCTGTATTTGCTCCTTGCATCTTCACCCTAGATGGGCTCAACTCCTCTGCCATCAGTAATAACACTCCTCCTCCTCCCTTTTTGCTTTGTCTTCCCGGGATTGCGTATCCCTTCATCTCTATTACTGTCAGAATTTCATCCTCGTTCAACCATGTCTCGTTTATACCAACAATTTTGGAGCGAATGGACACTATCAACGCTACAATTTATTCTCTTTGTTTCGAATACTTCTGGCATTTGCAAACATACACGCTAGCTCATTTCTGTTTCTATAACAAGTCCCATTAATCATCCTACTTTTCGGACATGCCTCCTCTATACTCTTCATTGTCCATTCCTCCCTATCATTTCTGATATTACACCCTTCTCCAGACTTAAACATTCAGGGCCGCTCCTAGGAATTTTGCCGCCCCGTGCAGTAGCATATTTTGCTTCCCCTTCTCCCTCATTTTCGTATAGTTTATGCCAACTTTGCCGCCCAAAAAAAACTCGCCGCCCCGTGAAAATGCACGTCTTGCACCGTCGGTACAGCTGGCCTTGTAAATATTGTTCCCCACATTCTTCACTATCTTTATCCTTTCTTGCGCACTCACGCATCTACTCATGAAACCCTCATCTACACTTTCCACGGTTAGCCCGCCCCATGCACTCTATGTTCCTTCTGTCTTATTCTCTTCACTCGGGCCACTCACCTCTTCATTCACACATCAGAGTAGTCTACTCTTCTGGTCTTCCACATCGCTTGCTTCCTCAGGTCTTACATTCGTTTCAGTCACTCTCTTGCAGCAACAGTTTCTCCAAATAACGTACACCACATCCATTCAAATGTAGCCTATCCCTTTTATCCAGCTTTATCCATATCTCAAACTCATCCAACACATTTCCGAAATGAACTTTTTTGCTCCTTACACAACTCTGCTAGCATACCATTCATAAACCTCGCTTGCCTTCTCAACTCATTATCATACCTGGGCAACACGCTGACTGCCTTACCTACCACACTCTCCTTGTGAGTGTCATGACATCCCTCTTACATTCTTCTTGTTACCAGTCAACTCATTCGTGAAACTACAGTTACCAACTGTTTTGCTCACATACTCCTCTTATCCAATGCTTCAACCACCCTGCTCATTCTACCTTCCAGAAAACAGACCTTTTGCACCTTTTCACTCACCACACATCTTATCATCGAATCTCCGTACATTGGCTCTCTCAAATCATTCCATATCTCTGTCCAATCTTGCGTCCTATTCCTCATCAAATTCCCATGCACGCACGCTGTCTTACCAGTCAACATCGCTAACTCACTGCAACTTTCGCCGGCTGTTTTACCGTTCAATCACTGCCATACCGTCAATTCCTCTTACTCCTGTAGCTACATCCGCGATTTTTTGCCCGCCATCGCTTACATTCAATGATATCTCATAATCCATAAGTATACGGCACTTCCTACACACCCAAACTCCCTCATGTCTCCTATCAATCTTCTCCACATAAATATTTTCAATCTCTCCCCAAGTATACATACTGCTTTCAATGCATCTATTGTTTATATCGATAATTAACAAAAAATATTGTTTATTATCGATAAAATTATACAGTTTGGTATAATTCAAAATGACTTTAAAATAAAATACATTCTTCTTGTTTTGTTTCATGAAAAAATATTGTTTATTATTGATAAAATTATACAGTTTAGTATAATTCAAAATTACTTAAAAATTACTGTAACAAATGTTATATCTTTAATTGTAATTTCCAAATATTTAAAGAGACGGAGTAAACACGATAAGCATCACTACTCTACTACTCGTGCAAACTGCATATAAACAACAGTGGAACTCCACGACGGACAGTGCGCATTAATAGCTCGCATCTCACTATGATGTGCATATGTTTGCGCGCGTAGCAATATGACGCTGCGGTAAACAGAGTTCCGCGTCATTTCGCCCTCCTAAATGCTACAAGATGGATTTTTATAATTTTTTTTTTACAAAATAAGAGGATTGTATAGGATTGCTGATGATAAAATTAAATATTGCAAGCAAATATAAATCTTCTTCTGCAGCTTTTCCCACTAAGTAGGGTCGCTGTTTGTGGTGAGTCTCCTCCACAACCTCCTGTCTTGGGCTGTAGCCACATCCAAGTTCTCCAATCCTCAAGTCCTCCTTCACCATCTTCCTCTATCTCTTCTTTGGTCGTCTGCGCTTCCTCCTCCTCCCCCTGCACATTCATCTGCATGACCTTTCTTCCCACATACCCTTTCCCCTCCTCATCACATGACCAAACATCTCAACCTTGCCTCCTGTATCTTTGCTCCTAAGTTCGTAACTTTCACCATTCCCCTTACATAGTCATTTCTCAGACGATCCTTTCTGGTCACACTGCAGATCCACCTAAGCATTCTCATCTCCGCTACCTCCATCCTGCTGATGTTATTTTTCTTCAGGGCCACAGTTTCTATAGCATACGTCATAGCTGGTCTCACGACTGTCCTGTAGATTTTGCCTTTAAGATTGATCGACACCCTCTTATCGCATAGCACTCCAGCCATCTCTCTCCAGTTCTGCCATCCTGCTTGTATACTGCATCTCACTTCCTTCTCAGCCTCACCATCCTCTTTCATTGTTGAACCTAAGTATCTAAAGTCACTGACCTTCCTGATTACATATCCTTCCAGCTCCAGATCTGTCTCCTAGCTGTCATCCACTTTGCAACACATATACTCTGTCTTACTTCTGCTCAGTCTCATACCTCTCTTTCCAGTACTTTTCTTCAACTTTCCAGTTTAGCTGCCACTTCTCTCGAATCTGCACACAGCAAGATGTCATCTGCATACAACATAGTCCAAGGCGCGTCTTCTCTCACCTCCTCCGTCACCATGTCCATCACATTATTAAACAGGAACAGACTTAATGCTGACCCTTGATGCAAGCCAACTGTCACTGGAAAACTTTCTGTCTCTCCCAGGCAGGTTCAAACTCTTGTGTTCACATTTCTGTACATCTCCTGCACCAACCTGATATATTTCTCCGGTACCTTCTTCTCCCTCAAACACCTCCAGACTTCTTTCCTTGGCACTCTATCATACGCTTTCTCCAGATCAACAAAAACCAGATGTAGCTCCCGTTGCTTCTCTCGAAACTTTTCCATCATCTGTCGTAACCCAAAGATAGCATCTGTCGTCGATCGACCAGGTATGAAGCCAAATTGCTCCTTTGCAATCTCGTCAGTCTTCCATCAAGAACCCTTACTAGGATCTTCATTCTGTGGGACATCAACTTTATTCCTCTGTAATTCTTACAGTCTTGGGCATCCCCTTTACTCTTGTAGATGGAGACAAGAGTACTTTCCCTCCATTCCTTGGGTATATTTTCCTGTTGACAAACTTTTATTAACAGGTCCCATAGCAGATCAATTTCCCTCTTCCCCCCTTGTGCCTTGCATGCCTCCACTGGGATCCTGTCAGGGCCTACCTATTTTCCATTCTTCGTCCTCTTTATAGCTTCCTTCACTTCCATTCTACTAATGTTCTGCACCATCCCCTCATTACGCTCCCCACCTTCTCTGTGAGTCCTTGCATTGTCTTCATTCAAAAGCCCTTCAAAGTATATTCTCCATCTGTTTCTTATATCCACATTAATACCCTTCCTCCAGAAGCAAATATAAATAAATAAATTAATTTATTTATATATCGAGAAAAATTGGGGGTGCTGCAGTTCCGTAGTGCCTATGTACGAGCTACCCCTGAGAGAGAAACAAACTTCTATTATGCAAAGTTCTAAATCACTAATTTAACGAATTAACTAATTTAAATTAGTTCTTCAATGAGACACTAGACGGCGAATGGGTTATTGGCTGTAATTTTCTAGAGACAGGTGTGCTTTCAAGGATTTATCAGATACATAGATAGACAGTGTACGCTATTTTAATGAGAATAAGGGTATCGGCTAAGAGAGAACACAAATCTCATTACTCTTGACCAGAATGTGTCAGTCAATAAGCTTATGCAAAACAAGCAATACTAAAACATCCTTAATCAGAACGAAAGTCATGGCTGTACCTAGGACATTATCACCGTGTCGATATGACTAATAAACCAGTTCTTATTCTATAATGCAGGTGATGACAAACTTTCAGTTTATTTCCTCATTACCGGTTAATACCAAACTCTTTTCAAGATATACTACTATACTAACTGTCAGCACTTTTTACTTGAGGACAACATGTTAATAAAAGGTTTATAAACTAGTCGAGAAATACATCATACACAGGAAGACTAAGTTTCATTTTATGAAACTTCGTTTGGTTAAATGTCTGTTTCAATTAGCACTGAATTGATACGGATAATTCTTCTGCAGTGACCTCTGGCGGTATTATTATAATACTAGATATTTTCCCCCGACCAAACGTAATTAAACAAATCGGATAATACATCCAAACGAGCTACAAATTTTTGTAGCTTATTCGGTCCATGCAGCACCTATCTAGTTTGATTAATTGCAACAAAATTTGCAATAATCACTTATTAACTGGATTTCTCAATAATAGTAAATAGCTGTTATGATCGTTTTGTAAGCTGCTCTTTGATGACCAATACGTCAGTTTTGGTATAAATTAAACAAATTTAAATTCCTAAATAATATGAAATTAATGGCGTGGTATTATAGTTTGTTATAATTAAGTTCTCGAAGCACAGTTAGGAAATAACCATATTTGGTTTTACATTTCTCAAGATCTATTTTTATTCTTTCTTTTCCGTCTATTTATTAATAAAATGTAGTGTCATTTATTATACTACTTCGTGGTAGACAGAAGTTAAAGGAGTAGTTTATGCATGAATACAAGAAATACATATATACAAAAGTGTTCAAACAAATTTGAACCTGTGGATCTCACAGTTGGGAAAAAATTGACATAAGACTGGCGACGAAAGATTCAGTGATATAAAAGTTATGAAGAAAATTATGAGAATGAATAGTGAGATCGATGGCAGAAGTGCATGAAAAACAAACATATTAAAAATGAACGTGATATTATTAATACTTAATCATGTGTAAGCAAAAAAGAGTCTAAGATGCTGTTACTTAACTGAACACAATGGGAGCGGAAATATTCACCAGACAAATGTTTGAGAGAAATAACAAAGATAGACACTCACGAAACAAAACGTTATAACCACCTAACCTGTTTCTGGTCAACCAGACTACACTGTTGTTGTTGGCCGGTGGTGATCGTATCCTGATAGAGAAATTGTTCTCATTTTTTGGATTGTCTCATCCTCCCACTGTATACACTTCAACTGCTAAATCTTCTCTGGTGATTGTTTCAGACCAGGTATTTCCTTACACGGTGAAGCTGTACCCGATGAATCTGGATTTTTCTCAAAGAGACAACGCCCCATATCAGAAGGCTCGCATTATGTAATTATGGTTCGAAGAACATATCTAAGCATAAACTTTAAAACCTAAACCATAAACCTATACTTTCTGGCCTCCAATATCTCTTGATTTGAATTCAATCGAACATCTGTAGGGTCATGTGGAACACAGCATCCGCCAGTCGACGCCTGCGTCATGTTCCTTCTCCGACTTCTTGGACTATGTTATCATGCTGGCCCAAAATACGTCAGGATACCTTCTCTAACCTAATGGAGTCAATGACAAGACTAGACCACAGAAGGTGGTCTAATCTTGCCTTTAGCCGAAATAAATAACCGCTTGAGGGAGGTCCAACACACTATTGGATATGTTGTCATAATGTTCTGGCTCATGGAAGTATGTAGATTGACGCAGTCATGGGTGCCTTATAAGATCGAAATGTAAAAATTGATTATATCAGATATCTTGCAAATAAAGTCCATTTAAAGGAGATGCTAATAGGAAACTAGTCATGAAATCTTAATAGTTTTTGGCTATCCTATTATTATTATTACGGGCTAATACAACATCTCGTATCTCCTAAAAGCAACGATACCAAATATTATTGACGAGAGGTCCTCTAGTTGGATGGAGAAGATTGAGACTTTTGTCTCGCCGATGGAGCGACCTACGACAGGAGCACGCAGACGGCCAAGAAATGCCGGCCTGGTTGGCCAAGTGTGTAGCGTATCCGCTCTCTGGCCAAAAGGCTGTGGGTTCGAATCCCACCGTGGGCATGGTGGATGTTTGTGATTGTCTGTGGAAATACTAGTAATGGTAGATGACGTTGGAGTCAGTTGGTGATTGGATGGTGGAGACGGAGTTATAGAGCAGGTATCCTCTCTCGATGAGTCTTTGGACTTCCTGGAGGTGTCAGATAATAATAATAATAAAAATATTATTATATGGAACGTAACATTTTCCGTCGACGCCTGTGTCCCATTCTCTCTCCGACTTCTTGGACTATGCTATCATGCTGGCCCATATTTTAATTATGAATAGCAATATTCATTTTGTAAACATTATTTGTTTTAATATTAGAAATAAAAGATTATTATGAGGGTAGTTCGTTAAAAAGGTCTGCATGGGTCAAATCACATATTCTGTTCTGTTCTGTTCTATTCTGTTCATACTTTTTAAGTTCTTAAAAATTTGAACCTTTTCTTTCAGAATTTGGTGTTGTTAAAAAATTTCGAAGAGCTGTTCGGAAGATCCGTTAAAAACTGATGCGTAATTGCTTATTGAAAATATTTACCAATCAGTGTGATGGAAAAAAAATCTATAGAGGTTTTATAAATCTCGACATTCATATGCCGAACACATAAAAACATTCATGCGAAGAAAAAAAAAACAAAAAAAAAACATTGCGTTGTAATATGGTTTGCTGCCGATGGATGCAGTTAGGGTTTTCTATGTATTAGAAAAAAATAAAATAAAATTACACTTTTGTCATAATCGATGGAATAGCCTTCATAGCGATTTGTGACCGGGTCATGACTCCATTGACTAAATAAACATAAATAAAAATATTAAGGAAAGGGGAAAATTTTGAACAGTGTAGAACAAAGAGCCGTTTTGAGGACATACCCGTAATAAAGCTGCCGAGATATTTCAGATTTAGAAGGCCAGCTGTCGGCCATAACGACCTTAACACTATTGATGATAACAAGGATACCACGTGAACAGTAATTTAAGTTATACTGGAAGTTCTCCTGTTTGCCAATATAAAGCCAGACAGAGCAGCATAACCACAGTTAGCACTAACAGATATCATGGCTCGTTTTGTGGTAAGTTAACCGTTTTAGTATTCAAAAACTGCTTCATTTTTTTCTTTTTTTAAAAAAATCTGCATTTAAAAAACATTGTTTGTGCTTTCGTCTGATTTTAGCAATTATTTGTTTCTCTTTTCATAGTTTATTGCATTCGTCTTTGTAGTTCTTGCTGTGGCTGCTTTAGGCATGTACGCAGGTGACTATATCCGTCATGATACTAAACATGGCCATACTGGAGATAGTGTGCGTTATAATTATCGCCACGACGGAGGTCTCGATTTTGGAGATTATGTAAGAAGCTATGGAATGGATGATATACATGGATATGGACACTGAAGAGAATATACGATAAAAATTCAGAACACATGGTCACCAGTCCAACGAAATACATATCCAGATAGTCCAGTGAACTAAAGTACAGACCTTTCATCAGGGATCTAAATGTTTTATTTCATATATGTATTTTGTAAACATGTTATGAATAAAGTTTTATTTATAAATTATCATTTGTTCTTTGTGTTTTAATACTTACATTTATATTAACGTATGTCCTACAGAGCGTTGGGTACATTTAATCAAAAATTCAGAATCCTTTTCCTGAGGTTGGTTTATTATCATGTAAACATGGGTCCGATTCTCAATAGTTACGGAATTGTGGACGTTTGAAATGTATTTTCGAGTAAGTGGATAGTTTCACAAGCAAGCTAGTACGACCATAGTATATCTCGATTAGCAAAAAGTGTAGTCAACTGCATCGTAGAGTACCACATCATTATTTAAAGTAATTGTCAAATGTTTACACATGAACTATTCTTGAATTGTTGTTCAAATTCTGAATACCTAGGTCAATAGAATATAAACGAGAGGAAAGAATTATTCAAATAGTACTTCGCAAAATTATTCAAATAGTACTGTTCAACCGAAAGTGAATTAGCCGGTGTATACGGAAATATCTTTTCCTGACAGTAAGCAAACTAGCCAGAATAATACAGGCAGTTATAGATATGACACACTGGCTTCGTAGCCTTATTTGTTTTGACCTAATTCCAGAGAACTACAATCTTGTAGTCCACTGTTAGTAGCCGAAGAATGTCTACCTGGCTCCATGTTCCACTCTTGTATGAAACGTGATACAGTAAGTTGTGTACGTACCACATCTAACAAATTTCACTACTTGAACCAGGAGATATTGAAGATGATTTCAATTCTCCAGTTGGTCAGATGCACATCCCTTAAGATAAGAAATGTATTAGAAAAGTCAATTTGTGTTTCATAACACTATAAAAACATTTGGTTAGAAAGACGTTTAAATATTCTTTATGTACATTCAGAGCGAACTGCAAAACTTATATCTATTATTGATTTGACAATCATGGATCAGCAACAGAGGGCTAACTCAGTGATGTTTTATAAACATCTATTGCACCTAATCGCTAAGGAAAGAGATAGAGATAAGAGAAGTACTTCTTTTTTTCATTAAAGGTATTATTTTGCATTATTTCTGGTTACTTTACGTAAATCCAAACACTGCAGTAAGGATTTACTCCGATTTTGCCATATAGTCCTTCTCTCTTGAAAGAATTTATTTTCTACAATGACGTCAACGTTTATTATGACTTTCAAATTCAAGTGAAACACTTGATATGCATGGCTTCATAGAATTCCATCCTGTTTATAGTGATATGAAAAGCTGCTTAGGTAAACCTGCAAAAAACTGAAGGTTGTAATTGAAAAAAAAATCTTCCACAAGCATATGGTTGCGAAGCGCAAAGCCACTAGGCTAACCGCGCGGACATTGACCAGTTGAAATGGTAGCTTTGATAATGCAGAATATCTGTAAGAATATCGGTAGTTTATAGGCAAATTGTCCCCATCCTCTGAGGATCACATCTTGAGATTCATCTATAATGGTAAGATGAAAGCTTTCCGGGCTACGTTGAGTTCATAGGACCGGACATATCCTCTTACCTAGCGTTAGTAATAATACAGTCTTTAATCAGAGCTCATCCAGCCACATTCATTTTTAGATAACCGTCTTCGAAGCCAGATAAAACTTTTGTGAAGACAGTGGGATTATTGTTTATTTATTGTTGGTGTTTTGGTGTATACGTGCGTGTGTTTTGCCTTTTGTCTCCTCAATACTGATTCTATGTAGCTTTGCATTTCTATGGATGCGTTGTGCTAATTGTGCTGGTACAACTTCCATAATTCTTCTTTCAGTGTTCGATAACTGGTTAGGTATTTTAAGCTGTGTGGAAGATAATTGAACAGAGTAGTCATCAGATGTCTTTCATAGTTCTTTCGTATCTATTGTTGAAGCACCTGGTGGGAAAGTTTTGATAGACCAGTTATGTAGTGTCTGTATGTTTACCGTAATTATTATTGAAGGAGTTTATTAATATGATTACGCAGTGTTTCATGTCTGATAAGCTTAATTTTTTATGAGGCCAGTAAACAGTTTTTCAGCATTTCGTGTGTATTGGCTCTCCAAAGTACAACGGAGAATCACAGCACTGAGTTAGAAAATCTCTATATCGTAATCCATACATAAAGCGGGTGAGAACTAAGTAGCTATGTATAAATGATGGAAGTTACATATTTGGTTTAATCTATATATGGTGATATGACTTCTACATTACTTCCACCTTAGTATCACTACTTCTGGGTCTGACTCCCACTGATGAGAGCTCAATAAAGGTCGAAACCGGTCGGGGTAATGGCCCTTCCCTTAATGCATAGCATTATATGTCTGCAAGGAGACATGCTTTGCATTACGGGAGATACTAAGGCAAGTGATCAGTACTTACTCCACCTTTACCACGAGTTGCCCCAGTCCTGAAAATACTTCATGAGCAAACTTTGTTTGCTTACACTTGGATAAAGGATTAAGCCAAATATATAATTGGTAAATTATGTATAAAGCTTATGTTTTTAAGCACGGTTTCCTTTAGAGGCTATTGGCTTTTTTTTAGAATGTTACGGCCATTTAGAGACACCATTATGGCATGCATAATAACTATAGGTGAATAAGACAGGATGTACTCACAGTATATTTGTCGAAAATAACATAAAAAAAGCCTTTCTTTCTGGTTTGGAAAAACCTTCATCCAACAGAATACAAATGTTTCGAAATATGCAAAATTACAGTTTTACAAAGCGCATTTGCTTCTAAGGCATAAACCGCTAGATTACAAGAAATTGCAAGTATAAATGTAGCTCAAAGGTGGTAATGTACGGCTAGCCAGCACCATGCGGCTGTTTGAATGTAACTGCGGCTCTTTAAGTAAAGTGTACATCTACGAACACTTTTCAGTTTAGATTTCCAACTCATCACGAGCAGGGCATACGTACCGCAGTGTCAAAAGTCAATTAACTGTAGGGACGGTGGCTAGTTAAAACAGGACAAAATAATGTCTTTGTGTTATTTACGATAAAAGTAAGAACAAATTGTGCTCGGAACATGATTTGCTTATTGAACATGTATATAAATTTGAAAATATTTACGTCTGGACTTCTGTCAGCTTTTGTTTCGACGTTTTTCTGTGCGCAAATATTTTTGAGCATGGACTGTGTTAAAAATAAATCAAGAAACCATCTGAAAAAAAAAAAAAAAACGCGAGTCTCTCAGCATGTTTAAACATGAAAATCACGGCATACTCCCATGATGTTGAGAGACTCGCTCAAAATATTCGGCAGCAAAAGTCATTAATTCGTATCTAATGGGATGTTTGTTACGTTTTTTCAGCTTCAAAAAATAGTTCAAAATATATATTATTAAAACACCATCCCACTATTCCATTTCTTAAAAAACTCAGCCTTCCTCCCAGCTTGAGCTGAACTGCAGTGAACGCACTGAATATACATATTCATATTCAGTGAACGCACTGAATATGAATATATAGTGAACGCACGATATAAAGTGCACGATATACAGCTCTGAACTGTGAAGAGTTCAGAGCTGTATATCGTGCTTTTTACCGCTGCTTCTGTTATGTTGGCACACGTCGATGTAAAATTAAAATAATATAAAGTTTTTGCGGTTATTTGTTTGATTGACTTATAAACTAACAAAAACAGCTTAATAATGTTAGGTTTCCATAACAATAAAAAAAGTCTGGTATATTCGTTGAGCGTAGTGGGAAGAAAAGAAATCAGCATAAACGTCACCTTACTGATACAGGTGCCTTTGACTAATAAAGAATAGGAGTCAACATAAATATATTTAAATAATATTTCAAATATCATTTATTGTAGTAAAAAATAATAAAATAAATAATAAAAAAACATTACTGAATAACTATAACGATATATGTTATGCAGTAAACTGGTTTATTAAACTGGTAAAGTAAACTTTAAACTATTACTGACTGATGATATGTACGTTCTCAACTGTCGATGGAATCTTGATCGAATATAGCAGAGTTTCTCAACCTTTCTAAACCCAAGGACCAGTAAAATGCCTAAAATAATTCTACGGACCACTAAGTTATGTAATTTTTTTTTAAATGTATGTGGAGATTACCACCATTTACATATACATTTACAACATATACATATTATTATTACATATTTACACACAACATTTACATATTACGTATACAATATTTTACATATACATAAACATTTACAATACATATGGAAACATAATTAAGTTGGAAGTAAACGATTAAAAGTGTATCATCACCGAACAAAGTTTTAATTTTTATTAAACAAATAAAGGTATCAGTTTCTGATTTTCTGTAGGCAAACGAATGGGTTTATCAGCGTCGATTCTCTGACATCCCCATTAATTGGCCCACAGCAATTTTTATATTTTAAATGTTATCCCCATTCATTTGCCCACACTCATTAAGCTCACTCCACAACAACGTTTTTAGCACCGTTGGTACCATGGCCAAATGAATGGGGAATGTCAGCGCCGTCCTGCTGTTACCTTCATTCATCTGCCTACAACGATGTTTATATGTAATCCCCATTCATCTGCCCAAACTCATGAAACTAGTCCCACAACAACTTTTATCTTCACACACACACACTCAGTGGCGTAGCTAGGGCTTTTACCGCCCGGGGAGGTCCCTGTTTTTGTCGCCCCTCTCAATACCAAAATTATTACAAAAACACATCAAAAATATTACAAAAAGTCAAAACGACGTAGGGAAAGAAATTAAAATACTATGTTTATGTTTATTTTAATTGTAAGTATAGTTGTTGAAAACTAATTATTAATTAAGTAATAAAATTACTAAGTTAACATAAATAGAAGAATCGTCGAAAAATAAAATTGTGTCTCATTGAAAAGTACCGCCTCCTCGCACCCCCCCCTCTAGCTACCCCACTGCGCACACTCCCTCTGATTCGACCAGCGACATGTAAACTGTTCCATTCGCTAAGTGCGTTGTAAGACGAGGGAAAAATGTTGTTCTTATTTTACTCCCTTCATCATAATACTGAATACGAACTTGACATCCATGGATTACACATGGATGACATCCCTTATCCTGTCCAAACCATCCCCATACGAATCGGCTTATTTCCCTGAGGAGATTTCAATGACCAGCATAACAATTTAAGACATCCTGTTATGTGAGGTCCTTCCCGATATCTATAAACAGTCCAACCCACGATGTCAGTCGCAAAGTGCCATCCACGTGGTGGGGCGCATTTTCCCGCCAGCGACCGTATGATGTATGTACTGTACGCATGTGATTTGTACTAATCGTGTTATGATGGTGGTTTTAATTATATCCGTCCTGTTTTATCCAGAGGCACAACAGTGGTCATCGTAAATCTGGCAGATTTATTAATCGTGTGGTGGTTTTATTTATATCCGTCCTGTGTGCTGCTTGTATTCGTTACGTTGTGGTGTGTGTTTCTGTACAATCCACACCGTACGGATCTTGTTGTCTGCATGCGAGGAATTCGGTGTGCTCGGCGGCTAATCCAGCAAGTGACCGTACGAGATACGGAACTTCGCTAAACGGGACGCGGGCAGCTATCCCTCCTCGCCAGCAGAGCTGAGCCTCACCATGACGTCACTTTGCATAACTTTCGTTTCATCCCCGATTTTGGAAATGGATTAATTAATTCCAAAACCAGTAACAAGAATAATCGGAAACTGTGGTCCAAATAAATAATATGATATAATTATGTTACTATTACTTACTTTTAATGAGATGGTTCAGCTTCTCGGCCTTTGCAGAGTTGCTGGATATCTTGCTCAATATTGGTCAACTTCAGTCGAAGATAGGCACACACACTAAGATGATTTCTGTATTTTGTTTTTATTTGAAGGAGTGATGAAAATCCTTTCTCACAAAGATAGGTTGTAGAAAACTGCATGACGATTTTCAGTGCTTCTTCAGCTAATTCGAGAAATTCACTTCTCACTGAAAGCGAGATCCAGAATCAAGCCAAACCAAGATCATGGAATTGCATTTTAAGTCCAGTGTCACTTGAAAGCTCGATTAACTGTTCTTTTTTCGATAACGAAAGGTCGTTCTCGTGTCTATAAGTCTGGAATAGATCTCCAATCCACAGAAATTTCTTATAAAAGTTATTCGGAAAATATGTTCCACAGAGTTTTGAGGTTACAAACACTTTCCAGAAACTCAGAATCAACAAAAAGATAATTTTCACTAAAAAGGATTCCAATGTTGGAATAGGCTCAAATTCTGTCTTTTACATAACTAATGCACAACACCCGTTTTTTCTTCTTCTCTCAAATGCCTTTATTTTGTCGTAGGCATCAAGAACAGTTAAAGAATTTCCCTCAAGGGAGAGATTTAATTCATTTAATTTCGAAAAAAATGTCTGAGAGATAGGATAGTGTTGATAACCATGCTTCGTCAACAAGGAGTGATGCAAAATCAGAATTACGTTCGTTAACAAACAATATAACTTCGTGCCTTAATTGAAATAAGCTTGCTAGTACTTTGCCCCTGGAAATCCAGCGAATTTCAGAATGAAGGAAAAGTTGTATTTAAATATTTACATACAATATTTACATATTATATTTACATTTTACATATACATAAACATGAATGGGTTTTCATCGCAGAAAATACCTCTTATTTAGCGATCAAACCTTAATAAAATTAACTAGCTTTACAGCATTGTGTAGCACAATTTTAAACCTTTCCCTAGGTATGAAACAATATAACCGATTCACCCGGAGCCACTTCCTTGACCATAGAAACAACCCCAAATTATGCCTGCCTGTAAGGGTGCGAGCTCCATCCGAACAGAAGCCCATTCATTTTCCCACTGGATCCCTTTGTGTATTATGTAATTATTGAGAGTGTGAAATATTTCTTCTCCAGTTGTTCGAGATGACAAAGTTCTACAAAACAGAATATCGTCATGAAGGTTGTTATCATGCGCATATCTTACGTAGCATATTAACTGCGCATCATCTGTAACATCAGTGGTCTCGTCTATTTGTAACTCATAATAAGGGCTCTTCTTAACTCTTTCAATTAACCGAGATTCCATGTCGCCTGCCATATCATTAATTCTGCGATCTACAGTGTCATTGAAAGAGGAGTCACATCAATATCTTTTAGTAACTTGTTGCCAAACATAGTTTTTACCACATCTTTTATAGCTGGAAGTAGTAAATTTTCCCCGATAGAATGAGGTTTCCCTGTTTTCGCTATGCTCAAACTTAAGAGATAGATGCTTCGAGTGCCTTGCTGTTAATCGAACCCATGGCCGAAACTACATCTTTCCCAATTTAATGTCGCTAAGCATCGCTGAAATTGGCCTTTTTTTTTTCAATTTGCTTATTTTTCACATCACAATGTTTAGTTTCTAAATGTCGCAGTTTCGCAGGTTTCATGCACTCGTTCGACACTTCGTAACACAAAACACATTGAGGTTTCTGTTCACTTTCATCTCCACAGCAATAAACCTAAATTACAAATATGAACTGTTATATTTCCTACTGTATTTTTTTTTGAACTGCTAGTTTCTTCTACTTTAATAGTATCAGATTTACTCGCTGTTACAACACGTGTATCACAATTAGAGTTAGCATCACCTGTTTCATTTGCTCTTCTTTTCAAAGTCCTAGTTCTAAGCCACTTTTCCATTATTAAAAAAACATTTCCAAAAAATATATAAATATATAAATACTGGGGTTAACTCACGACACACTTTGTTGAAGTATCATTTAGCACTTTTGAAGGTATACTGAACCTTGGTTGAAGGAGCCTTCAGTAATAAAAATCAATAAACAAGCAATTGGTTGAAATGCGGATAACACATGTTCACTTCAAATCTGATAAAACAACATGAGACGGTGGAAGCAATAAAACTATATTGTTGTTTACTTCACTTATCTTATTATTCGTCATTCTGCCTCTACAAATTATTGTAGTGCCAGAATGACGAGTAATAAAAGAGGGGTGAAGTGAACAACATTATCGTTTTATTACTTCCACCTTTGAACATTCTGATGCTATTTGTTGTTGTTTTGTGTCCATTTGATTTCAATATTTTTTACTTACTTATTCAATTTTAATTTGCTTGGAAAATTAAAAAAATATATATTTATTTAATTAATTTAAATCTGCCTGCGGACCACAGGTTGAGAAACACGGGAATATAGCATTAACGACGTGCTCGAAATGGGCGCCTTGTCTTTCAAGACAGGTTTCGTAGCGAATGTGAAGGTTCTCTGTCATCTTGAAGAATAAGGGTTGGGCATATCGTGTAATTTTATTCCTTAATTCATCACGGTTAGAAGGCAGGTCATGGTGGAATATGCATTCCTTCAATATATCCCAAGCGAAGGCATCAAGTGATGTGAAATCAGAACGTGAAGGGCACAAGAATTCTGTGAACCTCGAAAGAGCCTCCCGGGAAGTTTTCTGATAAATAGGCTCCAGAACCACATGTGTTACAGGTTGATTTTTCCTGTTGGAATACCTGTGCACGAAATGGAATGTTTTTAAAACGACACATCCTATGGAGATCCTGGGTGAACGGAACCAACACATTGTCGGTGTAGCGTTCGCAATTTAAGGTCACGGCCAACCATCCTTTTCAATGAAATAGGATCCAATGATGCCATCACTGGAAATCGCACACGATGCGGTGACCTTCTCGCTGTGAAGAGGTTTCTCTTGGATAAATTCGGGTCTCGAGAAACGAAGAAACTGTAGGTTCGTCTGTTTACATGACTGCTTAGATGGAAGTGCGCTTCGTCCGAGAACTAGACATTATGAAGGAAGGAAGGATCTTCATAGACACTGGCCAGCAGGCGTGCACAGTATTCCCGCCTTGCAGCGTAAACCATTGTTGCACGTAAACGACTGACTCACTTGAATGACCTACAAAAAGGCGCCCAGGTTCTTAAGGATTGCCAAGTTTTACCGCTGTTTGCCGTTGACTGCGTTTCTGAGACTAACACTTGCTCCAGCACACACCCGTGATTTTCAATTGTGTTCGTGTGCTCTTGGAATGCCCTTTGTATTGCGGCAGAACACTCCCGGTGGTCAGAACCGCTCAATTAAGGCAATAATGACATTATGGCTTGGGCCACGCTGAGGGAAACGACGAACAAACTACTCACAAACTTGTAGGCTTGGACTATTTGCTCTACCAATATAAATCAATAATAAACTTCAACACTATTTCTACACTAAATGTAATGGCGTAGACTCTACACGTGCTCTTCTATTAATGTGCATGCAGTCGAACTGCATCTCTTATAACACGTGTACCGAAGGGGACGTCGAGGTTCCGTACTGTTTTTTTTTTTTTTTTTTTGCGCCATACCGAATAATTAATTTTGATTGATATGTTTGTATGCTGATAAACAAAGTAAGGAAAGGTACTCAGTAACACAGTTTCTTATTATCTCATGCCATTTACATATATAAATTTTACAATGAAAAAAAAAAATTATGAAGGTTGCATTTATTCTGGAAGGAGTCCCAAAACTAATACTTTTTTTTGATCAAGCGTTTTTTTTTTCCCTTTCATGTAGCGTATGGGGAACAGAGCCTGCTAAATATCCGCCACAGGTGTTAGTTATAACGATTTTATTTATTTATTATTATTGTTGTTGTTGGTGGTGGTGTTGTTACATCAGTCTTCTACCCATCAATAAATTCTCTCCAAAATAATCTGTTATTTCTCGGCACTTATATTTGGATCTTCGAAGTCACTTCTAATTGAATCAATCCACTTAGTTATTGATCTTCTTCCGTTTTTTTTTTTTCCAGGCCTCAAACATCTCTTATGCTGAGGTTTCCTCTCCCATTGTCTTTAGGTGACACTACCACTTTAGATTAGCTCTGTTCACACATTCCTGAATGCTAACAATATAAAGGGTGGTTCAAAATTCCACGTACAAACTTTGAGGGGAGGTAGAGAATATCAAAATCAACCATATTCACATAGGAAAGCATGACCGGAAACGCCACCCGAAAGTGGTAGGGCGCTGTTCGCCCGCGCTCCAGATGAGCAATTGGGGCTTCCTTATCCAAGCTTTCGACGTCGTACGAAGAACATGCGTCGTTTTACGAACGCTGAGATGGCAGACATGTCGTTTACCATATTATGTATCCAACTACTATTGAACTGTTCAGTTACGCCTAATAAAGTTTTTTACACTACTTACTGCCTTGTGTTATTTCTGTATCTTTGTGTCCCTGTTAGTACCTTCCGGTGGCGTTTCCGGTCATCGTTTCCTATGTGAATATGATTGATTTCGATGTTCTCTACCTCCCCCCTCAAAGTTTGTACGTGAAATTTTGAACCACCCTGCAGAATTTCTTTCTGATATATTCATTTTTTTATATGGTTCTATCAGTGATCTGTGGTCTCTAATCTTTGGTCAACTTTTAATTTCTAACTCAGGCATCAAACCCTAATTTGAAATTGGTCTGAACACTGCATTATATGTATACAGCCATTTTGACAAGTTTCTCTCTTTATTATTATTATTATTATTATTATTATTATTCGTGACACCTCCAAGGAGTCTGAAGACTCATCGCGGGAGGACACCTACAACTGTCTCAACTACTACACCGAACCTCTACTACGAATCATCTCCATCAACGCCATCTACCGCCCACCTCCACCACTACCACAACTAGTATTTTTTGTCTGTAAATTGCGTGTGTTCTGATGGGCCGATTTGTCTGTATGCGGGATGAAAAACCCGAGTTTCCGGGAGAAAAAATCCTGCTATTATTCCATATGAATTTATTCAGTTGACTCACCATCATACTAGCTTTGTTAATTCTGTTATCTATTTGCACATTTATTTGGAAATTTTTATATTAATTTATAGCTAAAGTAAAATTTTATTAAGAAAATAATTTTTTTTTCATAAATACTTTAGTTTCATTCGATTATTTTTCTTATGCCTAATCACTGACTATTCGAAGAATTTAACTGTATACTTACCAACATAAAAATCATGGAACTTTAAACTTGGCCTGACCTCTAGCGATCGGATCTGATAACTCTTATTGTAAATTGTTCAAGGCTGGACAACAAAGTCGTGTGGAGGACAGATGGAAAATTAACCTAGTACATTGACCAACAACTTCTAGTAATGTTTCCGAAATTGGGACACGGGATTAATTATTTTACGACTGACCTTTCTCAAGTACAATCCATACCTATAAAAGTTCTACTCTGTTTTTAGAGTGGCAGCAACCAGCCAGTACCTAGTATAGTCAACTACACAATGACCCGTGTTTTGGTAAGCTGCTCGTTTTACTTTTATTTAGTTTGTTTCTGATTTAAAAAAAAAAATAAAAAAATAACTTGTTTTATTAGGCATTGTTTTATATTAAAAAAATTAAGTACATCATTTTATTATTTCCAGTTCATTGTATTCGCCATTCTGACGCTCGCAATGACAGTATTTGCCTTGTATGAAGGCGACTACATTCTTCACGAATCCAAACACGCTTATTCAGGAGATAGCGTCCGCTACAATTATCGCCAAGATGGAGGACTCGGTGCTGATGGCTTAGGTTATTATGGATTAGATTATCATGGATTCTATGGACACTAGAGCAAAAGTCCAGAATTAAAAAAAAAAAAAAATTAATTAATAAAAATGAAAGAGATCGTTAACCACCAGCAAATCTGTTTGTGTATATTTATATTATTTCCCTGTTTTGAAACAATGTCTTAAATAAAATTTATTTTGAAAAATAATGCTTCAATGCTTGTCAGAACCCATTATCACGAATATAGTTTGAAAAAGTACATCAGAAACTATTTCATTAATATTCAGTCAGTCGCTCTAATTGGGGTTATTATTATCATCACAATTGAAAATTAATTAAAAAAAATTAACTGGGAACCCTGTTGTTCAAGTTTTTTCTGCTCCACCTCTTTGTGATGTCTGTCTTTTCATGGCCGGTTCTTGTACTGCACTCCTTGTTGCACATTACTCTACATTTGACTTAATTTTTCTGATAGACCGTTTCTGCAGGTTGTTGTCGCATAGTTTTTATTCTCATGCAACAAAATTGCAAACGAGTTGAAAGGAATCGAATGTTTCACATCATCCATTTTTTTGGTTCGAATCGCTTGGGCCACGGTTTGATGATGAAGTCTCAGACGGTTTTAGATTGTAGATCTCGTTGCTGTTTACTAATCTCAAGCACGAGTGTCATCGATCATTTGTTAACTCCCACCATATGGCTGACTTTCACCAGCTTTAATCCACGTATTTTGAAATAAGTCATGAGTCTCTCCATTCTTATAATTTGGGTGATACCAAGACTCACCACGTTTAGGTGTTTCTCTCTATTTAGGGAGAAAGTGTGATACGGAATGGTCTTTTTTTTTTTTTTTTTGTAAAAAAACTGGTCGAGGTACTAGGACGTTATTGCTGATGGATTCAAACGCAGTTGCCAATATTTCTGTTCCTATGGAAGACTTGGGCAACATTTGGAGTCAGTTGCAGCAGCAATCTACTGCTCTTTACCTCGCAGAATGATTGTTTAAAAATCTGTAAAACAATATATAAATAAGAAAAATATATTATGGGATATAAGGTATTTTAATTAAAAAACTAATTAAAATAAAAATAGAAAATAACGGTATAACAAGAAAGCTTCTTGATAATATAGGAATTCATTATACGACGGCTGTAAAATGAGAACATGGAATACTGATTACAAACAGAACAAAAATATTAGAGATAACAAAATTTTTATTCAAAAATTAAGAATTATATACAAATAAGAATTGTATTATACATAAATAAGGGGAACGAAACATAGACCACAACAGAGAAAGAGATATTGAAAATTACAATGATGAATCAAGAAAAAATCAAAAAGGCACTTATGTAAATGAAAAATTGAATTCATTTTTCATTTAATTGATATAAAATGATTTCATTTGATATCAATAACTCTTCTTCCACTTTTTCTAACCTACTCGCGGAAACTCGGATTTTTCATCCTGTAAATTCAAGAAAATCAACCTTAGAACCCACAAGAATATATCCTGTTAGGTTTAGGTACCAAGAGATGGCAGTACTTCTTTGTCAGTCTCTTCATCGGTTGACGCTTATAATTACTGATAGTCTTGGGTCAGCTATCTCTGATTGGCTACTGGTGGGGATTGAGCTGCCTACTCAGGCTCCAAAAGCTAGATTGGGTCAAAAGGCCTCGTCTACTCCCTATAAAGGGGAATAAAAGGCGTTAGCTGACTTCTTTTTTTTTTATTTTATATATACTACCAGAATAAAACAATATATTAATTTTTCATTAATAGAATAAGCAGGTTTCAGAACACCATTCTCTAATTTAGAATATCTACAAGAAGTCGTAAATCAAATAAGTAAAAAAAGAAAAAAAACCTAAAGTATATAACTTATGTCAATTTCCAAGGAAATTGACATATGTTATATACTTTACATGTTATACTTTCTATGCTTTCACATGTTATCAGACACATATTAACTCATGGATTTGAGATAAAAAAAGCAGAAATAAATATGAATTGAAGAAGAGGAAAGATAAATGAAAGTAAAAGAGGGAGAGGTCAGACAAGGAGAGAACCCATTTTACCAAAACTATTTGCAACAACTCTGCTTCACTTATTTTATGCGATCAACTAGTACAGAATATATGGAATTACACAGAATGCTAGAATTCTATATATCAAAATATAGAATGTTCGCAGAACGTATAGAATGCATCTCATTTCATAAGTAGTCTGATATTTGTTAGAAAGGTGAGGGGTCTTTAGCGACTTAGCCATGATCTTGTAGTGTAGAAGCTGTGCTATTAGACTAAAACTGGCTGAAGCAACTAATGCTATGAGGGGAGTGTATGGTGTCTGCCAATACACGTTTTCTTCTTGTCGACTCTTTGCTTTTTTTAATATTACACTGTTTGATATAACATGATATAAATATCGAGTTTCTTCCATCTCTTCTCTTCTTTTCCTTCCTATCTTCCAGTCCCTCTCTGAAGACTTTGAGTTGATGGAAGGGATTTTTTTTAGTAGAACTAAATTTAAGCCTATAACAGATCTGAGGTAAAGTTTAAATAACGCAAAATTCTTAGGATGAAATTAAGCATATAAATGCCCTTTGTTTATACAAATAGCAAAACTCGTATTGTAATCTGCTTTTCGGTTTTGGATTTGAGAAGAACGTCTCCAGTAAATCTACCATTATTCACAACTTCTACAGAGAATCTTATGAAAGCATTTATGTTAATTACAAGAAGCATACACATCTCGAACTCAGATGTTTGAAATCTTATTTCAAATCCAAAAAGAAAAATTTGGGCGGGAAGTTTGTACCAATATTATAACCAATTTGATGGAATTATCAGCAAATGAAAGACAAATTAAAGGTATATGTGGACTTTATATATATATATATATATATTTAGTAGATTTTAAATATATATCACATTCCGACTGAATGAGTGTTTTGCAGAGGACATTCTTATATTCGTCGTCAAACTGTTCAGAAATCATGAGATGTTCTTCACAGATTTGCTTTGATTTATTTAAAATTGTTCCAGAATATACACGTCTATCCGCTAAATTTAAACTTCAATTTTGCAACACTTATCCACCAATTATTTCATAAAAGAATGAATTCGTGATTTCTAAATGTTAATTCTAAATGTGAATTCGTGAATTCTTATATCTATTATGTTACTTAAAATATAAGGTATTAATTTTTATGCATTTATCTCGTTTACTATCTAATAATTGATTTTAAATAATTAATTTATCAATAAATTTTAAATAAATAAATTATGTCGTTTGATAATTATAAAAATACATTAATTAAAAAGAGAAAGAGACGATTATTATTTTTTTTATGTAAATGTCAGAAACAAAACCGTAGATCTGGTCACAATTTTGGTAGACTGCGAATAGATGCCTTAGTCCAGTGATCCATAATCTAATGATAAATGGATCAGTGGATTTGCTGATCTGAACAATTTTTCAGAACAATTACAGTACCCTGTGAAATACTAGTTGATTCAGTATTGAAAGATTTTCATCTTAAAACCTGTAATGATGCTCAAGCCATGATATGACATGAAAGAAACAGCCAACAGCCACAAGTAATACTAACGGACGTCTACCAAAGAGTGTAAACTATTTTATCAACTATGCGTTATCAATAATAATATTATTATTCGTGGTACCTTCAATGAGTCCGTAGACTCATCACGGGAGGACACCTACAACTCTCTGTTTTCACTACTACCAATCACCTACATCAACGTCATCTACTGCACAGCACCACCACAACTAGTATTTTTTGTCTGTAAATTGCGTGTGTTCTGAAGGAGCGATTTGTCTGCATAAGAATGAAAAACTCGAGTTTCCAGGTGAAAAAACCCCGCTACCTCCGAATGAGATCGGTTAATTCACCTTCGATTGAAAAAGTCCATATAAAGATACCTCCCCTCACGACGAGAATCGAACCTTGGCCTTTTCTAATCGAAGGGCGCAACGTACCGTCGTTCTTCCAATTGCGCTATCGATGCAATATGCATTAATAAAATGCAATTCCCATTGTTTTGAGTGTTGAAAATAAACCGAATTGCTAATAATACCAAAAGTTCATTAAACTTTATCCAAGAATATCCATCATCAGTGCAGAATTCGGATTAGAAAAAAAAATCAGTTAATGCCTTTTATTCCCTTATAGGGAGTAGGCAATCCAGTTTAGTCATATATAACTTTTTTGAGACTGAGTGGACAGTTCAATCTCCACTGGTAGCCAATCAGAGATAGCTGGCACAAGGCTGTCACTAATTTAAGTGACAGCCTTGTGCCAGTCGAGGAGTTTAGGAAGGCCATAATCGCAAATGACTTTATGCGCAGGTTATGCAGACGGTGTGGAGTGGAATTTGTGGAAATGTGGAATGATTTTGATGGGCAAAAGGATTTGTACAAGAAGGATGGCCTGCATTTGAATGGATTTGGTGTACAGAGACTGGAAAAAGTGTTGCTGAATGAAATGAAAATGGATGTGCAGAACCAGGGAAACTAGAACTATCAAAGGGGGGAGTGTATATGCAGACATCAGTGAGACAGTTGAGTGTAAAAATGTATATAATGTACCCGAGCCAGTACTAAGGACAAGGAATCAGAATGGAATAGTTAGAATAACGCATCAAGCTAGGGGTTGGAAAAGGGACCTATTAATTTCATATATATATACTAATGCCAGGAGTATTAGGAACAAGAAGGAAGAATTTTTGGCCTTGGTTGGCTCTTCCTGGCCACAGGTTATTGGCATTAGTGAAACATGGCTGATGGAAGATGATATAGTTAGTGGGATAGAATGTGTAGGTTATAGTGTGTTTAGGAGGGACAGAGAGAATAAAATGGGGGGAGGAGTGTTATTGATGATAGCTGATGAGTTGCAGCCAAGGAGTATAGACGTTGAACTGCGGGATAGTGAAAAGAGCTCATTTGAGGCTATTTGGTGTGAGATAGAATCTAGCAGAACAAAATATACAATTGGGTGCTGCTATAGACCAGGTGATGGAATAGATGGTGGAGATAGTATGCATAGGCAAAAAGAAGAAATGAGTGGAAGGAGGGTAATTATTATGGGTGATTTCAATTATGGTTACAATGACTGGAAGGAGGAGAGGACACATGTGAGGAACTGGATTTTATTCAGTTACTAAGGGATAACTATCTGAGACAGCATGTAATAAAAAATAGTAGGGGTTTGAGAGTGCTTGACCTGGTAATAGCATCTGAGAATTTGATGACTATGAATGTGATCATGTTGCCACGTATTGATGAGAGTGATCATAAGGCCTTGACCTGGGAGGTGGCTGAAGGTGTGGAATTTTCAATTAAGACAGGGTATATGTGGAAATACCGTGCTGGCAAGTATGACAAGCTTAGGAGATTGCTTAGTTCAGTGCCATGGCATGTAAAACTGCAATGGCTGGATGTCAACAGAGCATGGGAAGTGGTCAAGGGGTATTTGCAGGAGGTTATGACTGATTGTATACCTAGGGTCCGAATAGTAAAACAAGTAGGGGTTAAATGTATGAATAACACCATTAAGGTTGAGCTGCAAAAAAAGAAACAACTGTGGAGGGAATTTAAACAGAAAGATGACCTGCAGGCACACGAACGGTATAAAGCGCAGGCCAGAAGGGTAACGAGCTTGGTAAGAAAAGCAAAAGCGGATTATGAAAGGAAACTTGCTATGTACGCTAAAGAGAATCCCAAACAGCTCTTTCAATATGCTGCAAGTAAAAGAAAAACTGTACACGGCAGAATGATTTTAAGGAATGCCGATGGCAAGGAGGTCACTGAATCAGTCGATATAGTGGAATTATTGAGTGAGCACTTTGCAAGAGTATATCATCCAGGTGGTGACATTGAAAAAATGAAGGAGCCATTAGTTTATACGGGGATTGTGGTGAATGAAGTGGAGGTGAATAGTCTATTACAGAACCTTAATGTGAAGACATCTGTGGGATTGGATGGTATACCGGCACGGGTGTTACTTGAAGCGGCTAAAGAATTATCAGTGCCCTTGACCATTTTGTTTAATCTGAGTCTCGGGTCTGGTTTAATCCCGAAGATGTGGAAAGTGGGGGGAATAGTTCCACTACATAAAGGAGGATCCAAGACTACCGTTGCAAATTACCGACTGATCAGCATATCAGGAGTCGTTGTCAAGGTCTTGGAGAAAGTAGTCAAGGGAAAAATACAGGAATGGATTGATGAAAATGAGATACTCTATGGGGACAGCATGGCTTTGTGAAGGGTAGATCATGTCTCAGTAACTTGCTCAAGTTTTATAACACAGTGACGGCTGAACTGGATAAGGATACCGGGTTTACAGTGATACTGCTGGACCTGGCTAAGGCCTTTGACAGGATACCATATGGAATTCTAATCGGTAAACTGCAACATATGGGAATGGATAAAGGGTTGGTGAGATGGATGGGATTGGTGGTTGATGGAGAGATATCAGAGAGTAGTTTATTCAGCAGTAGAGTCCAACAGACGGCCTTTGACTAGTGGTGTGCCGCAGGGTTCTGTTCTTTGACCACTGCTGTTTAATTTGCTCATTAACGACATAGGGAAGGATCTAAGAGGAACGGTTCATTTGTTTGCTAATGATACAAAGTTGGGTAGGGCAATAGTGAATGCAGAAAATGTCAAAATCTTGCAGGATGATTTGGATAGATTGGAAGTCTGGGCTAAGGAGAATGGATGCCAATTTAATGTGACAAAATGTAAGGTTATGCATTTTAGGATGAAAAGATTAGCAGAAGTGTACCGCATTGGTGAAACTGTACTCCAGGAGATTGATGAGGCCAGGGAATTGGGAGTGTTGGTGGATAGGGAGATGAATTTTAGGGGACACATTGCAAAAGTGGCTAAATCAGCTCATCAAATCACTTGGTTGCTGAAGAATACTTTGACGAGCAGAGATAAGCAAGTTATTGTTCTACCGAGCCTTGATAAGACCTCATCTCGACTACTGTGCCCAGATTTGGTCACCTAGGTTTCTTCTTGATGGGGAGGAGGTTGAGAGGATCCAGAGGCAAGTGACCAAGATGATAGAAGGGTCTATGGAGTGAACCTTATGAGAACAGGTTGAAGATTTGTGGGTTGCAGAAATTGGTTGATAGGCAGAAAAGAGGAGATATGATTGAGACATTCAAATTGCTGAAAGGTTTCTACAGGATTAATTCAGAGGATATTTTTGAGATCAGGACTGGTGGCGGGAGGACTAGGGGACATCTATGGAAGCTGGGCAAGCGTGTGGTTAGTAAGGGTGTTAGAGCTGAGTTCCTTACTTTAGAGTGGTAAATGAGTGGAATAAGCTGCCAGAGTCTGTTGTGGGTGCTATGACAGTGAATGAGTTCAAGGCAAGGTATGATAGGTACTGTGAGAATGTTGAATAGTTTTGCGGACATGATGTATAGGGCCTCCCTCGATGAATCAAATGACTCCTTGGAGTCGCCCGTAATAATAATAATAATAATAATAATAATAATAATAATAATAATAATAATAATAATAATAATAATAATAATAATAATAATAATAAATGAAAGTGAGAAGATATACTGAGGTTATTCCAGTTCTCAGCTTTGTTGGTTGGCTGTAGTGCATATGCTAACAATTGATAATAAGTTGCGCAGTGTTAAAATTAATATTAATTGTTCTAATAATAAATTAGGTGATCAGTGGTTCTTACGAGCTACATCAACTAATAAAAATAAATAATGTAATTGAAATTTCTAGAGTATAAAATATGTGATTTTGACATCTTTAATGTAACATAAACACACAGAATATCTTGAAGAACGATTTCACATGTGACCAGAAAGTGATTATCTCTCTTCAGTCTATCAACAGATCAAGATACCTTTGAAGATGAAGAGGCAGAGAGCATTTGGAAAGCTGTTAACTTCCTTCAGGAAGTTGACATCTTTCGCGCAGACAATTTCTGATTGTACATCGACAAAGAAGAGTGAGTGAAGATGGATTCAGGCATCGTTCTTTAAACAAAGGCAGCAGGGGATATCACATGAAGACAGCGTTTGGTCGGGATATTCCATATATTATTGGACAAAAATTGCAGATACACTATACAATCATCTATATTTCGGATGACATTTTGAAGCACTTGGAGTGAAAGTTTTGGTGCACAACAAAGAACAACTTGAACATACTTGACTTTTTTTTTCAAATAGCACATGCTGTCTTCTTCAAGACCTTGAGTCTGTTTCTAAAGAGTTGTTCCACACACATAAAGATAAAAGTAGATAAATGGACACCTGAATCTTCAAGGATCATCTCTAATTATTCAATGAGAGCATGTTGAAAAGTTGTGATAATCATCATGAAGAAATTTAGGTAGAACCATGTTCTAGGTGTTTATGGAACTTTTCAGCCTCCATTCTCGTAATTCATATCATAATGCCGAATATATTTAACAAGATGGAAAATAAAATATTCTTATGAAACGACTATCGGTGATATTGTTTACATCATCTCAGGTCAACAATATCGAACTTATTCGTTCAGTTCCCTTCTTACTGCCATTTCATCCAGACATAGATGCACTGACTTTGTAGCATCATATTCCTCCAATTTATACTGGCTACAAACACGTGACTCTTTATATGGTACGATACACCTTGCCCATGGGGTGTCCACTCACTTCTTTTCAAGCAGTATATATATATATATATATATATATATTCATGCTTCTTATATACTGACTGAGATCCGGGAATTAGAATAAATAATGAAATTTATTAAAATACGCAACATGTTTTATCGGGTGGCCGACTTCTTCAGGCGTGATAGAACATAGAAAGCCAACAAAAACACTGTAAAGAAACATTGAGTCACTATAAAACCATAAATTATAAAAATATAAAATCGACTATAAACTACAGTTATTTTGAACTGGAGCTGCAGTCCGTGTTAAAGTTCTATTGCTATAAACCTGTGCGCGTGTGATTTCACCAGTGCACCAATATCTGACAGCAGAGTTAAAAGAGTCAGGCAAATTATAGCTGAGGTGACTGTTTAAGTGAAGAGGGTACATGATAATCTCTTTAGATCGATTATGCGGCGTTCTACCTCCTCGTGGCATATGTGCAGGTTTGAAGTTGTTGTCCAGTTTATCTCATGTTGGCGGCCTTCATTATTTGTGTTAACCGAAAACAGGACATGGCTTGAGAGGGCACTAGCTCTAGTTCTTTTGTAAGCAATGTCCCTTTGGTTTTCCTCGAGACGTAGGAGGATGGACATTTCCATTTGGCCATAGTATGGTTTCCCGCAGTCATATGTGTTGTACACACATTTGAATTGTAAATGGTTGTGAGCTTGTTTGTGATTACTTAAACTTGATCTTAGTTTGGGAAGCGTAGAGAAGCACGTTGTTATGTTAAACTTTCTTAAAATTCTACTCGGTTTCTTGGAGAGCATGCTGATGTATGGCAAGGAGATATAGCTTTTGGGGTCGTCCTGTATTTCTACGTTGTTTTGTTGACGGACATCCTGTGTTACTACGTTGTTTTGTTGACGGTGGTATAGTTGTTTATTGATACTTTCTGAGTAGCCATTGTTTTTGAAGGTCCTTGTTGTAGCAAGATGTTGTAGCTCAATTTTTAGTTCCTCTTCATCTGACAGTACAGATATAGCACGATGCGCTAGAGTTGAGATGATACCCATCTTCTGTACCGGATAGTGATGTGAGGACGCATGCAGGTATCAGTCTGTGTGTGTGTGTGTGTTTTCTAAAGATGGAGATTTTTATGGATTCAGGAGTTTTAGTAAGTTTAACGTCCAGGAAACGTAGAGATCCGTTTTCTTCCATCTCCATGGTAAATTTGATGTCTTGATGGAAGTGGTTTAAGTGATTCAGAAAAGTATGAAGATTCTCAATACCGTGTTCCCAGATGAGGAATGTGTCATCCACATATCTAAGTCAAATTTTTGGCTTAAAAGTAGAAGAGGAGATTGCCTTATGTTCAAAGTCTTGAAAAAAGATATTCGCTAGTATTGGAGAGAGGGGGTTGCCCATCGCTAATCCTTTATCGTGCTCGTAAAGTTTACCTTCAAATTCAAAGTAGCCAGAGTTAACACAATGAGATAGCAGAAAGAACATCTTCTTTGAAATCTTGTTACTTAAAATATGGAGAACTTCTTGCGTCGGAATGTTTGTTATATATATAATTATATAAACATATACAGGTATCCCTTGCTTAACGCGGTTTTACTTAATGCGGCGAAATTAATTGCGGCAATCCCTTGATATATGCGGCAAGAGTTTTGATTAACGCGCCTTTAACCCTGCGGAGCCCGCAGCTGATCTGACAGATACATGCAAAATGTTTAATATAAATATTCTTACACAATTCAGTGTATAGTTTGGAAGTCATGAGTAGCTGTGCATTCATATGTTACGAGTGATATTCCGCACTGTTTTTTGTCAGTTTACATTAACATATGTTATGTAAAGGTTTATGATATTTAGCAGTAAATTGTATCTGAGAGATACCGCGACCTCCGACGCCAGTATAGTATGGTTTAGTTGTGTGTGTTTTTTTATTCTTTGTTCAATATTTTCTAGATTGTAACCGAAAATAAATACACCATCATGTATTACTGAAATAGAGAGCCAAAGGCTTATTTATCATACATATCCTGTATGAGATGTGATTTACATTATGGAAAATACTAAGAAAAGTGGTCGGGAGCTTATTCCACCTTTACTACGAGTTGCTCATAAGGTTGATTATGCTTGCATCCGCCGAAACGTTTAGTTTCTATATATTCGGCACGAAACTCTTGTAGTTCCTATATTCGGCTATGAAATAATGTTGGATTCAATATCCATTTAATTTGTACCATCATGTATTATATTTGCAGTATTTTTTCTTTTATTGTTTTATTGCTTGTTTGCCTAGGTGTGGAGAGTCATTTTGCTTGTTATCATAGAATTTATGCCAATAAGAAAAAAACTAAAACTGTTCAAACGACTCTTGATAACTTATTTTGAAAAAAAAAAAAATGCAGTAAATAATGTAGGTATAAGTATTTATTAAACATTAACTTTGCATTCATTTTTTATCTTTCCTAAAAGAGTACCATATGAAACGAATTATTAATACAGTAATCGATCATGGACGAATTGTAATTTTTACCATTGATTATTAGATTTGATTAACGCGATTTTGATAAACACGGTAACATCGAGGGATTAATTAACCACGTTAATCGAGAGATACCTATATACACACACATGTATATATATATATATATATATATATATTAGAAGGGTATACCGACTTACCATGGAAAATGTTTTTTGTCTGCAACATAATTTTCATACCGAAGCTTAAGCTTTCAAGCTTTTAGCATGCACAGCATAATCAAGTAATGTATTAAAATCTTCACATAAAAATAAATACTCCTCTCCCCTTTATTCACCACTTTTTTGTGCAATTTTCAAAGATACCCTCTAATTTTTGCTCCTTCCTTATGTTCCATTAGCTGATAAATCTATTCCATTCCACTCTCAAATCTTAAACTTTTCAATCATATCACACCTTTGTCTTTTATCTGCCAAACTCTGGAGATTAAATGAATTCAATCAATCCATATAGCCAACAATCCACAACTCTGAAATCCTTTTTTCACCCACCTCTGCATCCTCTCCAGCGCTTCATCTCCTCCAAATCCTGGTGACAAGATCTGAGCACAGTAATCCAGATCACAGCCTAATACAATGGAATTACAACTTATCTTTTTTAATGAATGATCCTGATACTGCAGCAATCATCTGAGCTCTTTACCATCATTGCAAATTTTGATCCAACATAACCCCAAGATCTCGTGCTTCTTCCACTTCCTGCAGTTTTATCTGCCAATCCAGAAATTTAAAACCTTACACTTAGCAATATTAAACCAACATCTCCATTTATCTGGGAACTTTTCCAGCTTATCCAATCCTCTTGAAGTGGCACCATATCGTTACTTCAGCCAGTTACTTTCCCCAGCTACAAATCTTCTGCAAATATCTTCCTAAATTCTAGTGACAATACCATCAATATGAATGTTGAAAAGTAATACAAAGTAATCTCCTAGCGCAGACCCTTATGGAACTTGATTACTTTTCCTTTGTACTTAACCCTTTGATATTTATCAGAGAGAAAATTGCCGATCTATCCAACTTAATATCCAAACCCATATGTCGCAATTTAAATATCACTTTTTCATGTGTTACTCTGTGAAATTCTTTTGCAAAATCTGAAAAAAAAAATTATATTACCAACATTTCCCTCATTTACTACTGTTGTTACTTTATTATAAAAGTTAACCAGATTACTGAAACAAGAGTTCCCCTTAACAAATGTGCTGACCTTGACAGATATTCTCATCTGCCGAAGTGTTTGCGAGCTCTTACCATTTCCCCCAATACTTTAATAATCACAGAATACAAAATAGTCTATTGTTTGAAGCTTCCATTCTCCTATTACCCTTATGCAGAGGCACTACCACACCTTACTTTGACTTACTTCCCACAGACTATTCTAGTTCAAGACTTTAATTAAACAGCTGAGGGAAATGAGCTGGTAGTCTTTAGCACATTACCTTATGATACATGGAGAAATTTTATCCAGTATCACCGGCTTTCCTGAAATACAAAGTACTTACTTCTTTTCCTACAACCCTCTCTATCCCCCTTTTGGATTGATTCCCTGGTTAGAATGAAATTTACTAAAAACAGCTCTACTACTATATCATTCACCTTGGTCACTCGCATAGCAAGATCATTCGTTCAAAATCATTTCTTCTCTTGCTGGTCATCACATAACGAAACTAATTTCTTAGGATTGTACCTTTAATGTAGTGCTAGACTCCTCTCATATCCCAATTTTCCCTTCATACTATACTAGTCACTAGTTTCACAGAGAAAGAAAAGAATTTCACAGAGTAACACATGAAAAAGTGATATTTAAACTGCGCGATGGTATTTTCTCTACTTAAAACTGTTTCCCATCTCATACCTTATACTTTTTCCATGACCTATTTTTCATCTACAGTTCTTTTTTCATATCAGTAGTGATCCATTTAATTCAATCCCCCCCCCCCCACACACACTCATGGTATATACTTTGTTGCTGCTGTTATATCGTTAACTAGCTTTAATACGCTTCTGATCTCTTTTATTTTCAATTCCGCCATCCACGGAAAATGCCTCAAGTTGGTTTCCAAGTCTATTAAAATCTCCTGCTTTGTAATTCCACACAAATTCCTTCCATTTAAGTTTTTGACAGGCTTATTAACCCCCCCCCCCAGCAATACAGTCTAGTAACTTTCATTAAACAGAGGCAGATGAGATTTCATTCGCAATCATATCCTCTGAGGCTATAATTAAATACAAAACTCTCGATCCACGTGTTTCCCTCAAGGACATGCTTATCTAGATACCCTAGTTTCAACTTTAAACTTCAAGATTTTTATTCGACTTAGCTCAAATGCATTCATTCTACAAACTTGAAGATTTTCAGCATTAATAATTTTTAAAATCCGCTAGCGGATAATTTTTACAATAATAATATCTAACATTAAAATTGGGAAATTTAAAGGACTTCTGGAATTCGTATCGGGGAAAAGTTTTCCCAAAACAGGGATATGGCCCATCAACTGGTTAGCAACGCTGGCGCTGCAGTTCATTGTTTGTTTTCAGAACACCCAAGATGGCTGACTCGACTGGAGAAGATTCTGATAACTCCTCTCCACCGGCAAAAAGATGTAAATTGTCTCATGATGATACACATATTTTTGACGGATTTACTATCAAGAGGAAGTTAAAAGACATACCCGAGAAAAAACTAGCATTCTTGGAAGGAAACTTTAAAGACAGTGAGTCAGCCTCTGTTATCATATTAGAGAAAACCCCATTTCCTACACACTCTTTTTCGAAAATTCTTTCCAAAGAAACAGGTCTGAAAAAAGTACAAGAGCAAGGCGTGTATGAAACATATAGTGCATCACCACCTAATGAGGTAAACGGTAAGTTATAAAATATTTTTGTTTAAAGCATTTGTGATTAACAGAGGATTGAGGTTCAAACATCAGCTTGCGCGAATATCTTACATAACTGAATACCGGTAGTTCCAAAGTTCTGTTGAATACTCAATATATTTCATATTTTGGATTATTTATAGATAAGTGGCCACGATCTCTCCCGTAAAACCACCGCTACTTAAAATTTTATGATTTTATAATAGAAACTGGATTTAACACCAGCATCCGAATAGCTGGTGTTAAATCCAGTTTTATTATTATATATATATATATATATATATAATTATAAATTTATATTAAATATATATATATTTAAATATGTTCAAACAAAAATAAAATTGATCGCAAAGTTTGTTGGGTTGCGCTAAGACATCACATCCTCTAATTGTGTCACTCTCTCTCGGCTTAACCTCCGCCACTTTTTTTTTTTATAAAAGAACTCGCTTTCACTTACCCTTATAAATGAACTTGCATCCGAATAGCTGGTGTTAAATCCAGTTTTATTAATATTATTATTATTTAGCTTTTTCAAGAATGGAAAAAAATCTTGCAGAGTAAATCATACTCCTAAAGTAATGTTTTCTGAGATAAAGAGCCAATAGGCTTCTATGTTTTCTGTTTATCCCAAAGAATCTTATTAGCATTTTTACACCTCTAGTCACCTTTTTTTTTTTATATACGAAACTTGCATAGTTTCTATATTCGGCTGTGAAATAATGTTGGATCTAATATCCACTTGATTTTTATAATTTTGCATCATCGAACTGATGCATTTTGGCTCTTTATTTTAGTAATAGCTCTTTATTTTTACACCGACCGAGAGTTCGCTTACGAAAAACACACTTCTCCGACACGTTTGAGTCCCTTACTGAACGAAAGTTCTTGCTCTCTTAAGGTTTCTTCCGAGTCTTCCCGCTGACGGAGACTTAATGATAATAAGCTTTCGGGAGGTTTGGCCTTGAGAGAAAGAGAGCAATTTGAGTCGCCGGGGTAGACGCTTTCCGGCATGGCCTCTAAGTAAGCGGTTCTGCTCGGCGGTTGGGTGTGCCTGTCACAGAGTAGAATCACCTCTGAGTTTTGGTGGGTCTCTGAGGAGAACCAACAAATTCGAAACAGCTGTCAGGCCAGTGAAACTTTATCAAAATGGACCAATAAAAGGCGAATATATTATGGACGCTTGGGCAAGCGCTCATGTCTTCTATATAGTCAGCGCTAGGGTAATTCGTAAATGCCGGCGAGTGTATTCCTGTAAGCTCTCTGGTCAATTTATTTACGAAACTTTCATAGTTTCTAGAACTTTCGGCTTTGAAATGATGCTGGATTTAATATTCACTTGATTTTTATTATAACTGTTTACACCTTTTTGACTTGAACAAAATAATTTGTTCTACACTGTTTTGCCTCTACCTAAACACTTTTGGCATGCACATGTTTATTTGGGGGGGGGGGGGGAATGCACATGCAGGACATTATTATATGCTTGTTTTTATTGTTTCCTAGTGTTAAAATGCCTAATTAGTAAAGCAGCATTAATAAACTGTTAAAGATAATATTTCTTTAATGTTACTTAAAGAAATATTTTTAATGTAACATAAGTTCACTGCAATAATATGTAACCATAGTACTGAAATTTATTATTATTATTATAATACAAGCACCTTCATGGAGTGTGAAGACTGACTGTGAGAGGCCCAATCTATCATATCACTCCTTGAATACATTAACAGATTTTCTTTATTAACCAAACATAAAACTATTCATAACACAGTAATAGTCTCCATAACTTTATCAAAATCAAAACTGAATTAATGCTATTTTCTTTTAATCAAACATAACACTATATAAGATAAAGAAAAAAGAATTGTATTTCTTTGTAGCAACAGTTTTTGCTTCATTGTCTTATCCTATGTACAGCTTTTAATGATGTTACACCTCTTACCAATATCCCATACTTTAATTATTTTCAGTTTTTCACTAATGATGAAAGATCATAAATGCAATTAGTAACAAAGCGAACAGATAATGGATGCAAAACCTTGTATAATAGAGATGCAGAAGGGAGTTGTAATAAGTGCACCTGAGTAGTACACAAAAAATCAAAAGTTGCAAATAGGCTGAATTAACCACTGAGTAACTGGCAGTGCCCTATTCAAGGATAATTAGTATTTGCAAAATTAAATTTTTGTATGATTAATTTTTGCTAGTTTAGACAAACATTTCCACTTTGCAAAAGATTAATACAGATGTCTCAATGGTTCTTCCACTGACCTGACCTCTGGTGTGAAAAAAACAACAACGAAATCCTACATCAAAGCTATATCCTGTTTTACATGATCAAAGAATAAATTCATATCAATCTTTAATACAGCAATAGTGATAAAGGAGAAATGCTCAGTATTGCATGAGAATAATTTTTGCTCTATGTTGATTTATTGTTGAAACATGTTTTGCATAAATTAACCCTCAGCAGAGGACATTAAATGAAATATACTTTAAATATTTCTTGTTTTATCTAAAAAGATAAACACAGACATCATTAAAGATGTCTCTAGTTATAATTTGAGATCTGAGTGAAGTAAATAGATTGGTGATTGAGGACTATCATATTATGAACATGATATTTAACATATGCTTACTGAGGTACACCAAATTCTGCACCCCTTTAGTGGAATCTTTTTCATTACTATCTCTGTAGAATAGTGCCTCTTTTAAGAATAAAAACAACTTTTAGTTCCAGAACAAAACTGACAGTTGTTTCAAATTTGAACAATGTTCTTGAAAGTTATTAAATATATTAAAATAATTATTAATTGAAAATGTTCTTGATATATTTAACATTTGCTCTTCTAGTAAATGTTAAATATATCCTAGGAAGACTGAGCATTCTAAAAAGTGAAAAAATGTAAAATATACATATATATATATATTTTATAATTGTTTTTGCACTTATATGTTAAGAAAAACAGTTAAATGAAACTCATATTCAGTTTTGTGATTTTCCTTTAGAAATAAAGATCACAGTTGTACACCCAACAAGTGAGAAGCATGCCAAGAAATATCATTCAAAGTCTGTGTGTTTGGTTAATGAGACATCTGAAATTTATAATGCTATAACCCGCCCTTTTCTTGATAACCAGCAGTTATCTTTGGAGGTAATTTTTAGTGTATTTTTTTTGTACTACAATTTTTTTTTATTATTTTACAGCACTTTTCTATTAGTGAAAACTTTTTTTGTTGTATAACATAAAGCATTCCCTAGTTGTTTTTTACAACAAAGCATTCTTTAGTTACTTGGTTTTAGCATTCCCAGTGATAAACTTGTTTTTGATTATCATTGAACAAGAAAAGAAAAATTGAAAATTTTTCTTTTGCCTTGAAAGTACTTTCATCTAGGTGGGTCTGACTACTGATATGCAATTAATTTTAAAGTACAGAATTCACATATATATTTAAAATTGCTCTATTGCCCTGCATCTTTTCAGTAATCAAAATTACCATAGATTGCTAGCAAAGGTTGGTCAATTGGTAGGGCCTCTGATACTAATGGCTCACGAAAAAAGTCAAGCAAGTTTGAGCGCGGTTAGTAGTTGGAAGGGGATCATTTGATGCTGTTGGCACACTCTCCCTCGATGAGTCTTTGGACTCCCTGGAGGTGTCACATAATAATAATAATAATAATAATATTACATATAATATGTTTGCAGCATATCTTATACAAGATCTCCACAATCATCACTTTTAATTTGAAGCTATCTGGTGTGAGATGAAGACCAATAGTACAAAATATATTGTTGGTTGCTGCTGTAGACCTAGGGATTCCAGAGGACGATGTAGATACCATGCATCAGCAGATTAGCAATGAGTGCAGGCTTAGCAATTATCATGAGAGACTTTAACTATGGGGGATATAGATTGGAAAGAGGAAAGAGCACATGGCAAGATGAAAATAGAATTTATAAGTTACTGAGAGATAATGATCTGAAACAGCACATGATGGAGGGGTCCAGGTTTTTTGAGAGTGTTAGGTCTAGTAATAGCATCAGAAGATCTATCTATAATATGGATTACTGTGCACAAATTTCAGGTGACCTGTTTTCAAATTTGAAAACAGGTCACATGGTTTTCAAAAGAATAGAAAGGATCCAAGAGACAATTGACTGAGGTAGTTTCCTGAATCTTGAGTATGAAGAAAAGTTGAGAGGATGCAATTTACACAGTCTGGCAGATATGAGGAAGAGGGGTGATATGACAGAGGCATACATGGTGATAGGGGTTGTTATAAGATTGATGTTGACTCGGTTTTTCATAAAATTGTGGGAAATGGGGAGAACAAAAGGTCTTTTGTGGAAATAATAAATTTAGTTTAATCCTTTATCCATGTGTGTGCAAACAAACTTTGCCCCTGAAAATATCTTCAGGACTGGGGTAAGGTAGTACAGCACCAGGCAACTCGTAGCAAAGGTGGACCAAGATAACATCACTCCTATCCCAGTATCTCCCATAATGCAAAACACATCTCCTTGCGGATATGCATAATGTTATGCATTAAGGGAAGGGCCACTACCCTGACTAGTTTCGACCTTTATTGAGGCCTCTTCAGTGGAACCAGTTCCCACTGAAGAGAACAAGGAGATGTGCTTTGCATTATGGGAGATACTGGGATAGGAGTGATGTCAGCTTAGTCCACCTTTTCTACGAGTTGCTCGGTGTTGTACTACCTTACCCCAGTCCTGAAGATATTTTCAGGCGCAAACTTTGTTTGCTCACACTTGGATAAAGGATTAAACTAAATTTATTATAGTCTAACCAAGTGAAAAATAAACTTTCAACATCTTTCCTGGAAACTTTATAAGGAGAATATAAGCAAGGGGATGAGAAGCAGGAAACATTTTGCATGGAAAGCTGTGAATAACTGGAATGCATTGCCTAAGAGTGTGGTGTCTGCAGATAGTTTGAATGTATTTAAGGCACAGTATAATGAGCTGTGGATATGACAAAGTGATCTCCCATAATGAGTCTTTGACTCCATGGTGGTCTTATGATGATGATGATGATAATAACATAACTACTACAGCAGCAACTCTACCACTGATCAGAGAAAGTGACCATGCAGTCTTGTTCTGGGAGGTTGCTCAACATGTGGAATTCTCAGTTAAGAAAGGATTTATGTGAAACTATAAAACTAGCACTTATGACAAATGAAGGAACAGCTATAGTATTCAACACTAAACCTCAACCTCAAAATGGGAAATTTAACAGAAAGACTTATTTGTGCCTAAGTCCCATAGAGATGCTAGTGGGGAAGAAAAGTAGAGGAATTTTTTGAGTCATTAGAAAGAACTTAAAACAATCTTAAAACTTTCATACATTGATAAAAAATGCAATCATATGTTCAAACTGATGTGAATTTTGTAGCATGGGTGGGTTGCATTAGTCACAACAGCACACCTAACTGAAATGGACACACAATGCCAATGTTAGGAACAGTGGTAAAAAATATCCAGGAATGCATCATGCGTACAAATATTTTAGTATTGAAGAAAGCTCTCTGAAATGTGAAAAGGCAGGAAGAGTAGGGGAAGATTTTTATTTATTCAGGTAAGTGTTTCAAGGCAAGCACACTTCAGAAGAGTGATAAAAGATGGACAAAGTTACCAGACAGTCAAATTAATTGCACAAAACAGAAGACCACTATCTATCAATTTCCCATGCTACCCACCAACCATTAGGAGGAGAGAAAACGACTTCAGATGAGGCTAATAAAAATTGTGGAAGAACAAGTTAGGTTCAGGACAAATAGATGTCAGAATCAGATTTTTACTTTAAGACATATAACTGAAAATGAAATCATGAAAATATAACAAGATCTGCACTTGATCTGGTAAAAGCATATGATTAGGTGCAGATGTGAATGGAACCTTAAAAAATCAACTTAGAATAAGAGTGAAATTAGTCAAAACATTAAACTTGCAGTATACAGAAATCTTCAAACCAGTTTTAACTTATGGATCTGAGAGTTACTTTAGAAATAAAATATTGATCAAAATAGAGACTATAGAATATGAGAACTGTGGAGAAAATTATAGGAGTGAGCAGATGACATCAGTGGCAGAATCATTAACAATGAAGTTAGAAAGGACTTGACATTGTCAGTGGTTTTAGAGTGTGTAGAGCTTACCTAAAGTTACAGTCACTTTAAATATTATGGGAGAGGAAAAGTTTGCAAAACAGATATTTGATACAGGATGGCAGGAAAAAAGCACAAAGAAATACTAAGATCTAGGTGGATTGCAATTAATAATGTTTGAGAAAACTGGAAAACAGTTAATAGAAAACTAATAATAATCAAACTTAATTATTTAGTTCCATCACAGTATTTTGTGCACCCCTTGAGGATAATGCATATCAGCAAATTATGATGCTACTGGAATACATAGAAAGATTTCTTTCAAAGTGTGTAGAACCACAGGCTTCAAATGCATTTTAAAGACAAATTCCATTCATCTGGATCATGTTTACTGTTCAGCATTTACTTTAACATTATTGCAAAATACATGATCACTACTCAGAAAGGGGGCAGGATCAAATTTTCACTGATGCTTCTGAAATGAAGTGATCTTTGTTCACTTTTATGGATATTCCAACATTGCAAACCTTAAGATTTTAGTTTGTTTTGGTAAAATTCACATCACAGTCATTCACCTCTACTTAGATTATCAGATAAGATGTTTGCATAATTTGTCAGCTGAAATCCTAGGTGTAGTTCAAGAAAACAGTGCTACAATTTTCAAGCTCATCCATTCATTTATTTTCTCTGCAGTCTGTCTTAGGGATGTATGAACTTACAGTGTGATGTGATGAAGTCTGGTCTCATTGCTGAAGGCAAGTTTATTTTACTGCATGTTTTATCTTTTCTGAAAAACTAAGACATTTGTTAAAATGAAGTAGCACTCATTGCATGATTTTAAGTTCTCTCTCCATTCCATCAGGACAACAAGTGGCACTGATGACGTGTACTCTTTAACTATCCTCTTAAATACTATTCATACCTTTACAACATGGAGAGTCTGGGTCCAGTCCAGATCAACCATTTTACGTCCAAAATACAACTCATATTCTTTCTTGGTCAGCAAAATTAATGTTTGTTGTACCAGTTTTAATGTTACTTTGTCACACACCCACAGCAAAATGTGCTGCTCTGTTTATGCACTTATGGGATATCATGACACTACAACTCCAGCTAATGATCATAATCAGTCAACTTTCCATTATTGCAACCATCAAAATGCTCCATAAAATCACTTTCTCTTAACGGGTACTAAGAATGATGGCTATGTCTGCCATTCTAAACACCAGTTTTCTCACGCACACACTGCTGTGAAGAGTGAGAGTTACAGCATATGAATAAAGCTACCTCATTTGAAAGTGGCACATGCATGTCAAAAAATATGATGAAGATAATCATCACTTCATGCACCTCTATGCTATGGAATGTTTACTTTGAAACTGGCTCTATGTAAGTCCATATTACTGGCTTCTGCTGAACAAAAGATGTTTTCTTTTGTTCAGCAGAAGAAAAATTTTATCACCTTTTCTTAAGCCAAGAATAGGTGATGGACAATGTGGCTATTTTTGTATAAAACAGAAATCTGCCTTAGGTATATGCTAAATAAAAAATAGCTACATTGAATGAACGTAGTCAATTCTTTATTATATTTCATTGATTTCTAATACATGGTTAGTAGGGTTTATTATTATTATTATTATTATTATTAAACAAGACCTCATGGAGTCAAAGACTCATCTAGGAGGTCCTTTTATCTTACACACACATCTCATCATACCGTGTCTTAAACACATTCAAACTACTTGCAGACACCACGCTCTCAGGCAAGGCATTCCAATCACTCACAACTCTGCACGAAAAAAACCTGCCTCTCACTCCCTTACTCACACCCTCCTTATACAGTTTCCAGGGATGACCCCTGGTTCTCCCCTGATCTCCCACTATTCTCTGTAGAACTTCTCCACCATTGATCCTATAACAACCCCTTACCAACTTGTAGGTCTCTATCATATCTCCCCTCTTCCTTCTCTCCACGAGACTCTGCAAATTACATCTTTTCAATCTTTCCTCATACTCAACATTCCAGAGGTCAGAAACTACCTTAGTCAGTCGCCTTTGGACCCTTTCCAACATCTCTTCATCCTTCTGAAAACCCGGTGACCAAATCTGGGCACAATAGTCCAAGTGTGGCCTAATCAAAGCCTTATACATTGGAACAAGTATCTCCCTACTTCTACATGTCAGTGTCCTCCGCATCATTCCCAGAAGTCTTTGTGTTGTCTTCACATTTTTGGCGATGTGTCCCCTAAATTTTAGATCCTTACCCACTATCACCCCCAGATCTCTTATTTTTTGTTTTAGTTTGATTATTCATTCATTATACTTTGGACCTGCAAAATGTAATTCAACCTCCTCATGTGGAAATATTATCTATATACATGTGTAAACTAAATGCTTTCACAATGATTTGGAAATATAAGCTGTCCATGTTTTCAGCACAAAAGCAACTTACCTGCCTGGTTGGCTAAGTGGTTAGCATATCTGCTTTACAACCAACAGGCTGTGTGTTTGAATCGCACTATGGATGTTTGGGATTATCTTTTGTTAGTAGGTGAATTTCATAATATTTATTGTAAGAAATATTTTCTTATAGTGTTCTCATCATGATTTTCCCTCTTGCCATTATTATATCCATCTTCTCTTTCGTGTTAGGCTCAGTGGCCTGTCAAAGCCAAGTTTAGCTTCATATAAACTTGATTCTGCTTAGGATTGGATGATTAATCCTGAATTTTCTGCATAAATTGCACGTCTTCTTCTGACCAGTTTGCCCGATTTTGTGGGAGGAAAAATCCGCCACTTCTGTATGAGACTAGCTAACTCACCTTCAGTTGAAAATCTCTGATAAAGGTGAAATTAGTACTGATACAGGAATATTGCTGAGATGAGCACTTGAGAACAGCTACATTTTCAGCTTAAGTAAATTTAAATTAAGGTCAATCCTTAGATTCACTGGTAAAATAAAATCTAATATCCAAAACATGGAACATTTAAGTACTCTGAAAATTAACCATAGATAATTTTTAAAAAAAGTATTCCAAAAACCTCTCCTAAACCCTGGTCTTTCTATCCAAAGTGCTTCATCTATACCGATTGAGCTATGGAGAGTCCTATCTTTATATACCATGTTAATTATTTTTACCTCAATTTTATCCTAATTTGTATGTACCATTACAAGAAAACTTTTTGTTAGAGGTGAAATTAGTAATCATAAAGGAATATTGCTGTGATGAACACTTGAGATCAGCTACATTTTCAGCTTAAGTAATTTAAATTAAGGTCAATCCTTACATTCACTGATAAAATAAAATCTAATATCCATAACACGGAACATTTAAGTACTGTGAAAATTAACCATAGATAATCTTTAAAAAAAGTATTCCAACAACCTCTCCTAAACATGAAAATTGATGAAAATACTCTTCAGCTTGATTGTCATGGAACTTCACATGTCAAGAACAATGGTCAGTGTTTTTTTTTTGATGCTGCTGGAATTATCCACTGCAAATCTGTTTCTGAGAGCATCAGTGAATGGTCAGTATTATTTAGGAGTAATGCAACATCTATACATCACATGCGACATGTCGGGAAAGAACTGTACAACAACACACACTATGCTCTGCCTGTGAAGCAGTTTCTAGCTTCAAAGTCAATCTGTGTGATTGAACATCATTCCCCACTCCATTCACCAGATTTGGCTCCTGCAGACATTTTCCTCTTCCCAAAGAGGAAGTGTGCCTTGAAAGGGGAGTGCTTTAGTGACATTGAGGACATCCTGTGCGATGTGACCCAGAGACTGAAGGAGGCTCCCATTCAAGACTTCCACCATACTTTCAAATACCTGTATGACAGATATAAACATGTGGAGTTGGAGGGAGATTATTTTGAATCTGTGTAACTGACAATTCTAAATATAGTTCTTTGTTTTGATACAATAATTGTCTCATTACTTAATAGGCACACTGTGTAGACAACAGAATTAGTAAACTGGTCAGCTGAATAAATTTATATGGAATAAGAAAAAAATTAGTCCAAATACTAAATTAGCTATATACAAGACAGTGTTCAACAGTGTTTGACAGTGTTCAAACCAATTTTAACTTATGGATCTGAGAGCTAGGTTAGAAATAAAACACCCGATCAAAGACTGGAGACCTGTGATATGAGAGTTCTGAGAAAGATTAGTGGAGTGAACAGATGGCATTGATGGCAACATCACATTAAAAATGAGGATATTAGGAAAGAATTTGCTATTCAGGAATGCATTAGTAGAGCTGATCTCAGGTGGTATGGTAACTTAAATAGAATGGTAGAGGAAAAATTAGCAAAACAAGTGTTTTTTGCCAGGTAGTGAGGAAAAAGACCCAGAGGAAGATCAAGATGTAGATAAATTAAAACAGTATAAAATGTGCCTTAAATGACAGAAATATGAGATTTGATAATGTTAGAGTCTTTACAGATAGATTAATTTAGAAGAAAGTTGTTGATTGAAAGTTTGACTTTTTTTCATGTAGTACTATCATAATTATCCTGTACACCCCTGAGGGTATATCAGGAATTTGATAACGATGATCTAGTTTTTAATTATTAGTATTCAGATGCCACACGTTCCTCCATTAGACCACAACATGAATTTAAAAATCATTTCTGGCATTAGCATCATCATATCAAATTCCTGATGTGTACCCTCAGAGAGATAGAATACTATAATAGTGCTACATGAAAAGTTTACATCATTACCAGCTTCCTATCAGTAATTTTTCTTCAAATTAATCTTTATGTCAGGACTCTTATTATTATTATTACCACAAGACCTCATGGAGTCAAAGATTCGTCTGGGAGGTCCTTTTATCACACACACATAGCTCATCATACCGTGCCTTGAACACATTTAAACTCCTTGCAGACACCACACTCTCAGGCAAGGTATTCCAATCGTTCACAACTCTGCACGAAAAAAACCTGCCTCTTGCTCCCCTACTCACACTCTCTTTATACAGTTTCCAGGGATGACCTCTGGTTCTCCCCCAATCTCCCACTATTTTCTGTAGAACCTCTCCAGCATTGATCCTATAACCCCTTAATAACTTGTAGGTCTCTGTCATATCTCCCCTCTTCCTCCTGTCCACCAGACTCTGCAAGTTGCTTCTTCTCAATCTTTCCTCATACTTGACATTCCAGAGGTCAGAAACTACCTTAGTCAATCGCCTTTGGACCCTTTCCAACATCTCTTCATCCTTCTGAAAACCAGGTGACCAAATGATGCTATATGTTATATGTTACAATTGTTCAAACTAGTCCATTGTTATACTGGATTGTTGTTGTTGTTTTGCATACTGTAACAAACTGTTTTTGTTCTCTGAAGATGGACACAATAGTCCATGTGTGGCCTAATGAAAGCCTTATACAACGGAACAAGAATCTCCCTACTTTTACATGTCAATGTGCTCCGCATCATTCCCAGAAGCCTTTGTGTTGTCTTCACAATTTTGGCTATGTGTCCCCTAAATTTCAGATCCTTATCCACTGTCAACCCCAGATCTCTTATTTCTTCCATCTCCAACAATATATCCTCACCAAGCATAAATTCTGCATCCCATCTTTGTTTTGCAAATTTTAAAACCTTACATTTTGCAACATTGAACTCGCATCTCCATTTCCGTGCCCAATCACTCAATTTATTCAAGTCTTCTTGTAAAGCCACAACATCTTTACTATTCTTCATGGTTTGTCCCAACTTTGCATCATCTGCAAACAACTGAATATCCCCATCCAAATCTTCACCTGTGTCGTTAATATACAAGTTAAACAGTAATGGCCCCAAAACAGACCCCTGAGGCACTCCACTAGTGACTTTCCTTTTCCTGGATATCGCTCCCCCCGTACACAACTTGTTGATACCTATCAGATAGCCAGTCTCCAATCCAATGCACTAATCTAATATCCAACCCCATCTGCTCTAGTTTGACTGTCAACAATTTGATTATATCATCAAATCTTCTTACAGTCTTAAAGGAAGATCAGTATCCTAGATATTGATCTTCCTCTGGGTCTTTTTTCTGCTACCCTTGGCAACAAATAGCTATTTGGCTAACCTTTTCTCTCTCATTCTGACTATACCACCTGAGATTAGCTCTTCCCACACATTCCTAAATGCTAACAGTATGGTGCCTTCCTAATATCCTCAGTTTTAATATGATTCTGTCATTGATACCATCTGTTTACTCTGTTAATTTGTCTCAGAACTCTCTTATCTCTGGTCTTCAGTGTTTGATCAAGTGTTTTTATTACTAATCCAGCTCTCAGACTCAAAAGTTAAAATTAGTTTGAATATTGTCTTGCATTATTATTATTATTATTATTCAGGCCTCTATGGAGTCAAAAGACTCATCGTGGGAGGTCCTTCCTAAGAACATAAAGTCTGTCAAGACTCATCGAGGGGAGGTCCCGCCTAAGAAACACAGTCTATCATACCACTCTTTAAACTCATTAACCGTTCTCGCTCCCACCACTCCATCAGGCAATGCATTCCATGGTTCAACCACCCTCCACGCAAAGAAACCAGTCCTTACTCTCTTGCTCACGGTTTCCTTTCGTAACTTCCAGGGATGGCCTCTTGTCATCACTCCTTCCCGCTGTTCAACCAAGCGAAAGAACTCCCCAGTGTCAACCCTGTAACCACCTCTCAACAGTTTAAAAGTCTCAATCATATCACCTCTCCTTCTTCTATTCACCAAACTCTGCAGTCCACATTCCCTTAGCACAATCCTCATAACTATCCTTGTACACTTCTGAAACCATCTTTGTCATCCGTCTTTGTACCCTTTCCACAGTTAATTTATCCCCTTCAAATCCTGGGGACCAAATCTGAGAACAATAGTCCAAGTGTGGTCTGATCAGAGACTTATACAACGGAATGATAACCCTCTTATCTCTGCGGGTCAGTGTCCTTCTCATAATTGCAGCAATCCTCTGTGTTACCTTTACCACCCTTGCAATATGTCCCCTAAACTTCAGGTTTCTATCAATCATCAACCCCAGATCTTTTGTCTCCCCTACTGCCTACAGTATAACTCCTCCCTTAGAGTATGCAGCATCCCATCGATGTTTCCCAAACCTCAAGACCTTACATTTTGCTGCATTAAACTGACATCCCCATTCATTTGCCCATCTATCTAGCTTATTTAAATCCTCTTGCAGGGCTACCACATCTGCACTATTACTAATAATCCTTCCCAGCTTCGCATCATCCGCAAACAACTGAATATCCCCTTGCAATCTACTGGCAATGGCATTGATATAAAGGTTAAACAATATAGGTCCTAGTACTGAGCCCTGTGGGACCCCACTTGTAACCCTCTGCCTCCATAGCTAGTTTAGTGTTTTGACTAATTTTGACTAACCTTTTCTCTCTCATTCTGACTATACCACCTGAGATTAGCTCTTCCCACACATTCCTAAATGCTAACAGTATGGTGCCTTCCTAATATCCTCAGTTTTAATATGATTCTGTCATTGATACCATCTGTTCACTCTGTTAATTTGTCTCAGAACTCTCTTATCTCTGGTCTTCAGTGTTTGATCAAGTGTTTTTATTACTAATCCAGCTCTCAGACTCAAAAGTTAAAATTAGTTTGAATATTGTCTTGTATATAGCTAGTTTAGTGTTTTGGCTAATTTGTATCTTATTCCATATGAATTTATTCACTTGACTCCCTACCATACTAGCATTTCTATTGTCTGTTTCCATATTTAATTTGCCATCTTCACTAAAAATTGTGCCTAACAGCTAAAATGGTTGTTCCATGGGTTCTCCATGTTTTGAGCATTCTGCCAATTTCCATACTCTTGGTCTTTTGATTGAAGGTTTTCATATCAAATTTATTATAGCTGTTAGTTAAGGAATCATGCAGACCTCTGCTGGTAATTGTTTATGCTTTATGCAGCATCATCTGCATAAAGTAGAGAGCTGAATTGAATATCTCCATTTTTTATATTAAGCCTGATGCTGCTTTCCTTCATAATGTGATTCATATAGATGATGAAAAACAGTGAAGATAATGTGCATCTTGTCTTGCACTTAATTTAACATTAAACCATCTTCCTGTACCTCCTTAAGTTCTAACTTCATGTTGGAGGCTTAATGGATTTTTTTACAACACTCAAAAAGAATTAAAATAGAATTTAATACTTCCTATATTTCGTCCTAGTCACTAGGACATCTACGGGGATTACAAAAACAATTAATGTAACATATACACAAATAACAAACAATACTAAGCCCAACCACGTGGGTGACACTAATGTCCTATCTAGGTAGAGCGCCCTCTAAGGGCAGTAGTAGGTGGCCTGGAATGTAAGGTGGGAACTCTGGTGATGAGTGTTTCCCAAATCTTCGGAAGCTTAATGCAACCATATTTATTGAGATTTGGTTGGTTTTTGAGAGCTACTGCTGCTTCTAAGAAAAGTCTCTCTTTCTTGAATTTGCTGTGGTGGAGCATGGTGGTTTTCTTCCATGATACCCTGTGGGTGATGTCCAAAACATGGTCAGCCAAGCCTGAATGGCCATAGTTGTGTTTGAAGATGTAAGACTTGTGTTCCTCTAGACGGATGGATGCTGATCTGCCTGTCTGTCCAAAGTATGCCAGCTTACAGGAACAGGGTACTTTGTAAACTCCAGAGAGAGAGGAGGGAGCTGATCTTTCGTAGAACGGATAAGGGTAGCCAGTTTGCGGTGGGGCTTATATGCTGTGTGTAGATTGTACTGTTTTAGTATCTTGGCTATTTTTTCGGATGTGCCACGGATGTAGGATATGGTGATGGCATTTTTAAAATCTTGTTGACGAGAAGAACGGGGAATGGGGGAGGATTTGATTATTTTTTTGATACTGTGATCGCTGTAGCCATTAGAGAGGAAAGTGCTGTGTATGTGGTTAAGCTCAGTAGTGAGGGCGGTTCCACTGGAACCAAGATTGTGGGCTCTCTTGGTAAGAGTTTTAATAATGCCATATTGTTGAGAGGGGTGGTGGTGGGAGAGTTTGTGAATGTATCTGCCTGTGTGTGTGGGTTTTCTGTATACAGTGAAGGTAAGTGTATCATTAGGCAGGCATGTGACTAAGGTGTCTAGGAAGGGTAAACAATTGTTCTTTTCCTTTTCCATAGTGAACTGGATTCTTGGATGTAGACTATTGAGATGACTGAGGAAGGAGTCTAACGTGTCTGGGCCATGAGGCCAAATAGAGAACACATCATCTACATATCTTAGCCAGATAGAAGGTTTGAGTGGGGCTGAGTCTATGGCTCATTTTTCGAAATCTTCCATATAGAAATTGGCAAGGGGGGATGAGAGAGGGGAACCCATGGCAGTTCCTTCTATCTGCTTTTCTGTAATTCTTTTTGAGTGTTGTAAAAAAATCCATTAAGCCTCCAACATGATGTCCTCACAGCACTTAAGCCTCTACACACGTAAGTTCTAACTGCTGACTTACAAATCAAACATACTGTATTCCTTTATAAAATGTACCACCACAACCCTATAACTGTAGCATTTTGAACACTTTCCTCTTTTCTTTTTGGTACCTTATCATATGCCTTTTTCAGATCTACAAAGTCAATCTGCTCCTGACCTCTATTTAGCTTGAACCACTTACTCTTCTCCAAGTTTCTCTTCTAGTTTTTACTTGCCTTTTCTCAAGTGTGCTTGCATAAATCTAGCATGGAATATTCAATAATGAAATTCCTCTGTAATTCTCACATTTGATTTATTTCTCTTTTTATAGATGGGTACTATGATAACTCTACTCCAATCATCTGAAATTTGACCCTATGATCTTCTATTGTCTGTTTCCATATTTAATTTGCCATCTTCACTAAAAATTGTGCCTAACAGATGAAATGGTTGTTCCATGGGTTCTACGTGTTTTCAGCGTTCTGCCAATTTCCATACTCTTTGTCTTTTGATTGCTGGTTTTCATACCAAATTTATTATAGCTGTTAGTTAAGGAATCGTGCATACTGAATTATAATGTGTAGAAAAGCTTATGTGTTTGTCATACAAGTTGATTAATTTTAATGCTATAAATGAGAACACAGACTGATAAGAAAATAACTATTTATGCCTATTTCACTGGTATTCTATCCAGCATCTTCAGAGAACAAAAACAGTTTGTCACAGTATGCAAAATAACAACAATCCAGTATAACAATGGACTAGTTTGAAGAATTGTAACATATAACACAAAGAATAAAGTCCTAATTAGGCATCATCTATGTTGGAAAAAAAAAACCCAGAGAACCCAGGTATTAAGTAGGTCCTAAGATGACTGTCTCCCAAATCTTTGGTAAATTTATATAGCCATACTTGTTGAGGTTTGGAGTATGTTTCAAGGCTTCTGTTGATTCCAAGAACAATCTCTCTGACTTATAACAACTTCTGTGCAGTACTTTTGTTTTTTTCCAATTGATCCTGTATGCAGGAGTATCCAAGGCACAGTCTGCTAGATCTGACTTGCAATAGTGCTGGATGTATTTTTTATGTTCACTGAGGCAGATATCCACAGTTCTTCCTCTTTGTCCATAGTAGGCTCGATCACACAAACAGGGCACTTCATAGACTCCTGGATGTGATAAAGAACAGATTCTGTCCTTGGGTGAATGGATGAGAGTTGCCAATTTGACAATATTTTTCTTGAGAAGCTGCAGATTGTAATATTTTGGAGAAAAGTACAATGAAGGAAACCAGGTCAGTGGAGTGATACTTTATTATTATTATTATTATTATTATTCAGGCCTCCATGGAGTCAAAAGACTCATCGTGGGAGGTCCTTCCTTGTGAAAAATATTTACAGGAAAAGGTAGAAACAGAATGTAAATCAGACTGAAAAGTAAAATCATCATACTGGAGAGAGAGAGAGAGAGAAATCTAGATTTTATCCAAGTTAAAGAAAAGTGAAGTCAGTATTGTGAGAAGCAAGATGTTTTGGTAGCATTACAGGAGACCTATTTATTGTAAGTCTATTTCATTGTCACCCAAGTTATCTATTGAAGAATGGCAGCAGGATCAGTATTTAAAACAGCTTAGAATTTTTGAGCACTACAAGTGTTTTTCAGATAAAGAAGAAGTGGTGGTGTATATGATTGGGGATGGGAGGAAGCAGAGCTTCCATTGCCTATTTGGTATCAATGAAGACCTATGGTTGGAAAGATCTGGGATCAAATCTTGTCTAGGATTATATCAAGCACAACTCATTGCTTGCCTCCTCCTCCAGTTTTTCACTAGAGAGACACTAGACGATTCCTTATGCTCAGATTCCACGAAATATTTTGGTTCTCTATAATATCCTATCCCTCCCTGTATGCAGGTACATAACTATACTCAAATCTTGTGCTCCAAAATGAACACTGATCCTGTACTATCTTTACAATCTTTAATACATAAGTGGCTCCTACCTTACAGCATAGAAGGTCATTAGCAGTCAACTTCTCACCATCTGAAGGGAGATCTGTCAAGTAATTGTTGATGAATAGTATGGATTCCTCAACAGAGGCTTACTTTACCAGATCACAGTCTGGTATGGTTTGGCAGTTTCCTGTCTGGTTGTTTACTGTTTATCATGTCGAATGGCTTCCTCTCTCCAGATTGCCTCACCAATGCCAGACTACTCCAAGGGCTTTGTACTTTCATCCATACCTTTCCTCCTCCTAGTTTTTGGTTTATTAAAAACAGTGCATACTATTCCTATTTGTTTAATTAGATGAACCTTGTAGTGATCAAACACATCACATTGGGCTTCTAAAACTAGTGCCTTAAACATTGATTTTCTTGTCACATCCTAAGTGATGACAACATTTTCAACTTCAGTGGTATCAGAACATTTTTTTTTTTCAACACGCAAGTAAAATAACACTTCATCTCTTTCATTTGAGGGGAATTTTCAGATTTCCAAGCAAAAACAAGCTGATTTACATCTCTAGCCTTTACTGGCACAAGAACTTCATATCCTAATCTTCTCCACCTTCAAAAAACTATGTGAATTTTTCTGCTTAAGACTACTCACTTGGAAATCTGATAATTCCCTCAAAGGAAAGAGGAGATGAAGGAAAAAGGTGATGTGATCTAGTACAAAATAAAACACAATATAAATCCTAAATCTTTCCCAACCTATCCCTCCCTGTATGCAGGTACATATCCCTGTATGCATATTACTCTCACATGTTGAGTGGTGCACCAAAAGTCTAAAAATGCATAATGCTATGTAGGCCAATGAGTTGATTGATGATCCCTCTCTGTCCTAGATTCACTTCTCTTTATTTTAGAGGGTTCAGTTCCTGTCTTATAAAAATATTAGAGTGATTATCTGAATTTGGAGAGTGGCAAAAATAGCAGATGAATCTAACAGAAAAACAAGGTTTGTAGGATTTTAATTTTGTTTTACATAGCAGCTTCAGACTTATTTAGCATTATCATAACTGTTATTGATGTAAAATAAATGAACGAAATTAGCAGGCAATATTTTAAAAGAAACAGACAGAATATTCTTCATTGAGTCTTGCTCATGTTCATTTAGCTAACTTTTCTAGTGTGATAATGGAATAAAATTTTAGGTTTCTATATTTATTGTTTTGCATTGTTTTCCAGAGCAATTTTTTGTGTAAAATAAATTATTTGTATGTTTTTTTAAATAGTAGATTGCTAACTGTGTTTTTTTTTTTAAGTGGGTTTATAACATACTCGATCACAAGTGCGAAGCTGAAAAAATTGTTTTCGAAGATTCTGATCCTTCATTAGGATTTGTATTGTTACCTGACATGAAGTGGAATGGACAGCAAACTAATGATCTTCATCTTCTTGCAATAGCACATAAAAGGGGTATTCGGTCACTGAGGGACCTTAATTCAGAACATCTTCCCTTGTTGAAACACATTAAAGAAAATGGCACTGTAAGTTTCTCTTATATCATAAAAATGTTTACTTTTTTGTTTAATAATAATCATGAACATTTTCTTATTATTATCGACCAGTAGGATTACTGGCACTCCCTGCCACAATCATTTGCAAGGCTCTCAACAGTGTTTGCCCATTCTATGGGAAAGATCTGGGTTCAAAATTTGTTTTTGTAACAAAAGAATTCCCTATTCTCTTAAATACAACTCCAACCTTCCTTTTTGAGTACGATATGTGGATGATTGTGTTGGCCATCTGGCCAGACTCATAAATATCCTGCCTACCTTTTTAACCAAAATTAACAGCCTGCACCTTTGCATCAACTTCACCATGGAGAAAGAAAAGGATGGAAAATTAATCTTCCTAGGTGTCCTTGCTTCCCGTACCCCTTCAGGTATACTAGCTATATCTGATCACCATATACCTATCTTCATAGGCCACTACTTTCAACAAGATTCAGCACATCATCCATCTCAAAAAATAGGCATCTTCAAATCTCTGCTCAACAGAGCATATCTGCTCCAATTCTCAAGCTCTCCAACAAGAATTGAGCATCATCAAATGCATCATACTACAAAATGGCTTCACCTCAAAGAAGTTTAAATGCATCCTGGATACTTACAAGCCCATCCTCAAGAACCCTGAACTTCTACAGTGAGTCCCTATCCCATATATCACAGGCATTTCTGAGACAGTCTAAGAGCCTAAAAAGATACAGTTTCTACATTTTTCCCTTACCAACAAAATCTCTTCGTTACCATCCATGAAAGATAAACAGTCCTCCTCCCTTTCTCCCTGATGTTTACCAGGTTCATTGTCATGGTCATGGGAATACCAAAGTATTCCCATAACCAGAATTCCAAAAAAATACACTTGCCTGCTCGATTGCCACTTGACTTGCCACTGCACATGGTGCATTGTTGCTAATAGAAACCTTTTTACTTTATGTTCACTTGCATCTTGTTCGAAAGTATAGTCGAAAATGTTATTTATTCCCTTATGGAATCATGGACGTATCTTCAAACGGACGCAACTCGAATGGACGCAAGTTGAGGGATGACTCTGTGTGTGTGTGTATTTTTATTATTATTATTTTTTTTTATTGCATAATTTACACCTTTTTCTCCCCCCTAAACATGTTGTATCATTCGCTGTCAATTTATTTGATCACGGGTAGCTGCTGATGAATTAATTAGAGAAGTTTTATTTCCAGAAAGTTAGAAATAAAACTTACAGATCTGCAATCCATAAGATCACTGCCCACATTCTTTTTTAAAGAATTGCCAAAACACTTGCACAATAAACAATACACTTGCAGTTTTAGCTGCAGAATTTCTCTAAAAGTCATAACATAATCTTCACTTTTTTTCTCTCCTTTTATCTTCTTTAAGATTTAGAACTTTTCTTTCTGCATAAAGACTGTTTTTTTCTTTGTAGTAATTAAAAACTCAACTTATCATACCCCCCCCCCCAACAATTGTTTTGTCTTTATCAAAACATAACTGATAACAGAAGATGATATAGTAGCTAGTGGGATAGAATGTGAGGGGGTATAGTGTGTTCGGGGGGACAGAGATAATAAAATGGGGGAGGAGTGTTATTGATGATAGCTGATGGACTGCAGCCAAGGAGAATAGAAGTTGAACTGCAGGATAGAGAAAAGAGTACATTTGAGGCTATTTGGTGTGAGATTGAGACTAGCAGAACAAAATATACTGTTGGGTGCTGCTATAGACCAGGTGATGGAATAGATGGTGGAGATAGTATGCATAAGCAAATAGAAGCAATGAGTGGAAGGAGGATAATTATTATGGGGTATTTCAACTACAGTAACATTGATTGGAAGGAGGAAAGAACACATGGGAGGAAGGAAATGGATTTTATGCAGTTATTAAGGGCTAACTATCTGTGACAGCATGTAATGGAAAACACTAGAGGTTTGAGAGTGCTTGACCTAGTAATTGCATCTGAGAATTTGACTGTAATGAATATGACCATGTTGCCACCATCGGTGAGAGTGATCATAGGGTCTTGACCTGGGAGGTGGCTAAATGTGTGGAATTTTCAATTAACACATGGTACATGTGGAATTACCCAGCTGCTAAGTATGACAAGCTTAGGAGATTGCTTGGTTCAGTGCACTGGCATGTAAAACTGCAAGGGCTGGATGTATAGTGCATGGGAGATGGTTAAGGAGTGTTTGCAGGAGATAATGGCTGACTGTATACCTAGAGTCCGAATAGTAAATCAAGTAGGGATTAAATGGATGAATAACACCATTAAGCTTGAGCTGCAAAAAAAGAAACAACTGTGTAGGGAATTTAAGGAGAAAGGTGACCTGCAGGCACACGAACAGTATAAAGCACAGGCCAGAAGGGTAACGAGTGTGGTAAAAAAAGCAAAAGCGGATTAATGAAAGAAAATTAGCCATGCAAGCTAAAGAGAATCCCAAACAGTTGCAAATTATCAACTGATCAGCATATCAGGAGTTGTTGTCAAGGTCTTGGAGAAGGTAGTCAAGAGGAAAATACAGGAATGGATAGACAAAAATGGAATACTGTAATGGGGGACAGCATGGTTTTGTTAAGGGTAGATCATGCCTCAGTAACTTGCTCATTTTATAACACAGTGACGCTTGAACTGGATAAGGGTAATGGGTTTACAGTGATTCTACTGGATCTTGCTAAGGCGTTTGACAGGATACCACATGGAATTCTAATCAGTAAACTGCAGCATATGGGGATGGATATAGGGTTGGTGAGATGGATAGGAGGGTGGTTGATGGAGAGATATCAGAGAGTAGTTTATTCAGGAGTAGAGTCCAAAAGATGGCCTGTGACTAGTGGTGTGCCGCAGGGTTCTATTCTTGGACCACTACTTTTTAATTTGTTCATTAACGATATAGGAAAGGATCTGAGAGGAACTGTTTGTTTGCTGATGGGTAGAGCAATAGTGAATGCACATGTCAAAATTTTGCAGGATGATTTGGATAGATTGGAAGACCGGGCTAAGAAGAATGGATGTCAGTTTAATGTAGCAAAGTATAAGGTTATGAATTTTAGGGTGAAAAGATTAGCAGCAGTATACCACATTGGTGGAACTGTACTCTAGGAGATTGACAAGGCCAGGGATTTGGGAGTGTTGGTGGACAGGGAGGTTGAAGTTTAGGGGGCTCATTGCAAAAGTGGCTAAATCAACTCATCAAATCACTTGGTTACTGAAGAATACTTGATGAGCAGAGACAAGCAAGTTATTGTTCCTCTGTATCAAGCCTTGATAAGACCCCATCTTGACTACTGTGCCCAGATTTGGGCTCTAAGGTTTCTTCTTGATGGGGAGGAGTGGAGAGGATCCAGAGGCGAGTGACCAAAATGATAGGTCTATGGAATGAACCTTATGAGAACAGGTTGAAGATTTGTAGGTTACAGAAATTGGTTGATAGGTGGAAAAGGGGTGATATATGATTGAGACATTCAAATTACTGAAGGGTTTCTATAAGATTAATTCAGAGGATATTTTTGAGAACAGGACTGGTGATGGGAGCACTAGGGGCCATCCATGGAAACTGGTTAGAGCTAGGTTTTTTACTTGGAGAGTGGTGAATGAGTGGAATAAGCTGCCAGAGTCTGTTGTGGGTGCCATGAGTGTGAATGAGTTCAAGGCGAAGTATAATAGATATTGTGTGAATGTTGAATAGTTGTTCTTCACATGATGTTAAGGTCTCCCTCAATGAGTCTAAGGACTCCTTGGAGTTGCCCATAATAATAATAACTTTTAAACATGTTTCTTTCTTTATGAAAGACTTCATAAATATCTGCTTTCATGTTTCAAAATTCTTCTCGTTACTCTCACAGCAATATTATAGGATCCTTTTCACTCCATACCTGCTCCAATACATGACACACTTCCAATTCTCATTTCTCTCATGAAGTGATAAAAATGAGCTGCCATTATGAGTTAGAGCACTTTACTTGAAAACAGAAAATCTTGCATACTTCAAGCACGCAAGAAAATGTGTGCTTGAAGTGTGCAAGATTTTTCCATATCATATGTGCATTCTTAATCAAATCAATGCATTTATTTAGTTCAATATTAAACATACACACACACACATATATATATAGTACACTTGACATATGTAATGGACAATATATTATTTTTAAAAAATGAATTGTACTTTTCTTACATTTTAATATCGTTAACAAAATAAACTGGTAATTTTAATCTAATCCTGTGGCCTCCTCTTTAAGAGGGTTGCAGCTGATGAACAGTCCGCTTCCATGCCTCTCTATCTCTTGCTTCTGTAAGATTCTTGCCCGTCCAATCTTTGATGTTATCTTTCCATTGCAGTCAGGGTCTTCCTCTCTTTCCCTGCACCATCCCCTTGAATCTTTTACGAACCTCTTCATTTCTCACTCTTTCAGTCCAGCTGATACGATCCATTTTTTTCAAGCACCACATTTTGAATGCATTCAATCGGTCACTCATCTCCTCATTGATCGTCCAGGACTCACATCCATACGTCCCCATGCTCCAGATCATTGTCTTGAGGATTCTTACTTTTAACTGTGTTCAGATTTCTGTTTCCTAATATGTGGTATATTTGGAAAAATGCTGCTTTTGCTTTCTTAATTCTGTTCTTAAATTCATAATCAGATCTATTGTCTTCTGTTATCTGACTCCCAAGGTATTCAAAACTTTTTACATTTTCTATTCTTTGTCTGTTCAAAGTGATTTCCATCCCATCATTTCCTTTCCTTGAAATCTTCATCACTTTTGTCTTCTGAATGTTTATTTTCATTTTATATCTCTCATTTCCAACTCTGTTCAGTCTGTTCAAAATTCTTTGCAAGCCTTCCTCTGTTTTGCTCATAAGTACAATGTCATCTACATATCAGGTGTCCATTTATCTTTATTCCATCCTTCAGATCTTCCAAGGCCTCCCTCATCATCCATTCACGATACACATTTAAAAGTAGTGGGGACATCCCACACCCTTTCTTATGGGGATCCATTCAGTATCCTCTCCTTCAAATCTGACCCTGGTTTCTTGAGTTTTGTTTATTCTGAACAAAATTCTCATAATATTTTTATCTATTCCTATTTTATGCAAAATATCAAATAAAACAGAGTGATTAACATTATCGAAAGCTTTTTCATAGTCCACAATGCATAGATATAAATCTTTATTGCACTCGATCATTCTTTCCCCCAATATCTGTAGTATTGTGATAGCTTCCCTGGTTCCCATTTCTTCTGAAACCAAACTGTGCTTCATTCAATTCCCTCTCTATCGTCTGTTTGATTCTTGTATATATATTATGTTGATTAAGACTTTTGCAACGTGGCTAAATCAAGCTGATAGTTCTGTGCTTGTTACAATTCATTGTTCCTGTAGTCTTGGGAATAGGAATAAAAATAGATCTTACAAAGTCTTTAGCTATTATATCCTCCTCCAGACTTCTATTAAAGATGATGGATAGAAGTTTTATTCCTTCCTTTCCCAATGCCTTCAGTAACTCTCCTTGAATATCATCCACTCCTGGAACTTTCCTATCCTTTATTCTTTTAATTGCTGCTTCAGTTTCCCATTCCTTAATTTCTGGGACATCATCATTTTCTATCTGATCACATTCCAGATTATCTTCATCTCCATATAGTTCTGTAACATACTTCTTACATCTTATCATTTTTTTCCAACAAAATCTTTCCTCTTTCATCCTTCAAAGTACTGCTTTTTATTCTTCTCGTCTTCCCTGAAATCAAGTTCAAGCCTTCATAGACCTTTCTCATATCCTTTGCTGTATCATTTTCCTCTATTTCCTTGCAGACCTGATTGAGCCAGTCTTCCTTTGCCTTTTTAGCCAGAATTTTTACTTGTTTATTGATCTCTTTATACCTGACTTAAGCTTCATCTTTGTTCTTATTCTTCCATTTTTTTCTTTTGTCCATTTTTTCTATCACCACCTCAGTAATTCAGGACTTCCTTCCTCTCCTCTCTGCCTCACCCAGAACACCTTTAGCACATTCCTTGATTTTCTCTCTTAGATCAGTCCAGATTACTTCTAGGAGTCTATCAGTATCAATACTGCTGATCTTATTTTCTAGTTCAGCTTGATATTTCTCTCTAATATCTTTTCTTTTTAGTCCATCAATTCTTATTTTTCTAGTCTGGTAATTATAACCACAAAAATTAAAACTGACACAATCTAATTAAATACTGCAATACATCCATATATCTTATTCTTCGAACACCTTTACCCCTTAAGTAGCAGTGCAATTGTAACATAATATTGTCCTCAGCTGATTTTCACAGCTCACGACACAAATTAGTTTAGCGTAATTAAATATGTGAAAATATTAAAAAAACTTGCCTTAGTATCCCATAATGCAAAGCACAGTGGGATACTAAGGCATGTGATGTGAAGTCTTAGCTTCTTTATACAAGTTGCCCCAGTCCTGAAAATAATTCAGACACAAACTTGTTTGCTTACACTTGGATAAAAGATTAAACCAAGTATATAATTTTCTTTAATTTATAGTATAACCAGGTGGAAAAACTTTCAACAACTTTCTTGAATAATAAGGTGTGACACCTTTTGGCTACTCGTATATATAAAAATATGACTTGCATTACTTCAACCTTAGTATCACCGCTGGGTCTGGCTCCCACTGATGAGACCTCAATAAAGGTCAAAACCAGCTGGGTAGTGACCCTTCCCATAATGCATAGCATTATACGTCTTCAAGGAGATGTGCTTTGCATTACGGGATACTAAGGCAAGTGATGTGAGGGCTTAGCTTCTTTATACGAGTTGCCCAGTCCTGAAAATAATTCAGGCACAAACTTGTTTCCTTACACTTGGATAAAGGATTAAACCAAGTATAATAATTTGTTGGTATCTTTAATTTATATCCACATCAAATGGTACCTACTTTCCTGTTTTCGTGAATTATATTATTTGTCTTGCCTGTTAAATTATTGTTCAATGGATAAATTTTATAAATTCGCCCTTGAATCTGAATGATAAATGAAAGACAACACAAACTGAGTTGTGATGCGATGTGTTATGGTGTACATTTTAAACCACCTTAAAAGAAAGCCTATTTCTCTATAATTATGTGTAATGCATATTGAAAATTAGAGAATGTATTCCTATGTTTTGTCAACATAACATTTTTCTTCTTTATTTAATATCACTTATAATATTTATAATGTAGACCAATACTTTGAGTGAGTCAACTTTTTTTATAGCTAGTAGATGTAAGTTATTTCGTTATTTTTCGCTAAACTAATTTGTGTTGTGAGCTGTGAAAATATAGATGAATTGACTATTCATCTATAGTCAGGGAACTCTGTCCCTGACTATAGATGATAAATATCAAGAATGTGGCAAAATGTACTGGAGGCTATTGAAGATAGAAATGGAGAAAAATGTGCTGTAAAAAAAAATAATAAATAAATAAAATAAAGATGGCATGAAAGCTGAAGATAAAGATATTCTAGATAAATGGTTCTCAGACTTTTTCAGACTGTGGCACACTTGGTAATGCAAATTTTTGTCGCAGCACACCTGCATTCTTAATGCTAGACTCGACTGTAATTAATCATAAATTTATAGTGTTTTACAGTTTATACTACACTGATTATATTCAAATGCTATTACAATATATATTTTTATAGTTTTATGTTAACCCCAACAGCCCGATATACTTAAAGATGTAATGATTGGTATATTGTTGGTGGTTCATTTGTGACATTTTAGTTTAGCATTTGCAGCAAAATAAACCAATGTTACATAAATATTAGACTGATGAAAGTTTTTATATAAATATGATTGTATAAATAGACAAAAATATCTATTAAAATTTGGCTGTACAGTGCTTGAGAAACACTGTTATAGATAAGAGAGTAATTATTTTGAAAGATTACTGAAAGAAACAAGGAGTGACAGCAGTGGCAGAAAGCTGTCAAGAAGAATCAATCAGGAGAACATATTATTAAGAGAGACCTTCAGGGAATCATCAAATGAGACCACATATCACCCCCACCACTTGTTATAAATTTTTTTGAATTCATTCATACTATCTGCATTCTCAAGAAACCTGCCCTTCATAAAATAAAAAATTCTATATGCTGGTCCTGTATGACCCTTTCAGAAAGTTGTAAGTCTCCATCATATGATTCATCTTTCTCCTGTTTTCCTGTGTCTGAAGTCCAAAAATTCTCAGTTTCTCTTCATAATGTATATTCCACAATCCTGATATCATATTTAATACTCTCCTTTGCACTATCCCCACTGTATCAGCATCACTTCAGAAAACCAGATCTTCATGCAATATTCCAATGAGTTAGTATTGAGAAATCGTAAAGAGGCAAAATGACTTCTTATCCTTACACGTCAAGGTTCGTTTCAGGGTTGTAATTATCCTCTGAGTTGTATTTCATAATGGCATTAGCACACATTATTATTATTATTATAATACAGATATCTCCATGGAGTCTAGAAACTCATCACAGGAAATCCAAACTATCCATGCAACATCTATCCTTGAACCCATTAACAGGCAAAGCTCTCACAACTGAGTGGCAACCAATTTCATTCATTCTCCAAGTAACTTAAATACACTTTATAAGTAACTTACATATTTCTATTATATCCCTTCTATTTTGCCTGTGAACCAACTTCCGCAACCCACAAACCCTCAATCATCTATCCATATAGAGAGCATTCCACAGACCGCTCACCATCTCGGTAAAGAAGGTTGACAGGATACAGCATTCCATGCAGTATCCTGTACAGGCTTCCTATCCTATCTATAAAACTCCAAGATCACTACATCAGTTTCTGCTAGCATAATTCTGCCAATATAATATGAAATTGGATATCTCATTACACCAAAGTGCATACCTTTACATTTTCTGATATTGAACTAATAGCAGTTTTCACATGCCCAGAATTCCTGCCTATTCAAATCATTCTGCGAGTACTGCATATTATCTGCCTTCTTGATTATAATGTCTATCTTGCATCATCAGCAAACAACTGCATGGCACCTGCAATATTCTTCCTTTTGTCATTAATGTAAAGATTCAACAACAGTGACCAAGGACTGATCCTCATCATCATCATAATGCTAATTATGGGTATAGACAATATTGGTCTGGTCCAGTCTCATTATCCATCTAATATTCTCTGAGGTCTACCTGTCCTTCTCTTTCCAATTGGTCTATATTTTATTTGTTTAATAAAATTTTAATAAAAACGGAATGGCCAAGGGTATTGGCCATTCGGTTTACATGTTCTATCCAATTTTGTTTGTAAATGTTTAGTTTTTCTTCTGTTGATTTTATTATTATTATCCAGGCCTCCATGGAGTCAAAAGATCATCGTGGGAGGTTGTTTTTAGGAAACACAAAGTTTATCATACCACTCCTTGAACCCATTGAGCATTCCGGCTCCAACCACTCTCTCAGGCAATGCATTCCAAGGTTCAACCACCCTCCATGCAAAGAAACCACTCCTCACCCTCTTGTGCACAGCCTCATTTCGTAACTTCCAGGGATGGCCCCTTGTCATCGCTCCTTCCCACCATTCCACCAAGTGAAAGAACTCTCCAATGTCTACCCTGTAACTGCCTCTCAACAGTTTAAAAGTCTCGAACATATCACCTCTCCTTCTATTCACCAAACTCTGCAGTCCACATTCCCTCAGTCGATCCTCATAACTCATATTCTACAGTCCTGAAACCATCTTTGTTATCCACCTCTGTACCGTTCCACAGTCAATTTATCCCCTTCAAATCCTGGGGACCAAATCTGAGAACAATAGTCTAAGTGCAGTCTGATCAGGGCCTTATACAACGGAATGATAACTCTTTTATCTCTACAGGTCAGCGTCCTTCTCAGTATTGCAGCAATCCTCTGAGTTACCCTCACCACCTTTGCAATATGCTCCCTGAATTTCAGTTTACTATCAATCATCATCCCCAGATCTCATCTCCCCTACCTCCTCCAGTACAGCTCCTCCAATTGAGTATGCATCCTCCCATCGATGAATCCCAAACCTTAAGACTTTACATTTTGTTGCATTGAACCGAATGTCCCCTTGCAATCCATTGATATAAAGGTTGAACAATACAGGTCCCAGTACTGATCCCTGTGAAACCCCACTTGTAACCTTCTGCTTCCTTTATATTGCCCCACCATACACAACTCTCTGATACCTATCAGTCAGCCAATCCTGAATCCATTTGACATTTAAACCCATGTGCTGCAACTTAAATATCAGCTTATCATGTGACACCTTGTCAAATGCCTTTGCAAAATCCAAAAAAAAATGGCAGTATATGCCTTTCCCTCATCAACTGTTCTTGTCACTTTATTATAAAAGGCAATCATATTACTAAAGCAAGAGTGCCCCTTAACAAATCCATGTTGATTCTCACAGATAACATTATCCTCATCTTCCCAACACTGTATATAATCCCTCACTAATTTCTCCAAGACCTTAAAACTACTGACGACACACAAACAGGTCTATAATTAGACACTTCCAGTCTGCTACCGCCTTTTTGCAGTGACACTATCTTACCTTCCTTCCATTCCCTGGGTACCTTTCCTACAGCCAGACTTTTATTGAAAAGCCGGGTCAACGGAGCTGTCAGTTCTTTAACACATTCTCTCAAAACCCATGGTGAAATACCATCCAGTCCAACAGGTTTACTGATATCCAGAGTACTCATTATTTGGAACACACTCTCCTCTTGCACCTCTATACCCTGAACCTGCCCTATCACTCTAGTATTAAAACCTCCTCCAAGATGAAATACTCCAATAAAGTGCTTATTGAACAAACTCCACTATGTCCTCTGCATCAGTCACTCTATTCCCATTTTTATCTCGCAATGCCATTCTTCCACAATCGTTTCTCTGCCTACTGGCCACATAGCTAAAAAATTCCCTAGGATTTTCTTTGGATCTTAGTGACAATCTCTCCTCATATTCCAGTTTTGCCTTCCTCGCCATTCTGGTCACTCTCCTGGCCTGCATCTTATATTCTTCGTGTAGCTGTCCTCCACCCCCTCTCCTTATATATCTTCCATAATCTCTTTTTCAACTGCAGTTCCTGTTTGATATCGTTTGTCATCCACTTTACACCAAATTGTGTCCGCTTCTTCGCCCGTGGAATACAGCTTATTATTGCTGCTAACAAATATTCTTTCACAATTTCCCAAGCACCAATGATATCCTGGCCTTGCAATTCTGCCCTCCATGGAACTGCCCCTAATTGATACCTAAGACTATTATAATCACCCACCTTATAATTCCACATATGTTCCTTTTCTTTGATACACCTGCATGTCTGTTCATCTTCCAAGTCAAAACCACATGGTCACTCTCTCCAATTGGTGGGAGAGATGTCATCTCATCACCAAATCCAAAACTCTTGAACCTCTTGTTCCCTCTATTACATGCTGCCTAAGACATTTGTCCCTCAAGAATTCCAGAAATTCTATCCCCTTCTTACTACTTGCATTTTCCTCTTTCCAGCTTATACTGCTGTTGTCAAAATCTCCCACAACAATCATTCTTCTTGCACTTTTATTTCTTTTAAAATATCTTCGTTCTTTTTTGGTCTAATGTGTATTTTGCAGTTCTTCTCATCAATCTCATTTCACTTATTTTTATTCTTTGTTTATCATGTTTGCTTATCATAAATTTTGCTGCCAAATAATGTGGAAACTGCTAAAGTACTGTATATTTGCAGGCATGTTTCTTTTCGAACAATATTTTTGGATGGAGTATTCCATTTATCAGACCTATAATTGGGTAAAATTTTTGAAGTTTTTAATTTTGTCTTTTTCTCTTTCATATGATAGTTCACATCCAACTGAAATAACATTTCAGTTAGATGTGAAAGATAACTGAAAATATTTATCTGGTCTATTATTGTATTATTAATAACTATGTTACTTCTAACTGAAGTTTGTTTATACACAAAATGCCATTGTTTTAGTTTTATCTATGGATATTTTCATTCCAAACTGTTCTACTAGCTGAGGAATTGGATAAGTACCAGATCAACATAATAGGGGTGAACTGAAACAAAAAAGACAAAAACTAGTGAGATCTTTCTGAGCAATACATACAAAATGTTATATTCAGGCAATGACAATCAGAGAAAAGGAGTAGCCATAGTATTCAACACTAAATAAGAGGCTAATCTTCTTGAATGGCAGGAAGTCTCAAGTAGAGTGATTTGGGCAAATATGAGAATGGGGAACTGGACAAAGACTTATTTGTGCCTATGGTCCCACAGAAGATTATACTAAGGTAGAAGTGGAGGAATTTTTTTGAGGCTTTAGAGAAAGCAACTGACACAATGAAAAAGGAAAAGTTGGTCCTTGTTAGGGATTTAAATAGCAAATTAGGATATGATTGTCAGATATACAAAAATATTTTAGGAAAATTTGGAGAAAAGAGCAAAGCTAATAATAATGGCAAATATTTGTTTGATTACTGCTCAGGACATGGACTGGTTATTACTAACACAATGTTCCAACATAAAAATGGATATGCACAAATTCACATAGAGAAAAGAGGCAAGGAATAAGAAAAGTCTCATTGACTATGTTATTGTCGATAGTGATCTTTTTTCCCTGGAGCAGGACACCAGAGTGTGCAGAGGATTTGAAATTGGAAGTGATCACCATTTACTCTTGAGCAGGATAACATTGAATTTCATATTAAGAAAGCTTTAAAGCAAATAATGTAAACAGTTCTCAGATGTGAACTGTAGACTAAAACACAAATATTATTCAAGAAAAATGAGTTTGAGAACAGGAACCAAACCTTGGAGATTCAGTGGCAAGTCCTGAAAAATACATTGATTGATTCAGCCAGAGAGGCATGTGGTGAGGTTGTTTGCAAGGATAGAAAAATCAGAACTCCATGATGGACACAGGAAGTTAAATTGGCAGTGAAGGAAAAAACAGAAAGTATATCAAAAGTTCCTGACAAATAAGTCAGCTTGTGCTCTTAGAGAATGCAGAGACAAATGTAAGAAAGCTAAACACTGTGTAAAATTGGCTAAACAAAAGTCATGGGAGGACTTTAGCAAGAACACAGAAAATAAATATCAAGATGGCAAGATATTCTGGAGGTTGTTTGAAGAATCTCAGAAATGGAGAAAAGAGTGCTGTAAAAGGAATAAGGAATTAGAGATGATAAAGGTGACATGAAATCAGGAGAAAAAGATATCCTTGAAGTGGAGTAATTACTTCAAAATTGCTAAATGAAACAAGCAGTGATGACAGCACAGTGGTAAAAACCACTGACAAGGCATGCAGTCAGGAATACATATCCATACTTGAAGTAGAAAAAGCCATCAAAAGCCTGAAATGTGGAAAGGCAGCAGGAGTAGATGATATTCAACCAAAAATGCTTGAGTATGGAGGTATAAAAGTTACAGTGGCTGCACTGCATAGTTCAGAAGGCCTTGGACAGAGGGACGAATTCCAGATGCTTGGAGTAGAGCACTCATAGTACCCATATATAAAAAGGGAAATAAAACTGAATGTGAGAATTACAGAGGCATTTCATTACTGAGTGTTCCTGGAAAGATATATGCAAGTATACTTGAGAAACAGGTTGAGAAGGATTGTGGAAGAGAAGCTTGGTAAAGAACAAGCTGGATTCAGGCCAAATAGAGGCTGTCAGGATCAAATTTTCACATTACATCAAATAGTTGAGAAATCATGGAAATATAACAAAGATCTGTGTTTAAGTTTTGTAGATCTGGAAAAGGCATCATATGACAAGGTGCCAAGAGAGAAGCTATTCAAAACACTACAGTTGTATGGTGTTAGTGGGACATTATATCAAGCAATACTTTTTCTTTGAGTTGTAAGTCAGCAGTTAGAATTGAAGGAAGTACAGGAAAATGGTTTAATATTAAATTTAGTGTCAGACAAGGATGTACATTATCCACTCTGTTATTCATTATCTATATGGATCACATTATGAAGGAAAGTGGTGTGAAACCTGATATCAAAATTGGAGGTGTTAATATCAGCTCTTTGCTTTATGTGGATGATGCTATACTTCTAAATAAATCCGCTACAAGTCTGCAAAATTCTCTGACTAAATTGAATAACTGCTGTAATAGATATGGTATGAAGGTCAGCATTAAAAAAACAAAGACAATGAAAACAGGCATAAACATTGAAAATATCAACTGCATTGTAAATGGAGAACTTATGGAACAAGTAAGACATTTCAGCTACTTAGGCATGATTTTTAGTGAAGATGGTAAATTAAATATGGAAATAGACAACAGAATCAACAAAGCTGGTATGGCTGGAAGTCAACTGAATACATTTATATGGATTAAGAGGGAAATTAGCCAAAACACTAAATTAGCTGTATACAAGACAGTGTTCAAACCAATTTTAACTTATGGATCTGAGAGCTGGGTTAGAAGTAAAACACTGACCAACTACTAGAGACCGCAGATATGAGAGTCCTGAGAAAGATTAGGTCATAAACAGATGGCATCAATAGCAATCTCATATTAAAATGAGGATACTAGGAAAGAACCTGACATTGTTAGCATCCAGGAAGTGTTAGTCGAGCTAATCTTCTCTCTCTCTCTCATTCTTAAGTGACCTGAGATTAGCTCGACTAACACTTCCTGGATGCTTTCCTGCCAACCTGGCAGAGTGTTCTCTGCCAGGTTGACAGGGAAAAGACCCAGAGGAAGACAAAGATATAGGCAGTTGATACAGTAAAAAATGCCTTAGAAGACAGAAATATAGACCTGATAATATTGGAGTCTTGACAGGTAACAGACTGATTTGGAGGAAAATTGTAGATAGGAAGTAGTAATGATGTAAGTTTTTCATGTATTACTATCATATCCTGTACACTCCTTGAGGATATATATATATCAGGAATTTGATGATGATGACTGTTCTACTGTTATGTTTAAATTATATATTGCTCTTTGTAAATGGCCTTCCTTATCTCATATTATTATCTGATCATCTGCAAATAATAGCATATTTATTTTGTTATTCTGGGAAATTTCTATACCTGGAATGTTTAAGGTGTTCCACTGTATTAATATTTCATTAATATAAATATTGAAAAGTGTTGGAGACATTGGCTAACCTTCAAAAGTTTAGTGCTGAAGGAATTGAAGTTTATGCTACTGCATGTTTGGTGTATGCTGACCATCATCATTGTACAGAACTAAATCCTCTATCTGTACCTTTACTTGGATAGTTTTTTTTTTTTTTTAATTTTCCTGGGTGCATTCCTCAGAAAGCCTAGTGGTGACTTCCATCATGGAAATCATTACATCTGCTGAAAAAACATTATAGTTCTAGTTCTAGTAATTATCTCCAGAAGAGCTTTCTGTCTTTTTTGGCTGATTCCAGAATATGTCATTGGCATAAGTAAGCAAGATTTTCTTACAGAAGAAGCTGTTAGGATTTTAATCCTATAATTCAGATTGCATTGGAGGAAACTACTTGCTGTGAATAAATATGGATAGATGTCATGCTACCCATTCTGCTCAGAGAAAAAACCAAGTTTTCACAGGATTAGTCATCACTAGGTGGTATATAAATTTCATCATCTGCTGCTTTACCACTGTTCTCCTTAGTGGAAGCTTGAAGTAATCAAAATCATGTGTGACTTGCAAGGGGAGGGGTCTGAAAAGTTCTTGGCCTCGGCCATAGATGGCAACACTATCAGCAAGATTTTTCTTTTCTAAGTTGGTAAATCTGTCATAAGCATCCATGTGAAATTGCAAGTCATTCTAACGAGTAGTTTGTTTTATACAGCTATCTGAAGCAAAGTGTTGTCTGTATCCCTTGAAATGGATAATTGAGTATCGTTCAATTATAAAATTCTTTGTAAAAGAAGGTTTAATGCCAAAAGAAATTCAATTGAAGTTCATAAAAGTTTATGGGCACTCTTCTCCTTCGTTTTCGACAATTAAGAAATGGGCTGCCAAGTTTAAACATGGCCGTACCAGCCTCGAAGATGATCCAAGTGAAGGACGTCCAAAAAGTGTAGCAACACCAGAAATCATTGATCAAGTGCATGATATGGTATTGGATGACTGGCGAGTCAAAGTGCGTGAAATTGCTGAGAGTATAAGCATTTCAAAAAAAAAGTGTAGGATATATTTTGCATGAAGAATTGCAAATGAAAAAGCCCTGCTCAAGATGGGTGCCGCACCTTGCTCAGAGCAGATCAAAAACGCACTCGCTTAAAATTGCTGAACAGTGCTTGGAGCGTTTTAACAAGAATAAAACTGATTTTGTGCATCAATTTATTACTATGGATGAGACTTGGACTCACCATTACATACTAGAATCCAAACAGTAGTAAAAACAGTGGACAGAAGCCAGTTGTTCAGCGGCAAAGAAGACTAAGTCTGTTCCATCAACAGGAAAGGCCATGGCATCGATGTTTTGGGATGCTAAAGGCATTTTGTTTATTAATTATCTTGAAAAGAGTAAAACAATAACCAGGGAATATTATCTGATCTTTTAACCAAACTAGACGAAAAAATTTGTGAGAAAAGACCCGGTTTGCAGAAGAAAAAAATCATCTTTCATCAGGACAATACACCTGCCCACAAAGGTGTTTTGGCAATGGGAAAATTAAAGGATCTGCTCTATGAATTGTTGGAACATCCACTCTACTCAGCAGATTTGGCTCCCTCTGACTTCTATCTCTTCCCAAAACTAATAATCTTCCTTGCTGGTCAGCGTTTTTCTTCGAATCAAGAGGTGACTGCAGCTGTAGAGGGGTATTTTGCAGATCTTAATGAGAACCACTACAGAGATGGGATAATGGTGCTGGAGCATCACTTTAATAAATGTATTAGTCTTAAGGGAGATTATGTTGAAAAATAAAAATAATTTTGAAATTATAAATTTGTTTTTTCATTGTTAGGCTGAGAACTTTTCAGACCACCCTTGTAAAATATTGGTTGTTTTTTTTTGCATGTCTTCTGCATCTAGTACTAATGATTTCACACCTATGGTAAGTATCAGAGAGAGAGAGAGAGAGGGAGGAAGTTTAAAAAATTATGTATAGTAGGAGGAGAGAATTATCAAGGTATTCATAATCCTCTTATACAGTTATTGTTTGAGGAGAAGATTATATTGATCCTGGAATTTATTCAGCTGGTATCCCCCCAATAGAATGGAAAAAAGCAATTGTGATTCCTATCTTTAAAAAAGAGGTAATAGAGATGACCTTAAAAACTATAGAGGTATCAGTATACTACATTCCTCTTACAAAATATATAGCAGAATCTTAAATAGCAAACTAACGAAATATTCTGAAAACTTTATTTTAGAAGCACAGAATGGATTTAGAAAAGGATGATCATGTATAGACCCAGCCATTTGCCTAAAATTAATAATAGAGAAAAGAAGAGAATACAGTTTATAAACACATATTGCATTTATTGACTTTGAAAAAGCATTTGACAAAGTTAAAAGAAACATATTAAAAGAAAGACAAATATTATTACCAAATAATATCCTAAAAGCTATTACAAGTACATATGAAAATAATCAAATACAAATAAGATTAAATCACGAACCATCATATACGAGAGAGATAAACCAAGGGATCCGACAGGGATGTCCCCTCTCAGCAACTCTTTTTAATATTTACTTAAATGAAATAATAATAAAATGGAATAAAAATTTACATCAAGGAATTAAACTTTCTCCTACAGTGAACTTAAATACTCTCCTTTTTGCCGACGACCAAATAATAATTACAAATATTCTGAAGATAACTTATAGAAAGCTATTTTAGATCTAAATGAGATAGCCAAAGATTATGATATGATAATATCAACAGAAAAATCAAAAACTATGATCTTTAAAGGACAAGATCCAGCAAGAACTAAAATAGTAATAGATAACAAGATCTTATAACAGGTGAATTCATGTAACTACCTAGGATGTATGATCACATATGAAAATGAAAAAGATATAAATGTAAAAATTGCAAAATATTTTAAAATAACAGGTGTAATTAACTGTATATTTAAACCAAACCTAGTTCAAAAACAAACCAGACTAAAAGTATACAATACATTAGCCCTACCAGTCATAATGTATGGAAGCGAAATCTGGACAATAAAGCAAAAAGACAAAAAAAGATTAATAACAGCAGAAATGAAGTTTATGAGAAAAACTGTAAAGTATACCCTATTTGATCACAAAAGAAACAAAGAAATTATGAAAGAATTAAACCAAGAACCAGTAATAGAAAAAATTAAAAAATATAAACATACATGGATGGAACATGTTCAAAGAATGAAAACAGAAAGATTACCAAAACAAGCCTTAAAGTACAAGCAATTAGGAAAAAGAAAACCAGGATGTCCTCTTAAACAATTCAACGATGACTTCTAAGGCCAGAACAGGCCATGCTAGGCCTAAATCCTTGATACACATGATGGTGATGATGATGATATTGATATAATCTCCTCATATTGATAATCCTCTCCTAATACAATCACAGAAAGTCAGAGAGAGAGAGAGAAAGAAGAGGAAATAATTTGCATGTGTGAAAAAATTGAAATAAAATTCTCATCAAAACTTTTTGATCCATATGAGTCTGTGGGGTCTCAATAAGCTCTGTGATGCTATTTCCATCTTCAAAATCACAATATGTTCTTAAATTGTGAACTCTGAATAAAGGTTCCTCCATAAATTTTATTTTTAAGATTTTATACCTCCTTTTGTTAAAACTGTCATAATAACTGCTCTTTAAAATTTTATAACAAATATTTCAACCTCCTATCCACAACAGTAAATATTATTTTAATAATAAAATTATTAGTAATTATATTAATATATGCAATTTATTTTGTAATAAATTATAAAATTCTTATATTAATTACTAATTCTATACTTTTTAATATATTTGGTTTATGGATCATTTTAATTTCCACCTGACAAATACGTTATATCAGAAAGATAACATCATGTTTATCTCATAGCTCATTATGATGACGCTGCTCTTATTTTCCTCTAAGCAATATGTAAATTTAATAATTTTTGTAATTGATTTTAGAAAATTTTTGACCTTCAAAGTCATGGTGATCTCTTTGGAAACTCCTCTTTTTGCAAAATGCAAAAGCATATTAGTTTTCGGATAATAAAAAGCAGATTTTATTTCGTCACCATTACCATGCATCTTGAGAATCTCGGCATATTATGCCCTAGACAAGTTTCTTCAATGCACAACCTGGTCACTTTTTTCCAGATGGGTCTGTACCGATGTACTTGTTTGACAATGTTTCTATTTGCATTCTTTCAACATGTACCATCCAGTTCTGTTTCATTATTTATTTTCTGTCATTGGCTCTTGGTTTAATTCTTTCTTCATTTCATTTCCTCGAATAAGCTTTTAATTTCATTTGGTATTAACTTGTGTTCATCTTTTAACAGTCCTAATTTTTCCATAAAGTAGTGTTGGTATTTGCTTGTGAACTTTTAATATAGATTTTGTATTAGGTTAGGTTCAAGTATAGAATTTATTATACTTTTTTTTTAAAGGTATTTTGTAATGTTCATATGAACATTACAAAATTTTCATATATATGAACATTACTTTAAAGTCATCCAAAATAAATGAAAGAATTAATTTGCTCCAAAATTTTGTTCTTTAATACTGCATTACTTCTAGTTGAATTTTGACTTTCAAAAGTGCCTCTTTTTGTTGATGATGACGACGATGATGAGATTGTCTTTCTGAAATCTCATCTTCAGATTTTTTATGTGGCTACCACCCATTAAATTTGAGTTTTATGTAAACTTATGGTACAATACTGTGGGTGGGCTAAGGATTTTGTATGTATTTTTAAAATTTATCCTTTTTTTTGTACTTTTATTTTTTTACATAGTTCGAAAACTCCATTCTAGAGACCCAAACGTGGAACTTTTTCAAGCCACTTCAGGTCTCCAATAATTAGGGTGGTGGTTGCACACTGGGCATTGAAATTCATCTCCACATAAAGATAGTCACAAATATCCATGCAAGGAGATTTGAGCCTGGTTGGAGAGTAGATATACTAACTACTTGGCCAACTATGCTGGCATTTTTTTTTTAATTATTATTATTTCTTTTTGATTTAGAATAGCCTTTTGAAGTTTCTTCAGAATTGGGAATTATCACCTGTTATCTACAAAAATGGAGTGTTTAAATTCACATTAGAGGATAGTTCGATACTTAGATGGTATTTTCTTTTCTATTTTATTATTTCATATTTCCATATTATTATCTCTTTATATAATAAATACATTAGTAGATAAAGGACATCCCCTGCCTCCTTGGTTTCTCTTGAAGATGAAACTCAGAGTTCATTCCTGTCAATATTTTGTTACCTTCATCAAATTCTTTACATGTACTCTCAAAGGATATTCTTCTTCTTCTTCTTCTGCAGCTTCTCCCACTTAAGTGGGGTCACTGTTTGTTATGAGTCTCCTCCACACCTTCCTGTCTTGGGCTGTCACCACATCCAAGTTCTTCATCTTCAAGTCCTCTTCTACCAGCTCCCTCCATCTCTTCTTTGGCCGCCCTCGCTTCCGCCTTCCTTGCACATCCATCTGCATGACCCTTCTTCCCACATATTCGTCCTCCCTCCTCATCACATGACCAAACCATCTCAACCTTGCCTCCTGTATTTTCGCTCCTAAGTTCGTAACTTTCACTGTTCCCCTGACATAGTCATTTCTCAGATGATCCTTTCTGGTCACACCGCACATCCACCTAAGCATTCTCATCTCTGCTACTTCCATCCTGCTGATGTTATTTTTCCTCAGGGCCACAGTTTCTATAGCATATGTCATAGCTGGCCTCACTACTGTCCTATAAATTTTGCCTTTATGATTGATCGGCACCCTCTTATCACATAACACTCCAGCCATCTCCCTCCAGTTCCTCCAACCTGCTTGTATCCTGCATCCCACTTCCTTCTCACCTCCTCCATCTTCTTCCACTGTCGAACCTAAGTATCTAAAGTCTCTCACCTTCCTGATGACATTTCCTTCCAGCTCCAGGTCTGTCTCCTGGCCACCGCCCACTGCGCAACACATATACTCTGTCTTACTTCTGCTCAGTCTCATACCTCTCTCTTCCAGTACTTTTCTCCATCTTTCTTCATCAAATTCTTTACATGTACTCTCAAAGGATATACAGGATGCTATCACAGTAATGTAAACATATCATGTAGTACTAATTCCTATCAACAATTTCCCTCGAAATTAGTTTATTATCTGCCAGGACCTAGTATTGTCAGATTTTATATTTTTGTCTTTTTAAGGTACTTCTACTACACCAATCCACCTATGTCTCGATCTTCCTCTGTATCTTTTTCCTGGGATCAAGTATCTGCTTTGCTAATCTTTCTTGTTCTATTTCAAATGACCATACTGCCTGAGGTTAGCTCCATTCACACATTCCTGAATGCTACCAATGTCAGATTTCTTCTCACTGTATCTATCTTTTATATGATTTTGCCATTGGTGTTCACTCTCCTCATAATCCATATAAATTTGTTGACTCTCCACCATCAGCTTTGTTATTCTATTACCATATTTAATTTGTTATTTTCAGTAAAAAAAAAAAAATGTGCCTGAATAGATGAAATGGTCTACTTGTTGTATGGATTCTTCATTCAGGATGCAATTCATATTTTTAGTGTTCTTCTGGCCTGTTTCATAGTCCTTGTCTCGTTATTGCTGATTTTCATACCTGGACTTATTATAGCAAATTTTGTTAGGGAATTATTATTATTATTGTTCTGGGCAACTCCAAGGAGTCGACAGACTCATCGAGGGAGGCCCTAACATCATGTCAAGAACAACTATTCGACATTCACATAGTATCTATCATACCTTGCCTTGAACTCATTCACGGTCGTAGCACCCACAACAGACTCTGGAAGCTTATTCCACTCATTCACTACTCTCCAAATAAAAAACCTAGCTCTAACACCCTTGTCAACCACGCTCTTGCCCAGCTTCCATTCATGGCCCCTAGTCCTCCCACCACCAGTCATATTTTCAAAAATATCTTCTGGATCAATCTTATAGAAACCCTTCAGTAATTTGAATGTCTCAATCATATCACCCCTCCTTTGCCTATCGACCAATTTCTGCAACCCACAAATCTTCAACCTATTCTCATAAGGTTCATTCCACAGACCTGCTATCATCTTGGTCACTCGTTTCTGGATCCTCTCCACTTCCTCCCCATCACGAAGAAACCCTGGTGCCCATAACTGGGCACAGTAGTCAAGATGGGGTCTTATCAAGGCTCGATACAGAGGAACAACAACTTGTTTGTCTCCGCATGTTAAAGTATTTTTCAGAAGCCAAGTGATTTGGTGAGCTATTTTAGTCACTTTTGCAATGTGCCCCCTAAACTTCAATTTCCTATTCACCAACACTCCCAAATCCCTGGCCTCATCAATCTCCTGGAGTACGGTTCCACCAATGCGATATACTGCTGCTATTCTTTTCACCCCAAAGTGCATAACCTTACACTTTGCCACATTAAATTGACATCCATTTTTCCTAGCCCAGTTCTCCAAACTATCCAAATCATCCTGTAAAATTTTGACATCCTGTGCACTCATAATTGCTCTACCCAACTTTGCATCATCAGCAAACAAGTGAACACTTCCTCTCAAATCCTTTCCTATATCATTGATGAACAAATTGAAAAGCAGTGGTCCATGAACATAGCCCTGTGGCACTCCACTAGTCACAAACCATCTTTTAGACTCCACTCCTGAATAAACCACTCTCTGGTATCTCTCCCTCAACCACCCTCCTATCCACCTCACCAACCCTATATCTATCTCCATCTGCTCCAGTTTACTGATTAGGGTTCTATGTGGTATCTTATCAAAAGCCTTGGCAAGGTCCAGCAGTATCACTATAAACCCATTACCCCTATCCATTTCAGCAGTCACTGTGTTATAAAACGTGAGCAAGTTACTGAGGCATGATCTACCCTTCACAAAACCATGTTGTCCCCCATACAATATCCCATTTTCATCTATCCAATCTTGTATTCTTTTCTTGACTAATTTCTCTAAGACCTTGACAATGATTCCTGATATACTAATCAGTCGGTAATTTACAACAGCAGTCTTGGAACCACCTTTATGCAGCGGAACTATTTTCCCCTCTTTCCACCCCCTCGGGACTAACCTAGACCCGAGACTCAAATTAAACAAAATGGTCAAGGGTACTGACAATTCTTTAGCTGCTTCTCGTACAACACGAGCTGGTATACCATCCAATCCCACAGATGTATTGACATTGAGGTTATGCAATAGACTACTCACCTCCACTTCATTCACCACAATTCCCGTATAATCTACTGGTACATTCGTTTCTGCAATGTCACCACCTGGATGATATATTCTTGCAAAGTGCTCACTCAGTAACTCAATGCAGACTTGATCTGAATCCTGCAGACTTGTTCTGAATTTATTTAGGTTATCATCTGCATAAAATAAATAGCAAGGATTAATTTCTCCAAAGTCTTATGCGAATTTTCTTTATACTTTAGTAAAGATTTCATCACTATATTGATATCAGGTTTAAAGCCACTTTCCTTTATAATGTTATCAGCATAGCTGATGAATAACTGTGGAGCTAGCATTCACCCTTGTTTTATACCTGATTTTACATTAAATCATCTTCCTGTATCTTGTGAACAAGTTTGTTATGTTCACTTTATTTTATTAAAAATTCAAGCCATCTCACAATTGTGGTTTAAGGTGAACAATTTTGAAATGAAATTTAGCCAAATATTTCAAAATTATGTAAGGGAATAAACTGCTCATCTGACATGGAAATGATGAAATTTGGCATTTATGACCCATATTATGTTGAGGCATTGGAATTTTTTTTTTATTTTTTTAATCAGATCATTTGTGACATGGACAAAATGATCCGAAACAGAACAATTATGTTATATATGATCATAATAAATTATCTACAGTACATATGCCAAAAATAGTTGTCGTTCAATTGTTGTGATAATGAATAAATGAAGTCGCTTTTTTTTTTTTATGTTCTGAATCCAATCCCTTCCTTACTTGTTTCCTTCACAAACAGAAGAAAATAAATATATAAGTTGAAAATAAGAAATAAATATGCAGTTACAACACATAGTTATCTCTAGGTTCAGCCATTCATAATCAGCTTATTTATATTTATAACCTGAAATTGTCACAAATCTCAGGATTACCATTGCATTATGGGTCAAGGATTACCATTGCATTATGGGACAATCTCAGGATTACCATTGCTAGTGGGTCAAGCGCTACGGACGTGTTTTGAAGAGCTCCTGATTCAGATAAGTTTTACTAGGAATAATTAAATATATATGCATAATTGTTTAAGTAAGAGCGGCTGTAAACGTTGTACGCTACCGATATTATTAGTGTGGGTTTTTTTTTTTCTTGCTTAAACTAAATACGAAATCGTTAATATTAGACCTAGTAACCTGCAGAGGAAAAAAAAAAAAAAATGGCGGCGGCATTGTCATTCCATGATTTTAATTTGGATTTCAGTCGTTTCGTTAAGTGTGAGGTCTGTTATATGTATTCCTTCGATTACATAAATGATTTGTGGATGTTTAGTGCGGATGGAAGAAGGGTGTGTGCGAAATGTGACCTGAACGAGGAATTGATGAATGCGAATATGAAGTTGATGACAGAAAGTGCTAGTACCGATTGTGTCGCGAGTGCACGTTTGAAAGAGAAGGATGGTGAGAAAGACAGGCGAAAAAATGTTAAAAAATCAGGAAAAAAGAAAAAGAGCGATTTGACAACTGTAACGGATGTTAAAAGGGACGAAAATGAGGCAGAAAGAAACGAAATTGAGAGAACGAATGAAAGTAGAAATGGCGTGATGCAGAAATCGCAAGTAAAAAAAATCGAAAGAATGAATGATAGCGAAAAAAGAATGACTGATGGCAAAAGTTGGACGCATGTTGGAACGAAAGTACTGAACCAAAGAAAGATGAATGACAGTAAAAGTGAGAAGAATGATAGCGAAAGTTGGACGCATGTTAGTCCGAAAGTACGGAAACAAAGAAAGATATGTGAGAGTGAAAGTGAGAAGAATGATAGTGAAAGTCGGATGTATGTTGGACCGAAAGTATGGAAACAAAGAAGGATGAATGAGAGGGAAAGTGAGAAGAGGGGTCGAGAGTTAGAAAGTTAGAAAGATTTAATGATAGAGAGAATGTGTCGCGAGGTTCAGAAGGTGAATTGGATTGGATGAAGCAAGAAATGAAATGGATGTAGAATGAAATTAAGAGAATTCAGGTCAAAACTATTAAAATAAATCATGATGGCATGAAAGAGTTAACAAAAGATGAGCGAGTGGCGTTGTATGGCGACTCCATTATTAAAGGTGTGCTAGAGGATAAAATGCACAAGGTATGTCTTCCAGGCGGTAAAATGAGTAGAGTGATTGAGGCATTGAATATGAGGCGGGAACGAGCAAAAGAGTTAATTGTATTAATTGGTACAAATGATTTGAGAGAGAACAAAGAGCATGTCAAAATGAATGTCAGGAGACTGCTTGGAAAGATAAAGGAGAATAGTGTGACAGGAAGGATAGTCAGTGTGTTGCCTAGGTATGATTGTGGTGAAATGAGGCAGACAGCAAGGATTATGAATGATATTCTGGCTGAAATGTGTGAGGAGATGGGAGTACAGTTTGTTAATGTGTGGAATGAGTTTGAGGGACGAAGTGAGCTGTATGGGAGCGATGGACTGCATTTGAGTGGTTATGGTGTGAGTTGCTTGGAGAGACTGCTGCTGGAAAGTGGAGAAGTGAATAGAGAGAATGAATCAGATCGAGAGGGGAGTGATGTGGAAGAGCAGGAGAGTAAGACGGGAGAGATTGAAGAAGTGGAAATGAATGGGGAAGTGAGTGGTATGAGTATAGAAAATGAGAGAATGGGTGTGCAAGAGGGGCAGGGAAATGGGGAGGCTCAGGGTGGACAGGGATACACAGCGTGAGAAAGGTGGATGCTCCAAGAGGAGGTGAGAGCATGTGTAGGCAGGAAAGTAATGGGATGATCAGGGATCAAAAGGAAACAGATGGAATTGCAAAGGGTTCTAAAATGAAGAAGCAGAAAGGGAAATGGCCCCAGTCCAGCATGGAGAGATCACATCGAGTGAGTGGTATCAGTGGAACTAGCTGTAGATCCAGAAATGAGTTGTTGTGTTTGTATACCAATGCTAGAAGTATAAGAAACAAGGTGGATGAAATGGTTGCACTAATTGCGTCTGTGCACTCAGAGATTGTCGGAATAAGTGAGACATGGTTAGATGAGGATGACATCCTGACAGGAATAGAGATGGAAAGGTATGATGTGTTTCGTGAGGATAGAAGGGGTAAAAAGGGAGGGGGAGTGCTATTGATGATAGAGAAAGAGTTATGTCCATACAAGGTAGAGATGCAAGAGGGAAATGGGGCCAGTGGTTTTGAGGCAGTATGGTGTGAGATAGAGGTGAATAGAATCAAATACTTGGTGGGATGTTGTTATAGACCTGGTAATGTGGATGGTGGTGATAGTGAAATGTATAGTCAAATAAGCCAAGCAAATAAGAAAAGGGTGATCATTATGGGTGATTTTAATTATGGCAATATAGACTGGAATGAAGAGATAGCAACTGGAAGTAAAGAAAATGAGTTTCTTGAGTTTTTGAGGGATAACTACCTCAGACAGTATGTAACAGAGGGCACAAGAGGATTAAGGGTCTTGGATTTGGTCATCTCATCGGAGGATGTAATTATCAATGAGGTATCAAATCATCCACTAATTGGTGAAAGTGACCATGAGGTGATTACTTGGGTGGTTGCCAGCAGTGCAAGGACCCCTGTGAAAAAAGGGTATATGTGGAACTACAAGGGGGGTGATTATGAAGAGCTCAGGAGACAGCTTGCAGGTGTAGCATGGAATGAGGAGTTAGCTGGAAAAGAGATCAATGCAGCTTGGGGGATTTTCAAAAAATATTTAGTAGATGCAATGTCTAAATATATACCATGGGTGAGAAGGTTAAATAAGGTAGGTGTGAGATAGATGAATAAAGAGATTAAGCATGTAATACAGAGAAAAAGGACATTGTGGAGGCAGCATAAGAGAAGTGGAAGTAACCAATTTCATGAGGTCTACAAAGACCAGGCAAGGAGGGTGACCTGGTTGGTGAGAGTAGCTAAAGAGAGGTATGAACAGCAGTTAGCTAATGAAGCTAAAAAGAATCCTAGGGAGTTCTTTCGATATGTAGCCAGCAAAAGAAAGAATGATTATGGAAGGATGACATTGATTGGAGGAAATGGTATAAAGACAGCTGTTGCAGAATGTGTGGTGGAGATACTTAATGAGCAGTTCATAAAGATCTTTCAATCTTGTGAATGTGACTTCATGGAGAGATTAAGAGCAGTTGATGATGGGGAGGAGAGACTGACTGTAAGTGAGCAAGAGGTGTTTGGGGAGTTGAGTAAACTAGATGTAAATAAGGCTGTGGGACTTGATAATATATCACCGCGTATTCTGAAGGAATGTGCCAGAGAGTTGACACCTGCCTTGACATATTTTTTTAATACGAGTCTTGCACTCGGTCAAGTCCCTAAAGAGTGGAAGGAGGGCAAGATGTGTGCCACTTCATAAAGGAGGTGATCGAACTCAAGCATCAAACTATAGGCCTATCTGTGTGTCAGGTGTTGTGGTTAAGTTGTTGGAGAAGCTTGTGAGAACTAGGATCCAGAGTTGGGTTGACAACAATGGTATAATCTTTGATGGACAGCATGGATTTGCTAAAGGGAGGTCGTGTTTTAGTAATCTACTTACTTATTACAATAAAGTGACTGCTTCCTTGGACAGAGGAGAAGGATACACAGTAATATACTTGGATTTCACAAAAGCTTTTGATAGAGTACCTCATGATAAGTTGACAGTCAAACTAGAGCAGATGGGGTTGGATATTAGATTAGTGCATTGGATTGGAGACTGGCTATCTGATAGGTATCAACAAGTTATGTATGGGGGTGCAATATCCAGGAAAAGGAAAGTAACTAGTGGAGTGCCTCAGGGATCTGTTTTAGGGCCATTACTATTTAACTTGTATATTAATGATATTGGCGAAGATTTGGATGGAGATATTCAGTTGTTTGCAGATGATGCAAAGTTGGGACGAACCATAAAGAGTAGTGAAGATGTGGCCTTGCAAGAAGACTTGAATAAATTGAGTGATTGAGCAAGCAAATGGGGATGTGAGTTCAATGTTGCAAAATGTAAGGTTTTAAAATTTGGAAAACAAAGATGGGATGCAGAATTTATGCTTGGTGAGAATATATTGTTGGAAGTAGAGGAAATAAGAGATCTGGGGGTGATAGTGGATAAGGATCTGAAATTTAGGGGACACATCGCCAAAATTGTGAAGACGACACAAAGACTTCTGGGAATGATGCGGAGGACACTGACGTGTAGAAGTAGGGAGATTCTTGTTCCATTGTATAAGGCTTTGATTAGGCCGCACATGGACTATTGTGCCCAGATTTGGTCACCTGGTTTTCAGAAGGATGAAGAGATGTTGGAAAGGGTCCAAAGGCGACTGACTAAGGTAGTTTCTGACCTCTGGAATGTCGAGTATGAGGAAAGATTGAAAAGATGTAATTTGCAGAGTCTAGTGGAGAGAAGGAAGAGGGGAGATATGATAGAGACCTACAAGTTGGTAAGGGGTTGTTATAGGAACAATGTTGGAGAAGTTCTACAGAGAATAGTGGGAGATCAGGGGAGAACCAGAGGTCATCCCTGGAAACTGTATAAAGAGGGTGTGAGTAGGGGAGTGAGAGGCAGGTTTTTTTCGTGCAGAGTTGTGAGTGATTGGAATGCCTTGCCTGAGAGTGTGGTGTCTGCAAGGAGTTGGAATGTGTTTAAGACGGGGTATGATGAGATGTGTGTGAGATAAAAGGACCTCCTAGATGAGTGTTTGACTCCATGAGGTCTTGTTTAATAATAATAATAATAATATTGTTATGGCTTGACTCAGAGGTGTCCAGCAGTGTCATGGTGGTTTTACACAATTAAAGTTCCATTTAGACTTTAAATATTTCATACAACACATTATTATGCATATATGAAAGTCTTACATGAGAAAAATAATAGATTTCTTATTTAACTACTACTCATTTCTCTTCTTACTTGTTAGAATTACCCAAAACAAGTAAGAGCATTATCTGTAAAAGATAATCGTTGATGCTATCGTTATAGAGAGAATGGGAACAAAATTGAACTATTTATAACATAATTTTTTTTTTTTTAAAAAAACCAATATTATTAACTCTCATATACAAATTATCCTATTTCAGTATATTTGTGTGTATACAAATCAAATAAATGTTTTTCTATATTAATTTTTCAGATGGCTATTGAAGAGAAATATGGTATGAAAAGCAGTCAATTGAGGATATATTTTCACTATCAGCCCTCATATTACCACTTACATGTCCATTTTACATCATTATCATACAATGCTCCTGGTATTTATCTAGAAAAGGCTATCCTTCTGGATAATGTTATAAACAACATTGAGCATCAGCCAAATTATTACCAAACACATATGCTCTGTTTTGCAGTTGAAAAAAATAATGAACTGTATGGCAAATTCCATGAAAGAGGCATCTTGTGACTGAATATCTCATGTGGTTTTTATGTTAAATTTGTAACTGTTTATTATCTAAAAAATTATGTCAAATGATTTAGATCAACTTGTTTTTATAAATATATTTTTTTAGAAAATGAAGTAGTGATTTCTTTAACATTTTAGGAAACTTTTTTTTTCTACGTTTTACTCTGTTTCATTAATCATTTGAAATTCAACTCTATAAAGTTTTATTTAGTGATTTGCCAGAACATTAAGCAAACTTTGTGAATAATTTGGAAAAAAAAAAAAAAAAGAAATTTGTGAATGATTTTACTTCTACTTTCCAGTCCCCACCCCCACCCCCAAATCCAGTAAAGTAATATGCCCAGTGCTACTGTTTATGATCAATATTAAATTGCATTTTTCTTTTATCTCTTATTCATGCAGTCACCATATATATCAAAATCAAGCTCAGATTTGGAGACAACAGTTTTTGACTTCACTAACCTCAGTTCTACTCTGTCTGCTGATGACAAACAAATCCTTACAGTGTTTAAATGATCTGAGCTTCAAGATCTTCCATAACCAATCTTGATCTACTTACTATTTTCCAGTAGGGCAAAGATATTTTCTCCCTAAGAAAAATCTCACTTTACTTCACTTACCCTAATTGTTGATAACATTCACATCTCCAAGTCAAAGATCAGATTTCTCCTTCTGGGCTGACATATATACCTAACATTTATTGACAATCACATCACATCCATAGCCTCCTCATTGTCTAAAAAACTTGCCCTCTTCTATTCAAGACACTCCTTGTCTGTACAATACCTAATACTATAAGATGGAGTCTGGTTCAAGGCTATTTTTGAGTGTGAGCATGTTATTTGAAGCTCCTGTAAGACAGTATTTTTTTCTGATTTATTGTTTTTAGTTAATGTATTTTTAGTATATTATTGTACGTAGAGCATTTTCTGATATGTTTCTAGGCATTATGTTATAATATAGTTTTCAAAAATGACACCAAAAATCCAGCAGAACAATAGAGCAGTCAAATGCAAAGGATAACATAGATTCAGAGTCAGCTTAACACAGTAAGCAGGTGATGCTTCGCATCAGGGTGCCTTCTTCCAGTGGTGCTGAAGTGAGCAGAAAAAAAAAATAATAAATAAATAAAAGCACATATTAATATTAGCATTTATTAAATGTGGATATGCACTAAATACTGCGCCTCTTAATAACATTTAGCAAAAACTGCAAGTTGTTTTTCGCTATGTGTGGTATAGAGCTGATGGAAGCATTAGATGAGCTGGGCATTCGCTCAGGGCATCACGTTACAGAGGGGAAGACGCCTTACACTGCCAACTTTTTTTTTTTTTTTTTACAAATATTATTGTTAGTTGTAGAGAGTTCATTTCAATTCCTCTGTATCTCGAGCCTTGATAAGATCCCATCTTGATTACTGTGCCCAGATCTTGTCACTTAGATTTCTTCTTGATGGGGAGGAGGTTGAGAGGATCCAGAGGCGAGTGACCAAGATGATAGCAGGTCTATGGAATGAACCTTATGAAAATGGGTTGAAGATTTGTGGGTTGCAGAAATTGGTTGATAGGCAAAAAAGGGGAGATATGATTGAGACATTCAAATTGCTGAAGGGTTTCTATAGGATTAATTCAGAGGATATTTTTGAGAACAGGACTGGTGGTGGGAGGACTAGGGGACATCCATGGAAGCTGGGCAAGAGTGTGGTTAGTAAGGGTGTTAGAGCTGGGTTTTTTACTTTTAGAGTGGTGAATGAGTGGAAAAAGCTGCCTGAGTCTGTTGTGGGTGCTATGACAGTGAATGAGTTCAAGGCAAAGTATGATAGTGTGTGAATGTCAAATAGTTGTGATGGACATGATCTTTAGGGCCTTCATCGATGAGTGTAAGGACTCCTTGGAGTCGCCCGTAATAATAATAATAATGCTGTTTCTTTACTGTTATAAAATAACCTTTCGTGGGTGGAAGCAACACACACACATATATATGATGAAATTATCTAAGACATATAGGCAATATATTCTGTAATTCTGTATATGTTCTATACAGAATTCATTATAATTTTGTTTTGAATTCTTCTACCGCTGCCACAACCGCTCACAGTAACTGAATTATAAATATCTACTTTCTTCTGATTTCGTATTTCATACTTTTCACAGTATGTCCACTTCCCATTTGATATGATTAGAGATATTCCTATTATTATGTATAAAGCAAAGTCGTCAAAGTGCCCTCCTTCAGGCAATCTGCGAAGTATTCTATGAAATTTGATTTTGAACAAAATAAATAACATAATTTGAAACGTCTACAGCCTGTTTTTTTTTTTCCAGAATATTTCAAATAATTATCTTGAATTAAGTTCTTTGAGAACAAATAAAATGCACTGTCGACTAAGGGATTAGACAAAATTAGATCAAAGATTAAAAATGACATTGGTTCTCCAAGGAAATGCAATATTTGTGTGAAGAAAGTATGCAAGGATCTCTTATTTTGTCCTGACATTAAAAAATTGTTCAATAAAAGAAGAAAACAGAAATAAAAATAATTTATATATTTTTAGTCTATCCAATATAACTAAAAGTCCAGTTACCCAGCAAGGAACTAAGGATTATTGCACCTTCTATTGGGCATGATGGTCAAATTTCACTTATCCACGTTCTTTCAACAGATAGCATTGTATCAGATTTTGCTGTACATATATAGACGTCCTGGCTAGTTGGGAGGTTAATATATGTATTTTTCAAAGTACACAATTTTACATAAAAATATGTATTTTGATTTTTTTAGCCTTTAAATTTCAAGTACATTAAAAAAAAAAAGGGAGTACTCAACTTAAAATTGCATCAGTGCACCAGAACCCCTAGAGCCAGCACTACATAGATTCCAGAGACAAGAACCTTTGCCCCACCAAACAAAACCATTATACTGATGGCATATGAAGAAAAACTAATGTAAAATTTCCAGATTAAAAGGAATTATTAGACAATTGATCAGGCAGTTAGAAAAGTCAAAAAATGTTTACAAAAACTCAGACAGGGTAAGAAAAATATTCCAGCTTCCCAGAAGTGAATATAAAGGATGTGATGAATGAATAGAGAAACTGAAAAGAAAAAGTAGCTGTAGTGCTGGTAGACACAAATGATTTAAGTAGTGACAAATATAGTATGAGAGAGAGAGGATATGAAAGAATTGCTGGAAGAAGCAAGAAAGAACAGTGAGATAGTGAAAATTTTTACTTTATTACTGAGATAGGATAGTACGGAGATAAGGAGAAGGACTATGGTAGCAAATGATTCAATGCAAAAGATGTGTAGAAAAAATGAGTGCGAGTTTCTGGATTCGTAGAGTGAGTCTGACAGCAAAAAGACATATACAGGGTGTTCGGGATAAATTTGACATATTTATAATTAATTATATTTTTCCATGTGAGAAGTGTGTGTTACATGTATTAACACACACTTCTCTTCGTTTAAAAGTTTGGACCCTTCTTCATTCATATACAAGATGTCAGAAAGGATGGATAGCTGGAACCCACCTGAATCATGGAAGAGAATAACTTGTATCATGATGATTCGTGCCCGCCATCAAAATAAGGATATTACGACTGCTGCCCAATGCTCCCTGAATACAGTAAAAACAATCAGGCATGAACTAGAGACTTGCAATGGTGACTACGAGGATGTAGCAAGAAGAAAGATCCCTAGCAGACGATCTGATTGCGTTCGTACAGCAGAATTCCTCGCAAATCTGCAGGAACAGGTGTTGAAGAACCCTGGCATTGGAATTCGGGCTTTGTTCGTGGAGTTGCTAACTGTAGTCAAGCCCTGGATAACAAGGGTAGCCAATGGTAGGCCATATGTATGGCAGCAGGATTCGGCCCCTTGCCACACCTCTGGGAAAAGTCAAAAATGGTTGTCTGAAAATTTCTACGACTTCACCAGTCCAAATGTTTGGCCTCCAAACTCCCCAGACCTTAACCCCATGGATTATTTTGTATGGAGCGCAGTTGAAAAAGACACCAATCGCACTTCCAGTAATACAAAAGCCCAGTTAATGGATAAAATTAAAACAGTTTTTGCGGCCCTTCCCAGGGAGACTGTAGCATCAGCTTGTTCGAGGTTCCGAAGCAGAATTGAAGCTGTGATCGATGCTAATGGTGGTTATTTTGAGTAAATCTTGTTGATAGTATTGTAATTAACTCTGCCTGTAATGTTTTTTTGTCAATTCATTAAATTTAATAGATACAAAGAAGATTTTCTTTTTCCTTACGAAACTGTCAAATTTATCCCGAACACCCTGTATGTCTTTAGGGGTGAAGCAAGATGCTTTTCATATTCCCCGCTATCTGTTGTGGTTGCAGTGAAGGTAAAATTTATGAGCAGATTGATTGCCCTGGATGGGCATGGAGATTATGCATCACTAAAGGAGGCCAATATAGCTTTTGGTTTTCTATATTTGAATATGTCCTTTGGATCGTATGCTGTAGCTTGTTGAACCAAATCGTTGGGATGTGTGGACGTCTTTAGGAAAAACTTGGTGGCTAAGGATCGTAGAAAAGAGAAAATAGAGGGAATATTTGTGTCTCTGTGGAGTTGAATGTTTCTAACATACCACTGGGCGTTCAAAATCATTCTCAGGCACTTGTTCTGCACTCGCTGTATTTTGATGATGTTAGCATTAGAGGTGTGGCTCCAGGCCGGAGAGGCATAGGTGATTATAGGACGAATTGTCATCTGGTATAGTTGTAATTTGATTCTGTTGCTGAGCTTGCTATTTCTATTAATTAGCGGATAGGAAGAGAAACTAAGATCATCAACTGAGGAATGTGTAAGTTCAAATAAGATATGCAAATGTGATATTATGTATATCAATGAGCATGATTATGAATCTGGTGAATGTAGTACATTTCAGGCCATTGGTGCACCCAGGGAGGGGGCCAAGGGGCCCTGGCTCCCCCCAAAATTTTCCAAAAATCTTTTCCTAATGAAATTTATTATTATTATTATCATGGGTATCATGTATTGGCGATCACTGCAGATGCTTAGTCATAGGTCGTATGCAATTCTCATATCGTCTACTCATCTCTTCCCCCCCCCCCCAGATTAAGTTATGAGTACTCGGCCCCTCCAAGATTAAATCCTGAGTGCGCCACTGTTTCAGGCTTTTGAGTGTGTCTGGGGGGATGGAAAAGAGGAAGTTGCTCAACCAGACTAGATGTGGGCATACAAAAAGGTCAGGAGGTAACTTATGTCTTGACACAAATGCCAAGAGCATCAGGCCTAAAATCAGTGGCAATAGTGAAACCTGGCTCTCAAAGTAAGATGTAGTAACTGGAATTGAGTGTAAAGGGTATAGTATGTTTATAAAGAATGGGGAGGGGATACTACTAATGACATCATGATTTGAGTCCAGTTAGGGCAGAAATTAGTAGACTGCCAGACAAAAGATTGACAAAATTAAACACTGAGTGGATACCAAGAGATGGAAAAATAAAGAAAGGTCATCAAAGAACAAGGAAGATGGAGGAACGATCACAAAGATTTGACATGAGATGGTGGATATTGGCTGGCTAAAAACAGAACTGGAAAGTTAAGGGGGAAGCCTATATTCAGCAGTGGATGGAAAGAGGCTAAAAGAAGGAGAGCAGAAATTGATAAAAACAATAATAGTAATAATGTACCAGTGAAGTTGAGGCTATCTGGTGTGAAGCGGAAGCTAACAGGATGAAATATATGGTGGGTGTTGCTACAGATCTAGCAGTTCAGTTGCTAGTGATGAAGAAATATATCACCACATTATCCTGATGGATTACTTAAATTATCAGTACATTGATTGTGTAGCAGAGAAACGAAAACTCATGATAAGAATGAAGGAGAATTTATTGAACTGGTTTCAAAATTTTCAAGCAGCACGTGAAAGAAGCCACTTGAGGTCAAGGGATTTTGGTTAAGGATGTGACTGTTTTGCCACCAGTTGGTGTACTGAACATACTTTACTGCCCTGGGAAGCAGCTAAGTAAATGGTACGTTCCAATTTGAATGGGATATATGCTGAACTACAAAACTGGAAATTATAACAAACTCAATACTATGTTTTGTTCCATGGTATCATTTACTGAATGAGAAGGATATCAGAAGTGCATAGAAAAACTTTGACAAGATGCTTAAATACACGAATGGTCTGAAAAGTTCTCAGCCTCAATAATCGAAAAAAAAAAATTATGACAGATGTACCAACAGAAGTTGGTACGTATACCAACTGAAGCAAGTGTTGTCTGTATCCCTTGAAATGGATAAAATTGAGTATCGTGCATGTTGACTGGATTTTAGCAGTATAGATGCAAACACAGATTGATAAGAAAATAACTATTTATTGACTTAATTGCTAATATTCTGCTGGTATTCTATCCAGCATCTTCAGACCACACAAACAAAGTTTGTTACAGTAGCGAGACAACCACGATCCTGTGTAACAGTAGGACTACTGTGAGCAATTGTAGAGTGCAACACCACAAAGACCAAAGTCCTATTAGGAGCCATCTAAGTTGACAAAAAAAAAAAAAGAGAGAAAACAGGTATTATTTGGTCTTAGGATGACTGTCTCCCAAATCTTTGGTAGATTTATACAGCCATACTTGTTGAGGTTTGGAGTATGTTTCAAAGCTTTTGTTGATTCTAACAAAATTTTGACTTGTAAAAGCTTCTGTGCAGGGCTTTTGTTTTTTTACAATCGATACTGTGTGTGGGCGTATTCAAAGTATGGTCTGCTAGACCTGACTTGTTATAACAAAAGTGCCAGATACATTTTTTGTGTTCACTGAAGCAGATGTCTGCAGTTCTTTCTTTCTGTTCATAGTAGGCTCAATGACATGAACAATGCACTTCATAGACTCCTGGATGCAATAAAGGAGAGAATCTGTCCTTAGGTGAACGGATGCGAGTTCATCCATTCACCTGAGTTATATATATATATATATATGTGTGTGTGTATGTGTAGGAAGATTGATTTTCTCGGTTGATATATATTTTTTAAAAATATTGAATGACTAGAAACTGAGAAAAATGAAAACAAAGTTTAATAGTACAACTAGTTTCAGCTTGTGACAGCCATCTTCAGATATTAAAAAAGAAATAACCGGTAAAGCATAGAGGAAATAATTGTAAACATCACGGAAAGTTAGTGTGTATATATTTTCAACATTGAAGTCTGCGCATTCAAAACTGTTCTCTTGTTGGCTTCATAGTTGGGCATATGCATGCATATAGCATCTTGCGAACACCAGTGTTTGATCGTAGTACAATGATAGTCTGAAAGGTTGTAACTCAGGTTGTTATTAAGCTGTAGGGGGGTTGAGAATGATTTCTTTTGATTCTATTATCTTTCTTTCTAATTCATCAGAAAGATTATAACTTGATTTGTTAATAACAACTTTGTCAGGATGGAGGTGTGGTTTCGAAGTTGAATTTCTTTGTATGTATTTGTTTAAGGGCTTTGAATTTTCTAATGAGTTTCAGTTTATTGTCAATTTGAATTCTGGCAGCTTGAGATTCACTTCTCACTTTATGAAGATTCCAACAAATCAAAACACTCACAACCACCTCTGGCAATGCATTCTACACACACCATCCAAGCAAACAAAATCTACTCCTAACACAATTTTGGTATGATCCCTCATTCTTTCCCTTCCCACTGTTCAGAAAAAGTCAACATCAATCCTATAAAACCCCTTTAATAGCTTATGTTTCTATTATCTCCTCTCTTATGCCTATCAGCTAGTTTTTGGACCTTCGATCTTCCCTCATAAGAAACATTCCACAGACCTGCAATAATCTTTGTCACTTGCCTCTGGATCCTCTCCACCATTTCTTCATTACCAAGGGATCCAGGCGACCAGATCTGTGTACTATAGTCCAGATGTGCTTTTATTAATGCCTTATAAAGTGGAACAATAACTTCCCTATCCCTGATTGTCAGTGTTTTCTTCCACAACCATAATTTGACGTGCTGTTTTGGCAACCTTTGCAATATGCCCTCTAAACTTAAGTTGTCTGCAATAACCCTAAGTCCCTTGCCTCATCAACTTCTTGCAGTTCAGTTCCATTAATATAGTACACAGCATGTGATCTCATCCTTCAAAAGTGCATCAGCTTACACTTAGCCACGTTAAACTGACAACCATTTACCTTAGCCCATACCGCTAACATAACATAATAAGTCATCCTTATTTAATATTTAAATCACAGATTGGTGTCGAGGCTAGCTGGTGAACGGACGTGCTAACAGAGAGCTCCTGAGAGATTTGTGTTTTTTGTTGATTTATTGGTGTTTTGGATTCAATTTAATGAACTTAAGTGTGTAATTTTGGTATATTATTGGAGCTTTATTAGCGTGGTTAGTGTACTAAAGTGTTTTATAACATAATCTATGTCGGGAAGTCGCCGCTAGATGAATTCGTAATGTGTAGTGTTCGTGCAAGCTCCAGATAAGATAAGTATCATTTTCAGTTATCGATACAAATTACTTAATATTGTGTAGTTTTGTTTTGTTTGCCTTGCGTATTTTAGTGCGTCTATTTTTGGTGTGTTATAACGTATAATTTGACAAAACACGTTGCAAATAAGAATGGCACCTGTGCGAAGGAAAATGGCGGCCAGTAATGAAGGTTCGTCATCGTTATCAAAGAACGGTAGCATAAAAGAAATGAGTCAGTGTACTAGCTGTGAAATGTACGCTTTGAGGAGTGTGGTTAGATGATAATAAAGGATTGAATGTATGTAGAAAATGTAGGGAGAATGAGGAATTGAAGTGTATTTCGGATCGTGAGTGTGATATTTTTGTGAACCTTCAGAATGAAGGAAATAGGGATATGACAAGAAACGGCAAGGTTGTACATGAAAATTGTGAGAGTGTGAATGTAGAAAGTGTGAATGATGGTATAAATGGTTTCTCAGAAAACAAAAAAGATGAGATAGATGCATTGAGTGAGATCGCGTTGTTGAATAGTGCAATAGAAAGAGCAAAACAGCAGCTAGAGTGCATGAACAAAAGTAGACTGAATGAACCAACCAATAATAAAAGGTATGACAGGAAAAATAGACGTATGAATGTGAACATGAACAAAATGAAGGATAGAGTGCTGTATGGAGACTCGTTAGTACGAGGTGTGTTAGTAGAGGATTTGACAAAATCGTACCAACCTGGTGCGACCATAAAGGACGTAACTGCGTCTATTAGAGAGCAAAAGGAAAGGGTGAAAGAAATGATTGTTGTGGCAGGTATGAATGATTTGAAAGGAGATAAAATGGAAATGATAGAAGACCTGAATGAACTGTTTGAGGTAGCAAAAGAAAAGAGTGAGAGAGTTAGAATGATTAGTCTTTTGCCACAGTATGACAGTGAAATGTTTAAAAGGAGGGCTATAATTGCGAATGACTTTATGCGTGGGTTATGTATGACGAGTGGTGTGGAATTTGTGGATGTGTGGAGTGAGTTTGATGGGCGAAAGGATCTATATAAGATGGATGGCTTGCATTTGAATGGTTACGGTGTAAGAAGACTTGAGAAAGTGTTGCTGAATGTAGGGGATGTGCAAATTCAGGGAAACTAGATTTGTTAGGGGGGGGGAGTAGAGATACAGTCCTTATGGAGGCAGTTGAATGTAAGAATGAATATAATATGCCAGAGCAAATAAGGACAACAAATCTGAGTGGGATAGTTAATATCAGGCATCAAGGTAGGGTTGGGGCTAATGGGGGTCTTAAATTCATGTACACTAATACTAGGAGTATTAGGAACAAGAAGGAAGAGTTTTTGGCCATGTTTGGCACTTCCAGACCACAGGTTATAGGTATTAGTGAAACATGGCTGACTGTAGATGATATAACTAGTGGGATTGAATGTGATGGGTATAGTGTGTTCAGGAATGACAGAGAGAATAAAATGGGGGGAGGAGTATTGTTGATGATAGCTGATGAGCTCCAGCCAAGGAGAATAGAAGTTGAATTGCAGGATAGAGAAAAGAGCACATTTGAGGCCATTTGGTGTGAGATTGTGGCTAGCAGAACTAAATATACAATTGGATGCTGCTATAGACCAGGTGATGGAAAAGATGGTGGTGACAGTATGCACAAGCAAATAGAAGAAATGGGTGGAAGCAGGGTGATTATTATGGGAGATTTCAACTATGGTCGCATTGATTGGAGTGAGGAGAGGACACACGGGAGGAAGGAACTGGATTTTATGCGGTTATTAAGGGATAACTATCTGCGACAGCATGTAATGGAAAATACTAGGGGTCAGAGAGTGCTTGACCTAGTAATTACATCTGAGGATTTGGCTGTAACAAATATGACCACATTGCCACCAATCGGTGAGAGTGATCATAGGGTCTTAACTTGGGAGGTGGCTAAAGGTGTAGAATTTTCAATTAAGACAGGGTACATGTGGAATTATCGGGCTGGAAAGTATGACAAGCTTAGGAGTTGGATTGGTTCAGTGCCATGGCATGTACAACTGCAAGGACTAGAAGTTGATAGTGCATGGGAGGTAGTTAAGAAGTGCTTGCATGAAGCAATGGTTGACTGTATACCTAGAGTCCGAATAATAAATCAAGTAGGGGTTAAATGGATGAATAACACCATTAAGCTTGAGTTGCAAAAAAAGAAACAACTATGGAGGGAATTTAAGGAGAAGGGTGACCGGCAGGCACATGAACGGTATAAAGCGCAGGCCAGAAGGCTGACGAGTGTGGTAAGAAAAGCAAAAAAGGATTACGAAGGAACATTGGCCATGCAGGCTAAAGAGAATCCTAAACAGTTTTTTAGATATGTAGCAAGTAAAAGGAAAAATGTACATGGCAGATTGATTTTAAAGAATGCCGATGGTAGGGAGGTAACTGAATCAGTTGAGATAGTTGAGTTACTGAGTGAGCACTTTGCAAAAGTATATCATCCAGGTGGTGACATTGCAGAAACGAATAAACCAGTAGATTATATGGGAATTGTGGTTAATGAAGTGGAGGTGAGTAGTCTATTGCATAACCTCAATGTCAATACACCTGTGGGATTGGATGGTATACCAGCTCGTGTTGTACGAGAAGCAGCTAAAGAATTGTCAGTACCCTTGACCATTTTGTTTAATTTGAGTCTCGGGTCTGGGTTAGTCCCGAGGGGGTGGAAAGAGGGGAAAATAGTTCCGCTGCATAAAGGTGGTTCCAAGACTGCTGTTGTAAATTACAGACCAATTAGCATATCAGGAATCATTGTCAAGGTCTTAGAGAAATTAGTCAAGAAAAGAATACAAGATTGGATAGATGAAAATGGGATATTGTATGGGGGACAACATGGTTTTGTGAAGGGTAGATCATGCCTCAGTAACTTGCTCACGTTTTATAACACAGTGACGGCTGAACTGGATAGGGGTAATGGGTTTACAGTGATACTACTGGACCTTGCCAAGGCCTTTGATAGGATACCACATGGAACCCTAATCAGTAAACTGGAGCAGATGGGTATAGATATAGGGTTGGTGAGATGGATAAGAGGGTGGTTGAAGGAGAGATATCAAAGAGTGGTTTATTCAGGAGTGGAGTCTAAAAGACGTCTTGTGACTAGTGGAGTGCCACAGGGCTCTGTTCTTGGACCACTGCTTTTCAATTTGTTCATCAATGATATTGGAAAGGATCTGAGAGGAAGTGTTCACTTGTTTGCTGATGATGCAAAGTTAGGTAGAGCAATTGTGAGTGCACAAGATGTCAGAATTTTACAGGATGATTTGGATAGTTTGGAGGACTGGGCTAGGAAAAATGGATATCAATTTAATGTGGCAAAGTGTAAGGTTATGCACTTTGGGGTGAAAAGAATAGCAGCAGTATATCGCATTGGTGGAATTATACTCCAGGAGATTGATGAAGCCAGGGATTTGGGGGTGTTGGTGGATAGGGAGTTGAAGTTTAGGGGGCACATTGCAAAAGTAACTAAAACAGCTCACCAAATCACTTGGCTTCTGAAAAATACTTTAACATGCAGAGACGAACAAGTTGTTGTTCCTCTGTATCGAGCCTTGATAAGACCCCATCTGGACTTCTGTGCCCAGCTATGGGCACCAGGGTTTCTTCGTGATGGGTAGGAAGTGGAGAGGGTCCAGAGACAAGTGACCAAGATGATAGCAGGTCTGTGGAATGAACCTTATGAGAATAGGTTGAAGATTTGTGGGTTGCAGAAATTGGACGATAGGCGAAGGAGGGGTGATATGATTGAGACATTCAAATTACTGAAGGGTTTTTATAAGATTGATCCAGAAGATATTTTTGAAAATATGACTGGTGGCGGGAGGACTAGGGGCCATGCACGGAAGCTGGGCAAGAGCGTGGTTGACAAGGGTGTTAGAACTAGGTTCTTTACTTGGAGAATGGTAAATGAGTGGAATAAGCTTCCAGAGTCTGTTGTGGGTGCTACGACCGTGAGTGAGTTCAAGGCAAGGTATGATAGATACTGTGTGAATGTTGAATAGTTGTTCTTGACATGATGTTAGGGCCTCCCTCGATGAGTCTGTCGACTCCTTGGAGTTTCCCGGAACAATAATAATAATAATAATAAAATAATAATCCTGCATCCACATCACTTTCACTGACTATCGTTCATCCCAATGTTGCATCATCAGCAAACAAGTGGATATTTCCTGTCAAATTATTTCCAATTTCATTAATGTATAAATTTAACAACAGAGGACCAAGTCCTGAGGTACACCACTGGTCATCTGCCTTTTCCTGAACTCAACTTCTCCATACGCCACTCTTTGACCACACATCTGTCCATCAGCCTTTCCTCTATATAACAAGCCTGATTTGACTGAAAAATTACATAACTAGGATTTTAAGTTCTTAATCGATAACTAACTTTCTCACATTTCAAGATTATGAGTGAAGAAGCAAGTACAACTTCATTTTAACTGGAATTTTTATTCGTGACTTCAATTAACATTATCACTCTTGGATTGTCATCAATGAAGGTAACCGTACTAAAAAAATTTACATGTGCTCAGGGGCGTAGCTAGAGGGGAGGGGCGAAGGGGGAAGTCCGTACTTTGAACATTTTTGAACTTTTGTAGTTAATTCTAAAATACAGTCTCGAGAACTCAGTTCCAACTATTGTAATACTACTGCGAATTTTCCTCACAATTGCTGCAAGTGTTGCTAGTCGTGAGAGGAGTTTTCCTAATAAAATTGATTAAAAATTACCTACATTACTATGAAATAGATTTCGCAAATGTCATCGATGATTTTGCTAACAGAAAAGCAAGAAAAATAACATTTTAGAATGTTGAAATTAAAGTTTTACTTCAAAAATAAACATAGTGTTTTCATTTATTTCCCTATACGTCGTTTTGACTTTTTGTAATATTTTTGGTGTGTATTGAGAGAGGCAGCAAAAGCTCTAGCTACACCACTGCATGTGCTCAACTGATTCAAAACAAACCGCACACCACCATGTGACTTACCGATATATCAATAAATAACGCTGCTAAATATCGCTTTCTTACAGAATGTTTCTTACAGGAGGTAGCAGGGTTTTTTTCTCCTGGAAACTCGGGTTTTTCATCCCGCATACATACAAATCGGCCCTTCAGAACACACGCAATTTACAGACAAAAATTACTAGTTGTGGTGGTGTTGGAGGTGGGTGGTAGATGGCGTTGATGGAGATGATTCGTAGTAGCGGTTAGGTGTAGAGACAGTTGTAGATGTCCTCCCGCGATGAGTCTTCGGACTCCTTGGAGGTATCAGGAATAATAATAATAATAATTATCATACATGAATTTGTTTAATCACAAATAACAGTTGTAATTAACTAATTAAAACGGCTAACGTCTTCACTTCGACATATGAAGCAAAAAGAATGTTTTATCCATCCCCCACATTTTTTTTCTTGAAAATATAGCAAGTCAATCTCCATTACCTTCCACCACCAATTGCTAACCATAAGGCATGGTACGGCAGACAACTGCTGCTGCCATCTCGTGGTCCATAGCCGTATATAATTAATAGTGTTAGAAAGGGTGGAGATTGAACTGTCCACTCAGTTCCAAACGCCAGATAGGGTATAAAGGCCTCGCCTACTCCCTATAAGAGAATAAAAGGCATTAGCTGATTTTTTTTTTATTAATTATAATAATATAATGCATCCTTTTACTAAACTGTGTTCCGAGACTGAGGGGGGGCAGTTCAATCTCCACCAGTATTTTTTTCTTCTATCCATGTTTAAAATGGGATGAGACACACTCAGTCTAGTTCTTCTGTTGTTATTATTATTATTATTATTATTATTATTATTATTATACCTAAAGGGAGTCAAAGACTCATTAAGTCAAACGCCGCCCACACCAGCTGTCATACCTTTTCTTAGTTAATAAATTACGAAGGAAAGACCGACCTTTAACAAAACCATGTTGCCTGGCATAGAGTATTATAATCTTATCCACCAACTCCTGGTTTCTGTCTTTGACCAACTTTTCCAGTACTTTTACCACCACTCCCGAGATGGCGATTGCTCTGTAATTTTCTACCGCAGTCTTAGAGGTTACTACGAATTCATTAATATATTGCAAGTGAACACTCAAATGTAATTCTTCAAGGAGAGAGAGAGAATCAAAGCAATGAAGCCATGGATAACACAACACGTTAAACACTGCATGAAACTCAGAGGTAAGAAAGCGCAAGAATATCAATACATCGAATAAATATGAGCGCAGATTCAAATATTACAGGAATGAATGAAATTTTAAATCAAAATAAGACAAAAACGATTATAACCAATTTTTAAAATGTGCAGTAATATCATAAAACATCCAGTACTCCCGAGACTCACCAACGACAACAGCAATAAAATAGATTTAATAACGGAAGAAGTTTATCAGATGAATTTAATAATTACTTCGTAGCCGTCAGTGAAAATTTCAAATCACGCTGATGACCTTTCAATAGTCAGCAGCGTGATTTGTCACGTGTCTTTTATAAAAGACACGTGACAGTTCCACGTATTATTACTTCTGTACTTAAGAGAATAAAGTGAAAAATATTATTAAATATAAAAATATTATGAGAGTAAACTCTCCGACTCCTGGCTACGATGATGTGCGAGCGTCTCAAATATATTTATTATAAATAACTACCATTAACGCTACTCTCAGGACAGGTGATGCAAAGTGCTTTTCATATCCCCTTTGTCTGTAATGACAGTTATTTGAAAAAGGAGTTTTGTGAGCAATTAAGCTCGCCCTCTGGGGGAAGTTGTATTACGTATGATCAGTTGGGAGTAAAATAGCCTTCGGTCTTTTATATTTGTAGTAATCTGTTTCATTGTAATTGACAGCTTGCACGATCAGCTGGTTTGAATGTGAACTTGACTACGAAGAATTCTGCGAGGTCGCGGAGAAAGGAGGATATGTATGGAATGCCGGTTTCTCGATGAATCTGTGAATTTCTGATAAACCATGGGTCATCCAGGATCATCCTCAGGCATTTATTTTGGATTCTTTGTAGTTTTGAAATGTTTGATCGTGAAGTGTGACTCCATGCTGGTGAGGTGTAGGTAATAACTGGACGTATGACCATACAGTAAAGTAGCAATTTATTTTGTAAGTTTAATTTGCTCTTGCGGTTGATCATTGGGTAGAGCTGAGCAATGACATTGGAAGTCTTGGAGCCAATGAGATTGATGTGTTGGCTAAAAAGGAGTTTCTTGTCTAGTAATACCCCAAGGTATTTGGTCTCTGATTGCCATGGAATCTTTTGACCAGAGAGCAAGATGTCTTCTTTAATGCAGATCTAGAGAACAGCATAGCTAAGCTTTTGAGGGGGTTTACATGAATCCTCCAGTTGGTGAACCAGTTTTCTATCGCATTGATACTTCGTTGGAGTCTAGTGATTGCTAGGCAAGGACTGAGCAACCTTGCTAGAATAGCGGTGTCGTCGACGAAAAGGGCCATAATGGTTGTTCTGAAGTTAAGAGGGATGTCTGACATAAGTTGTGAAAAGAATTGGGGCCAGGAGAGAACCCTGAGGTGCTCCAGCCAGGTTTCGCCTTGATGACACAGCTCCGTTGAGTTTTACTTGCATTTATCTTTCACTAATGTATGAGTATATGAGTTTCACTAGTTTAATTGAGATATTGTTTTCAATTAGTTTGAAGATAAGCCATTGATGCCAGACCTTATCAAAGGCTTTCGCAACGTCTAAAAATACAGCAGCAGTGTGAAGGTGCCAGTTAAAACCATGGGTGATATGTTCTGTTAGTCGGTGAATTTGTTGCACTGTGTTGTGAATTTTGCGAAACCCAAATTACTCATTTGGAACTATTTTCTGTTTGTCCACTGCTGATTGTAGTCTTGATAGGATGACCTTTTCTGTTACTTTGCCGAGGCAGGAAAGAAGACTGATGGGCCTGTAGCTTTGGGGGAAGTTGTGAGTTATTATTATTACCAGGCTTTTTCAGAGGTATAATATCAGCGATTTTCCAATCTGTGGGAAAGTACTGGAATATTTTAATGGAATTGGTATTATTAACCATATGAATTATGGCTTTCCTTGGGAGTAGTTTCTATCTTCAATTTATCGTCGATGGGTGGCGCATTTCCGACAGAAAGCTGTAATAACGTCACTTTATAAAAGATGCAAAAAAGCGATTAAAAATTATAAACCCCTCCTTTCTTCTGGTTTTCTCTAAAATATCTGAGAAGTAAGTTAGAATTAAACTGATATTATCTTAACCTTTTCTAAGCTCACCAATTCGGATATACGGAGACGAGGTCCCTAGCACGCACTGTTGAACTAAGCGAACTTTTCTATCGCACGATCCACATAAAGTAACTTCCATCAACTGCAGAATTAGCGGGAATGCTCTTCACCCCAGTAAAACCTATTTGACGTCTAGACCAGAAACCTAAAAATAAAGAAAATCTGCAGCGATTTCTTTTGACTAAATTGCGTGTTGTTCCTTAAAGTTCCGTGCTTGGACACAGATTATTTTTAAATTACACCAATGACATCTTCTGCTTCTTCTTCTTCTTCTTCTTCTTCTTCTTCTTCTGCTTTTTCTTCTTCTTCTTCTTCTACGCGTTATTCCCGCTTCCTATGCAGGGTCTGCGTATTACTTTTAGATGCGACTTCTTGTTAGCACTACTCCCAACCGACCCGTCGCCTGTCTGCCGCTGGTGGGGATATATTTTTGACTGTAGAGGCGTATGTTCACGGGGCCGGTTTGCCTGTTTGCGGGATGAAAAACGCCAGATAAACTGGCGGGAAAAACCCTACTGACCGCGCCCAAGACCGGCTAACTTGGCTATGCCTGAGGAAGATCCTCAAATTCCTCGTCTATAACGGGAATCGAACCTGGGACACTCCTTACCCAGGCATATGGTTGCGAAGCGAAAGCCAATGACATCTGTGATTGCAAATTACTGTGATCGCCAAATTACACCAATGACATCTGTGATCGCGAATACTAAGTAAAATAAAAAATAAACAGCTTCAGATGAAACTGTATTCACCTTCACTGCAGATTCTGTGACTGAAATGTAAAATATGGAAAAAGCAGATCTGAAAAGAGTGACGGTTTGTTAGCTGACCAAGTTACTCTCAATGCTGGAAAAAAAAAAGTTATAATTTTAAACCGAGAAAATCAATTTTTCCAGAAGAACAAATTTTGCATGCTCAGTGTACAAAGCTTTTGATAATAGCTATTTTTTGTGAAAACTGATGATGTGAAAATGCGTGGATATATCGGCCTGTGAAGAATGGCTTCCAGTAAGCAGAAAATGTAACATTACCAGCACAGTTAAGATGTATTCACTTATCAAAAAAGGGAAAATTGTGCTTAGATTCATGTTCATTGCTCTGATGCGAGTATTGTATATAAGGAGTTACTTTTATCCGTAATCGGCAGTAGTTCTGTGTCAGAGTGAGACCAGATTGCCAGGATTCATCCATAAAACGTAGCCAAATGCGAGGTCCAGGAGAAATGGGGTTAAAAATCCGATCCTTGAAATGCTCCATGAAATAATCAGCCAAAGTTGGTGATATGGGATCACCCATCGCAGAACCCTCGATCTCTTGATATGATCGGGTTACCAGCTTAATAACTAAAGCAATGCCTCGGAGCGACAATTTGGATGTTGGTGAAAAAAATTATCTTAATCTTTTATATATAAAAAAACACATTTTTTGTTTTTAATTTCAAATGTTTTTTTTCTTGACTTTAAGGAACACGAAAACGTGCTTGCCTAGGGACAGCGTATATCCTAATAATGGATGCTAGTGATATCTATGATCTGATTACTACAGAACATATAAAAATGAATAAATAATTGCAAACCCAAAATAAAAGAAGCCTTTCTGGATTATCGAAAAGGGAATGTAATAAAAAAGTATAATCTGTGTTCTGATTTGAGTCTGACTGCAAGTGAAAATGCAATACAGATCGAATTTCCTCGACGTACGTAATTTCTCTTTTAAGTGATTAGGAAATACATTGAAAGATGAGACCTAATTGTCAAATAATCACAGCCCAGCTTTGAGGTTAATCTTCTTCTTTCTCTTCTCTTCTTTGGTGCATCAATCCGAAAATTGGTAAATATAGCAGTACATCACAACATCCTGTTCTTATGACTTCCTTTTTATCTCTTCATAACTCTTAGCGCCAGTTCATTATGTTATTTATATATGAAATTCTTGGTCTGCCTCGTGGCCTCTTTCCTTCTACAGTCCCCTCCCTTATTTCTGTAATCAGTCCCTCATGCCTCAAATGGTGTCCAATTAGGCTTTTTCTTCAATTATTGATGTGTTTCATTAATGACCGCTCTTCATGAACTATATTCAGGAATTCTTCAGTACTTTTCTTTTCTGTCCAACTAATTTTCGTCATCTTTCTCCGCCACCAAAGTTCAAATGCCTCCAACTTTTTCATGTCTTGTTTTGTTAGAGTCCAGGCCTCACAACCATATAATGCAACGCTCCATATGTATGCTTTCACTAGCCTTTTTTTGAGCTGAATGCTAAGTCCTTTACTGGTAAAAATGTTTCTTCTGTTATAGAATGCTTTTCTGGCTAGGATTATCCGTGCTTTAATATCTGATTGGTTTCTTCCATCTTCTGTGATAAGACTTCCAAGATATTTAAAAGAGGATACCTGTCGTAGTAGGTTATTATTTATTTCTAGGTTTATTTTCATTGGATTTGCTTTACTTGTAATTAATAATTTTGTTTTCTTATAATTACTTTTTAGGCTGTACTGTGTGAAGATTTCTTCCATCTTTGTTAGGGTGGCTTTCAGTTTATTTTCGTTATCAGCTAAAACTTCTTTATCATCTGCAAATCGTAGCCAGTTAATATCAATTCCATTTAGCATAATTCCTGTTTCTATTAGTTCTTTCAGTTTATTTATTGCATCTTCAATGTACAGATTAAACAATATGGGTGAAAGAGAGCACCCCTGTCTTACACCTCTTCGTATTTTTGCCATTGCGGTTTTTGTTGTATTGCTATTGTATTCTATTAGGGCTTCTTGATGCTTGTAAAGATTAAATATGAGCCTTCTATCTCTCCATTCCACCTTTATTGTTTTTAGGAGGTGAAACATTTGATTCCAGTCAATACTATCGAAGGCTTTCTCCAAGTCAAGAAAGACTATCAGAGTATTTTGATTCTTCTCCAATCTTTTTTCAATAACTGTTCTTAGAGCTAGGATTGCTTCTCTTGTCCCCTGCTGTTTCATGAATCCAAACTGGTCATTGCCAACATATTCTTCAACCTTCTTTGTTAGTCTTTTTTGTATAATTTTGAGTAGTATTTTTTGAAGCATGTGATATTAAGCTTATTGTTCGCTGACTTTCACACTTGTTTGCATTATTTACTTTAGGAATGGGTATTGGATGTGAAATATTTGGTTCAATTGATTTTCTTTTAGTGCAGAATAAAAGATAATTACTTCTTTCGTTGCTGAGTGAAGTAATTATAGAAGGATTTGACCAGCGATATACAGCTATTCGCTGATGATGCAAAGATACGTAATCAGGAATGCCGATGATATGCAGTGCTTGGAGAACGATTTGAATAGACTGGAATTGTAGGCCTGGGAAAATGGATGTCAGTTGAATGTCTGCAAATGTAAAGTCATTCACTTAGGCGTGATTAAATATTCTATGTCATATTATATGGGTAGGATTATGCTTGAAGAACCTGATAAGGCTAGGTATCTTGGAGTGTTAGCAGATAGGAAGTGAAGTTCGGGGAACAGTAGCAAAGATTGCAAATACAACTCAAAAGATAATTGCAATGCTGAAACGAATGTTCACATGTAAAGATAAGGATGCCATTTGCCTCTTTACACTGCCTTGATAAGATCTCACTTGGACTATTGTGCACAGGTCTGGTCTCCTGGTTTCCGTTGTGATTCTGATATATTGGAGAGAGTAGAAAGGAGAGTGTTAAAAATGATACCAGGATTGTGGAATGCTGATTATGAAGACAGACTGAGAATTTGTAGACTGCAGACACTAACAAACAGGAGAAAGAGGAGTGATATGATTGAGACTTACAGATCTTCTAAAAGGGTCATACAGGATTACAATTGATGTAAATTTTCAATTTAGGAAGGGTGGGAAAAGAACAGGAGGGCGTCCTTAGAAGCTGAGAATGGGAGTTGAGGGATAGATTTTTCTCTCATATAGTGCATGATTGGAATGGATTGCCATTGGATGTTGTGAGTGCAAGCAGTTTGAATGAATTCAAGAATAAGTATGATAGCTGGTGAGTGTAGTATGTAGCCTACTCCGATAAGTCTCTGACTCCCTGGTGGTATATCTCTTAATAATAATAGTAATTATGACTTTTTGCTCATTACAGCTGTGATCTCGTAATTTCTGTGTTCTTTACAACAAATTTGGATTGTATATAATATTGTATGATATATAAATAAATAAATAAAGAAAGAATGATATAATAATGATATAATAATTTTTATGCAGGAGTTCCCTTTGACCTGCAAAATATTTCAAGAGTTATTCCAGGGTAAAAAAAAAAATGAGTAAAAATGCTGGTTTAGATAATACAGTCACTTGAACTCGTGTAAATGGTGATGAATTTTTGGAGACTTAATTCGTAAATTCATTTAATGCTGCAATTTTACAGGTTATAGCTAGATGAAAAAAGGCAATATTAATACGAGAAATATTACATTACTGCACTCATTGGGTCTGAGACTGGAAACTTCCACACAAAATGTTTTTCATGCACAAATGGACTGACTAAAATTAGCGGGAACACCGCTTGTAATCAACTCAAATTCCCTCTCTTCCTTAAAAGTTCTTGTTCAATGCAAATGCAATTATTTTAGCAATTTTCCTATACTGCGATGTGCGAGTTTATGTGTACAGAGCTTTTGTTGTTTCTTTTGACGAGAAATATGACTTTACATGAAAATTATGAGGTATCTGCAAAGTGTTTTTCGATTATAAGTACAAATGAACAGTGAAAAGTTAAAATAAAAAAAGCACACTCAACAGTTTGTTTATGGGTTACGTATGATTTGCAATAAATATGCAATTAATTACCAGCCTGATTATCATCAGCTTCTTATGGCTCTACAACTCAAATTGAGCTTGGTCTCCTGTATTTGTTGTCTCCAACCAACTTGATTACTGATATCTATCAATCTTCTTGTTGGTTTTCCTTTTTTTTCCCCCCAATGCAATACCATTTATGGCATTTTTGGTAATAGTCATTTTCCATTCAAAAAATGTTCTATCTACTGTAGCATTTTGAGATTGATTGAACTACCAACTCGTGGTTGTATATCTTATCATCCAGAGACCATTACCATTCACTGAGCCAAATATTTTTCTAACGATTTACTTTCAAAAACGAAAATCCTCCATCGTTATTACAAATATGAAGTTTCACACTGCAGGTAACTCAGGAACCAATAATTTATTTGTATATATAGATTTTATTCTCCCAGTGAATATCCTTTGACCTAAATACACATGAATGAGAATGAAAGGCCTGATTGCTCTTCTTTATTCGATTTTGCACTTCTACCATTTTGGTTGGCTTATAATAATTACTCCTAAATATTCAAGTTGTTCCACTTTTTCTATTTCTTGATTTCGAAGTTTCACACTTGCATCAGTGAAATGACTCTGCCTGGTTTTAATCATTATTTTGATTTTGTGCTTATTAATTTTGAACTCTGTCTCGTGTACTAATTTATCTAATGCCAAATATGTTTCTTCTTTCTTTTGGTTCTTGACATGATGTTAATGCCTGCATATGGAGTGGTTAACATGTTTGCTCTCCAACCAACGATGTTTATCTTTACTTCAACACAGGAATTTCATTGCCAACTGTGAGACCCCTTTCCTGCTTATTAGAAGCATGAAGTGGTTTAAACAGTTCCATGTTTGGTTTCAATAAAACGGTTTCTGAATTATGCCAAAAATATTAAAAAAAAAAAAAGATAAACAGAAATCCTTACCCCTCCAATATCACAAACTTACTAGTTTTACAATCTTTTATGGGTGGAGGCATAAAAAAATTGCAGCATCATTATTTTATGAAGAAAGGAATCTTTTCAAACAAAATTCATCAGCCACTATGAATAAGTGAAATAAGTATAAGTGAATTTAGTACAGTACATTTTTTTTTTTGAAAATAAATGCTGCCGCTCCAGCCAAAAGGCTGGGGGTTCGAATCCCGCCGTGGGCATGGGTGATTGTCTGTGAAAATAATAGTGGTGATAGTTGAAAGTAGATGGCGTTGGTGTAGATGAGGCGGTTTGTGGATGAGGTTGAATGGTGGAGACGAAGAGTTGTAGAGTATTAGGACTCCCTGGAGGTGTCACATAATAATAATAACCATGTAGGTTTTCAATAACAAAATTTGTTTTTTATTTTGATTATTACACACGCGCACACACGCACACACACACATACAAGAATAAAACCGAATATACTTTCTCAGAGTTTCGTAATAATGCTTTGATTTGCTGAACTGTTTTCTTTAATGGGCAAATTTGTTGACACTCCTTCTTTCTGTCACATTTTTGGCAGAATTAGGCTTTCTGAAATCATGAGGTATCTGCTCTTCTTTCTATCTTATCTAACTCCATGTAAATTTACATCTCAAAATAGTGAAAAAGGTACATTAGTAGAACTATGGGGTCATATGAATAATATAATATCATATGGACATTAAAACGTAACTAAATAGCTTTCATTATGTTTCACAATTACTTTGCGCTAAATGAATATGAAAAAATAAAAACAATAAATTAATGAAATAAAGAGCCAAAAGGCTTCACTTCGACGATGTTAAAATTATTTTAATTAAGGGGATATTTAATCCCACATTATTTCAAAGCCGAATAAGAAAACTCTAAGATAGAAATCAAAGAATTTCATGCCGAATAAAAGTTCGGCGAGTCTAAGCGTGAGCAAACACCTGGGTGGTACAATACCGGGCAACTCGTTGTAAAGGTGGATAAAGCTACGATTGCTATTCTTAGTATTTACCCTAATATAAAACTCATCCCCTAAGAGATGTATGTTGTTTTATATTAAGGGAGATAGGTCACTACCCAGACCGGTTTCAACTTTTATTGAGGTCTCATCAGTGAGTAACGTATTAAAAGATGTACTAAGAATAGCGATCGTAGCTTTATCCACCTTTACGACGAGTTTCCCGGTATTGTACCACCCAGGTGTTTGCTTACGCTTAGACTCGCCGAACTTTTATAGTTTGCTATATTCGGCATGAAATTCTTTGATTTCTATCTTAGAGTTTCCTTATTCGGCTTTGAAATAATGTGGGATTAAATATTCCCTTAATTTAAATAATAAAAACAATAAAGTAAACCCAAGAGTTTACATGCAGAATAAATAATTTGATTGAAATATTATATTATATGGATTATTTTTTATAACAACACGTTATAATGGGAATGTCAATGCATTATTTCAACCCAACTGAGATTATTTACATAGTAAGCACACAAAATCTCAATATAAATTTAAATATACTTTGTATAATGGCAAAAGAATAAATGAACTAATAAGAATGTTTACTTTCCATTATTGGAAATATGAGCAATATAAAATCTCATATTAAATAGGACACACTTCAAGTTCAATGTTCAGAAGTTATAACTGAATTACTTGGTCAGTTCTGATTTGAAAACTAGATATCCATTTTACTTACAATCAGATGATGATGATAACTTCAACATTTCTCTTCACGTAATAAGCAAATTTCATTACCAAGAGTAGCTCTGCATGATGAATTTTCTTTCAGAAAAACTCAATGTGAGCAATGGTTGACATAGTTATACCATAATTATGTATAAAGTAATAATTTCATAATAAAATTTAATTGAATAACTACAGCAAAAAGAGAAGTAATTAAACAGAAGTATTAATCGTTTCAATATTTCATCTCTGCCACAGAGACATCTTCAGAAATGTTAAAATTGTAATAACACACACAAAAACACGCAAGAAACAATAAGTGGAAGAAATAATATGACTATTATTATTATTATTATTATTATTATTATTATTATTATTATTATTATTATTATTATTATTATTATTTTAACGGTGTCTCCATGGAGTCAAAAGACTCATCACAGGAGACCCGACATTGACACACTAACCATTATTTACACAATACCTGCCATATCTCTCCTTAAATTCATTCACAGTTGAAGCATTCACAACCAGTTCTGGAAAAGCATTCCACTCATTCACAACCCTCCAAGTAAAAAATCTAGTCCTAACACCCTTCTTAACCACACTCTTGCACAATCTCCAGGGATGGCCCCTCGTTCTCTCACATCCTGCATTGGTCTTAAGAATATCATCAGTATCAATCCTGTAAAATCCCTTTAACAATTTAAATACCTCTATCATATCTCCTCTCCTACGTCTATCAGCTAGATTTTGGAGCCCACAGATCATCAATCTATCATCATAGGGAACATCCCACAGACCTGCAACAATCTTTGTAACCCGCCTCTGAATCCTCTCCACTACTTCCGCATCACCAAGAAATCCTGGCGACCAGATCTGTGCACAATAGTCCAAATGCGGCCTTATTAATGCCTTATAGAGTGGAACAATAACTTCCCTATCCGTGCTTGTTAGTGTGTTCCTCAACAACCATGTAATTTGATGTGATGTTTTGGAAATCTTAGCAATATGCCCTTTAAACTTAAGTTCTCTGTCCATAATAACTCCCAAGTCTCTTGTCTCATCAACTTCCTGCAGTTCAGTTCCGTTAATATAGTAAACAGCATGCGATGTCATCCTCCCGAAGTGATCCTCACTTCGGGAGGATGACATCCACCTTACACTTAGCCACGTTGAACTGACAGCCATTTACCTCAGTCCATAGCGTCAGCCTATTTAAGTCATCCTGTAAAATATCCACATCATTTGAATTGATTATCGCTCTTCCCAATTTTGCATCATCAGCAAACAAGTGGATATTTCCATTCAAGTTATTTCCAATATCATTGATGTACAAATTAAACAATAGAGGACCAAGAACTGAGCCCTGAGGTACACCACTAGTCACTTGCCTTTTCCTGGACTCAGCTCCTCCGTAAACCACTCTTTGATATCTGTCCGCCAGCCATCCTTTAATCCAAATCACCATCTTCGGATACAAACCCATTTGCTCTAATTTATGTAACAGAGTTCCATGTGGAATCCTGTCAAAAGCCTTTGCAAAGTCAAGCAGTATCACTGAGTAAGGATTTCCTTTATCCAACTCCACTGTTACTTTATTATAGAACGTAAGCAAATTACTTAGCAAGACCTACCCTTCACAAAACCATGTTGCCCCTTATAAAGTATCATATTGCTGTCCACCCAGTCCTGAATTCTAATTTTAACTAATTTCTCCAAAATCTTAACCACCACTCCAGATATACTGATTGGTCTATAATTTGCAACCTCAGTCTTAGAGCCTTCCTTGTGCAATGGAACTATTTTCCCCACTTTCCACTCTATTGGCACTTTACCAGAACTGAAGCTTAAATTAAACATCCTGGTTAGAGGAGTTGCTAATTCTCTTGCACATTCTCGTAACACATGGGCCGATATGACATCTAACCCAATGGCAGTGTTAGCATTAAGGTTCTTTAATATATTAAGCACCTCAATTTCATCTATCTCTATACTCTTATCAGTCATGGCACATCTGACACTGCACTATCACTACGAAGATGATACACTTTTGCGAAATGATCACTAAGCAACTCAACTATTTGATTAGCTTCAGTAATTTCCTTACCATCAACACTTTTTAAAGTAATCTTTCCATGGATATTCTTCCTTTTACTAGCCACATAGCGAAAGAACTCTTTAGGGTTTCTTTTGGATTCATCAGCTAGCTTCCTCTCATAATTAGCTTTGGCTTTCCTTACCATACAGGTTACGCTCTTTGCCTGTACCTTATATTGCTGATTGGAACGCTCATCACCTTTTTCTTTATACGTCTTCCACAACCTTTTCTTTATCTGCAACTCCTGTTTAATAGTATTAGTCATCCATTTTACTCCTACTTGATTTCTCCTTCTGACTCTGGGAATACAGTCTGATACAGCTTTCTTCAAATACTCCTTGAGAATCTCCCACGCACCATCAACATCTCTCCCCTTGAATTTCTCATGCCATAATACAGCTGAAAGCTGTATTATGGCATGAGAAATGAGAATGAGAAATATCATCATCATCAAATTCCTGATATGGACCCTCAGGGGTGTACACGATAATTATGATAGTGTTACATGAAACGGTTACACCATTACAAAGATGGTGTAACCGATCAATAATTTCCCTCCAAATTAATCTGTTATTTGTCAAGATTCCAACATTATCAGATGTTATATTTCTGTCTTTTACGACAATTTTGCTATATCAATCTATCTACATACGACAATTTTGCTGTATACATCTTGGTCTTCCTCTGGATGTTTTTCCTGCCAACCTGGCAAGGAACACGCGTTCCTTGATGCCAGTGATGCCATCTGTCACTCCACTAATCTTTCTCAGAACTCTCATAGCAGATGTCTGCAGTCTTCGATCAAGACTATATCAAGAATAAAGTCAGGAGGCATCTGCTATGGGTTCTTGGTTAGTTAGCCTTAGATATTGGGTGGGAGTAATAAAAATATTTTTCCAAATCTTGGGAAGTTTAATACGACCATATTTATTAAAATCACGGTGTTTATAATATGCTACTCATTATAAAAAGTCTTTCAAGTTTGTATCTACTGTGCTAAAGTATGACAGTTTTCTTCCATTTGATTCTGTGCAAGGTATCAACGGCATAATCTGTTTGACCCGAAATGACTATATGGCAGTGGATGTATCTTTTTTGTTCATCTAGGCCAGTGATGCCCAAACTTATCTTCCTCCCCCCCCCTTCCCTTGGAAACTAGTTTCTAAGACCTGACTAGCTCTTCTTGATAAACATAAAAGAAAATCGTATGAAAATCGGATCAGCAGTTCTCGAGTTTTAAGCAAACAAACAGATAGAAATTTGTGTTTTATTATGCATTTTGTAGAGATTTTTGAAGTTTGGAAATAAGACACTTTGGAACTGAAATTTTAAATCTATTTATTGAAATCAACAAAAGAAACATAACTTGCACGTAATCCAAACAGCAGTCAAAATAGTAGACAGAAGCCAGTTGTTCAGCGCTAAAGTAGACAAAGTCAGTCCCATCAGTAGGGAAGATCATGGCATGGGTTTTTTGGGATGCTAAAGGCATAAATGGGGTAAAACAATAACTGGGGAATATTATTCCGATCTTTTGACCATATTAGACGAAATCATTCGTGAGAAAAGTCTCTGTTTGCAGAAGACAAAAATCATCTTTCATCAGAACAATGCACCTGCCCACAAAGGTGTTTTTGGCAATGGGCAAATTAAGGGATCTCTGCAATGAATTGTTGAAACATTCACCCTATTTCCCAGATTTGGCTCTCCCTCTAACTTCTATCTCTTCCCAAAACTAAAACTCTTCTTCGTTGGTCAGCTTTTTCTTCGAATGAAGAGGTGATTGCAGGTGTAGAAAGGTCTTTTGCAGATCTTACTGAGAACCACTACAGGGACGGGATAATGGCGCCGTGGCATCGCTGAAATACAAAATACATGTATTTGTCTTAAGGATGATTATACTGAAAAATAAAAATGATTCTGAAATTATAAATTCGTGTTTTTATTGTTAGGCCGAGAACTTTTTAGACCATCCTCGTATACCTACAGTTACAATAAGTACCCGAAGAACTTAGAGAGAGAGAAAGAGAGAGGTCAGGGGCTTGGACCATTGTTGAAAACATTTGCAAAGCAAACCAATAAATCAGTGATAGACAGAATAAAGTTGATGGAAGCAGGAGAAGAGGAAGACCAGAATTAGATGGGTGGAAGGAGTTATAGAAACCACTACCACTTGAATGCGCTTGGAAATTCTGATTTTTGAACTACACTAATATTATGTTATATTCCATCGAGTCGTTTTTTACTTCTGGTGATTCTATGAACATACACTCTCCATTCATATCTGTCCCTGTCCATATCTTTCAGAATTTCCAAGCGCATTCAAGTGGTAGTGGTTTCTATAACTCCTTCCACCCATCTAATTCTAGGTCTTCCTCTTCTCCTGTTTCCATCAACTTTAGCAAGCATCATCATCTTCTCCAGACTGTCATTTGCTCGCATAACATGTCCGAAGTATGACAATTTTTGCTTGATGATCATAGCTTCCAGGGAGCAATCTGGCTTTATTCTGTCTATCACTGATTTATTGGTTTCCTTTGCAGTCCATGGTATTCTTAGTAAGCGTCTCCAAATCCATAATTCAAATGCATCTATCTTCCTTCTTTCACTCTTTCTCAGTATCCAACTTTCACATTCATACTTAAATTTGTCATTGCTTTCTTTCTGAGTAATCTTCTTCTAACTTCTTCAGTACAATACCCATCTTTATCAATTCGGGATCCTAGGAGGCACAAAATTGTTAACTACTTCCATTTTCTCCCCATGTATTTCAAAATCATTAACTTCATATGTTTCCCTAACTTTTGTCTTTTTTGAGGTTAAGTTTAAGACCATATTTAGCACCTTGTTCTTTAATTTTCATAATGTTCCTCCAAATCTTCTTTGCATTCTGCTAGCAAGGTGGAATCATCTGCATACCTCAAATTATTAATATTTCTTCCACCAATTTTAATTCCAACTGAAGACTCCTCCAGCCCTGCCATTCTTAAAATGTATTCACTGTACAAGTTAAACAAGTACGGAGATAAAATACATTCTTGTCGCACCCCTGTTCCTATTGTGAAATACTCAGTTTCTCCAAGATCTGTTCGGACAGTAGCTTCTTGTTCATAATAAAGATTACCCCAGAAGAATAATGAAATGATCTGGTACTCCCATTGTTCTTAACATATGCCACAGTTTCACACTAATATAGCCTCCTTTTAACCGTGCCGATGTCATCGAAACTTCCTTTACTGCCAACGTTTATTTGGAAAAATGGAAAAGATTGTGCGAGTCATGCTCTGGAAGCATACAGAGTGTGAAGAAATAGTATTATGGTTTCGGTCCTGCATGGGAGCAAATCGTAGTGCAGAAATCACTCAGTCCACTTTCAAAGAGGACATGAAATTAAACGGGGAAAAATTGACTCTCCATATTATACTTTAGTGATATCTAGTCGACGAGCTTTGTACTAACTACGAATCTTTTTTGCGCAACCTCTTTTATAGAGCTATTGCCGATGTTGAAGATGCAGACACACGAAATCTATCGGAAAGCTTGTAGTCTAATTTATTTATTCTATTTCATTTAGTCCTCGTCTAACAGAATGGTAAGTACAGTTCTGGAAACTGCTTTTTTCGCTACCTCTCGAATAGCACCTGGTTTAGTGCTGACACTTCCACTGAAAATAGTACATATTTAGGATGATACTTCACTTTTCTTCTTCTTTTGGGGATAAAATTAACTCGAAGAGGAAAAATCAGGTCTGAACATTTTGATAGACAGGATTTTTGACTAATCCATGATTTAGGAAAATATCAAAAAGCCAATTATATTTCTGTGGCATTGTTACTACTGTCCAAATGTTAGAAATACTATCCAGACTGTAATTTGTAATTAATAGTCTCTAAATTAAAAAGAACTTTACATATAATTAGTTATTTTGAAAATATCTGTTTCAAAGTTTAAAAATGTTTTTATTCTTAATGTCATAGACAGTGCTGCACTTTGCCGTCTGAACTCATGGCTACCAAAAGCATTTCAGATGCCTCGTAGTGAAAGTAGCATTATTATTATTATTATTACAATCAATGGTCACCTTCATAAAGTCTGCAAGCTTATCGCGGGAGTTTCATTACGTCAACAATCATCAGCAATACCTGTCATAAGTTGCATTAAACTCATTCACGAACTGTGTGGCTCAACGGAAGTGGTGGAATGGAAAACTTCCAAAAAGCCTCAATGAAAAGATTTCTCTAGTTGCGCACTAAAGAAACTTTTTCTAAACCTTTTTTCGACCGATTCCCGAGTTAGTCGATCTCTGGCACGTGAAAGCGAGTTTTTTTCTCTCCTGAAACTCGTACCGTAATCTCAAGAAAATCGACCGCAGAACCCACACTATTTCAGACATTAAAAAGAATGTGTTAGGGTTAGGAACCACGAGATGGCGGCACTTGTTGAGCTGTCTCTTCACTGCGGGTCACTTAAATTAGTAATAGTCTTTGGCCAGCAATCTCTGATTGGCTATCCGTAGAGATTGAACTGCTTTCTCAGTCTCCTAAAGTTAGATAGGGCTAAAACGGCTTCACCTACTCCCTATAAGGGAATAAAAGGCGTCAGCTAATTTTTTTTCCCACATTCACAGACAAAGCACTAACAACTGACTCTGGTCGATTTTACTCATTTTCCACTCTCCAAGCGGAAAAATCTATCCTCACGCCGTTGGTAACCACACTGTGTCATAATTTACGGGGATAACGCCTAAATGTTTCCACATTATTCATGAGCTGAAATATTTTCTCCACATCAATACTATAAAAACACCTAAACAACTTACATGTCTCTATCATACGCTCCCTTATCCGCCTATCAACCAGCTTCTATAACCAAAAATCTTCAATCTTTCCTAATATGGAGCATCCCACAGACCTTCCCCCATCTTGGTCACTAGCCACAGAATCCATTCCATCTCTTCTAGATTTGCAAGAAATCCAAGCGACCAAATTTGTGTGCAGTAATCCAGTGAGGTCTTATCAAAGCTTTATAAAGAGGAACAATAACCTACTTGTCAGAATGTTCTTCAATAACCAAGAAATGATATGTGCTGTTTTAGCCACTTTTGGATCATGTCTTCTGAACTTCAACCCCTACCCCCAAAAAAATCTCTGATTTCAATTTCCTGAAGAACTGTTCCATCAAAATGGTACATAGCTGGTAATCTTTTCACTCCAAAATGCATAACCTTACACTTTGCCACATTAAACTGACAACTGTTGTTTGTCAATACTGCTAGTCTATTTAAATCATGTAAAATTTCAACATCATCCGTAAACATTGAATATTATTCCTCAAGTCACTTTCCATATCATTAAGGTATAGATTAGATAGCAGTTGCCCAAGTACAGTGCCCTCTGGCAAGGCATTAGTCACAGGCCTTCTACTAGACTCTGCTCCAGAATAAACTACTGTCTAGTGTCTCTCAATCAAATACTCTCTTATAGACATCGCCAACTTAATGTCCATAACCATTTACTGTAATTTATGTATCAGTATTCCATGCGGTATCCTGTTAACAGTCATTTTCTTTATCCAACTCAGTTGTCACTTTATTATAAAAAATCACTAAATTGCTGTAACCTGACCTACTCTTCACAAAACTATTCAGCCCCAGTACAGTATCTCACTCCTATGTGCTCTATCATGTCTTGAACCAACTTGAAGCAATCACCACTGCTAAAATGCTGACTGATCGGTAATTTACTACTTGTCTTGGAACCTCCTTTACACTTTTATAAAATTTCCCACCTTTAATTTCGAAACTAATTACCACCCTTGAGGTTCTACTAGAGTAGAGACTCCGATTAAAGAATCTGGTCAAAGGCAGTACCAATTCCCTTAGTACAGCAAAGGTTGGTCGATTGGTAGAGCCTCTGCTACTAATGGCTTAAGCAAGTTTGAGCGCAGTTAGTAGTTAGACAGGAATCAATCGTTCGATGCTGTTGGCACACTCTCCCTCGATGAGTCTTTGGACTCCTTGGAGGCGTCACGTAAAATAATAATAATAATAATAATAAACATTCTAGTAACACACAAACTGATATCCCAACCAAATCCATCCACAAAATCATCGACATAGTCAAAGCAGTTCAAGGAGCACACGGAAACATCTAAGACTCTTCAAAGGACAAGACAACAACAACCCAAATCCATACCTGTTTCACAAGATTCTATAGTATCCTACGTACCTCAATTTCCTTTATCCCTATGTCCATATTAATCTCTGTCATTCTACATATACTGGCCACTGAATTAGAAATCATTTACGTGCAGATATATGTAAATATTACTTACGCAGCATATATGCAAAATACTTGGTCAGATGCATCATCACGTGTTCTGGGCAAATATTTAAGAATGTTGCTGGTCAGTAACAGTGAAGTGTTAAGCACAATGGGAAGAACTAAGGATCTTTCGGAGTTGGATAACTGGCTTATTCTGTGCGCCCGTCTGGCTGAGCCACGATTTTGAAAACAGCAGAGCTGACTGGTTTCTCATAAGGTGGGATATCCCGGGCGTTTAATTAGTGGAAAAATAACTCATGTCTAAGAGGCATAACTGTGATCCTAAGACAGTCTGTCAGGAAAGAGATGGTCGTCATCTGAGAAGGCTTGTACGGACAAACAGAACTTCCAAAGTGCAGAAATTGATTGAAGCAATTCAATGAAGACTTTCCCGACACATATTTCACCGAAAGATTCGCAGGAAATTAAAGAGGATCGGTATTGGCAGTCGCATGCCTATAAAGAAACAAATGATTTCTTTGAAGATTCAAATTCAGTGGCCAGTATGTGTATTACTGAAATATCTTCACCTGCATTATACACTTTTGTAAAGTGATCAAGCAATAATGCAACTATTCGATACGTAAGATTTCGGGAAATACCGAGATAACCCTTTCGAAATTCCCTTTGGCACGCTCAGCTAATCTGTTCTCAAACTCCTATTTTTCCCTCTTTGCCGTAACAGTCACCAGTCTCTGCTTTATATTGCTCATGAGCTTGCCGATCGCTTTTCGGAATGTCCTCCATGTGCATTTCTTTCTTTTAATTTTTTCCCTTTAACTCCTGCAATTCATCCATTTAATTCTCCACTTATTAATATTCTCTTAAACGATTTGCTGAATCATGGAGTCAGCTGCTCGTTTCTTCAAACAACCTTTTACCACTTCTCATGCAATACTAACATCTTTTCCCTGAAGAAAATCCTCCTGTCGTGTTGTTGCAAGCAACTTCCTGAGTTTTCCGGTATGTAATTACATACGTAACCCTTCTTTATTGAAAATTCAACGTTTAACTCCCTCCCAGATAAAACTGAATGATAATCGGCGACAACATGGCCATTTCAGTTAGTCAAACCTCAGATGTAATTAGTCCAGCACTCTCGATTCCCCATCACATACTGCCTTCTGTAATTGTCCCTAAGAAGCTGCATAAATTCTATTTCCACCCGCCCTCCACTTATTGAGTTTATTGCTTTATGCGCGTAGCTGTACTTGAATGGACCGACTTGCAAGGTGGCCTGTACGTTTTGCTGTTAGAAGTAAAAATCTCTCTTCATGCTTCGCGGTAGAGCGAGAGCGACCTCTTAACAAACGTCTGGAACACATTCCACTGGTTCGAAACGCTATCCAGATCCTGGATACAACGCTGTGAGATTCAAAATGATCTGTCAATATCAGCAATTCTGATGTCTTCTTCCCCGCGTGAAATCATCAAGATGATGTCTTTGCGACACTACAAGGCATCCAAGTTTGCAACTTTATTCCTTCACGAAAGAAGCTTCCTTCAAACAGAATGGATAATGGTACTGTTGCAAAAGTGAAGCTTAACGGTTTTTATACTCTCCATTGTCTGGTACACAGAAAACATTGGTAGGAAAACAATTATTAGCATTCAGCTCACCGTGTGAGGACACAAGGGTTAGGCGATATCATTGGGTAGTAGAATAGCTTTAGGTCTTCTATGCTTGTAGAAGTCGTTTTCGCTGTAGTCTGTAGCTTGTTGTACTAGCTGATTAGGATGGGCAGTCGCTTTTGAAAAGAATCTCACTGCTAGAGAGCGAAGGAATGAAGAGATATGTGGAATATTGGTGTACGCTCCAGCTTGGAGCGTACCTCCAAGCTGGAGAGGCATAGGCAATTATAGGACGAATCACTATCTGATAGGGTAATAGTTCGTTCCTTGTGTTTAATTTGCTGTGTCGATTAATCAAGGGATAGAGTTGAGCAATAGTTTTGGATAATTTCACACAGATGTTTCTAATATGTTTGCTGAAGTATAATTTTTTGTCCAGTAGTATTCCGAGGTATTTTGCTTCTATTTGAATGGAATTTTGGTATCAAATAGAATGATGTCCCCTTTAGGAGATGCTGATCTTCTAGTGAAGAGTATGGCTACGCTTTTTTTTTTTTTTTTTGAGGATTTACTTGCAGTCTCCAGTATGAGAACCATTTTTCTAGCTTTAAAATATCATCTTTAAGTTTTTTTTGGTTAATAGGTGCGGACCGATTATCTAGCTAATACTGCAGTGTCATCTGCATATAGTTCCATGATGGATGCAATGGGGTTCTGTGAAATATCTGCCCAAACAATATCGGGGCCAGTAAGCATCCTTGTGGAACTCCAGCCAAAATTCTACGTTAGGTTGGGCTTTTATTTTGAGTGGCATGTTTCTATTCGTGAGATATGATCTGATTAAATGTATCATCTTCAGTGAGATGTTAGTAATAATAAGTTTATAAAGCAAACCATAGTGCCAAATTTTGTTAAAAACCTTTGCGATGTCCAGGAATACGTCACCAGTGTTGCGAGTTGTATCCCGTAGTGATGTATTTATTTAGACGATGAATTTGTTGGGTGGTAATCTGATTACGACGAAGTCAAATTGTTCATACTGTATGATATTTGTCAACTGATTCTCGAAGTCTGGAGAGGATAATTTTTTCAGCAATTTGTCCTAGATTTAATAATATTAATATGGCGATCATTTTGAGGTAAATGTGGGTCTTTGCATGGAACAATGTCAGCAATGTTTCCAAGAGGGAGTGAAATATTGCATTCTGAGGATTGCATTTCTAATCTAATATTATATAGATGCACATAGCTTTACGGGTTAGTAATCTGATAACTTTTTTTGCGATTCCATCCAGACTTGGAGGTTTTTGTTTTTTTTTTTATTGTGGAGATACTTGATGTTATTAATTTCTGCTGGTGTAGCAGTAGTAATCAGGCAATGTGCGTCTAACATGGCAATGAACCTAATATATGATTGATGTTTAAATTTTCTTATGAAGGACTGCACTGTTTTTCCAGATTGCATGCCATATCTTTAGCTTTTTCAGCGTCAGTGTGTGCTAGACCCTGATCTGATTGGATTGGGGGTGGGGAGGAAGATTAACGTGTTTCTGAGATTTAAGAATTTCCAGATGGAATGATCTGTAGGGTTAATTAGATGATAGTTTATTTTCCCACTGCTGGTTTCTATGACTTTTGAGAGCTTCTCTAACTGAACTGTTCAGTTTGTTAAGTTTTTTTTTTTTTTTTTTTAAATCTTGAGGAGCAAGCACGAGTGTTGTGATATTTTTCCTTTGCTTTGTTTTTCTCTCCGATTTTATGAAAGACGGTTTGGCTTAGAAATAGTTGTAGTTTTGGCGACTGCTACTAGGGCTTTGCTGATTTGATTAGTGAGATTTTCTATTGCTTTATCAATCCCTTCCTTGGATTTTATCCTGGGTACTGGACCGATGTATTCAGGGAGTACTTTGATAATTTTTCCCAAGCTATGAAGGAGTGAGAGGGAGAGAGTTGTTCTTGATAGCCTAATTTAAGTAAATACAGTTGTGGTCTGAGAACAACTCGTTTAGTGATTGAACGTTGTATTAATATTTAATGGTCTATAGAATTGCAATATTTAAGACATCAGATCTGCCAACAGGACGTAATGAGTAGGCTAAGTAGGACCAGTCATTACAATATAATTTGACCTTGTATAATTATATAGAATGCGACCACTTTTGCTGTTAACCTTCAAACACAATTCGCTTAGCGCAGCCTTTTATCCTGTTGAGCGCTACTACGTAACCCTTTGCGCGCGATTCGAAAATTTGAATGTGTACCCGCTTTCTACTCGAAATCGTCAGTTATACAAATTGCCACAACCTGATTTCTCTGAATTTGCGGTTGTGATCTTCAGAAATAGTGTTCTGGTTTTGGACACAAGTGTAAGAAGAAAACTTGAAAAACAAACGAAATCACGGCAATTAGTTTTTTTTTTTTGTTGTTGTTGTTGTTGTTGGGGGATATGGGGAGATACAACTTAGGAAAAATTACCAGGAATAGAGAAATTATGCAAAACCGTACTGACTATGCAAAAATTTACTTGCCCAAAATGACCAAGAATTTAATCACACGCCGCAATACGTCAATAAAATAGTTATTAGTGCTGTAGGATGGTTGGAGAGGTTATGTATTTATTATGAAATAAAAAATATTCTATTTTAATTTTATTCTCCCCAGCCACTACTCACCAGCCAGCAAAATCTAGTCGCCAAGGCGATTGTCCTTAGCTGTCAGTATAAACGAAGCCCTGGGTTCGATTCCCGTCAGTGAGGTGAGGAACCTTTATCTGGTCTCTTTCGACTAAAGGTGAGTTAGCCGGTCTCATACGAAGGTAGGTGGTTTTTCACCCGGAAACTCGGATCCTTCGTTCCCCAGAACATGCATAACAGCCCTGTGAACACACACGGATTACAGTCATCAATACGTCCCAGTCATATGCCAGTTCCCGATCCCGGATAAAATTGGTGGGTTGGGGAAAGCAAAGGTGAACTACCCTGTGGGCAATGCCTACAAAGTCACCTAGGGTTGGAAACGACTGAAAAGGAAAATCAGTCAGTCAAGGCGAGAGTGAGCAAGCGGAATTGTCGAGCCCTGCATGAGTGTATAGCATACTGTATACTGCATATATAATCAAACTTGGTTGTAACGAGCACCACGGAATCGACAAAATTTCTTCGATATAACCATTTCTCACTGTATCAATGTGAGTGAAATCTATCTCATATTTTTTTAATTATCAATACAATACCTCGAAAAAAAATTGATTCAAAAAAACAAAAGAAGTGTTAGAAAGAAAAATATATAATTATATGCCTGGCTATGAATAAATCAAAACTGATCAAAAAAGCAAAAGAAGTATTAGGGAGGAAAATATATCATTACATGCCTAGATATTAATTCTATAAATATACTTATACAAGTATATTTATAAATTTATATATTTATATATTTTATAAATATACTTATACAAGTATATTTATAAAATATACTTGTAAATATATATTTGTTAAATATATTTTATAAATATACTTGTAAATTATAAAATATACTTGTAAATATACTTGTATAAGCACTGTGTAGCTCAGTGGATGTGGCGTAGATGTGGCGTGAACTCTGACCAGAGCAGACGTGTTTTTGTGTGCTCCTTAGTGTTCGAGCGTAAGAGGATTAGTGCTGCTAAGCCTTACCAGTGCGGGCACGCTGCCCTTAACGTACCGTCTGCTTTCATACAGCATGTCGTCGATCGCGGAAAAATCTTCACTTGCTAATACAAGCTCACCTATTAAGGCTACTAGCTTTCAACAACTACCGGAAGGAAATGTTTCATCTGGCAATACCTCTTCAAGTACCAAGGCTACTGGATCTCTGAAGGATACATCCCCAGTCTCTACAGTAACAAATCTACATAACACAATGGAACAGGCATCAGCGACCGTCTTTCAGTCACCTGCTGCCAGTACAACGAAGGATTTCAATTCAGATGTTCTCTCATCGTTGAATCTCCCAGATGAACTAGATTGGAGCAAGGCCTGCATCCTAAAGTGATCCTTCTGGCGCCCCATATACAGAACTGGATATCATCGAAAGTTTGAAAGACAAGGTAAGAGGTTCCGATGTATGGCACCTTGGCTCCTTAAAGTTCAGTTATGTTTTCATAATTTCATTTAAACATGTTTCTTTGAAAGAAAAATTTGCTAAATTAAAATCGCTTAATGTTAATAACCATACATGTGAAATTATCCCCATTGTGAGATCTAGAAAATTAGATATTTTAATTCATTGGTTTCCCCCCCCCCCCCCCAAATATCTAATAGATTAGTTGGGATGCACTTTGAATCATTTGGTAAAATAGAATGTATTGAAAATGTATCCAATATAAAAGATAAAGAATGGGCGCATGTATTATCCAACAAAAAAAGATTGACTATTACATTGAATGACGATGCCAGAATAGAAAATATCCCGTACATTATAAAAGTTTCTAAAATGCCAGGCTTAGTAATCATTCCAGGAAGACCTCCTGTATGCTTCAGATGCAGGCAGGTAGGTCATCTAAGAAGAGAATGTACAGCATCTAAATGTGAGCGATGCAAGAGAATCGGACACGATATTAAACAATGTCCAGGGCAGACATATGCCTCCATGTTGGCCGCGCGCCCTTCGGGCAGTCAACCGAACACATGCGATGAGCTTGAAAAAGCAGAAGACTTCTAGGAAATAACCTCAAGTATTGCATTTGAGGCAGATAATCGGGTCAATGAGAGCAGTACCCCAGGGCTTAACACCCACGGCCACGCGGAATGTAATGAGAATAACTCTCCGCTAAAGGCAAAGGAAGGGATTATCCGGGCGGGCGAGGAGACTAACAGCCAAAGGTCAGTTTCAAATTCAGAAAAAGTAACAAAACCTGAAACTACAGAGAAAAAAAAAATCACTCCGAATAACACAAATAAAGAATTAAATAATAATTGCCCGGTTGAAGATGAAGAACTTCCAAACAGTGAAATAATTCAAAGCATCTCGGTAACACACATTACAGAAAAAAGTAAAACGGATTTAGAAAACGAAGTAGAGAAATCAGAATGGAATACTAAACAGACCCCAGTAAAGAGAGCAAAAATGAATTTTACGCCTAACATCACCAAAAGCCGGAAGTCGAAACCCAAAGAAAAAAAAATAGCTAAGTGTCCGGAAAGAAAAGGCTCTAGAAAACTTTCAACTTTCTAACTATGACTCACAATCTAAAAATCATCACACTAAATGTAAACGGCCTAAATAATAAAACATCGATTCAACTAACAGTTAATTTAATCTTTCAACACAGACCCGATATACTTATGATACAAGACACTAGACTACACAACAACACTGACCCATCAAACAGCTTCAAATACAAGTTACAAACAATGTACCATATCGTTGCCGAAGAGGCTCAGACCAATGGAATACGTGGAGTTACTACACTAATAAAAAAATCGGGTAACCTCCAAATATTATCCCATAATGTCGTAATCAGGCATAGAGTTCTGGAGGTCGAGCTCCTTCGGCAGAAAAAAATACACAACATAATTAACATATATGGACCAGCCACACATAATCATAAGACCACCTTCTGGGAGGAAGTGCGACACTATATTCAACAAAAAAATAACCCAATAATAGCAGGAGATATGAACTTTACAGAACAACCACAAAAGGATCAAGAACAACCAAACTTAATTCCGCAGAAAAATTTCACAAGAGTTTTCACCCACTGTGGCCTATCAGATGCCTTCAGAATCTTGCATCCCCAAAAGAAAGAATTCACATATTTTGCACCCGGAAACGCCTCTAGAATAGACCGCATATAGATCCAAACATTCAGAAATATAAATGTCAAAACTGTACAACACACACCTGTCATGTTCAGCGATCACCATATGGTGATGGCTGAACTACAATATCAACAAACAGAAACAGCTGATAAGTTTACAAACAGAAATTTCCCCCTATGGAAATTTAATAAACACCTGAAAGATGACGATGAATTCAACAATAACATAGAGAAAATAGTTGAGGAAATAGAATCCATAGAAAATGCTGTAACAGCCTGGGAGAAATTTAAACACATGACAAAACAAACAGCAATCAAAATTAGTAGAATAAAAAAGCAGCAACAAAGGAACAAACAGAACGCTGACACGAAGAAATTATCAAAATTGTATCACCACCATGACAGAAATAATGAAAACATCAGAACAGAAATAGAAGAAATTAAAAACCGCATAACAGCGAAACAGTTTCAGGAAATAGAAGGAGCGTGGCTACGTGCTGGTCTCAAAATAATTGAAAATGATGAAGGGAAGACCTCGACAGCATGGCTGTTTGAGAAACAACGGAACGCAAAACAGAGAATAAAAACCATAACATACGAAGGCCAAACCCTAAATAAAGACTCCGAAATAATTCGTGGTGTTCAAAAATACTTTTCATCACTATTTCAAGAAAAACCCAGCAGTCAGGAAGAAAGAGAAAGATTCCTTTCACTCCTCCCCAAAATCACCCAGCAGGAGGCTGAGGAGATCAACGCACCAATCACCGTAGCAGAATGCCGTCTTATAGTGAAACAGCTCCCGGATAACAAATCACCAGGTGAAGACGGACTAACAGGCGAATTCTATAAAGAATACTTCCCAAAATTTGAACATATTTTTATTAAAATGATCAACACGATGATTACAACACAGACAACGCCAGCAAAATTCAACACAGGACACATTGTACTACCACCAAAGGTCGGGGATCAACAGAAGTTACAAGACATAAAAAACTGGAGAGGCATAACCCTACTGAATACTGATTACAAAATAATATCTAAAATACTTACAAACCGAATACAAAAGCACCTCCATAAACTTATCTCACCAGCACAATCATGTGCAGTGAAAGGAAGAAATATTCTTGACACAATAATGCACCTCCAATGCATTTGCGATTATTACAGCCTCACAGAAAATCCATGTATTGTAATGGGTCTAGATATTCAAAAGGCATTTGACACAGTTAGCCACCAATACCTGTTTGAAACACTAGACCGAATAGGAGTTGGAGTAAACTGGAAAGAAACGATTAAGCTTTTGTACAGAAACGCGGAAAGTAGGCTGATCATCAATAAAAATCTCTCAGCCTCTTTCCCAATAAAATGTTCCATCAGGCAAGGAGACCCACTATCCATGGCTCTATTTGTTCTAGCCCTAGAACCACTCATTATAGCCATTAACACAAACAACAATATCAAAGGAACACATATACACGGAGAAAGTGACGCCAAAATTTTGGCATATGCTGATGACGTCACTTTAACACTAGGAACACAAAAATCCTTGGACACAACACTCAAAATAATAAAAGACTTCAGCAAAGCCTCAGCACTGAATGTGAATCTGGCAAAATCCCACTGCAAAATAATTGGCAAGTGGGAAAACCAACCAAGGATTCCTTCAGGAATACAGGTGAATAATTACATACCAGTTCTGGGCATCAACATCGGAAGCTCAGAATCACCCGAAGAACAGTGGAAAGAACTCCATGACGGCATAAAGAAGAAAATTAATGCAATGCGCCCTAGACAGCTATCCATCAGAGGAAGAGCCCGGGTTTGCAACATCTACCTAACATCTCGCCTGTGGTACAAGATACACAACACCCCGTATCACGGAAGGTGGGCTGAAAAAATACACAGGCTATGCGCTACATACATCTGGGGCTCTCAGTATGAACCCATGCGCAGATCAACACTCTTCCATGAAGTTGAAGCTGGAGGTTTAGCATTGCTAAACATCCATCTGAAAACTCTCATCGGCAGGGCAATAACAGCAGCCCGAGCACACACAAAAACCTATAATGCCTATGCGGCAACATTCTTACAAAAGTGTTTGCCACATAGGTTTATAAGCTCACTTCCAGATATTAAAAAAACCAAGCCCGAGAATGTTCAAAGAAATAGCCGAAGGGTACACATATATAATGAAACACTCAGATACCGAAACCTTACTGACAATTAAACCAAGAAAACTATATAAAACATTAAGTCAAGTGACATTCCCACCTCCCCAACACAGGGAAATAAGAAAAGGAGAAATTAGGCTAAGTCCAGTGCTTAACAAAGTTTTCCGACTTCCAATATCACCAAAATACAAAACATTCTTCTATAAAGTACACCATGCCTGTCTCCCCACAAAAATGTGGTGTGTAGCAAAAAAAATCCCACCACAAGGCCCAGCGAAGTGTCATTTCTGTCCCGACCCAGAAACAATATATCATATTATGATGTTCTGTAGCAAAACGTCCACAGTATGGAACACCATACAGAAATTCCTACATAAGACACAACCATTCTCTGAAAACACATTATTTTGGTTGGAAGACCAAAAAATGAAAAAAAAAACAGAACTAATAATCATAATAATAACAATGTATGCAATATGGTCCCACATTTGTGACAAAATACACGGAAGAGACACCAGACCAGACATACTAGCAAAAATTAACAATTATTTAAAGGAAATTATCATAAACACTACACAAACCAAAAGCATAACAACACAGCAATGGAGGAAACTCGGCCTAATTGAAGAAGGAGAAGAAGAAGGAAAAATAAAACTTATACCGATAATGGAACCCCCATAGTTAGTGGTAGACAATAATGATAACCCACTATCTGAACAAAAAGCATAATCCCAGACAAAGGTGCTGTTAACGTAGGCTCATTCGCCACGAGAGGAATAATGACAACAAGATATCAAATCTAATAAAAAAAATAAAATAAAATAAAAAAATTAAAAAAAAGTATATATGTATATAAAATAATTAAAATAAATAAATAAGTAAAAGTTTAAAAAAATAATAAAAATATTAATAATAATATATAGGTATGCCTATATATAAGGGATAAGAATGTTATATATATATATATATATATATGATTAGTACTATTAACTCAGGGTTGGGATATGTTCATTTTTCTAAATTAACTGACTTAAAACCCAAGAATTATAACACAATGACATTTATTTGAAAAAACGCAACATGTTTCGTCAAGAACGACTTCATCAGGCGATAAGAACATAGAAAGATATTAAAAGACACGAAATTAACATTGACACACTCCAAAGCCATACAATTATAAAGCCATAATATTCGACTGTAAATTACAGTTATGAGCTTGAACTACAGTCTGAGTTAAAGTTCTATTGTTGTACACCTGTGCGTGTGTGGAATCACGCGATCTCCAGTATCTAATAGTAGAGTTGAAAGAGTCAGGCAAATTATAGCTAAGATTGTTATTCCTGTGAAAAGGGTCCAAGGTGATTTCTTTTGACTCGACAATGCGCCGCTCTACTTCATCATGACAGGTGTGTAGGTTTGAAGTTGATGTCCAGTTTATTTCATGTTGGTGGCTTTCGTTGTTCGTGTTTATTGAAAACAGGACATGGCTTGACAGAGCAGTTGCTCTGGTTCTTTTATAAGCAATGTCTCTATAAACAACCTCACAACCTTCTACAATTCCCAGGTGTATACAAGGTCACTTGTGAATGCGGAAAGCCTTACTATGGGCAGACAGAGAAATCTATCTTACTACGTCTCGAAGAGCACCAGCGAGACATTGCTTATAAAAGAACCAGAGCAACTGCTCTGTCAAGCCATGTCCTGTTTTCAATAAACACGAACAACGAAAGCCACCAACATGAAATAAACTGGACATCAACTTCAAACCTACACACCTGTCATGATGAAGTAGAGCGGCGCATTGTCGAGTCAAAAGAAATCACCTTGGACCCTTTTCACATGAATAACAATCTTAGCTATAATTTGGCTGACTCTTTCAACTCTACTATTAGATACTGGAGATCGCGTGATTCCACACACGCACAGGTGTACAACAATAGAACTTTAACTCGGACTGTAGTTCAAGCTCATAATAACTGTAATTTACAGTCGAATATTATGGCTTTATAATTGTATGGCTTTGGAGTGTGTCAATGTTAATTTCGTGTCTTTTAATATCTTTCTATGTTCTTATCGCCTGATGAAGTCGTTCTTGACGAAACATGTTGCGTTTTTTCAAATAAATGTCATTGTGTTATAATTCTCGGGTTTTAAGTCAGTTAATTTAGAAAAATGAATATATATATATATCTAATTGTGTAAAAAAAAAAAAAAAGTAAATAGCAAATTACTCCTTAAGATAAGTCAGTACTACTCTAGTAATAAATATGTAGATTAAGATATACTACCAGACATATGTATATGTTCTTGTATATACAGACACAAGGACGGTAGAAATGTCAATTGTAAGAAATGCAGATAACATAAGTTCATAACATGATAATAACCCAAAATGTTAATAGGATATATTATCCATTTATAGACCTGTAACTAATTCTGCAATTCAGAAAACTTTGTATATAAGAAACTACAGATTTACCTCTTAAGTTAAGCAAACAATATAATGTTAAAGCAAGACGGAATTCTTTTTGTAAAAATAACAGTGCCTACAAAAAAATGAACTCTGCATGAGATATAGAGATACTACCAAAAAATATGCATATATAAATGTAAATAAAAGCATAAGCAATGTATGTATTTTAAGAATAAGATGTGCATTTAAATTAAGTTAATAAAATAGTCTTCCAAAATATGTGAACAAAGATATAAAATGAAGATATATGTAAAACGAATTGTACATATGGAAAATGTCAATGCTAACATATACTGTATATGTATGTATATGTATATGTGTGGGTGTATATGTATGTATATATGTATATGTATGTATGTGTGTATGTATGTATATATATATATATAAACGAGAATAGACTGATCTGATAATGGAACTTATAGACTGAAATCACTATGTAACATATACCAACAAAAATAACAGCTCAAGCAATTCAATAGGACAATAAGGAAAATAGAAATTGAGCATGTGATGTTGTATCTTATTTAAACAGTGATTGTAAAACAGGTGTCATAAGTATATTGTAACGAGTAAATGAAAATGCCTAATAGAATTAGCAGCCTATGTAAATTGTAAATAGCTGTATATATATTTATTTTTAAATGTACACAGCTGCTGTTGTTGATACAAATAACCTCAGTAGAAGTAGCCTCAAGAAATGTAAATCAAAATGTCAATTAGAATAAGCATTCTATGTACAAATGTATATATTGTAAATAGTTGTATATATATTTAATTTGATTGTACATAGATGCTTTAGTGTTAATAAAAATATACTCAGTGGATGTGGCGTTTGCATACCATGGCGCTTGACCGCACGAAGGAAGACTTCTTGGTTTCGAATCTAGTTGGCGATTAAAAGAAATTTTTCTCAGCCTTTTTTCGACCGGTTCCCGACTTAGTTGATCTCTGGCACGGGCCAGCGGATTTTTTCTCCCGGAAACTCAGGTTTTTCTTCCCGTAAACTCAAGAAAATCGACCGTAGAACCCACATTATTTCAGACATTAAATACGAGTGTTAGGGTTAGGGACCACGACATGGCGGCACTGTTGAGCCGTCTCTCTTTACTCCGTGCCACTTAATTAGTGATAGCCTTGGGCCAGCAATCTCTGATTGAGTACCAGTAAAGATTGAACTGCCCACTCGGTCTCCAAAAGTTAGATAGGGCTAAACGGCCTCGCCTACTCCCTATATACGGGAATAAAAAGGCGTGAACTGATTTTTTTTTTTGAAACTATAATAAGCTTATATTAAATTCAATTTATTTCTCCATAATTAAAAACAACACTACTTAATAATAAACACGATTTCAATGTCTTTTAAAAACTGACATAAATGATATTAGTTTTCAAATATGCATTCAACCATTGCCACATAAAAAATCGTCGTGTTCGCACGCAGAACGTTGCTGATTTGTTGGGTGAAGCATAAATGCTTTTCATATTCCCCTTTGTCTGAAGGGAGTTATTGAGCGTTAAGCTTGCCATGGAAGGGCAGTGAGATTAGCTGTGTCCAGCTGAGCATAGAATTGACTTGGGTATTTTGTGTTTGTAGAATCCTGCTTCATTGTAGTCTGAAGCTTGCTTGATCAGCGGGTTTGGATGATTGTTTATCTTGATGAAGAACTTTTCTGCTATGTCATGGAGAAGGGATGTGATGTAGAGAATGTTAACTTCTCTGTGAATCTAGGATTTCTGATAAACCATGGGGCATCCAGAATCATTCTCAGGCATTTCTTCTGTATTCTCTGCAGCTTTTGAATATTTGTATTCAAGGTGTGGCTCCATGCAGGAGATGCGTAAGTGATGACTGGACGTATTACCATCTTGTATATGAGTTGTTCCAGATATCCACTTTACTTCTTCTATTGATCATGGGATAGCGCTGAGCGATTGCTTTGGATGTCTTCGAGCTTATGTGTTTTATATGATTGGTGAATTGGAGTTCTTTGTTCAAGCATAACACCGAGGTATTTGACTTTGCTCTGCCATGGGATCTTGACACCTAGCAGGTGTATGTCTTCCTTGATCTGAAACTTCTTTTGGTGAATAGGATGGCTGAACTCTTCAGTGGGTTTGTTTGGATCCTCCAGTCCATCAGCCATTTCTCCAATGTGTGAATACTGTTTTGGAGTCTTTTGATAACTAGTTTGGGACTGAGAGATCTTGCTAATAAAGCGGATTCATCCCATATAATGCTGTGATTGTTGAACTTGGATTTTGAGGAATATCAGCTATGTAGATAGAAAACAGCAGGGGAGCCAGAAGAGAACCCTGTGGCACACCTGCCAGGATTTTGCATGTGGTTGATGTGGTTTCATTTATTTTTACTTGCATGAATCTGTCTTTAAGGTAACTATCTGATTTTTATTAATTAGTTGGCATGTTAAATTTGATGAGTTTGTAGAGAAGACCCTGGTGCCACGCCTTGTCAAAAGCCTTCACAGCATCTACAAAGACTGCAGCAGTGTGGAGGTTCCAGTTGAAACCTATAGTGATAAATTCAACCAGTCGGTGTATCTGATGTGTGGTGCTATGGTTTTTTCTGAATCCGAACTGCTCGTTAGGGATAATACCTAGTTTATCTGTTGCTGATTGAAACCTTGTAATGATGACTTTTTCTGCAACCTTACCTAGGCTGGACAGTAGGCTGATAGGTCTGTAGCTTTGGGGGAGTTGGTTTTTTCCAATCTTTTTAATTGGTGCGATGTTCAGCCGTTTTCCATGCTAGGGGAAAATAATATGACAGAAATCCATTTCTCCTTGTCCCGTAATATAACTGGGAGGGACCTTCTCTGAGTTTTTTGGAGCATACTGCATGGGTGAGTCATCCTCCATAAGATCGTCTGTTGTTCTTCTCCGTTTGTATGAATGCTCTTCTTGTGAGCTGTTATGACAGGGGGGGGGGATAGATGGAAGTTATGAATTCCCCTTGGGATTCTTCATCCTCCCCTTCTGGGTCATTTAAATAGCCCTGCGTCTCAAATTTGCCATGATAAACTTTAATACTTCTGACTCCTCCTTGTTTAGAGTCCTGATCTGTTAATTGATGCCTTCCATACCAATCAGGAGTCTCCTGGAATTATCTGAGGGCTACGAAAAAACCCTGCAACAAAGTAGGGCAGTAAGCCTACGATTATATTCCCGCAGGCATAAGGACCTGCCAGCACGATTGAAACAGTCAACTAGCAAAGAGCTAGAAAGTTGTAGTGATGTGGGAAGAGAACAGATAAGGGCCTGGGAAAATTGCATCAAAAGTTACTCTTACCTTGTACTCCTCTATCAACGTAGATTCACAAAATCTAAAACTCACTAATCACCACTGAAACCAAAACATTCTTCGTAACAACCATAATGCTAACATTGAACTAGACAAGGGGAACCAATCAGTATCTCAGGAATGGCGGGAAATATTTTGAAAAAGTTGGTTAGGACTTGCATTCAGAAACTGGTTGACAATGAAACCCTACTTTGCAATGAACAGCATGGGGTTACTAAGAGAAGGTTGTTTTAGCAACTTGGTCACATTCCATAATGCTAACATTGAACTAGACAAGGGGAATGGATACACCTTGATACTTTTGGATTTTGCTAAGGCTTTTAACAACACAGTATCGAAGAGTTTTGCATAAATTGGAGAATATCGGTTTGGATTTTAAAATCATGGATAACAGGTGGCTGACTGACAGATATCAAAAAGTATATGGGAGATGTGAGTCTGCAAGATTTGCGGATGATCTTATTCTCGTAGCCTCTACTAAAGTAGGCTTGCAGGAACTCTTTGACCAGGCAGTGACTTTTTCTCTATTCGAGGCCTTTCTATTAATATAGAGAAGCCCTGCACTTTAGCTCTTGTCCCCTCTGGTTGTGACAAGAAGCTTAAGGTCGAGACTATAGAGTTTTCCCTGCACGGGAGGCCGTTGCATGCTATGACCATCCTGGAAGAGTGGAGATATCTCTGTATCATGTTCACCCCAAAGGGAAGGTCTTCTGTCCCTTCTATCCTAGAAACTGGGATCGCTTCTTTGAGGAAAGCTCCTCTCAAGCCCCATCAAAGACTGTTTCTCCTTTCCCACTATCTCCTATGTCACTTTTACCACAAATTGGTGCTTGGTAGGACATATATCTCGGTGCTGTCCTGAATGGACAGGGCTATCCATTCAGCCATGAGATCATGGCTCCGACTGCCGCCTGACACCCCTACTGAATATTTTCACGCAAGCGAAGGATGGTGGACTCCGGGTTCCATCACTTAGATGGCTGATCAAACGCCTGCAGCTGTCCAGAATCGCGAATTTAGAACTATCCTCTTCCCCTATCTGCAGAGAGACTTTCTATAGCCCATTGATACAAAAAGACTTTAGGCAGGTTAAAGGCTGGTCCCTTAATTGAGTCAGCACCCGCAGAACACAAGAGGTGGGGTTCTCTGCTGCACTGTTCTGTAGAAGTGCCTCACAAGCATGATTGGGTAAGGGATGGCACCAGACTCCTCCCTGGATTTGAGTATATTGACCTTATTAGGACGAGGATCAATGCCCTGCCCACTGCATGGAGTAGTGACAACTCAAACTGTAGGGCTGTCTGCCACTACAGTGAGACATTGTCTCATATAGCTCAGTGTTGCTTCCGCACCCATGGGGGCCACGTGCGAAGGCATGACGCTGTGGTCTCAATTTTGAACAACCGCTTTAAGAACAAAAGTTGGGTGACTGCGATGGAACCACATTATAGGACCTCTGCAGGTTTGCGTAAGCCAGACTTAGTGATTAAAAGAGATGGTGACGTTTGGTTTGTTGATGCCCAGGTGGTGGAAACAGGATGCCCACTAGCCTATAGCCATAATAATAAAGTAAATTATTATAAAAATAACCAAGATCTAGTTAGTAAGATACAGGAGGAATATGGGACCACCCTGAAGTTTACCAGCACCACCATCTCTTTACATGGCGTATGGAGCGCAGATAGTTATATGGACTTAAAACAGCTTGGGTTTATGCAGAAGGATATAAAAGTTCTTTCCTTGAGGGCCCTACAAGGCACACTGGTGGCATGGCATTGCCACCAGCAAATGACTACAATGATAACTAGAACAGGCATAGGGTAAAACACTTGTAAAGGCATAGGCCTATATATCAAGTCTGGACGTGATGTAAGGGTAGTACTGCCCATAACCAGTACAAAGATTAATAAAAAAAAAAAAAAATATATATAATAACCAGGTAAAAATAACTAGTGTACCACAAGGATCAGTGCTTGGTCCACTGTCATTCAATCTGTACATTAATAATATTGGGAAGGATCTGACAGCATATCAAAAATGCATTCGCATGAAAATCTCTGAACAGTGCTTGGAGTGTTTTAACAAGAATAAAACTGATTTTGTGCATGGATTTATTACTATGGATTTGACTTGGAGTCACCATTACACACCAGAATCAAAATAGCAGTCAAAACAGCAGACAGAAGCTGGTTGTTCAGTAACAAAGAAGACAAAGTCGGTTCCATCAGCAGGAAGGGCCACTGCATCGGTGTTTTGATGCTAAAGACATTTTGTTTATTAATTATCTTGAAAAGGGTAAAACAATAACCAGGGAATATTATTCTGATCTTTTAACCAAACTAGAAGATCTTTTTAATGAAAAAATTCGTGAAAAAGACCCGGTTTGGAGAAGGAAAAAATCATCTTTATTCAGGACAATGCACCTGCCCACAAAGGTGTTTTGGAAATGGGAAAATTAAGGGATCTGCACTATGAATTGTTGGAACATCCACCCTATTCCCCAGATCACTATCCAATCTCTTCCCGAAACTAAAACTCTTCTTCGCTGGTCAGCGTTATTATTATTATTATTATTGTTCCGGGAAACGCCAAGGAGTCGACAGACTCATCGAGGGAGGCCCTAACATCATGTCAAGAACAACTATTCAACATTCACACAGTATCTATCATACCTTGCCTTGAACTCATTCACGGGCGTAGCACCCACAACAGACTCTGGAAGCTTATTCCACTCATTTACCACTCTCCAAGTAAAGAACCTAGCTCTAACACCCTTGTCAACCACGCTCTTGCCCAGCTTCCATGCATGGCCCCTAGTCCTCCCACCACCAGTCATATTTTCAAAAATATCTTCTGGATCAATCTTATAAAAACCCTTCAGTAATTTGAATGTCTCAATCATATCACCCCTCCTTCACCTATCGTCCAATTTCTGCAACCCACAAATCTTCAACCTATTCTCATAAGGTTCATTCCACAGACCTGCTATCATCTTGGTCACTCGTCTCTGGACCCTCTCCACTTCCTCCCCATCACGAAGAAACCCTGGTGCCCATAGCTGGGCACAGAAGTCCAGATGGGGTCTTATCAAGGATCGATACAGAGGAACAACAACTTGTTCGTCTCTGCATGTTAAAGTATTTTTCAGAAGCCAAGTGATTTGGTGAGCTGTTTTAGTTACTTTTGCAATGTTCCCCCTAAACTTCAACTCCCTATCCACCTACACTCCCAAATCCCTGGACTCATCAATCTCCTGGAGTATGGTTCCACCAATGTGATATACTGCTGCTATTCTTTTCACTACAAAGTGCATAACCTTACACTTTGCCACATTAAATTGACATCCATTTTTCCTAGCGCAGTCCTCCAAACTATCCAAATCATCCTGAAAAATTTTGACATCCTGTGCACTCACAATTGCTCTACCCAACTTTGCATCATCAGCAAACAAGTGAACACTTCCTCTCAGATCCTTTCCAATATCATTGATGAACAAATTGAAAAGCAGTGGTCCAAGAACAGAGCCCTGTGGCACTCCACTAGTCACAAGACGTCTTTTAGACTCCACTCCTGAATAAACCACTCTTTGATATCTCTCCTTCAACCACCCTCCTATCCATCTCACCAACCCTATATCTATACCCATCTGCTCCAGTTTACTGATTAGGGTTCCATGTGGTATCCTATCGAAGGCTTTGGCAAGGTCCAGTAGTATCACTGTAAACCCATTACCCGTATCCAGTTCAGCCCGTCACTGTTATAAAACGTGAGAAAGTTACTGAGGCATGATCTACCCTTAACAAAACCATGTTGTCCCCCATACAACATCCCATTTTCATCTATCCAATCCTGTATTCTTTTCTTGACTAATTTCTCTAAGACCTTGACAATGATTCCTGATATGCTAATCAGTCGGTAATTTACAACAGCAGTCTTGGAACCACTCTCATGGTTCCAAGACTGCTGTTGTCAGTACCCTTGACCATTAAACAAAATGGTCAAGGGTACTGACAATTCTTTAGCTGCTTCTCGTACAAGAGCTGGTATACCATCCAATCCCACAGATGTATTGACATTGAGGTTATGCAATAGACTACTCACCTCCACTTCATTAACCACAATTCCCGTATAATCTACTGGTTTATTCGTTTCTGCAATGTCACCACCTGGATGATATACTTTTGCAAAGTGCTCACTCAGTAACTCAACTATCTCAATTGATTCAGTTACCTCCCTACCATCGGCATTCTTTAAAATCAATCTGCCATGTACATTTTTCCTTTTACTTGCTACATATCTAAAAAACTGTTTAGGATTCTCTTTAGCCTGCATGGCCAATGTTCTTTCGTAATCCTTTTTTGCTTTTCTTACCACACTCGTCACCCTTCTGGCCTGCGCTTTATACCATTCATGTACCTGCCGGTCACCCTTCTCCTTAAATTCCCTCCATAGTTGTTTCTTTTTTTGCAGCTCAAGCTTAATGGTGTGATTCATCCATTTAACCCCTACTTGATTTATTATTCGGACTCTAGGTATACAGTCAGCCATTGCTTCATGCAAGCACTTTTTAACTACCTCCCATGCACTATCAACTTCTAGTCCTTGCAGTTATACATGCCATGGCACTGAACCAATCAAACTCCTAAGCTTGTCATACTTTCCAGCCCGATAATTCCACATGTACCGTCTTAATTGAAAATTCTACACCTTTAGCCACCTCCCAAGTTAAGACCCTTCGATCACTCTCACCGATTGGTGGCAATGTGGTCATATTTGTTACAGCCAAATCCTCAGATGTAATTACTAGGTCAAGCACTCTCTGACCCCTAGTATTTTCCATTACATGCTGTCGCAGATAGTTATCCCTTAATAACCGCATAAAATCCAGTTCCTTCCTCCCGTGTGTCCTCTCCTCACTCCAATCAATGCGACCATAGTTGAAATCTCCCATAATAATCACCCTCCTTCCACCCATTTCTTCTATTTGCTTGTGCATACTGTCACCACCATCTTTTCCATCACCTGGTCTATAGCAGCACCCAATTGTATATTTAGTTCTGCTAGCCACAATCTCACACCAAATGGCCTCAAATGTGCTCTTTTCTCTATCCTGCAATTCAACTTCTATTCTCCTTGGCTGGAGCTCATCAGCTATCATCAACAATACTCCTCCCCCCATTTTATTCTCTCTGTCATTCCTGAACACACTATACCCATCACATTCAATCCCACTAGTTATATCATCTACAGTCAGCCATGTTTCATTAATACCTATAACCTGTGGTCTGGAAGTGCCAACAATGGCCAAAAACTCTTCCTTCTTGTTCCTAATACTCCTAGTATTAGTGTACATGAATTTAAGACCCCCATTAGCCCCAACCCTACCTTGATGCCTTATATTAACTATCCCACTCAGATTTGTTGTCCTTATTTGCTCTGGCATATTATATTCATTCTTACATTCAACTGCCTCCATAAGGACTGTATATCTACTCCCCCCCCTTAACAAATCTAGTTTCCCTGAATTTGCACATCCACTACATTCAGCAACACTTTCTCAAGTCTTCTTACACCGTAACCATTCAAATGCAAGCCATCCATCTTATATAGATCCTTTCGCCCATCAAATTCACTCCACACATCCACAAATTCCACACCACTCGTCATACATAACCCACGCATAAAGTCATTCGTAATTATGGCCCTCCTTTTAAACATTTCACTGTCATACCGTGGCAAAAGACTAATCATTCTAACTCTCTCACTCTTTTCTTTTGCTACCTCAAACAATTCATTCAGGTCTTCTATCATTTCCATTTTATCTCCTTTCAAATCATTCGTACCTGCCACAACAATCATTTCTTTCAGCCTTTCCTTTTGCTCTCTAATAGACTCAGTTACGTCCTTTATGGTCGCACCAGGTTGGTACGATTTTGTCAAATCCTCTACTAACACACCTCGTACTAACGAGTCTCCATACATTTTTCTTCGAATCAAGAGTCGTGATTGCAGCTGTAGAGGGATATTTTGCAGATCTTACTGAGAACCATACAGGGACAGGATAATGGCGCTGGAGCATTGCTGGAATAAATGTATTAGTCTTAAGGGAGATCATGTTGAAAAATAAAAAATTTTGAAATTAAAAATTCGGTTTTTTCATTGTTAGGCCAAGAACATTTCAGACCACCCTTGTATTCTGCCATGAAAATTATAAGGCATCTTCAAAGTATTTTTCAATTAGGAGTACAAATGAACAATGAAAATTTTGAATAAAAAAGCACACTCAACAGTTCATTTATAGTTTAGTTAGGGTCTGTAATAAATATGCAATTAATTACAGCCTGTTTACCTGAGTCGTTAACATCATCTTCTTATGGCTCTACAGCTCAAATTGAGCTTGGTCTCCTGGATTTCTTGCCTCCAACCCTACTTATCCAAAACCTTACTTCTTCAGTTTGGACACCAAAATGATGTTTCCAACTTGACTACTGGTATCTCTCAATCTTGTTGTTGGTTATTTTTCTGTTTGGTTCTTGACATGATGTCAATACCTCTATATGGAGTGGTCAACGTGCCTGCTCTCTAACAAAGGATGGTTGTGATTGTCTTTAATGCAGCATGTGAATTTCACATCCCACGTGAGACCACTTTCCTGCTTATTAGAGGCAACAATTGGTTTGAAAAGTTGCATGTTTGGTCTCCATAATAGGGTTTCTTAACTATATAAAAAAAAAAAAAAAAAAAAAAAAAAAAAAGAAGATAAACAGAAATCCTTACCCATCTAATAGTACTAACTTACTAGTTTTATTAACTTTTCATGGGTGGAAGACAAAAAAAAAAAAAAAAAACAGCATTATTTTATGAAGAAAGTGAAGAAAGGAATCTTTTCAAACAAAATTCATCAGCCACCATGCAGTATAAGTGAATTCAGTGCAGTACATTTTTTGAAAATAAATGCTACAGATAACCATATATGTTTTCCATAACAAATTTTATTTTTCTATTTTGATCATCATGTGGTGAAATATCAATATACAAAATTTTTATATACATTAAGTGCATGTGATATGTAATAAAATGTGGACAAAATCCACAGCCGAGGCAGGTGGAAGAAAATATTAGATTACAAATAAAATTTATATATGTACATACACAAGAATTAAATGGAATATGCTTGCTCGCAGGAATTGTTTTCTTTCATGGCAAATTTGCTGACCCCCCCCCCTCCTCCTCTCACATTTTTGGCAGAACTATTCTTTCTAGAATCATGGGCTACCTGCTCTTCTTTCTATCTTCTCTTTATCCTATCTGTCTTGATGTAAATTTCACATCACAAACTCATGAAAGAAAGTACATCAGTAGAACTATGTGGCAGATGAATAATATGATATCATATGGATAATATGAAAAACATAACTAAATAGCTTTCATTATATTCCACAATTACTTTGCATTCATCAAAATTAAATAAATAAAAAATAAATGAATATAAAAAAATAAAAACAATAAAGAGTTTCCATGCAAAATAAATAATTTGATAGAAATATTATTGGAATTTTTTTTATAACAACATAATATAACAGGAGTATCAATGCATTATTTCAACACAACTGAGATTATTTACTTAGGAAGTACACAAAATCTCAATATAAATTTAAATATTCTTTGTAAATTGGCAAAAGAATAAAAGAACTTATAATAATGTTTACTTTCCATTATTAGAAAGATTCATTCGCTCCATGGACACATGTCAATACAAAGAATGCATGTTTCCAGCAGACATTCTTTTTTTATTATTTTCATTACCATCATTTACTGGAAAAACTATAAACTGTTACTGCTGCTGTAGAATATTGCTTCAGAATTAAAAATAAATCATCTACAGATTTTCGGCCTTGATAAACTACCAAACTACACAAAGAGAAAGAAAGAATAATCAACCCACTTCCTCTAAATTCTGCAACTTTTAAATCAATCAAATATTGTACTGGATTTAAAAGCAAATATAAACAATACACCATCCTGCATTAAACACAACACACTTTAAGGTCAGTGTTCAGAAGTTATAAGTGAATCACTGGGTCAGTTTTGATTTGAAAATTAGATATCTCATTGTACTTACAATTAGATTATAATTTCAACATTTTTCTTCAAGCAATAACAATTTCATTACCAAGGTAATGAATTTCAGTAGCTCTGCATAATGAATTTTATTTCAGAAAAACTTGATGTGACCAATGGTTGACGTTGTTAATACCATAATTATGTATAACATTAATAATTTCATAATACAATTTACTTCAATAACTACAGCAAAAAGAGAAATAATTAAAAAAAGCAGATTTAATCATTTCAATATTTCATCTGTCACAGAGACATCTACAGTAATGTTAAAATTGTAACACACACACACACACACACACACACACACACACACACACACACACACAAAGAAACAATAAGTGGAAGAAATGATATTAGACTATCATCATCATCAAATTCCAGATATATGTACCCTCCGGGGTGTACAAGATAATTATGATCGTACTACATGAAAAGGTTACACAATTACTAACTTCCAATCAACAATTTTCCTCCAAATTACTCTGTTATCTGTCAAGATTCCAACATTATCAGATCTTATATTTCTGTCTTTTAAGGCATTTTTACTGTATCAATCCATCTACATCTTGGTCTTCCTCTGGGTCTTTTTCCTGCCAACCTGGCAAAGAACACTTGTTTTGCTAATCTTTCCTCTCACATTTTGTTTAAGTGACCATAACATTTGAGATTAGCTATGCTAACACATTCATGTGTTAATAATGGCAAGTTCTTTCCTAAAAATCTCATTTTTAATGTGATACTGCCATTAATGCCATCTGTTCACTCCGCTATTCTTTCTCAGAACTCTCATATCAGAGGTCCCCGGTTTTCGATCAAGACTACATGAAGAATATAGTCCTATGAAGGGCACCTGTTATGGGTGCTGTTGGGTAGCCTTATATGCTGGGTGGGTGTGCTGGAGCATGATAGTTTTCTTCCATCTGATTCTGTGCAAGGTATCAAAGGCATAATCTGCCTAGCCTGTTTGATTACAGTTTGGCAGTGGATATTTTTTTTTGGTCATCTAGGCAGATGTTAGCAGATCTCCAAGTCTGACCATAATACGGTTAGTTGCAAGAACAAGGAATGTTATAAATACCTGAAATAGAGATTGGAGGTAGTAGATTCTTAAGAGAGCAGAGAAGGGAAGCCAGCTTCAAATAAGATTTGAAAGTAGTGCAGAGATTATATTTCTTTAAAGTTCTGGCTATTTTTTCTGATATGCTCCAAATACAGAATAGTAATGGCATTACTGTAGTCTTTATGTTGAGAGATATGTCAGGGAGATGGATAATTTATAGATCTTTTTAACACTGTAACCACTGGAAGGTTTGGTGAAAAAAGTCAAGTTGTGTTGTAAGAGAAACTTAGGTGAAACAAGGGTGCCATTAGGCAGACGTGTGATTAGAGTATCTAAAAAAGGCTAGTTGTTATTTATTTTTTCAATAGTGAGATGGATTCTGGGGTACTGACACTGTTGAGGTGGTGGAAGAAAAGGTCTAATGTGTTTGAGCTATGTAGAAAACACATCAGTATATCTTAACCAAATAGATGGTTTGAGACTAGCAGTATCAAGAGCATGTTTTTCAAAATGCTCCTGATAACAGGTGATCTGATAACATATGCTTAGATTAACACATAAAATACATCCTCTGCCACAAATATAGTTAGTCAGGTCTAGCAGACCATGCCTTGGATACCTTGCACTTCCAGAATCATGTGTAAAAAAACTATCATGCTCCAGCATAGTAAATATAAATTTGAAAGACTATATTTAGAATCAGTAGCATATTTGATAAACCAGCATAATCTTAATAAATATGATTGTATTAAACTTCCCAAGATTTTGGAAACTAATTCTTAGGCCTTCCACTCAACATCCAAAGTCAGCCAACAGCATCCAAAGAGGTTGCCCCCCCCCCCCCCCCACACACACCTCACAGGATTTGAGTCTTCATATAGTCTAAAATCATTTCTTCCACTTATTGTTTCTTGTATGTTTTGTGTGTGTGTGTGTGTGTGTGTGTTATTACAATTTTAACACTGTATCCCTGAAGATGTCTCTGTGACAGAGACAATATATTGAAATGCTTAAACCTTTCGGTTAATTATTTTCCTTTAAGCTGTAGTTATTCCATTAAATTGTATTATGAGTGTAAACTAACAACTAAGTCTAAATACTCATAAAGTAATAATTTGTACAACCACTAGGATTTTCCATTGCAGGAATAAATTGAAGATTTTAACACTTAACTTAATAGAAAATCACAATTCCTACAATTTCTTCTGCAACAAGAGAAAAATATATACAGTATATAAATTTATTTGTTGTTGTATTAAAAAAGTTTATTCTCTGTTTTGTTAATTAATACTCACATAATGAAAAGCCTCTACTATTACATAGTTTGGAAGAGTTACTCTTGCTAAAAAGAGAGACTAGTCAGTATCTTTTGTGACTTGTGTGAAAAATAAAATTACACCTAAAACAACAAAATAATCGAAGTGTAAGGGAGAAGAAAACAAAAGCTCCTTAAATTTCTGAAAGTCACTTCATATACCATAGTTTCTTTTAATAAAACATAATCAACCGAGAGCATGTCTAATTATTTCATGAAAGCACTGACTAAAGCAAAAACGCATATTGGTATATCAAGTGGTGTGCTAACTATTATGGAAGTTAAACACAATTAAGATTTCATTTCTAGTTTCTATTAACAAATTTCTTCCCAGCTGGTCTATTATTTTTCAGAGCTCTGATGTGATCAACCCTTGCATTTCAATCTCGGAGCACCTCTAAATGCATCAAAGCAACGTATCTTTGTCTTCCTCTGTCACTCCCAACCTTTACCTGTCATTTTTATTTTAAACACTTCTTGTATTATTAATCCTTTATTTCAAATTCTATTTCCAATCTACATTAGCTTTGCTTTAAATTTTTGAATATTAATAACGTCAAGCTCTTTTCTGATATTTTATATTCTCAATATGGTTCTCAATATCATTCATAGTATTATTTTTCTCAGAACTCTCATATTTGTGGTCTTTAGTCTATTAAGCTGTTTTATTTTTAATCCAGTTCTCTGATCAATATGTTAAAGTTGGTTTGATAATGGACTGGAAAAAGTGAAGGAGTTTGAAATACAAGCATCTTTTGAAAAAAACAGTGACTGGCATAGCCAGTGAAGGTGTCTGCAAAAATAGAAAAATAAGATCCCCATAGTGGACAAAGGAAGTTATAGAAGTCGTGCATGAAAAGAAGAAATCATGTGAATAAGTGTAAAACTAAAAAATAGTCATGAGAAGATTTTCGGAAAGAAGACAGAACATAATGTCATGAGAATGTCAAAAATGTTTTAGTGGTACTCAGAAAGTTTGCAAATAGAGGAAAAGATACACAAGAAGAATTAAAAATCATAAAGTTGATGTGAAAACTCAAGGATTATTTGCTCTTATAAGATCTCTGGTCATTTTTGAAATATTTCAATATCTCTGTCTTAAAAAGAATGGATATTTAATATCATTTCTTTGAATCACTTGCCCACTGTGGGGTTGACAGTAGCATACCCAGAGGGGGATGACGTCTGGCCCGGGCACCAAGCTGAATGGGGGCCAAGAGCATGGAATATCATTACTATTCACCAGATGTTTGTATAAAAATTTTTGTATCATTTTCAGTTCTTAAAAATTATTTAACATTATTGATATTCGTAAATAATTTTTTTAAAAAATCTGGCGCTAAATAAGGGGGGGCGATCTACCCCGGAAACCAAGCAATGGGGGGCAAGAACGTGGAATATCATTACTATTCCCCAGATATTTGTATAAAAATTTTTGTATCGTTTTCAGTTCTTAAAAGTTATTTAGTATTATTCATATTCGTAAATATTTTTTTTTTTTAAATTTGCTGATAAATACGACACACATATACGATAAATAGATAGGTACCTAATTCGAATTCAAATCAAACACACAAATTTTGTTTAGTTACTTTTGTATTATTGGGTTGTCAAAGCTAGAGGGCATTGCTGGATTGTGATAGAGTAGAATTTTAGGAACTCCTATCTTATCACAATCTAACAAGCGTTTCCAAACAAAAAAGGGATATAAATACAGGTGATTGCCTCTGAGTATAAAATTATTGCTATGTAAATATATCAAGCAAATTTTGCTATGAGAAATTAAATAAGTATGTATTTAGTGCCATTCACAAATGAGTTAAAATCAATAATGAAAGTGTAAAGCTTTAGCAGAATTTTATAAAGTAATATTAATTTATAAATTAATAGATATAGAATGTTAGCACAAAATCAACATGAGGGGGGGGGGGAGTGAAGTCCAAAGGTCACGGAGCAGTGACGCGAGGGAGCGGCTTGCCCCAAGCAAACAGCATGACGTCAGCGCATGTGCGATAGTGGAGAAGGCTGGGCGCCATGACGTAAGACCACGTGAGTGTGTTGGCTGGACATCGTGAAATGCGAGAAACACCGAGAAAAAAGAAGGAAATATAAGAGTCATGCACCCCTGAAAAAAAGGAGGGCTTTTTGTTCCTGGATCTCCTGGTGTTCGTCTCATGCAGTGGTAAAGGGTGGCAGTGCCTCTATACCGGAGGATTCCGATAAAGGCAGCAGAGGAACTCGGCAGTCGTATCTCCGCGGAAGAAATAAGCCCGGCAGTCCATAGAAAGCCAGATTGAAGCACACAGACATTAAGGAGAAGCAGATTCCGGTAGACCATTGACACGATACAGAACCAAAGGGCAGATAAGTAGACTTTATTTGTATTTCACTGAATGTGAATGAGAAATTTATGCCACGTTGATAAAGCAGAAAAGGGAACATTAATGATATTGATTAAGACTGTGTTGCTATTGTTTAGAGAGGGTTGCCTTAAATCTTACTGTCTACCACTGTCATAAAGTTCCTTAATATGTTATAAGAAGTTACGAATATGTCTAGAGTGAGGAACTGCTAATTTATAAAGGGATTGTAAAAGATATAAATGCTATCTTGTGTGGTTTGACAGAACTACTGAAAAATAGAAAGATGTGATAATCATGCATGATTAAGGTATTTAAAAGTATAAATAAGATTCTTACTTTAGAGAATTACATCATAATCAGTTATAAGTATATTTGTAGTATTATAATATTTTAACTCTATCCTGACTGTCAGGAACTCCCTTAAGATGGGAATTAAGCTAATAGTATTGAATGTGCATATTTTTGATATATAATAAACCTTGCTTTTGTATCTAACTAAGACTATCTGTGATTTCTGGAATCCGATGCACCTCTTATAAAAATAATACGAACCTATGCGGGAGATTAGAAAGAAGAAAAGTTTGGCCACGTCTGCAAAGTTGCTAGGTATCATTTAAGTACTGTCCTGAGATCACCTCTTGATTGATAATATTGTTAATCTAATAGTGCTAAGTGGTGCAGCGAAATATAAATTTTCTTGGCGTTTTACGAGAGGTAGATCTCAGACACTCTGGTGTTGCCTCGATCTCGAGGAGATTCCATTGTCCCTCAGAGGTACCACGTGATACCCGTATGGAATTTTAATGGGGAACTGACCCAAAGACTAAAGAATAGTTATAGTAGTAGAAAGTCAACACAACATAAATTCCATACGGGTTGAGGGGGGGATGGAACAAAACTATCACAGGGGCACATGTTACTTCCAGAATAAAAGAAACCCACAACATATGTTGGATTGTGATAGAGTGGAATTTTAGGAACTCCTATCTTATCACAATCTAACAAGCATTTCCAAACTAAAAGGGATATAAATACAGATGATTGCCTCTGAGTATAAAATTATTGCTATGTAAATATATCAAGCAAATTTTGCTATGAGAAATTAAATAAGTGTGTATTTAGCGCCATTCCCAAATGAGTTAAAATCAATAATGAAAGTGTAAACCTTTAGTAGAATTTTATAAAGTAATATGTATTAATAGATATAGAATGTTAGCACAAATTCAACATGAGGGGGGGATGGTCTGATTTTCAATTGTTAATCCTACTCCGTGATAGTTTAACAAGGGAAGGCTAAGACCTTCTTGTGTTCATCCCCCCCCCCCCTTTAAGAGAATCGACCAATTACCAAAGGTTTAAAGAAATACTAATTGATAAATTCACTCAGAAGAAGGGAACTCTCCAGGCATTGAAGAAATTATATAGTTGTATACAAGGGGATAATGAAGGAGTGACCAGCTTCTTCAACAGGGTACTGTCCATCTCAAATTCTGTAAGGATATCAAATACAGAGAAAGGTGCCCATCTAAGATGGCTGGCCTTTCAACAATTTAAAATAGGACTAAAAGATAACTTAAGGGGAGTGATCTTTAAGAAGGGAGCCAGGGATTTTGATGGGTGCTTCAATCTCACCCTAGAGCGGGAAAGGAGAATAAAGGAAATGACCCAAACCTCTCTTTTGAGAGCTGTATTAGAAGAGGGAGTACACCTAACCCCATTCCTGTAGACCATGAACAGCTAATCACTTCTAGAGAGAAAGTACCCTCCTTACTCTGTTTGAAAGGAAGGGAATCTAAAGTGGAAAAGGGTTATAGAATACAAACTGTTTCCTTGGCAGAAGTAGGAAAAGGACTACCATTGTCCCTGGTGGAAGGCTATGTAGAAGGGGTTCCCTGCAAGTTTCTCCTTGACACCGGAGCCCATATATCTGTGATACCTATGCAACTAGTAAAAGCATTCCGGAACACCACTCCTGATGCCTTTACAAGTTTGTACAATCCTACAAGGATCATGGGGATAGCAAGAGTCGAAATCTTATCTGCACTGAAGGCAAAGGTGGCGATTCATATACCATGCTTCCCAGTAAACACCACACATGATATGTTTGTTCTTCCCAAATTAGCAGACACTGGTGACAAGTCATACTGGGCCTTGATTTTCTGGAAAGAAACAAGTTTGCGTGTGACTTTGGCAGCAGGACTCTGTCATTATGTGGAATGAGATACAAACTCGACTGTGGAGAAAAGGGTACCACCGAACTGAACGAAGCCATGGAAGTTGGAATTAGAGATTGCGAGGAGAATACCAACAGTGGAGGAGGAAACTGACCAAAGAGGCCACTAAACAAGTTAGACTGGGCAAAGAAAGAAGACAAATTGAGGTGTTTTTTGAGACCCTGTTCCACTGCTTCCCTTGAGTGTTTACTGAAGAGATCAGTTCACTCTCCTGCACCAGTAAGGTACAGCACTCAGTTCAGGTCACATCTGATGTGCCTATACATATAAAACAATACCAGATGCCTCTTAAGCACATGGATGAGCTCAAGAAATTGCTATCAGAATATGAAAGGGCAGGTATTATTGAGAGATCAAATTCAAGATGGAATAGTCCATTCATTCTGGTAGAAAAGCCCAGTGGTAGTTTAAGATTTGTCTTAGATTTAAGAGAAATAAATTAGGTCACAAAGCCTATAGACTTTCCCGTGTGCAGGATAGGGGACCTACTGATAGGCCTGGGAGGAGCCAAATTTTTTTCAAAACTAGATCTAAATTCTGGATACTTCCAGATCCCCTTGAGGAAGGACAGAAAGTACTTTGCCTTTACCACAAGGTGGCAAAAGTACCAGATGTGTCGACTCCCTCAGGGAGCCAGGAACTCTGCGATGAGTTTCCAGTGCTTGATGAATTCGGTCCTATCTGAATTGTTGGGGGAAGGGATAATCTGCTTCCAGGACGATCTTCAGGTATGCTCATCCTGCATTGGGGAGCACTGAAGGCTGTTGTCAAATGGATAGATTAGACAGAGCCCAACTCTCCCTAAAATATTCAAAGTGCCAGTTTTTTCTCAGGGAAGTGGAATATTTGGGCCATGTGGTGAGTGAGGATGTAGTAAATCCCACTGAGGCCAATGTAACTGCCATATTGAACGCTAAAGTTCCCACCACCATCAGGCAGGTTAGGAGATACTTGGGTATGGTAAATTTTTACTGGAGATTCATACCTGAGTGCTTGAGTCTGATGCAACCAATTGTTAAACTTACAAAAAAAGGAGGGAAGTTTGAGGGGGGGGAGCAGCAACGGGCATATCGCCTCCTAAATTTAGCCCTAACTCAATCACCAGTATTAACCTATCCCAAGTTAGGTCAGGTGTTCTACCTTTCGGCGGATGCCTCTAAGGACGCTATTGCCTCAGTTGTTGGGCAGGAGAAAGGAGAGGGATTTAGACCCATAGCCTTCATCAGCCGCAAGCTATCCTCTTCTGAGGTTAACTATTCAGTGATCAAAAAGGAGGCACTTGCTATCATTTTCTCCTTGAGGAAACTCAAATATATGCTACTGGGCCAACAGATCATCTTGCGCTCTGACACCAAGCCTCTCTCCTTCATATCATCAATGAAGGACAAGAATCAGAGGATCATCTGATGGGCGTTAGAGATTGAAGAGTTTAATCTAGAGGTGAAATATATCCCAGGTTCCACCAACGTAGTAGCAGACTATTTATCAAGGTCACTAGACTCCACTTACAGAGAGGGTTCTAGTCTGGAAGAGGAGTCCTTCCCATTACGTATGGTAAAAGAGGTAAACAAGAAGAGGATTACGTCCCTTGAAAACCAGATCTGGGACAAGCTCCGCATCGTAGAGGAGCAGGAGAGACCCTGTATGGGGAAAGTTATATGAGAAGATCCTTAGAGGGGAGGGATCACCAGATACCAGGTCTTTTCGTCACACCCTGTGCCTCAATCAAGATGAACTCTTACTTTCCAGGCAGGACCTTACAGGAAGGTGGAGGGACAAGATTGTGGTCCCAAAACTTATGATCCCCTGGGTTCTCTACACTTTCCATGATTCCAGTTTGGCAGGCCATCAAGGCATGCAGAGAACATGGAACTATATACGGAGTAGATACATCTGGAAAGGAATGAGGGGTGACATTGAAGCATATGTGTCTTCCTGTCACCTGTGCCAAAAGAAGTCAGGTGTCTGGGTAAAGCCCCTCTTCAATCGACACCGACACCTTGTAGCCATGGATATTGTGGGACCCTCCCAGTCACCAAGAAAGGAAATAAATTCATATTGGTGATTGTGGATATGTTTTCCCGATATCCAGAGGCTATGGCCATCAAAGACCAGATAGCTCAGACGGTGACCAATACATTTTTTAAATTAATAATCTCCTGGTATGGAACCCTCCAAACAATCCTCTCTGATCAGGGTTCTAACTTCAAGGCAGAAGTAATGCTGCAGCTGTGTAAGCTGTTAAAGATAAAGAAACTATTCACCACACCGTACCATCCTCAAGGAAATGGGATGTGTGTGAGCGCCTGAACAGAACCTTGAAACTTACCTTATCCAAACTGGCTGATGAACATATCTCAAATTGGGATGCTTTCCTAGATCATACCCTATTTGCATTCAGAACCGCCCTGCATACTGCCATAAAGGAAGCTCCTGCTGTTATTCTCTATGGTTTTGAGCCAGCTTTTCCCTGCAACTTCAGGAATACCCATGTCGACTCTGGATTTCCTGATATTGACGTCTACCTAAAGGATCGAGTGATTAACAACAGGATACCTTATGATATAGTAGCCAGGTCAAGCGAGGCATGTTCCCAAAGGGCCAGGGATTATGCAAGTAATACAAGGCCAGGGATTATATACAAGTAAGTAATACAGGGCCAGGGATTATGTAAGCAATACAAGGATCTAAACCCAGGCAATCTCGTCCTAATGGACGAGGTTGCCTGGGTTTAGATCCTTGTATTACTTACATGGCTCTGTAAATAAGAAAGGGGGTAAATTTGGAAGGAGTGCTGTTGGGCCGTTCGTGATCCAAGAGAAATTATCCCCGGTGACATTTAAGATCAAGGAAACCTCCGACAGAGCAAGAACCTGGATAGTGCACTCTGACAGACTCAAGCTATATATGACTCGATCAGAGAGGCTGGTCTGTCAAGGAGACTTCATAGAGAGCGTTTATGGGAAGAAGGGAGGATTCCTCCAGAAGGATCAAGGACCAAATGAGAAATCCAAAGCAAGAGGGAGAAGCAAGGATGAACTAGAAGAGGGTGAGAAAGGTCTTGTTGAAAGTGACCACCTCAACGGATATTATATTATATTATACAAAGAATGCCCAGAGGGGGATTACCTGAACGAGAGAACCTCATTCAGAATCAGAGAAGAGCATTGTAACAATGAGAGTGAAGGTGAAGTGTCAAGACAAACTAGATATAACCTCAGACCCCGGCATAACGGTAAAATGGCCCACAGAACTAGAGTATACCCCTTGAGTGAGCGAACTTTTGATAAAAGGAACCCGAATACTGGGAACCTACTCGTGAACAAGCCTTGGTCAACTATAAGAAGGGTAAAGGAGGATGGAGACAGAACAGATAAAGGGAAGAAATCAAGAAGACTAAGTCTCCATCGTGATAAGGAACTTGGCAGGACTAGATGCCTCCAATTCACTAGACAATTTTTTGACAAACTGAACCCCCTCTAAAAGGTTAAGGGGGGGGGGGGATGGAACAAAATTAGAAGTGAGTGAGAGGGAGGAATCCAAGGAGACAGATCATAATATTAGTAGACTAAGCAAGAATGCAGATAAACAAACCCACAACATGAATAGGTATAATGAGCAGGAAATAGGGTGCCATTAAAAGAGATCCCCCCCCCCACTCCCTTTAAAAAGTAAGGAGGAACACTTGAGAGGAAGAAAAATGTTGGAAAATTTTAATTGGAAGAGGATGTTGCATTGTGATAAAGTGGAATTTTAGGAACTCCTATCTTATCACAATCTAACAAGCGTTTCCAAACAAAAGAGGGATATAAATACAGGTAATTGCCTCTGAGTATAAAATTATTGCTATGAGAAATTAAATAAGTGTGTATTTAGTGCCATTCACAAATGAGTTAAAATCAATAATGAAAGTGTAAAGCTTTAGCAGAATTTTATAAAGTAATATTAATTTATAAATTAATAGATATAGAATGTTAGCACAAAATCAACATGGGGGGGGAGTGAAGTCCAAAGGTCACGGAGCAGTGACGCGAGGGAGCGGCTTGCCCCAAGCAAACAGCATGACGTCAGCGCACGTGCGATAGTGGAGAAGGCTGGGCGCCATGACGTAAGACCACGTGAGTGTGTTGGCTGGACATCGTGAAATGCGAGAAACACCGAGAAAAAAGAAGGAAATATAAGGGTCATGCACCCCTGAAAAAAAGGAGGGCTTTTTGTTCCTGGATCTCCTGGTGTTTGTCTCATGCAGTGGTAAAGGGTGGCAGTGCCTCTATACCAGAGGATTCCGATAAAGGCAGCAGAGGAACTCGGCAGTCGTATCCCCGTGGAAGAAATAAGCCCGGCAGTCCATAGAAAGCCAGATTGAAGCACACGGACATTAAGGAGAAGCAGATTCCGGTAGACCATTGACACGATACAGAACCAAAGGGCAGATAAGTAGACTTTATTTGTATTTCACTGAATGTGAATGAGAGATTTATGCCACGTTGATAAAGCAGAAAAGGGAACATTAATGATATTGATTAAGACTGTGTTGCTATTGTTTAGAGAGGGTTGCCTTAAATCTTACTGTCTATCACTGTCATAAAGTTCCTTAATATGTTATAAGAAGTTACGAATATGTCTAGAGTGAGGAACTGCTAATTTATAAAGGGATTGTAAAAGATATAAATGCTATCTTGTGTAGTTTGACAAAACTACTGAAAAATAGAAAGATTGTGATAATCATGCATGATTAAGGTATTTAAGAGTATAAATAAGATTCTTACTTTAGAGAATTACAGCATAATCAGTTATAAGTATATTTGTAGTATTGTAATATTTTAACTCTATCCTGACTGTCAGGAACTCCCTAGATGGAAATTAAGCTAATAGTATTGAATGTACATATTTTTGATATATAATAAACCTTGCTTTTGTATCTAACTAAGACTATCTGTGATTTCTAGAATCCGATGCACCTCTTATAAAAATAATATGAACCTATGCGGGAGACTAGAAAGAAGTAAAGTTTGGCCCCGTCTGTAAAGTTGCTAGGTATCATTTAAGTACTGTCCTGAGATCACCTCTTGATTGATAATATTGTTAATCTAATAGCACTAAGTGGTGCAGCGAAATATAAATTTTCTTGGCGTTTTACGAGAGGTAGATCTCAGACACTCTGGTGTTGCCTCGATCACGAGGAGATTCCATTGTCCCTCAGAGGTACCACGTGATATCCGTATGGAATTTTAATGGGGAACTGACCCAAAGACTAAAGAATAGTTATAGTAGTAGAAAGTCAACACAACAGCATATAACATTCTAATTTACAGTTAGTGGGTTGGTGTTAAGACAGAAACACGAGTGACCTTGATTGAAAACAACCAATAAACCTGACTATTTTAAAATTTAAAATTTCATTGTTTTAAAGCCAATCAAAGCAAGGCGAAGACAGCAGAACAATTTCACAGTAAAATCACACATTATTTATCCAAACCTATAAGTGTACACATTCGTAATTTTGTGCTTATAGTCGGTGATAAAATACTGTGTTGAAAATAGGCTGATTATAAACAAACTTTGAAGAAATATTTTTGTGTTTGTACTACATAGCAGATACAGTCATAAGTACAGTTTTTAAAAGTACAGATTAAAACTTCTTTCTACTATAATTTGTTTCTGATTGATACAATCTATAGCAGTCAAACACTACTTAAAAAATTATAGAAACATGAAACGACAAAGACCAAGTGGATATCAAAGAAGAAAAATTTTTTAAAAAAATGAAAGAAGAAGCTGTTACAAATGTGTTGGGAGCTATTATAAAATACATAATGCCAGTGACATCAGTTTCAACCATAGCAGGTGAAATAGAAGAAATAGTGGCAGAAGAACGGCAAGAAATGGAAGATACTTTGGAAAAACAGTTCAGCAGGATAAGAAAAATATTGATGATGAAAAGAATATTGAACTCAATACGAACAGAAGCACTTGAACAAGCAAAGAACGTCAATAATAAGGAAATGGAATGGACAAATACAAATGAAATATTCTGTGATGTTGCTGCTTGGTCAATCCCAGTACCAGATGAAATTAAAATTGATATTATTAAGCAAGGAAGTGAAGTATTTCAAAATAAAGATGGATCTTTTGATGCAACAGATAGATCTGGAATAGGAATTAAAGGAGATCGTCGCCAACTTGCAAAATCATGGTTTTATAAAGAACTACCAAATGGCGAAAATGTTCTTAGAACATGGATGGTTTATTCTCAGAGCAAAAAAGTTACACTGTTTTTGTTGCCGTTTATTTGCCTGCGGCAATACAATTAGAGTATCGAGTTTTGTGAATGGTTTTAATAAATGGTGGAAATTAAATCCAAAGATTTCATAACACGAAACTTCTGAACAACATCTTAATTGCTTATTCAATTTTAATTCAAACTTATTCAATTATCAGAATGGGGAATTGGACTATGAGACTTATTTGTGCCTATGGTCTCTTAGAAGGTTCTACTAAGGTAGAAATGGAGGAATTTTTTTATGCTTTAGAGAAAGCAACTGACACAATGAAAAAGGAAAAGTTGGTCCTTGTTGGGGATCTAAATAGCAGAGTAGGAAATGATGGTCAGAAATACAAAAATATTTTAGGAAAATTTGGAGAAAACAGTAAAGCTAATAATAATGGCAAATACCTGTTGGATTTCTGCTCAGGACATGGACTAGTTATTACTAACACCATGTTCCAACATAAAAATGTGCACAAATTCACATGGAGAGAAGAGGCAAGGAATAAGAAAAGTCTCATTGACTATGTTATTGTTGATAATGATGTTTTCTCTCTGGTGCAGGACATCATAGTGTACAGAGGATTTGAAATTGGAAGTGATCACTATTTAGTCTTGAGCAGGATAAAATTGAAAAGAACAACATGTAAGAAAGTTTTAAAGCAAATAAAAGTTGAGCACCTCTCAGATGTGAACTATAGACTAAAATACACAAAAATAATTAACAAAAAAATGTAATCTCTGTTCAGGAACTACATATCAGCAAAGAAGAGATTACCACAAGAGCTAATATCACTGGCGACTGGATAATGGACTGCATCCTGTCACCAATATATGGTTCTACCATCTAGATGCGAGAGAACGTGAAAAACTGCAAAATACTATCTTCTTCTAATCATAACAACATTGAGACCATTATGGCAGCAGCTGGCACAACTATAATGTCAGTTTACAAACCACCAAAACAAATTTGATCTATCCCAGCTCTTCCTGCTCAAAAACATCCAGCAGTCTACATAGCAGATTTTAACAGTCAACAATCACTCCTTGGGGCTATTGTAGAAATTATATCAATAATAGACTGATGTAATGGGCCAAAAGCCTTGGGCTATCACTGGTTTTTGATGCAAAAGACTCTGGAACTTTTAAATCAGGTAGACGGAAGAAAGACTCAAACCCTGACCTCTGCTTTGTCACTTGCAACACCAAGGATGATTCCTTACTCAATGATAGGAAAGTACCGTATATATGTTAGTGTATAGGACGACAGGGGTATAAGATGAGGCCTAAATTTTAGGCTATTTTTAGGTTTTAAGCTTATATCAGTTGCATAAGAAGACCCCCTCCCCCAATTTCTTCTTTCTTGTATTAATGCAACGTTAGGTATTGTTGTTAAATACGTTATTTTTATATCGATGCATATTTGTTATTTTTTTGCATAGCATAGATTTAGTATTTATGCGAATTACCCTAATTAAAAGTGATTAGCCCCCAATTTTAATTAATTATTATTTTGCATTTTTTGAATTTTAGGATTATTAAAATTGTTATCATTTAAAATCATGGAACCAGCAACAAAATGAAGAAAGTATGAAGCTTGATTTAGGGTAACTGAAGTGGCAAAGCAAACTAATAACTGTGCTGCTGCAAGAAAGTTTGACATAACTGAGAAGATGGTAAGATAATGGGGGAAGAAAGAAGATATTTAAAAAAAATTACCAAAGAAAAAATGTGCGATGAGAACGGGGATCACCCATACTGCAACGTGATTTTCCAGTTGCAGCCATCGGTTATCTTGTAACAAGAAATATGATTAGAGCATATGCACTAAAATTGAATTGAAAATTGAAAAATTGAAAAAAAAAAAAACAAGATTGAATCCAGATGAAAGTATAGAATTTCAAGCTACTTCAGGATGGTGTAATAATTTTATGAACAGAAAAATCTGATAATATGAAAAAAACGAAAATTGCTCAAAAACTACCAGCAGATCTTGACCACAAACTTACTAGTTTCCATAAATTTATTATTCCGTTGAGACAAGAACATACATTTCTCATCATCATCATCAAATTCCTGCTATGTACCCTCAAGGGGTGTACAGGATATGATAGTACTACATGAAAAAAATCACATCATTACTAACTTCCTATCTACAATTTTCCTCCAAATCAGTCTGTTACTTGTCAAGACTCCAACATTATCAGATCTTATATGTCAATCGTCTAAGGCACTTTGTACCATATCAATCCACCTATATCTTGGTCTTCCTATGGGTCGTTTTCCTGCCAACCTGGCAAAGAACACTTGTTTTGTTAATCTTTCTTCGCCCATTCTGTTTAAGTGACCATACCACCTGACATTAGCTCTGCTAACGCATTCCTGGATGCTGACAATGTCAAGTTTTTTCCTAATATCCTCGTTTTTAATATGATATCGCCATTGATGCCATCTGTTCACGCGTCTAATCTTTCTCAGGAATCTCATATCTGCGGTCCCTAGTCTGTGGTCAAGTGTTTTACTTTTGACCCAGCTCTCAGATCCATAAGTTAAAACTGGTTTGAACACTGTCTTGTATACAGCTAATTTAGTGTTCCGACTAATTTCTCTCTTATTCTATATGAATTTATTCAATTGACTTCCCACCATACCAGCGTTGTTGATTCTGCTGTCTATTTCTATATTTAGTTTACCATCTTCACTAAAAATTGTGCCTAAGTAGCTGAAATGTTTTACTTGTTCCACAGGTTCTCCATTCACAACACAGTTGACATTTTCAATGATTCTACCTATTTTCATTGTCTTTGTCTTTTTATTGCTGACATTCATACCATATCTATTACAACAGCTATTCAATTTAGTCAGAGAATCTTGCAGACTTGGAGGGGATTTATTTAGAAATATAACATCATCTGCATAAAGCAAAAAGCTGATATTAACATCTCCAACTTTGATATCATGTTTAATAACACTTTCCTTCATAATGTGATCCATATAGATAATGAATAACAGAGGGGATAATGTACATGCTTGTCTCACACCAGATTTAACATTAAACCATCTTCCTGTACTTCCTTCAATTTTAACTGCTGACTTACAACTCAAATAAAGACTAAGTATTGCTTGATATAATGCCCCACTGACACCATATAACTGTAGCGTATTGAATAGCTTCTCTCTTGGCACCTTGTCATATGCCTTTTCCAAATCAACAAAACTTAAATACAGATCTTTGTTATATTCCCATGCTTTCTCGACTATTTGTTGTACAGTGAAGATCTGATCCTGACAGCCTCTATTTGGCCTGAATCCAGCTTGTTCTTCACCAAGCTTTTCATCCACAATTCTTCTCAACCGTTTCTCAAATATACTTGCATAGATCTTGCCAGAAGTAGGGGAAATATCTCTGTAATTCTCACATTCAGTTTTATTTCCCTTTTTATATATGGGTACTATGAGAGCTCTACTCCAATCATCGGGAATTCGTCCCTCTGTCCAGGCCTTCTGAACTATGCAGTGCAGCCACTGTAAGACTTTTATACTACCATACTTCAGCATTTCTGGTCGAATAATATCTACTCCTGCTGCCTTTCCACATTTCAAGCATTTGAAATGTGGAAAGGCAGTAAAATATGGAAATATCCATATTTTACATATATGGATATGTAAAAACACTGACATACCTGGTCAGTGTTTTTTACCACTGTGCTGTCATCACTGCTTGTTTCATTTAGCAGTTTTTCAAAGTAATTACTCCATACTTCAAGGATATCTTTTTCTCCCGTTTTCATGTCACCTTTATTATCTCTAATTCCTTTTACAGCACTCTTTCCAACATTCCTAAGCTTCTTCAACAACCTGCAAAATATTTTGCCACCTTCTTGATATTTATTTTCTATATTCTTGCCAAAGTCCTCCCATGACTTTTGTTTAGCTAGTTTTACACAGTGTTTAGCATTCTTGCATTTGTCTCTGTATTTTCTAAAAGCACAAGCTGACTTATTTGCCAGGAACTTTTGATATGCTTTCTTCTTTTCCTTCACTGCCTCTTTAATGTCCACCATGGAGTTCTAATTTTTCTATCCTTGCAGACAACTTTACCACATGCCTCTCTAGCTGAATCAATCAGGGCTTTTTTCAAGGCTTGCCACTGAATCTTCAAGGTTTGATTCCTGTTCTCAAGCTCTTTCATTTTTTCTTCAATAATCTTTGTGTATTTTAGTCTACAGTTTACATTTGAGAGCTGCTCAACTTTTATTCGCTTTAAAACTTCCTTACATGTTATTCTTTTCAATATGAAATTCAATTTTATCCTGCTCGAGACTAAATAGTGATCACTTTCAATTTCAAATCCTCTGTACACTCTGGTGTCCTGCACCAGGGAGAAAACATCACTATCAACAATAACATAGTCAATGAGACTTTTCTTATTCCTTGCTTCTTCTCTCCATGTGAATTTGTGCACATTTTTATGTTGGAACATGGTGTTAGTAATAATTGGAAACATGGATGAAACTCCTATGAGCTGTGAAATGATAAGCAATAAAACAGTGGAGTCTAAAGGTAGTAAGAGTGTGCTAGTTCGAAGTACAGGTCATGAAAAAACAAGGTTTACGGTTGTGTTGTCGTGTATGGTTGATGGAACCAAGTTAAAACCAATGATCATCTTCAAATATAAAACTAAACCTAAGATAAAATTTCCTTCAGGTGTTTTTGTACATTTTCACAAAAAAGGATAAATGAACAAAAATGGTGTGAAATTATGGATAAATAATGTGTGGAACACGCAGGTGGTATAATGAAGAAACGCAGTTTATTAGTATGGGATATGTTTCATAGTCATTTAAATGAAAATACTAAAAGTCTTCCAGAAAAAAATAACACAAAAATTGCTGTTAAACCAGCGTTTAACTTCTATATTGCAAACCACTAGACGTTTGCTTGAACAAACCATTTAAAGATCACATGCGAGAAGAGTGGAATAATTGGATGTTGACTGGTGAAAAATCATTTACAAACGGTGGATCTATGTGCACTGCATCACTTGATATGTTTTGCAATTTTGTGATCAAAGCATGGAATAAAGTAAAAGTAGAGACTGTAATAAAATCATTTAATGTGGTATCTCTAATCTTATGGATGGTACGTAAGATGATCTGTTGTGGGACACTGATGACGATGAAAACGAAATCAATTCACCGGATTCGAACTGGGATCCATATGACAATCATTTAAACAATGAATCCGAAGAACTATTTTCAACAGATGAAGAAAATTAACATGAAAATTGAGGTTAATAATTATTATTGGTTTTTTAAGACTTGCATCTATTGTAATATTTTAAATAAATTTATGTAACAAAAAATGAATCTGATTTGTTTATAAACACTGCCTATTTTCTTATATAATGATACAATTCTTTTACAATTTAAGTTCATGAAAGCATTTTCAGAAAAAAAAAAAGTGTTGTCAACATTAAAAATTTGTCAACAACAATAGCCTTTCTCTTTCATAATTTCAACCAATATTCCTGAGAAATATTTTGCAGCCTCAATGTCAGCACTTGCAGCTTCAACTTGAATTTTTATTTTCTTTCATTTTTTATGCCAGCCAGCCTTTCAAACCAATCTGTTCTAGCAGTCAAACCAACCTTCACTAAAAGTCTCTCTGTGCGATATCTCACCCCACTGGGAAGACATCATCAAAATTGTAGCTTGGTTTAACAGCATATGAAGTTTGAGTCTGATGAATGATCCAAACAATTAATAATTTTTCGACTTCAAGAATTAAGCCTTCCCTTTTTCTAATAGTAGCTGATTACACTAGCCCAGCACGTTTCACCTCATTCAAAACAATCTGTTTATTTTTTAAGATGGAGTTTATCATATAATCAGACAAATGAAACTTGGAAGCAACGTCCATCATCTTTCATTCCAGTTTTGGAAGACATCATTTGAAAAGAAACATGAAATTTTAAAATTTCATGTTTCTTTTCAAATGCTTTTACTTTCGGCTTCTTTAAGGATTCTGAATTCTCAAATCTACTTTCCTCCTTCGGACATTTTTGAAGGCACAAATATGTATTATACAATGACTAATTATAAAGGTAATTTTGTTTTGGTTTTTTTAAATTTTAAATGTATTATTATTTAAGGATGTGCTTAAGGGTCAAAGCTGAAAAACTGTGAGTAGACCTCACAGTTTTTCAGCCTTTCAAAGAATGTGGAGAACCAACCAGGGATTCTGACCTAATGTCAAACTCTTACCTTCTTGTAGTGTTAGGTATCTACCTGGATACTGAGCAAATAAGAATGGGTTGGCAATTTGGGATTTTGCCAACCAAACTGTATTCTTATTGGCTTAAACCATAATGTAACATGATGGAACAATATGACAGAATTTCACGTTGGCTGGTATGTCACCCAAGCAACCAAGGCACCTATTGTTTTCATCAAGAAACAGGCAAAAAGTGAACTGAAAAAACAGAAATATCCCAACTTGACATAGGCAGAGTTCAAGATCAGCATCATCAACATGAGAACCATCAATAGAAAAGAAATGAAACTAGCAGAAGAATTGCAGATAGACATAATAGGTATTACTGAAACAAAGAAGACAAAAACAGGTAAGATCTTTCTAAACAAATACAAAATATTATATTCAGGCAATAACAATCAGGGAAAAGAGGGAGTAGCTATAATATTCAACACTAAATATGAGAATAATCTTCCTGAATGGCAGGCAACATCAAGCAGAGTGAAGTGGACAAATATCAGAATGGGGAACTGGACAATGAGACTTATTTGTGCTTAAGGTCCCACAGAAGGTTCTACTAAGGAAGAAGTGGAGGATTTTTTTTTTTGAGGGAATAGAGAAAGCAACTGACATAATGAAAAAGGAAAAGTTGATCCTTGTTGGATATCTAAACAGCAGAGTAGGAAACGATTACCAGACATACAGAAATGTTTTGGGAAAATTTGGAGAAAAGAGTAAAACTAAAATAATTGTAAGTTAATCATGTTACAAACCTGACAAGAAACAGACATCTTTGAAAGGAAAATGTTGGCTGGAACCATTAACTCTTAACTGTGTTGTACTATCAACAGTTTCAAATCCTGTACATCCCTTGGCAGTGTAAAGCAAGAAATCGTAAGAATTTACAAAATATACTGAAACTAGTTCCCTTGTTTTATAAGAGTGATCCTCGAAACATATGATAGTAAAGGCTTTATATCACATCTACAACATATTTTGTAACATATATTGATATATATACATATAGTATATAAATATATAAATAGTATTTAGCAGTGTAATCTCAGAGTATCAATGGCACATTAAAGTTACTAGTGTGTGTGTGTTTTAATTAAAAATATCTGACTAGTAATTTTATCATTATTTACAATTCGTGATCTACTCTTAATGAAAATTTCACATTAGAATTTCTGGTGCAATATAAAGATAACTCTTTTTTTTAATATACAAAACTTATCATAAATAAATATTATTGTTATATATCCAAGGCTGTGTTGCAAACTCTACCAGATAAATCCAACCAAAGAGGCCAAGAACAAACAAAATTATAAGAACTGCTTTTGTTGGCTGTCCATGATTGAGAACCTCTGTGAAATCTGGAAAACCCATATGATTACAGAAGGCATGAGCAATGAAAGGAGCAATGAAATGGCCTGAAAAATATAAAGAAGCTATCAGCAATATGCTATGAAAAAGTGACATCTCAAAAATCAAATTAACATCACCACGAAAGTTATTACTACTGTTTTATAGAATGTTACAGAAATCTTCACCACTTTCAGAAAATATATACAAAATACTATGATACTTCAATGTAATATTTTATTAACCTATCAGTTTTATTTTTTCATCTATTGAATTTCTAATAGACTTTACTCTTTTGTTTTCCAAAATAGTCTTTCTACAGGGTGGGCCAAAAGTCACGAAGGGGTTTCAATATTTAATAACTCCTTTATTTTTTGTTTTAATTTTACAATACCATAGCACCATCATTACAGTAGGTGTGAAAAATCAAATCTTTCAAATAAAAAAAAAATAAAAAATAATTAATTTAATAAAAAGTTATTAAAACTTCAGACCCCTTCATGACTTTTGGCATACCATGTATATTCTGATTTTCATCTAGGCAATAGTGGATTGGCTATGTAACTGAATATACATAGTTCTTGGTTCATTTCTAATAGCATTTTTTACTAGTTTTGACATTTAAGCTACTGGCTCATCTAGTTTTCTTTAGAACTTTCCTATCAGCCTAAAAAGGCTGATAGGAAATAGTCTCCAATCAATTATTTTGTTTTAAATCTAACTCTCAGATACATATAATAATACTAGTGAGTTGCCCTGCATACAGCTAATTTGGTATTCTGACTTCTCTCTGCATATCAGTTCTTCTTTCAGATATACCAGCCTGGCATTAGAAATGCCGGCCTGGCTGGTTGAGTGGTTAGCATATCCGCTCTCCAGCCAAAAGGCTGCAGGTTTGAATCCCGCTGTGGGCATGGATGTTTGTGATTGTCTGTGGAAAAACTAGTGGTGGTGGTCGGCGGTAGATGGCATTGGTGTAGTTGCAATCAGTTGGTGGATTGAGTGGGGGAGACAGAGTTGTAGAGCAGGTGCCTTCCCTCGATGAGTCTTTGAACTCCCTAGAGGTGTCAAATAATAATAATAATGATATACTGTGGATTCAGCCCTTTTCTTGATTAACTCAGATTATAACTTCATTCATAAGTTCTTTTTAATGAAACATCTTTCACCCAGATACTCTCAGTTTTGTGAGTTACAGTATGACTACAAGTGTTGATTTTTTTTTTCTTTTCATATGGCTTTCACCAACAAATAAACCTATAATACATTTAATAGGGTGGAGAATCTGAGGCCTGTGCTCTAGATTACAGATGGTATCTTTTTAAGCAATTCAGGCTTCTGGCAAGCAAGGTAGAGATCTCATAGAGAGCAAAAATCAACTACCAACTAAAGACTTCCACAAACATCCATGTCACAGTGGGATTGAAATCTACACTGTTGGTTGGATACCAAAAGAGCTTTCCAATGAGTCTGTCCAGCTAGCAAATGGGATAAGGTGTAATTTTTACTCTTCCTTCCTTCACATTGTCTGATTATTGTTTCACTGAACTGTTTGACAGAACAACTGAAATAATTCTTGCTGGAATGACGATGTTCATTTCCTATTTTATTCAAAACCCCCAGCTTCTATCCATGCCTTGGCTATCCAAAAAGTCAAAGCAGTCAAACAAAAAATTCAGCACACTAGACGTGGACAAACCTCAGCTTCGCAGTCGGTCTATGATGGTGCTTGTGACAGCTACAAAAATGTTGATAAATCCAACTTTGAAAGGACCAAGTTTAAAAAGCTTATCTTCTGCTCGAAAGGCAATAATTTTCTCATTAGAAAGCATAGAAAGGCAAACGTTTTCTCAGTGAAGGACCGGAAGATCCTTCAATGAGAAAACGTTTGCCTTTCTATGATTCCATCCATCCATCTCTTATCCAGAGGATACCAGCATACAATTACTGAAAGATAAAGCTGACTGTAATCACGTCACATTATACTAAGAAAAGTTCATTACATACTTTCTCTAGTCTGTTTTTTTCTACAAAAAAGATATAAAAATCCTGAACAGCTTAGATTTCAGCAATTTTCTACCTGATGACATCCCCTCAACTGTGCTCAAAACTTGGCTCCAGAATTAACACTCATTATATATTATCTTTACAATCTATCACACTCATCTGGCACGTACCTACAGCAGCATGGAAGAGCATGCAGTTGATCCATTCCAAATAGATGAAATAAAAGTCGGCCATCAATTTATCATGCCACTACCCTCACCTTCATTCTCTTCAAAATAATGGAAATCACTATTCTATTGTAGTGTAAATGCTTAGGGATAATAAATTAGTAAGGTTTATTTAATTTTCAAAACAATAGTTTACCTTGGCAAACAAAGCATTTCCACATGCATAAAGAGAGAAATAGAGAAAAATAAACAATAAACAACTGAATGGCAGTAAACAGCCTAATTCTACAAACCTAACATCCTTTATAAGTATGGTAAGGAGATCTCGATTGGTGGGCTGACAGTCTCATGGCACCCCACCTCAATAATGTTTAAAATTGGTGTTAAAGAATTAACACTCATTATATATCATCATTATGTATCATCTTTACAATCGATCGCACAAGTTTGGCATGTACCTACAGCATGGAAGAGCATACAGTCAGTCCATTCCAAAGAGGAGAAATAAGTCTCCCAGATTTTTAATAATGTGAGGCAGTAATATTTATTTAAGTTAGGAGAATGTTATACAGCTGTGGTTGATTCTAAAAACAGTCTCTCTGATTTAAATCCACATCTATAATGAAGATGTCCCCCACCACACACACACACACAATTATCTGAAATCAATGGTATGGTCTACAACCCCAGAGCATCCAATCCAATGTCTACACTACAATAGACATTGGACAGATTTGTTTTATGTCCATCAAGATGGAAAGTGGCAGTTCTTCCAATATGGGCAAAGCATACCAATTTGCAGGAGCAGGAGATCCTGTAGGGGGATTCAAGGTGATCTAAATAAGAGAGAACCTTTGAGCAGATAAGGATGGCTAATTTTTTATAAGATTTGAAAAAGGCTTGAATGTTATATCTTTTAAGAATTCATGCTTCTCTTTCAAAGGTACCCTAGATGTATTTGATAGAAGTAGATTTTTGTGCTCTGAATTCTGAAAAGTTATGTTTATGGAAATAGCATAGAGGTTGATGATTCTTGTTGAGAGAAGAAGCTAGTGGCTAAGAAAATTCCATGTAATTGATTTCAGTGGTGAAGCTAAGTGTGATTGTAACCATACTTCTTGATGTTCTTAACACCAAACTGTTGGAAAGTGTATTGGTGTGAAAGATAATGGATATACCTACTGGTGTGGATAAGTTTCCTGTAGACAGAGAAGGATAAGGTTCCAAAGAACAGGCAAGTAACTAGAGTTTCAAAGAAGGAACAAATGATTATTGTTTATATTTTCAATGATTGAAAATATAAACAATAATCATTGAAATTGGGGGAGGGGGAAAAATAAGGTTACAAGCATTGAGTTTGAGTGGTTTCAGGAGGGCAGGTTATGACACTCTCTAGCATTTTTAGATTCCTTTTCTGAATACATTTTTTAGAATGTTGGCTATGTCTGGCCAGATATCATATTACAGAAAGTATAGAAGGGGAGGTTCTAAATATCTTGTTTAATTTTTGGCAATCTGTCTGATTATTGCTATAGTGAGGACACATATTCTAAATTTCGATAACGCACTGATTGCTGACTATGAGATAACTCATAGTGGCTGTCTACATTAGGATATCGAACTACAAGTTATCTTATGCTTGTCACAATGAACTTTGCAATGGACTACAGATAATTTGTAGCCAATATCGGTATTTGAAATGGGCAAATGAGAAGCCTGGCATATTGAGTAATTATAGCAAAATCAAACTTTTCATAAAACAAGATACTCCCATTCTATACTTTCTACAATATCTAGCCAGACATAGCCAACATGAAATACTTTTTTACAAGTGAATAAATGAGAGAAGTAGCACAACAGATTTGTAACAAGAATTGCAAATGGAGTTGTACTAACATGTTTCTGGAGCATGTGTGTTTATATTACTGCTTCAAAGTTTCTAGACCCATGGGGAAGGGAGTGTCCAGCTCATTAGAAGCAAGCAACACCAAGATTGTATTAAAATAAATAATTCAATTCTTGTTCCATGAAGATTACAGTTACAGTGGGGGAAAAAAAAGAAGAAAATATATACTTTCAGAGAGAAAATACTAAGAACATTGCAGAAGCAGTGACAAAGATGTCACTAATTAGCTTATCGTAGCTGGGTGGCGATGTTAGTGCAACATTGGTGCCACTTGTTTCTAATGAGCTAGTTGCTCCTTTCCCACATTGGACTAGAAACTTTCAACAAGTTATATAACCATGCAAGCTCCAAAGACTTTTGGACTAAAGAAAAGTCTATGGTCACAGTGAGAAAAAGTGAAAAATGTAACAGCAATTACGTATGTTTGAAGAGAAAATACTAACAACCTGTTGGAAGTTTTTTTCCCACTTGGTTAGACTATAATAAATTTAGTTAAATCCTTTATCCAAGTGTAAGCAAACAAAGTTTGTGCCTGAAGTATCTTCAGGACTGAGGCAACTCGTGGTAAAGGTGGACTAAGCTCTCATCACTTGTCTTAGTATCTCCTATAATGCAAAGCACATCTTCATGCAGACATTAATGCTATGCATTAAGGGAAGGGCCACTATCCAGACAGGTTTCGACCTTTATCGAGGTCTCGTCAGTGGGAGCCAGACCCAGAGGTGGTGATACTAAGGTGGAAGGTAATGGAGAAGTCATATTTACCAATACAAGTTGCCAAAAGGTATCTCACCTTATTATTAAATTACTCTGGATTAGAGAAAGATGTTGGAAGTTTTTTTTTTTTTTACTTGGTTAGACTATAATAAATTTAGTTTAATCCTTTATCCAAGTGTAAGCAAATTAAGACAAGTGATGAGAGCTTAGTCCACCTTTACCATGAGTTGCCTCAGTCCTGAAGATATTTCAGGGGCAAACTTTGTTTGCTTACACTTGGATGAAGGATTAAACTAAATTTATTACAGTCTAACCAAGTGGAAAAAAATTCTAATATCTTTCTCTAATCCAGAGTAATTTAATAATAAGGTGAGACATCTTTTGGCAATTCATATAGGTAAATATGACTTCTCCATTACTTCCACTTTAGTATCACCACCTCTGGGTCTGGCTCCCACTGACAAGACCTCCGTAAAGGTTGAAATTAAGTGTAGTAGCTCTTCCCTTAATGCATAGTGTAAAATTATATATATATTTATGATATATAATGAGTATGAATTTATTTGTTGATTGTATTTACTCCTCTATGATCTTATATCCTTTCCTTGAATTATTTTTTTTTTTCTTGTTATTTCATCAACTCTAAAATTTTGTCTTATATAATTCTTACAGACTCTACCTTTATTGTTACCTCTATCCCTTGGCCGCTATTAGTGTATTGTCCACATGTGCAAAACTCGATAGACAAAGGAAATGCCTCTGGCTAGAGCCAATTTCTTTGTTAGAATACTAGTGTTAACCCTGTTTCAAATTTCAGAAAATTTATTTGTTTATGCTGCACCACCAAAATTCTACAGATAAGAGAAATTTCTTTATCTAAGAGCAATTTCTATTTCCAAACACAATAATCTAATATATTCTTATTTTGCACTGCAGTCGTGACTATCCCCAATAATTTTACGCATATGTTCTCTTTATGAGTGGTGCATTGAGATTAGTGATCAGGTAAGTTATTTGGTTGACAAGAAAAATTTTATTCATTACTAATAAAGCAAGTTACAATTATCTTCATAGATACTAACTTAACTAATGTTGGTATGAATGGTAAAATAAGATAACTCGACATAACATGGCCATTCTAGTTCCCTTACAACATGAAATGTTATCTAATACTATTAAAATGGGATGTCCTTCTAATTACTTACACTCCTAGATTATTTTCCCACAATTAATGGTTCAAGAACTACCCGACAATGACAAACTAAAATATTTTTCACACAGCACCTTTCCAAGTTTTCTGACTCAGATCAATCATTCCCTATTCATGATTCAACTCCTAAAGTCCTACAACACTTCATAAATCACAATTCTAATTAGTCCCTTTTACCATCACAATCTAGCTTTCATTGTATACAAAATTTTGAAAAAAATTCTTACTTTACCGAGGTGTCGGGATCTCACTGGCTTATACTTGAGATCATCAACTGGAATTATATGGCTCGCGTTTTCTTCATCTGGTCCCTTTTCGATGAGGTTACCTGGTTGATACGTTCCTTAGGTTCTTGCTTCTGGAAGCAAGAAACTAAGGAACGTATATGTGATATGTGAATACGATCACGATTCGTAGCCTACGATGTTCACGAAGCACTGCTGCCGATGTTGGTCCACGAGGTTCAGGATTTCCTTCTCGGCCTATGCTGACCTTCTGCTATGCCGAGACCTATATGCATGTTGGCATTCTACTTGGCCGCACAGCTCATCCCGACCTCACTGGAACTTCCTTTCTCCGGGAACGACTGGAACAGATCCGAGGCAAAAACCAAAAGCCTCGTTTTTGTGTAGCCAAAAAACTATATACTCCCTCGATTCTTCTGCACTCCATTTGATGCTTCTCGTACTCGTCCACGGGAGACCCCCTCGCACAACATAGACCCTTGCATACATGATGGCCTCAGGTCATGATTTAATCTTCTTATCTTGTCTGGGATTTTAGCCTAATGTCCGCAAACTAACACATACTTCACCCATTCCTAAACTGCTTCCCCCTCCCTTTTTTTTCTTTATAAGACATTTGACACTACAATATTCAGCAAATTTCAAATCAAGGATGTTATTATCATTTCATTTACATTCGATTTCCTTTAATTAATATACAAGTATTACATCAAGAATTTAGATACTTGTTAAATCTGAATGAAAGGTAATACATTATAAATTCTCTTTCATTCAAGATTTAACACATAGCATTATAGATGTCAGCAAGGAGATGTGCTTTGCATTATGGGAGATACTAAGACAAGTGATGAGAGCTTAGTCCACCTTTACCACAAGTTGCCTCAGTCCTGAAGATACTTCAGGTGCAAACTTTGTTTGCTTACACTTGGATAAAGGATTAAACTAAATTTACTATACTAACAAATTTAGTATCACACCTATTGGCACCATCAGGAAGTTTACACATTAGGTCAGTGGCAGTCAAATTGTTAAACAAGGCAATTTGGGAGGGTGTTTGTGGAGAAAGAGAACCCCCCCCACTTCCTAATCTGCTTTCATTTTAGTCCAACTGGAGTGAATTTTTCAGAGGACCTTAAGCAATATTAGAAACAGCTATATTCAAATTTGGTCAAAACTGGTTGAATGATTCTACCTTTACAGGTGTTTGTGGAGAATGGTATCTTCCCTTACAACTCATGCTTATTCACTTTAGTCCAAGTGAACTGAACTTCTCATGGAAGCATAAACAACATAAGAAATATGATTTACTTGTTACGAGACATAATGTAATTGGCGTAAAATCCTACCGGAAATTTGGAAAACATAAGAAATAATTGTATTCTAAATCTGGTTAAAATTGATTGAATAAGGCAACCTGTAAAAGTGTCTTGTAGAGTAAGTTCCCATTCACACACAATATTTTTTGTTAAGTGGAAACAGTAGCCAACAATCTGTTAAAAGTTTTCCAAATTTCTGGTAAAATTAGACCTTGATTCTTGTTTAGGTTTTCAGTTTTATGGGCGACTGTAGCTGCTGCTTTAAAGGTTCTTGAATGGTAGTTATCTTCTATGTATGGCATAAGGCTCTTATCCCGCTCAATGTGATGGTTAGTAGAGGCAAAGTGGCATGAAAGGCCTGAAATGTCTTGTCTGTTATTTCTGACATATCCTATGTGTTCTTTCTTTCTCGTTTCAAAGCTTCTAAAGGTCTGACCTCTAGAAGACTTCCCCAGGCATATGGTTGCGAAGCGCAACCATATGCCTGGGGAAGGAGTGTCCTAGGTTCGATTCTCGTCGGTGACGTGAGGAGCTGAAGGATCTTCCTTAGCCATAGCCAAGTTAGCCAGTCTTGGGCGTGGACAGCAGGTTTTTTTTCCCCAGTTTATTCTGGGGTTTTTCATCCCGCAAAGCAGGCAAACTGGCCTTGAGAACTCAACACTACAGGCCATAGGATACACCGGGGCATAAGGCTGACCACCTTATCCTGTAAACGGAGTGAGGTCCGATGATCAATGGACCCTCGACACCGCAAGGTAAAAGAGGGTATAAGGAAGATGAGATGAGAAAACAAAAATAAACTAGATTACAATAAAACTGTCATTCCATACATTAAAGGGATGTCAGATAAAATAAATAAAATGCTACAGAAATACAACCTTAATGCCACCTTTAAACCTCCTACAAAATTAAAGAACTTACTCAACTCATCCAAGGATCCACTTCCTCTGCTGGCCCACCCTAGAGTATACCATATTCATTGTACCTGTAATTTGCTCTATATAGGTGAAACAAGATGCACAATTCCTATCCGAAAAAAGGAACATAAATAACAAGTTAAATTTAATAACTATGGTAAATCCAGCCTTTCTGAATACTCTACATAGACTGGAAAGGCATCTGTTGTTTACATCACACCAAAACATGGTATGAACGTAAATTTAAGGAGGTATATGAAATTCTTAGTTGAAATGTTTAAATGAAATGTCTACAGTTTCTCCATAAAGGTGATGTTTTTAATGTTCCTGCCTATTTTCATAGCCCTTGTCTCTTTACTACTGATTTTCATACCAAATTTGTTATAGCAGGTATTAAATTTAGTTAAGGAATCCTGCAAACGTATACTGGATTTATCATCATCATCATCACCCTTTTTCGTATAGGCTTAATGGCCTCTCATAGCCAAGTAAATGTAACTTGGTATCTTAAAAACTTAATATTGTTAACGATAGGCCAGTTAATCTATCTGTTTTGTATTGTATATTATGGCTGTAAATTGCATATGTTTACCTTGCAGGATAAAAAACAGGAGTTTCTGGGAGGAACCTCCACATGAAACTAGCTAGCTCACCTTGAGTGAAAAGTCCTAATAAACATTCTTCACATCCTAGATGATATTCAAACCCAGGCTTTTCCAACCAAAGAGCTTCGTCAATATCGAAAGAAATACAGAGGCTCTTCTACTGGATTTATTTAAGAGTATAACATCATCTGTATAAAGTAAAGAACCTAAACCTAGCTGAGAAGCTCTAGTTTTGATATCAGGCCTAATGGCACTTTCTTTCATAACGTGATCCATACAGATGATGAATAACAGTACAGGTAATGCACACCCTTGTCTAACATCTGATTTTTACATCGTACCATCTTCCTGTACTTCCTTCAATTCCAAATGCTGATTTACAACTCAAATAGTTGTTCTGTAAAATGTTCCATTTACCTCATATCATTGTAGCTTTCAAATAGCTTTTTCTTGCCATCTTATCAAATGTCCTTTTCCAGATCTATAAAATTTAAATATAGATTCCTGCCATATTCTTATGATTTCTCAACTATTTGTCAAAAATATGAAATCTAAAACCACTATTTGGCCTTAACCCAATTTGTTTTTTTTTCCACGTTTCTCTTCGATAATTTTTCATGGCTTATTTTCAAGTGTGAAACATAAATCTTATCTAGAAACACTCAAAAGGAAATTTCCTCTATAATTCTAACTTCAGTTTGATTTTCCTTTTATATAGATGAATAATATGAAAATCTACCCAGGCCTTCTGAAGTACGCTGTGTAAGACTTTTATGCATATTTGAATATTTCTGATTAAATATAATCTACTGCAGTTGTCTTTCTACATTTCAGTTTATGATGCCTTGTTCTACCTCGAGTGTTCATAAATTTACTCTTGACTACACTCCGCTTGAATATTTTCTACCCTCTTCTGTCACCTCTTTCATTTAGCAACTTTTCAAAGTAATTAGTGTCCAGACATCTAAGAATATCTTGAAAATTCTAGATATTATCTATTATCCAAAAGAGTTGGATATTGAAAAACATGCTAACAAGTAAAGATAGGGGAGGTTATTGTCCCTCTTTATAAGGCTATGATTCAGCTGCATCTTGACTACTGTGAACAAATTGCCACCTGGGTTTCCTAGGGATCAATAGGTGGCAGAGAAGATTCAGACAAGAGTGACTAAGCTGGTGACAGGTCTGTGGAATGAACCCTAAGAGGATAATTTGACGGGGTGTGGGTTACAAAGTTTAGTTAATAGGCAGAAAAAAGGGGACACGACAGAAACTTCAAGTTATTCAAAGGGTGCTATAAGACTGACACAAAAAAAAATTTCGATACATGATGAATTGAGAGGCCATTCCTGGAAGTTGTGTAAAAGTGTGGTTAGTAAGGGTATGTGGACTAGATTTTTTGCAGAGTGGTGAGTGAGTTTAATGGATTGTCATAATTAGCTGTGAGTACCCTGACAGTGAATGAGTTTAAGAGGAGGTATGATAGGTATTGAGTATAAAGTTTAGTATGGCCCTTCTGCAATGAATCTTCTGACTCTATGGAAATATCTGTATAATAATATATTATGACAAATATTCTAGAGGTTACTGAAAAAGCTTAAAATGGAGGAAGAAGTACAGTAAGAAATCAGAGTTGATAAATGCAACATAAAACAAAGATGAGAATATTCTGAATGTCTTGAATAATTTAAAAATTATCAAATTAAATAAGCAGTAAAATAACAGTGGTAGAAAATATCCAGAGAGAACAGAATGAATGTAGTCATTTTAAGTAATGGAGATAATAGAAAAAGCTATTGGAAATTTGAAAGGTGAAAAGATAGTTGAAGTAAATGATATTCAGGATATTCTATTGAATATCCTCAAATAAGGAGGTGACTATAGTGCATAAATCAGAATTTTGGATGATTGGAAAGAACTCTCATAGAATGGCAGTAAAAAGGGAAATAAACCTAAATATGAAAATTATATAGAAATTTCCCTACTAAGTATTGCAGCATCAGAAGAGGATAAGAAAACTGGTGGAAAAACAAACTGGGTTGAGGCCAACACACAGGATGTCAGGATCAGATTTTTACTTTAAGACAAACAGATGAGAAATCACATGAATATATAACAAGGATCTGTATTTAAGTTTTTGAAAAGAATTTGAAAAGGCTAATATGGTAAAGCACTAACAGAAATTATCTTCCATTACGAAAGATAATTTCTGTAACATTATCCAAAGGAATCTCATAGCATATGCTCATGATATATGTCACAATTACAATTTGAAGGATGTACAAGAAGATGGTTTAACATAGTCAAGTGTAACAAGGGTGCACACAATCTCTACTTTCATTAATTATCATTTATATGAATCACATTATGAAGGAAAGTGGAATTAAACCTGATATCAAAATCAGGTATATTAAACTGTGCTGTTTGATTTATACAGATGATATTATTATACTCCTAAATAAACAGGTTACAATCTTCAGGACTAAACGGACACAATACCACGAAGACAGCACAAATATCAAAGCTTAATTTTAATTTTTTATTGGAAAAACCAAGCAAGTTTGTTCATTTAGAAATCAATTTATGCAAACATACAGGTTTAAAAAATTACTGCCAATAAAATTTTGGCCTGTTTTTCAAACTTTGGAGTGAAAAATCATGGTGTTTAAAGGTGGAGTGGTTATCATCTGTTACAAATTATCATGCTAAGTTAAGAACCCGTAACAACATAATACAAAAACTAATAGGCACGACATGGGGAGCAACAGCCGATAATCTGCAGATTACTGCTCTTGGTCTAGTTTTCTCTGTTGCCGAATATTGCTCACCAGTGTGGCTAAATACACACATGTTAAACTTGTTGATAGCCAACTAAATAATACAATGAGACTGATTTCTGGCACAATTAAATCAACGCCCACACACTGGCTTCCAGCTCTTTGTAACATTGTTCCACTGAATCTGCGCAGGACTAAGGCTCTCTTACAGGAGTATAAGAAAATCTTGGAGAACACAGCCCTACCAATGCATTTAGATCACCCAGACTTAAGTGTACGACGATTGAGATCAAGACATCCACCACTACAATTAGCCCAACTACTACTACATTCTAACTTTGACTTGAAGCAAAAGTGGCAAGAACAGTGGGAGAGCCATACAGATGACATCACAAAATTTTCTCTCAATGAATTACAAGAAAGTTTTGATGCTTACTCACACCTCCCACGAAAATCCTGGACTCAGCTTAATAGAATACGAACTGGTCATGGTGTATGTGCGGACATACTTTTTAAATGGGGTAAACGACCATCCCCGCATTGTGATTGTGGAGCTCAGAGACAAACTGTGAACCATATTGTGACTGTGTTATCTCAGAGCATATTCAGGAGACAAATTGGACTTTTTAAGTGCTACACCTGAAGCTATGAACTATCTGACCAATATGGATGTAACCTTTTAATTTTATTGGTTTTTAAAATGACTTTTGACTTTTAATTTTATATGTTATTAAAGTGACAGTGTATTGTACTGCATGTTTTGATATTCATGCCATACGAATAAATAAACACTATCTTCCAAACTACTTGCCTTTCTACTAAGTGATGGCAATAGTTCAAATGCAGCAAGTCACTCCTACTTAACCTGTTTTTTTGTAAATGTTAAGGACAGTCATTTACAAAAAATAATTAATTAATTAACAATGAATCACATTAAATTCACTTAATGATTTATTTTTAAACAACCAGAAACTAAACACTAGAAATAATCATAACTGCTGCATTGACTCAAAAAAGGAATTCCAAGTTTCAAGGCAAAATTGGTCTAGTTTTCTCTGTTGCTGAATATTGCTCACCAGTGTGGCTAAATAGCACATATGTTCAACTTGTTGATAGCCAACTAAATAATACAATGAGACTGATTTCTGGCACAATTAAATCAACACCCACACACTGGCTTCCAGCTCTTTGTAACATTGTTCCACTGAATCTGCGCAGGACTAAGGCTCTCTTACAGGTTAGATTCTATAGGTTAGATGCTGAATGACTCACTGTATATTCTTTTTTTTTGTTACATCTTACAGTTACAGTATGGTCTATTGTATTCATTTAAAATTCTAGTGGTAACTTAATTAAATTATGAAGAAGTTTTGGATATTCATCGATGTGGCACTCTATGGAAGGCTTATGACAATTATATAGAAAAACAGCAGGTGAATTGTAATGGGTACACCAGATTAGCATTTATGTAGTTTTTATAGTAAATGCATATGAGTGATTGAAATAATTATTACTGCCAATATATATATGAGGTGGTATTAAAAAGTTTCGAGACTAGGTTTGTAACATGCAAACAGATGGCAGCACAAAGCTGAACGTGTTAAGTTCTGAATGAAACTGAAACTGTATTAATTTATTTTTTTTTTCAGAACTTAACATGCATCTTACATTTTGGCATATACTGATATATCAGGCAGATAAAATTGCTTGTAAATTACCAGAAATGTTAATAATTTAAGAATCCTTTTATTTGTCCATAGTGTTGTAATGTATTTACTGTGAATAGTCCATTGTTTAAACTTTGCTAAATTTGTATAAATACTTGTATATTACTGAGAGAAGGCTAATTGGATTAAGTACTCATAGCCAGGAGCAAAACACGTACGCCAAATGCACATGCACTGTGGAAGGAGAGCACGCAACACCCCCCCCACACACACACACCACCACCACCGAAGAGCATGCTAAGGGAGATTGTGGTGCTTGGTGCTGGGAATTTAAGGTGATGTAAGCAAAGAGGGAGAAATTTAATCACGTAGTAAGGAAGTGTTGGTGCGGAATCTAAAAAGTGAAGCAGCGCCAGCTCAGTTCTTTTTGCGTGCCTTTTTCTTTTGTCGTCCTCTTCGCTTGGTGATGTTCGTCCCCGTTCCTTGGAAGGATCGTTGAAGCAGAGATCATAGGAGAATGCCGAGAAGTCCTTGGGAGATCGCCGGTAAGGATTTGCCCAGCAGAGCTGAGTTCCTGATTGCTGCAGAGACAGCTAAGCCTTGCTGAGCCTGATGAGCAGTGAATGGCGAGCACGTGTCTTCGTTGCCAGAGATATATCCAGTCTGGACCATTCAGTGGGGTAATGCAGACCAAGCAGAACGAAAAGTGGACCTGGAGGTGATGTTATATCGAGATATGTATGATGTTCTAATAGTTCCCCAGCAATTGGTAAAGTAGAAACTTTAATCTGTTTAGTGAATGTATAAAGGAAGAAAGACTGTAATTTTTAGTTGGACATTAAGTGCAGAAGATTGTGATTTTATGCAAGGACTTTAGAGATATAGCTTAAGAGGGTAGTGTAACTCTGAGACATGAATGAAGAAATTAGGGTTAAATTAATGTCTATGAATGAATAACCTTTAGTATTGTGGAGTTTTAGCTTATGATTTACCTTTGATAGAATGTTTTAACTAAACTGATGTTTTAACTAATGTATTTATATATGCTAAGGCAGAGTAAGAAGGGTTAGATAATTATGTTTTTCATTGAAATTGATATTGAAGCTAGCATGTGCCAAAGTTTATTCATGATATGTAATTAAATGTTTTCTTTAAATTCAATAGTTGACTTGCCTGATTTCATTTTCTATTGCACTGCTCATAAATAATCGAACCATGGTGGGAGGTAATTTATAAGGTAGGCTACAACTGCAAATTAAGTTAGAGATAGATGAGATCTGAACTAACTACTTCATACAGTATAAGAAATTAGGGATAGTGTGCTATGCTAAGTTCTGGTTCTTTGATTTTTCATAGTTCAAAAATCTAGGATTCAGGGTGGCGCAGTATAATATAAATTTTCCCTGAATCCGAAGAGAGAACCAGCACTGAATCAAAGGAATTGCCATTGTCTATTGGGAATCTCTTTGTCTTTTACCCACGTGCAATATCCTTAAAGTTGTTAACGGCCCAAAGTAAAAGTTGAGACTGCATAAATTAAAGAGTTAGTGAAGTATAATTAAGATTCTAACAGAAAGTGTTATATTAAGGAATTAATAACGATACAGACACTAAGTAAATAAATATAACAAAGTAAGATGAATTATAAGGAAGTGAGGACTTAACACGCACAGTCACAGGGAGCACCTACCTTCATAAGTCAGTTTGCCAAAAGACATCGTCCTGTGTACATTGGGAGCTGTGCAACTAATGCTATTCTGACCACCTGTGCTACCACATCTGCGATTTCATCATGGACAGCAAGTTAGAACAAAGAGCAAACATGAAATTCTGCATGAAACTGGGCAAATCTGCCACAGAGATGTCTGACATGATTCGGCAAATTTACGGCGATGCTGCAATGAGTCGTTCGAGGTGCTTTGAGTGGCACGCATGCTTCTAGAGCAGAAGAACATCACTGGAAGACAATGAGAGATCAGGAAGACCTTCAACGCGCTCAACCCCCAAAAATGTCGAAACCATTCAGCAACTTGTGCATGAGGATCGTCGGAGAACACTCCACAACATTGCTGCTATTGTTGGTGTGTCATACGGAACAGTCCAGGCAATTCTCACGTGTGATTTGAACATGCGCCATGTTGCTGCCCAGTTTGTCCCCAGGCTGCTGACCCAGGAGCAGAAGGAACATTGTGTCGAAGTCTGCCAAGAACTCCATCAGCGTGCAGTGGATTACCCATCCTTCATGTCGAGGATCATTACCGGTGACAAAACTTGGGTGTACAGGTACGACCCTGAGACAAAACAACAGTCTTCACAGTGGAAGTGCCCATCATCTCTACGACCGAAAAAGGCGAGGCAGGTCCGCAGCTTGACCAAGTGCATTCTCATCGTCTTTTTCAACATTCGCGGCATTGTGCATAGAGAATTCGTCCTCAGGGACCAGACAGTCAATAGCGAGTTCTACTAGCAGGTTTTAAGGCATCTGAGGGAGGACATTCAACGAAAGCGACCAGATCTGTGGCGCGCGAAAAACTGGATGCTCCATGATGACAATGCACCCTGTCATCGAGCTCTCCTCACATGTGAGTTTCTCGCCAGAAACAACATGATCTCACTTCTGCACCCACCCTACTCGCCAGATTTAGCTCCTACAGACTTCGCCCTCTTCCCGAAGATGAAGATCCAGCTCAAAGGTCACCTTTTTGACACCATTGCGGAGATCTAGCATGAATCGCAGAAGGTGCTTGACATGCTTCGAAAAGAAGACTTCCAGGACACATTCCAAAATTGACAAGAACGCTGGGAGCGCTGTATTGATATGCAAGGGGACTATTTTGTAGGCGATAGTGTGTAAACGTAGATAAATAAAGTAATTTCTCATAAACAGAGCTAGTCTTGAAACTTTTTGATACCACCTCATATATTTATTTATTTATTTATTTATATATGGAGATATTCCTAAAATATTAAAATTTCATATATCATAAAATTTAGGTACAAAGTTTACTCCAACCATGAAGGATTATTGGTAAGAGTCCACTTTCATCTCTTTCCTGACAAACATGCTGCAATGACAACACATTTTAATGTTGCAACATTAGTACTAAAAAATAAAAAGATGTGTAGTAATCATGTTTAAAAAAAAAAAAAAGAAAGATAAAAAAAGATTACTAAAAGAGAAACAATCATATAGAAATTATGAAAAGAATGGCTAGACATTAAAGGAATTACTGAGAAACTGATTGGGTGGAATTGGGTGGAATATATTTCGCAACTGTAGAAAACAATTAGGGAACATTTCATGGCAAAAACTCATTTCTGATTTCAGATATTCTCTAAATATAAGGAAAATTTGTATAGTTCTAAGTAGCATGATAACTTAATTGCTAGTAAATATTGCTCATATACATATGCAATATTAACATCACTGGGGGGGGGGATAAAGTCAGGTTGAAAGAGGTCAACTTAGATTATAGATTAACTTGAATTTAAACAAAATATGGAAAAATTTTAAATATAAATATTAAATAAGTTTACCTGTACGAAGGAAGAGATATGCAGAGTATGCTCCAAATATAGTGGTATAGCCAAACTGAAACACTGCAAAATAAAATAATGCTTAGATGAAAACATCAACTGATGAAAGCATGTTTATGCATTTGCCATACAATATTATTATTAGTCCATTTCATCATAAAATTTATCACAGCTAAGATTCAGTTCTGCTGTCACTATGTCTACACTTTCTGTAACATGGCACTAGTAAGGTGAACAATATTCCCATAAGTGGTAAGGTGGGAATCTAAGGGATCCTATTCATTTTTGCTTTTATGCTGAATCTGAAATCTATCGTTATTTCTGATAGACACACATTCCTAAATATCTGTCAGACCCAACAACACCACCACTATCAGATTAAATTCACACACAAATGATGCAAGGGTGCTTAAGGGTCAAAGCTGTATAACTCAGAGGAGACGTCCACATAGGCTTTAAAGGAATGCAGAGAACCGACCAGGGTTTCTGACCTAATGTCCAATCCTCACCTTCTCGTAGTGCACCTTGTTGGGTATCTGCTTGGATACTGAACGAACGAGGATGGGCTGGCAATTTGGGATTTAGCCAACCAAATTGTATTCTTATTGGTTAAACCAAAATAAAAAATGATGGTACAACATGACAAAATTTCATGCCGGCTGGGGCATCGCCCGGTTAAACAAGGCCCCCGTTGTTTTCGCCAGGGAACCAAGGAGAATAGCGAAAAGTCAGCTACTGGAACAAATCTGAAAACACACCCCAACTCAACATCACCAGAGTTAAAGATTGGTACTATCAAATATCTAGCTCCATTTCTTTGCCTGAATGGCAAAGAAATGGAGCTAGCTGAGGAATTAGATAAGTATCAAATCGATATAATAGGGGTGACTGAAACAAAAAAGACAAAAACTGGTGAGATCTTTCTGAGCAATAAATACAAAATGCTATATTCAGGCAATGACAATCAAGGAAAAGAAAGAGTAGCCATTGTATTCAACACTAAATACGAGGCTAATCTTCTCGAATGGCAGGCAGTCTCAAGTAGAGTAATGTGGGCAAATATGAGAATGGGGAAGGAATTTTTTGAGGCTTTAGAAAAAGCAACTGACACAATGAAAAAGGAAAAGTTGGTCCTTGTTGGAGATCTAAATAGCAGAGTAGGAAATGATTGTGAGACATACAGAAATATTTTGGGATAATTTGGAGAAAAGAGCAGAGCTAATAATAATGGCAAATATCTGTTGGATTTCTGCTCAGGACATGGACTGGTTATTACTAACACCATGTTCCAACATAAAAATGTGCACAAATTCACATGGAGAGAAGAGGCAAGGAATAAGAAAAGTCTCACTGACTACGTTATTGTTGATAGTGATGTTTTCTCCCTGGTGCAGGACACCAGAGTGTACAGAGGATTTGAAATTGGAAGTAATCACTATTTAATCTTGAGCAGGATAGAATTGAATTTCATATTGAAAAGAATAACATGTAAGAAAGTTTTAAAGCAAATAAAAGTTGAGCAACTCTCAGATGTGAACTGTAGACTAAAATACACAAAAATTATTGAAGAAAAAATGAAAGAGTAGTTTGAGAACAGGAATCAAACCTTGGAGATTTAGTGGCAAGCCTTGAAGAAAGCCCTGATTGATACAGAGACCAATGTAAGAAAGCTAAACACTGTGTGAAAATAGCTAAACAAAAGTCACTTTGGCAAGAATATAGAAAATAAATATCAAGAATGCGGCAAAATATTCTGGAGGTTGTTGAAGAAGCTTAGGAATGAAGGAAAGAGTACTGTAAAAGGAGTTAGAGATGATAAAGGTGACATGAAAACGGGAGAAAAAGATATCCTTGAAGTATGGAGTAATTACTTTGAAAAACTGCTAAATGAAACAAGCAGTGATGACATCACAGTGGTAAAAGTCAGGAATACGTATCCATACGTGAAGTAGAAAAAGCCATCAAAGGCTTGAAATGTGGAAAGGCAGCAGGAGTAGATGATATTCGACCAGAAATGCTGAAGTATGGTGGTATAAGAGTCTTACAGTGGCTGCACTGCATAGTTCAGAAAGCCTGGACAGAGGGACGAATTCGTGACGATTGGAGTAGAGCTCTCATAGTACCCATATATAAAAAGGGAAATAAAACTGAATGTGAGAATTACAGAGATATTTCCCCTACTGAGTGTTTCTGGCAAGATCTATGCAAGTATACTTGAGAAACAGTTGAGAAGAATTGTGAAAGAAAAGCTTGGTGAAGAACAAGCTGGATTCAGGCCAAATAGAGGCTGTCAGGATCAAATCTTCACTTTACGACAAATAGTCGAGAAAGCATGGGATTATAACAAAGATCTGTATTTAAGTTTTGTTGATTTGGAAAAGGCATATGACAAGGTGCCAAGAGAGAAGCTATTTAATACGCTACAGTTATATGGTGTCAATGGGGCATTATATCAAGCAATACTTAGTCTTTATTTGAGTTGTAAGTCAGCAGTTAGAATTGAAGGAAGTACATGAAGATGGTTAAATTTTAAATCTGGTGTGAGACAAGGATGTACATTATCCCCTTTGTTATTCATTATCTATATGGATCACATTATGAAGGAAAGTGGTATTTAAACATGATATCAAAATTGGAGATGTTAATGTTGGCTCTTTGCTTTATGCGGATGATGTTATACTTCTAAATAAATCCGCTACAAGTCTGCAAGATTCTCTGACTAAATTGAATAACTGTTGTAATAGATATGGTATGAAGGTCAGCATTAAAAAGACAAAGACAACGAAAATAGGCAGAATCATTGAAAATGTCAACTGTGTTGTGAATGGAGAACCTGTGGAACAAGTTAAACATTTCAGCTACTTAGGCACGATTTTTTCAGAAGATGGTAAATTAAATATAGAAATTGACAACAGAATCAGCAAAGCTGGTATGGTAAGAAGTCAATTGAATAAATTCATATGGAATAAGAGAGAAATTAGCCAGAACACTAAATTAGGTATATACAAGACAGTGTTCAAACCAGTTTTAACTTATGGATCTGAGAGTCAGAAGTAAAACACTTGACCAAAGACTAGAGACTGCAGATATGAGAGTCCTGAGAAAGATTATAGGCGTGAACAGATGGCATCAATGGCAGTATCATATTAAAAACAAGGATATTAGGAAAGAACTTGACATTGTCAGCATCCAGGAATGCGTTAGCAGAGCTAATCTCAGGTGGTATGGTTACTTAAACAGAATGAGCGAGGAAAGATTAGCAAAACAAGTGTTCTCTGCCAGGTCAAGTTGACAGCAAAACGACCCAGAGGAAGACCAAGATATAGGTGGATTGATGTGGTACAAAGTGCCTTAGATGATAGAAATATAAGATCTGATAATGTTGGAGTCTTGACAAGTAACAGACTGATTTGGAGGAAAATTGTAGATAGGAAGTTAGTAATGGTGTAATTTTTTTCATGTAGTACTATCATATCCTGTACACCCCTTGAGGGTACATGGCAGGAATTTGATGATGATGATGAACTATTATGATAGATAATGTATTTTGAAACCACATACTTTGGGGTAGACCTGGAGCACTTCATGTTTCTATTTTCATAAACTTGGAATTTAATTGAGATAATGCTATTATTGATACATTTTTAAAAGCATAAGAAAACCGAATAACTGTAAAAGAATAAATTACAAAATAATTAAATGCGATAAGTATAAAGAATTAACAGTGAAGGTTAAAAATACATGTGCAATGATTAAAACACCAGAAAGGGATAATAATGTGGGGAAATAATAAACCTCAAAAAGGATGAATGAATAAACATGATGTTGCTTAATTATGGTGTGTGAGCCATTTCAATGTGGCATTGTTTTCAGAAGTGTAAAGAGTGCTCTACTGAGGGAAAGAATGAGAAATGATAGAGGTGATAAAAGTGAAACAGGTGGAGGAGTCCATTTAAATGGCTATATCAAATTGCTAGTCATTTCTGTCATTGGCAGCAACTTTGAAATAATTTTAATATGGCAGAACTTCCAATTCTTCAAGATCACATACAGGTGATGAATGTTTATAGAATTGCTGTCACTTCTTATAGGTATAGTCTCTGAAATCCATAACATGGTTTCATTATTTTGGAAGTCAAAGATTGGTGGCTTTTATATTTTGGGGAATGTAGTTCCATTTGAATGCATTATAAATTAAAGATACCAAGAATTTATATACTTGGTTTAATCCTTTATCCAAATGTAAGCAAACAAAGTTTCCACCTGGAGTATTTTCAGGACTGGGGCAACTCGTGGTAAAGGCAGTATGACTTCACATAACTTGCCTTAGTATCCCATAATACAAAGTACATCCCCTTGCAGACATGTATAATGCTATGCATTATGGGAAGGGTCACTACCCAGACCAGTTTTGACCTTTATTGAGGTCTCATCAGTGGGAGCCAGACCGAGAGGTGATACCAAGGTTGAAGTAATGCAGAAGTCATATTTTCATATATGAGTTACCAAAAGGTGTCACACCTTAAACACTTACACTTGGATAAAGGATTAAACCAAGTATATAGTTTCTTGGTATATTTAATTTATAGTATAAGTGGTAAAAAACTTTCAACAGCTATTTGAATGCATGGATTCCAATTTCAGTTTTGCCAATAGAATTTTTTTATATTGATTTTTATTCTTTTTATTACTATTAGGTATTCAGGAATGGGAATGATACAGTTGCAAAAATGTTCTTGTGGGCACAACCATAGAGATTTGATTGTCGAGCCTGTATTAGCAACATCACATGCTGGCCTGCTTGGCCGAGTGATTAGTGTATCTACTCTCCAACCAGAAGGCTGTGGGTTCAAATCTCACCATGGGCATGGATGTTTGTGTTTGTCTGTGAAAATACTAGTGGTGGTGGATGGTAGATGACATTGGTGTAGTTACAGTTCATTGTAGTTGGTACTTTCAGTTGTGGAGACAGAGCTGTAGGGTAAGTGCCCTCCCTCCTTTCGATGAGTCTTTGCACTCCCTGGAGGTGTCATATAATAATAATAATCACAATCATGTTGACAATGAAATTTATACTCGACATTGTGCTATTCTAATATTTCCTTGTGAGTGTAAATTTTTGTGGGTTTCAGAATGGTATCCAATTTGCGATTAGTAGTGATAACTAATTTGTACTCCATATGTTAAAAATGCATTTCAAAGCTTTACATGTTTTTTGAATAATTTTATTATTTCATGCAACGAAAAATTTTCTGATAGTTGGAGCGGTTAACTGAATTTTGGCTGCTAGGTTTGCATAATTTATCAGTTGTGTAGGATATTCTCGGTTTTTCAAAATATGTGTTGATTTTTTAATTTCATTATTAAGATATCTATTTGCAGTTGAGAATTTATATGCATTTATGAACTGTGACAGAAGGACTAATTTTTTAATGGTATGTAGATTGTAGGAGTTAAAGTACAGATAGGTTCTTGATGTGTGTGTAGATTTATGGAATATTTTTGTTGCTATACGAGGTGCTATCAGAAATACACCGGAATAAAATCTTTACAACTTACTTTAAATTCGGACTCAACAGCCTTCAAAGTAGTCCCCTTTTGAGTTCAAGCAGCAATCCCACTTATAAATCTGGACTAAATCTGGCAAGTAATGAGGATGTGCAGATGACTGCCATGCTGTTGGCCACCAAAAACTTGTGCATGGTTAAGGTGCTATGGGCAGGAGCATTGTAGTGGAGGAGCCAGTTGTGGCTTTGCCATAGTTCTGGTCTTTTGTAACAGACATCTTCTCTTAGCTGCCTTAAAACATTGCAGTAGAATTCTGCATTGGCCATTTTAGCCCTATCTAACTTTTGGAGACTGAGTGGGCAGTTCAATCTGAGATACCTGGCCCAAGGCTATCACTAATTTAAGTGGCACACATTAAGAGACTAGTAACAAGTGCCACTATTTTGTGGTCTCTAAGTCTAACACAATACAAGGCATGTTCAAAAAAAGGACCGAACTTTTGCTGTAAAGACTTGATTGTTCATTTTATATTTTAAGCACTGTCCTCTTCAAAATAGTCCTCTACTGGCGATACACTGTTCCCAACATTTCTTGAATTGTTGGAATGCACTTTCTGTGATGGTGCTCAGTTCCCTTATTGCATTTTCCTTAATATCCTCTGTGATTTGGAAATGACGTCCTCTTTCAAAGTGGTTTTAAGTTTGGGAAACAGGAAAAAGTTTGCTGGGGCTAAGTCCAGAGAATAGGGTGGATGGGACACAACAAATGTCTGAATGTTTTGCCATTCACAATGTCGTGGTGTAACACCCATGTCTGGTTTTACCACAATTCCTGCACATAGCATCCCTCAAAATGCTAAAACTTCCTGGTACAACTATTTGTTTACCATCTGACCACGTGGTACAAATTCATAATGGACAATGCCTTTCCAATAAAAAAAAAAACATCACCTTGATCTTTGACCCATTCATCCGTGCTTTTTTTGTCAAGGAAACCCTTTCCCCACCCACTGTGACAATTGCCTCTTTGTTTCATCATCATAGCCATAAACCCATGTCTCAATTTTTATCAAGTTTGTAGCAAAATTTCACACACACACATTGTCACTAATCCAATGAACAGCTTGTGCACGTGCTCAATCGGATGTAACTTGATGACTGATGCTCATAGCAGAATGGTGCAAATGGCAGTTTGTTGTCAAAATCTGCCTGTAGGTGTGTTCAGTAGCCACAGCACACTCTCTGTGTTGGTTGGTGTGTATTTAAAAAGTTCAGTCTTTTTTTGAACACGCCTTGTATTTTTAATGTCTGAAATAGTGTGGGTTCTACAGTCAATTTTCTTGAGTTTATGGGACGAAAAACCTCAGTTTCTGGGAGAAAAACCAGCTTGCCTGTGCCAGAGATTGACTAACTTGGGAACCAGTTGCAAAAAAGGCAAGAAAAAGTTCCTCTAGTTGGCAACTGGAATCGAACTCACAATCCTCTTTCTTCAGATAGTTCAGTGCAAACACCACTTCGACTGAGCAACACAGGCTCATTGAAAAGCAATAAAAACCAAAATAAAAAACTTATCAGCAAAACTGTGAAATTGCAATCTGTATGTTCAAACAGAACCATGTTGCCCAAATTGAAAAATCCACCATCCTTCACTTCCAAATAACGAAATCATGTTACAGATTTCAGAGACTATAGTCATAAGAAGTGATGACAACAATTTTATAAACATCTATTACCTGTATGTGATTTCAAAGAATTGGAAACTACACCACATTAAAATTATGCCCAAGTTTCTTCCAGTGAGAAATTGCTAGCGATTCAGTGTAGTCACTTAAGTGGACTCTGTCATCTGTTTCACTTTTTCATCTATCATTTCTCATTCTTTCCTTCAGTAGAGCATGCTTTGCACTTATGAATTATTGCATAATTCATTCTTTTCGAGGTTTAATATTTCCCCACATTATTATCCCTTTCTTGTGTTTTAATCATTGCACGTGTATTTTTAACCTTCATCGTGTTTATTTCTTTTGTAATTTATTCTTTTACAGTCATTCAGCTTCTTATGCTTTTAAGCAATTTATTGATAATAGTATTATCTCAATTCAATTCCAAGTTCATAAATATCTAGTTTATGAAGATAGAAATATGAAGTACTCCAGTTCTACTCCAAGGTATGTGTTTCAAAATGCATTATCTATGTCATGATAGTTTTAGTCATTAAATGACAGTTATACTGATTTAAAATTAGAGGAACTACATGAAAAATTTTGGAAATAATATATCATCATCATATTCCTGATATGTGCCCTCAAGGAGTTTATAGGGTTCAATAATAACACTACTGTATGAAAAGCTTACATTATTATTAACTTTCTATAGATAATTTTCTTCAAAATTAGGTTGTTATCTTTTAGAAATCCAATATTATCAGATCTTATATTTCAGTCATGTAAAGCACTTCTAACTGCATCATTCCATCTTTATCTTGGTTCTCATCTGGGTCTTTTCTTGGCATCTTGACAGGAAAAATGTTTTGCTAATCTTTCCTCTCCCATTCTCTTAAAGTGTTCATACCACCTGAGATTAATTCTCTTCACACATTTCTGAATGCTGACAGTGTCAAGTTCCTTCTTGATATTTTTATTGTTAATATTCTTCTGTTATCTGTTCGCTTCCCTAATTTTTCTCTAAACTCTCATATTTGTGTCTCTAGTCTTTGATCAACTGTTTTACTTCTAACCCAGCTTTCAGATTCATATGTTAAAATTGGTTTTAACACTGGCATGTACGAGTGTCGTTCTAATAAGTTTCCAGCCTGACTAACTTTTAGAGGTGATAGAAAGAAAACAACTTTGTCACTTATCAACATAATCTCCCTTTACTTCAACACACTTTTCACATCTTTCAATAACTTTTCTATGCCCTTGAAAAAATACTACTTTTGTATTTTTATGCTAGATTTGTCCATTCTCTTGTTTCTTTATTAGTGTATCTAGAAAAGGGAATTGGTTATTTTTTTCAAGCTCTAACGTGAACTTTATTTTTTGGTGGAAGAATTTATTTTTGTAAGGAAATCAAATAAGTTCTGTGCCTTTCCAAATTATGAAAACATCATCTATGTATCTCCACCAAACCAACGGCTTTGGATTTACTTTGGAAAGGATGTCAGCTTCTAGTTTTTCCATGAACAGATCAGCGCAGGAAGGTGATAAGGGACTGCCTATAGCTAAGCCATCAAGTTGTTCATAAAGTGTGTTATTCACTTTGAAATAATTTGATTTGAGGCAATGGCGAAAAAGCTGAGCTGTGTCATGTGGATAGAGATTTTCTATGATCTTGATAACTTCTCCAACAGGTACGTTGGTGAATAATGAAACGACGTCTAGGCTTGCAAGGATGTCTGGTTTTAAGATGGTGATGCCTTTTAATTTTTCAGTAAAATGCTTAGAATTCTTTATGAAGGAATTTGATTTTTTTATATTATCTTTCAAAAGATGGGCTAGATATTTAGCTAGTAGATATGTAGGAGGATTTCTTCCGTCAACGATTGGACAGAGCAGAACTCCAATTTTGTGCACTTTTGGTGCACCATATAAGCGTGGCATCAGTGGGTGTAGTTATATTTATAATTTAGTTCATTTGTTTCTGTAATACAATTAAAGTAAGTTATGGATCTGTATTTAAGTTTTGTACATCTGTGAAAAGTCAAGTTGTCAAGAGAAAAGCTTTTTAAACCATTACATTTATATGGAATAAATGGAACATTATACAGAACAATACAGAGATTATATTTTAGTTGTAATTCAACAATTAGATTAAAGGGGGTACAGGAAGATGGTTGATGGGAAATGTCCAGGGTGTGAGACAAGTCGATTATCATCACCTATATTGATCAGTTATGAAGTAAAGTGCATTACGCCTGATATAAAAATTGGCGATATTCAGTTTGCTTCTTTACTTTATGTAGTTAGCGTTTTACTCTTCTAAATTGAATAATTGCTGTAACTGAATTGGTATGAAAATCAGCAGTAAGAAAACAAAGACCATGAACATAGGCAACATTGAAATGTGAGCTGCATTCTGAATGGAGAATCTATAGAACACGTGGGACATTTAAACTATTTAGGCTTATTTTTCATTTAACATGGCAAATTAAATATGGAAGTAGACAAAAGAATTTTGCAAAACTGGTATGATAAGCATCAAATGAATAAATTTATATGGAATAAAAGAGAAATTAGTCAAAACACTGAACTAGCATAATACAAGACAATGTACAAACCAATTTTAACTTATGGATCTGAGAGTTGAGTTAGAAGAAGAGTTGATCAAATATCAAAGGCCGCAATATGAGAATTCTGAATATGAGAAAAATTAGATGGGATGAACAGATGTTATGGAAAACTGAAGATATTAGGAAGGAACCTGACTTTGTTAGCATTCAGAATGTGTGAGCAGTGCCAATATCAGGTAGCATGGTTACTTAAACAGAATGGGAAAAGAAAGGATGGAGAACCTATAAAACACACATTTTCTCTGCCATCCTGGCATCAAACACCTGTTTGATGCCAGGATGGCAGAGGAAAAAAACCTAGAGGAGGATCAAAGTGTAGGGGGATTAATGGATTAAAAATTGTTTTAGATGACTGGAATATAAGATCTCTCAATTTTGAAGGTACAGGCAGATAATAGATTAATTTGGAGGAATTTGTCAACAGGAAGTTAGTGATAACGTTAACTTTTCATGTAGCACTGTCATAGTATCCTGTAATGCCCCTTGGAGTACATATCATGCATTTGACAGTATTGATGAAAGTGACAAACACATCATTAACGAATGAATTTAACCTACTAGCTGTATTGTCGAATCTGTCAGATCCAGCACATTATATTTCTTCCATCATTTGTCATCATCATCAAATTCCTCCCATGTACCCTCAAGGGGTGTTGCACCCTATGCTCCTCTCAGTTATCTTGATTTGATCCTTAAGCAATCCCAGTTTTATAAGGGGTGTACAGGATACCTACTATTATAGTATATATCCTGTACCTTTCTACAAAGGGAAGGTGTGTGTAACTTCGATATGTAACCCCACCACTTGAGGTTACATATCAAAGAACTGATGATGATGATGATGAAGAAAAATGGTAACTGTAACAATTTTTCTTTTCTTTATGTGCATCTCCTCAAAAGGTTGTAAACCTATCATATATTAGGACTGTGAGTGAGCTAAAGGTTCAATACCCTGCTCTAAAGACCAAACATGGAACATTTTCAAGGACTTAAGATTCTCAATAAGTAGGATGTCAGATTCTCAATAAACAGGAAATTCAATGTTAGTGAATTTCATTGTTCAAACTGAACAATGAAATTCATCTAACACATAAAGGCAAACCATATATAATATAATCTATGTGCCAATTTTCAGTTGGCACATAGATTATATAACTTAATAACAGAAATTATAACTAATAAAATTATACTTACATGACTGAAAAATAGCATGGGTCAGTTTGGTACCTCTTGCTAATCTGTCATAGAGGTGATGAAGATGAGCTGAAAGATAAAAGACCTGTTTAAAAACATAATTTCAGCATATTATTAAAAAGAAGGTATAACAGCAAGTTAGGGAAAAAAAAAAGAAGTTCATGCTAATATCAAAAATGTAAATTAAAAAATGATGTATATTTTATCTAATTATTAAACTACAAGTCACTTAAATTTTACTTCATTTTTTTAGTAAAAAAAATCACAGAAAACAAACAAACAAAAAAAAAAAACAAACAAAAAAAAAAACGACAGAAAATTAACTTGTAATCAAGCTCAAAAACCCAAATTTCAACAGTCAACTTTCACTCGGAACTTCAAAAATTTAAAAAAAACTTATATTTCTAAAATATTCTCATGAAGAAAATCTGTTTTGCAATATGATCACTTATTCAGGAGTTAATGCCAAGTGCATGCATAGCTGACCTGGTTAAACATGCACCTAGCTGATCAGTTAGTGTATCTGTTCCCCAACCAACAGGTTGTGAGTTTGAATCAATTGCACCATGGACATGGACGTTTGTGATTGTCCTTACATGGGAGATGAACTTCATTGTCTAGTGTGAGACCACCACTCCACTAATTGCTGCAAGTCTGAAGCAGCTTGAAAAAGTTGTTTGGCCTCTAGCAGAATAGGATTTCCAGACAGGTAAAAAATGAATGAAAACAATACAAAAAAAATTACAAAATTAATTAAAACACAGAAAAAATCCTTAGCCCAATCACAGTACCAATTGTACTATAGGTTTACAAAAAAGCCCTTCTTGATTAGGAGCCACATAAAACAGTATTAGCACACTTTTAGAAAGCAATTGAAAGTGAGAGAGAAGCCCATTTTTAAAACAGAGTGATTGAAGGTTATTGCCATCACAGTGTTTTAACAATAAAGATGAAAGCATGGAGTGTGCTAGCCTGTTGAATCAAGTGGAAAGCATTTCCATCCCTATGCATGCATTAAATTCTTCTATGAGAATGGATGTTTGTGAATGTCTTTAAGGTGGCAGATGGATTTTGGTGGCCAGTGAATGACCACTATCACATAAAATATATGCATACAGACACTCCTTGACTTATGAAAACATTCCACAAATCTTTTCATAGATTGAATTTTTTGTAAGTCAGAATATGACGTTTCTTCTTGGTAATTAGGTGGTTACTGGTATAAGTTACTTTAGCTCAAGCAAAATGAAGGACTATTAGGGTAAAAATCAGAAAGATTGAAAATAATTTATATTTATTACAAAATGAAGAGAAAAAATAATTTTAAGTGTTTCTTAGTCATCATCATCAGATTCAACAGCTGAGGTAGTGGAAGACTTAATGTAGAAGTTGTGATATGGATGGTTCAATCTTCCTGAGAAACGTATTAGTGATGACTGGATAATAGCTTTTTTTTCTCTTCATAAATCTCTAAACAAAAGGCTAATACATCATCCACTCAATACGGTCTTCATTTGATAATTCATAACATCAGGTTGCAGCAACAATGTTATCAACTGTTTAAATATTAGTGTGTGCAAGTGTTAATAGATGGTCAGATAAGTTTAACAGCAAAACAAAAAATTCTTCTGAATGTTAGGAAAAATTTCTTAAGGAGTTCCAGTACAAGACAGAGAGAGATCATGAAAATCATCATGGAATGAGAGCCCCTAGCTCAATCAGCATACATAAAGCCCTGTGGTTGGAAAGACCTGGGTTTGAGTCCTGTCTAGGGCATGAAGAATCTTTATCAGAGCTTTTTAACTGGAGGTAAGTAAGTCTCATAAGGAGGTGACACAGTTTTCCCTTGGAGAAACTCAGGTTTTTCATCCCCTAACAAAGCAAACTGCCAGTCGAACAAACGAACGAACACACACACACACACAAATTCATAGATAAATAGTTATAGGCATAGGGCTAACTACCTTATCTTTGAATTACGACTATGAAATCCAAGGATACTCAGAAGGTCGGAGGCGCTTAAGTGTCTGTTAGAATCACCTGATGATTCTTGTGGGATGCACAGGATACTGACAATATAACACAATTATGTTTACATTAGTACTAATCTTCTCTCAACAAATTTGCATATCACTTATTAGTCCAATATCATCAGATCTCACATTTCTGTCATAGGACACTTCTGATTGCATACCAATCCATTCAGACCTTGGGCTTCCTCCGGTTCTTTTTCCTGCATCTTGGCATCAAACACCTGTTTTGTTAAGCTTTCTTCTCCCATTATGTTCATGTAACCATATCACCTGAGATTAGTTCTGCCCATACACACTCCTGAATGTGTATGGAGTGTGTATTTAATGTAATTTTATATGATTTTTCAATGATGCCATCTGTTCACTCCTCTAATTTTTCTCCGAATTCTCCTATCTGTGGTCTCTGGTCTTTGATCAAGGGTTTTATTTCTGACTGAACTCTCAGATACATAAGTTAAAATTGGTCTGAACACTAAATTGTATACAAGTTAAATGTTGACTAATTTCTCTCTTATTCCACATAAATTTATTCAGTTGCTGCCACTCTACCAACTTTACTATATCTCTATTGTCTATTTTCATATTCAGTTTAGCATATTCAATAAAAATTGTGCCTTTGAATAGCTGAAATATTTAGTTGTTCTATAGGTTCTCCACTGAAAATGCAGTTGAAGTTTTCTATGTTCTTGCCTATTTTCATAGTATTATTTTTTATTGCTGATTTTCATGGCAAATTTATTACAGCTTAGAATCCTGAAGACTAGACTTGTGCAGACTTGTATGAATTGATATCTCCAATTATGTTTTCAGGCTTAATGCCACTTACTATTATAAGATGATCCATACAGATGATGAATAGTGTCGAGATAGCATAAACACCTTTGTCATACACCTGATTTTACATCAAACCATCCCTGGACCTCCTTTAATTCTCAATGATGAATTACTATAATAAATCTTCCGTTATAACAACGTATTCCTTTGATCTCTATATAATCAACTTTAAGCAAACTTAGTTTAAAGCAAAGAGTTAAAAGCAGCTTCCTACCACCACAGAAACTTTATAAATTAGAAATATTAGCCCTTATATCCATATGGATGTTAAACAGAAAACAGAATGAATAATGCAGTAAATGTACAAATATATCAACTTTTTTTTCTTTAACAAGTTCTTGCTAAAAAACATTTTGAGTGAAACGCATGTGCTGCAATAACTGTACAAAAATACTGCTATCAGAAATGCTTTTTTCTCAATGACTAGGTAAATTTCAAAATCAAAGTATAAAGGGTGTAAATAAGAATAGATTCAATCGATCTCCTAAAAGGATTATATTGAAGATAGGGTTACAAAATCTGGTTGATGGAAAAGAGGTAATATAATAGAAACAGAATAGTACCTGAGTGGTTTTTCTAGGATAGATGCAGAAGAAATTTTTCAGTACATGACAACGAAGTGAAGGAAAAAGGGAATACACAAGATAAATGCTAAAGTGTGGTTAGTAAGTGTGAAGACTATATTTTTTCTTGATGAACAAGTAAAATGAGTTAAATAAGTAAAATGAGTAAAATGGCAAGTGTTTTGTCATTGAATGAGTTGAAGGAGAGTATGAGAGGCATTATATGAATAATGATTAGCATAGGCTTCCTACAATGAGTCTCTGGAATCCCTAGTGTGACCTGAATAATATTAAGAAGAAATAATATTAAAGAATTAGAAACAACATTATACTGATCAAATACCCTATTCTGACACAGCATTATGTATGTCATATATTCAGTTCATGTTTTCATTCAATTCCGTCCACCAAAAGTTGTAAACCTATAGTACAGTTAGAATATCAGCTAAGGATGAGATAATCTGGAAACCTTGCTCTCGGGGATTTCCAGATCAAGCCACTTTAAGGTCTCGAAAAAAAACTTGTAGTCTCACACCAAGTGACAAAAATCATCTATCACTAAAAGTACATATATAGTTTCCTTAATAAGTAACAAAACTTGAAAAAAAAAAAAAAAAAAAAAAAAAAAAAAAAAAAAAAAACACGAGTATAAAATAGTAGATTATGCATGCCATGCACTACAGGATGAAGATGTCACAAACTATGTACTACAAGGATGGAAATAAACTAAAAGAAACTAACAAAGCAAGGGATTTAGCAGTATTGTAGACAGGGAGTTGAAATTTGAAGACATGTTGCAAAGATGGCAAAAACAGCAGATCAGATTACATGGCTGTTAAAGAACACAGGCAAGAAAGGACAAGAAGGTTACTTTCCCCCTTTCATCATTATTATCATTATCAGCCATTGTCGATCCACTGCTGGATGAAGGCCTTTCCAAGATTACTCCACAAATGTCTGTCCATGGCTCTCCTTTCCCATGTCACTCCTGCAAATCTGATGATATCATCAATCCACTGCAATTTAGGCCAGCATTGTGGTCGTTTTTCCTTTTGTGAAATCCAATCCAGTACTTCATCCATCGTTGATCTTGTCTTTGAGCAATATGCCCAGTCCATTGCCACTTCAGATGTTTCACTCTTCCTATGATGTCAGAGACTTTGGTTTGATTTCTTATCCATGTATTCCTTTTGTGATCCAATCTTGTGATACCAAGATTGGATCACAAGCATACTTCTTTCTATACTAAATTGTGTTGGTCTTAATTTTTGAATGTCCTTTGCCTTCAGTGTCCATGTTTCACAGCTATATGTCAGTATAGGAAGAATACATTGGTTAAAAACTTTTCTTTTCAAGTATAATAGTAGTTGGTTTTTGAATATTGATTCTTTAATTTCGTCCATGATATTTTGTTCCATTGATATCTGTTGTCCTAAGTATATGTAATGATCTACTTGTTTAATTTCCTCATTACTGATTTTTATTATTTCTAGTTGGACATAGCTATGTCCAATTTTTTTCCTTTATAAGGTTTAAATAAGGTCACATCTGGACTACTGCACCCAGATCTGGCCAGCTTAGTCCATGGTGATGAGCAAGTGGTGAAGGGATCCAGAAGCAAGGGACAGATGGTGGTAGGTCTATGAAATGTTTGCTATGAAGTTAGACTGAAGGTCTATGGGCTTCAAAATTGGATTAGGTGACAAGTGAAAAAGAGAGAGAACATGATAGAAACATAAGTTATTAAAGAGGTTCTATAGGACTGACATTAGAGTTTTTTTCAATAAATTAAATTAAAAATGAAAAGAAATTATATTCTTGTTTAATCCTTTATCCAAGTGTAAGCAGACAAAGATTGCATGTGACATTTCTTCATGAATAGACTACTACTTGCATATAGAGGCTAATGACTTTACATTAATTGAACTTGATTTGCAAATTTTGTTTGCTTATAAAGGATTAAACAAGAATATAATTTCTTGGCATTTTTTAATCAAATTTATAACCATTCCACTCATTCACCATTCTCCAAGTAAAGAACCTAGTCTGCACACTCTTACTAACTACACTCTTAGACAATTTCTAAGTGTGGCCCCTTGTTTCCCCCACCCTACTCCCCATGTATTGAAAAATTTCTTTTGTGTCAACCTTATATAATCCCTTTAGTAACTTATAAGTTTCTATCATATCATCTCTTTTCTGCCTGTCAGCTAAACTCTGCAGCCCACACATCCTCAATCTATCCTCATAGAGAACATTCCACAGACTCATCAACCTGGTCACTTATCTCTGAATCCTATCCACCAGCTCCCAATCCGAAGAAATGCACGTGACCAAATCTGTGCACAGTAGTCAACATGTGGCCGAATCAGAGCCCTATAAAGAGGAATAATAACTTCTCTATCTTTACTAGCATATTTTTCAACATCCAAGTCATTAAACTGTTTTATCAACTCTTGCAATATGCCTTCTGAACTTCAAATCTCTGTCTACCATCACGTCCCTAGCCTCATCAATTTCCTGTAAACTAATACCATCAATATGAAGCATGTAATCTTTTCATCCTGAAGTGTGTTAACTTACATTTTACAACACTAAAGTGACAACCACTGTCCTTTTCTCACACTGCCAATTTAATTTAAGTCATCCTGTAAGATATCTACATCACCTTTATCAACTATTGTACTCACTAGTTTTGCATCACTGGAAAAATGAATATCCCCCTCCCCCTTTCAAATCTTTCACTATATCAATAATGTACAAATTAAAGAGCACTGGTCCTAGTACATAGCCCTGGGGCACTCCACTAGTCACTGTCATTCATCTTGATTCCACCCACTGATGCCTGTCTATCAGCCAACCCCTATCCATGTCACCAGCCCCATATCCATTCTATTTGCTCCAATTTATGTAATAGTTTTCCATGTAGCATTCTGTCAAATGCCTTTGCAAAGTTCAGCAGTATAGCATACAAAAAAACCATTCCCTCTCAGCAATGAATACATTAAAGACACACTATATCGCACTAAATCCCACACATTGATGTCTTGGTCACCATTTTTTCATACATATCGGCGCCATAATATAGAATGTTTCTGAAAGAATATTGCATAATAATAGTCAAGACTAAATAAATAAACAAAACACCAACAATTATATTTAACAATAATTACCAATATCTACTAAAAATAATGACTTATCTGAGCAACACATGTATCTGAGCAGCTGCTACTAAGAAGACGATGCTAGCATCCTCTCTAGCACCTATATTTTTGGAGAGCTTGGTGAGCAGTTAATGGGTGCAATGTATTGACAGAGGTGACTGAAGGGACTTCATCAGTGAATGAGTTCAAGGAGAAGTATGATAAGCATTGTGTGAACAATGGTTAGAGTGGATCCCCAGGGATAAGCCTTTGACTCCAATGAGATGCCCAAGAAAGAATAATAATTATCTGTTGCAGCAGTAGAGTTTCAAAAGGAAGACACAGTAGTCATACTGAACTGTATGAATAAAAATATCTAGAGTATAATCTTACTCTAGATATTTCAACTTTGTTTTTCTTAACACAAAATTTTGTAACTTACTTTTTGATGAATGAACAACTAACAGTAAGTTCAGCTTCATCAAATATGAGAACATGAACACAGATTTTTTAAAAATATTATAACCATATCATAAAGTAATACAATATTAGATTCCTACAGATATATCATAAAGTATATATACACATTTATCATAGACCAAACTGTTGGAATGTTGGAAACAAAGTGTTAAATTGTGAATGAAGAATTTTATGATTATTAATACTTCATTCATGATTTAACATGGATTGCATTTCCTGAGCTAAGTTTGCTCCTAAGTAAATTGTAATTTAAACACTTACTGTTATTTGTTCATTGAAGTAATAATTCTAAATTTTTTTAGTTATCTTATATAAATTCTTTATATTAACTTGTAAATGTATTCTAAGCGAATTGTAATATATGCATTTTATTTGTTGTTATTGAAAGTGAAAGTATTTCTAAGGGACTCTGTTAATGTGATTTGAATGGCTACTGTCAGAAAACTAAGTTATTTTGAGATAGCGCGTGCCTTAGCGTTGGGAACTGTACAATGATCACGTGGGAATTTCGTTGTAAACTGAAAGAGCGGAGAAAAACAAGTTTGGGTGGGAAAAAGAGAGATATTTTACGAGATTAGGAAGAAGGAACCAGAAGGAAATTGGACAGAGTGTGGGAAGGTCGTGAGATGTGATCTAACCTGGGATCATACGACGTAACAAAGATTTGGAAACTTGTTCCGATTTTAATAAATCTTACTTCGAACTAATATTTATTTATAGTTTCCTGTCACCTTGTAAAGGAAATTTACCCGAGTGAAAGGATAATAATATGATCGAGATTTATCATAAGATAAGTTATTATGAGCAAGAAAATACATTTTCCAGTCTTAACAAATATGTTATTGAACTCAGGGATACTATAAGCTTTGTGTTGCCTATAGTGGAAGATTATCGAGTGCCTAGAAGTGTTGTAAGAGTTTTCCATAATGTGCAAGCTATGATGATCATACCAGTAAGAATATCTATTCTATAACTAACGTGTGATAGTGTTGTTTGTGTCTGGAGAACTTGGTCAAATTTCGTGTTGCTGGAGCCAGCTAGGCAAGCTTGAGTGATATTATAAAACATTTTCCCTGTGAAACTAATGTGAGAAACTTCATTGAAGAATTAATTCGTGTTTGAATGTGTTATCTTACAATGTATATGTAAAATGCAAGACTGAGCCTTTTAAGAACTATTTTAATCCTCTGATAGATATTGATGATGCCAGCTAAGTGTTTGATAAAATTGAAGTTTGATTATTCTATGAGACTAAAAAGAATTACTTTTCAAGTGTTTTGCTGAATATTGTTGTTGTTTAAGGTGAAACTAAGTTGAAATCCTAATGGATGAGAATTGTGAAAGCCTTATATATATGTTCTAGCAGTAAATGATGCACTCAGCTGAGTAGAATCTAAATACTTTATAGAATGCATAAATTATTTTCTAATTGCATTGATCTTAATAGAGTTCTTGTTTCTTATGTAAAAATAATTTTGTGAGAGAATTAAATATCTTGTTTAACTTGATTCTTGTGCTTGCCTAATTTCAGTTTCATTCCACCGCTCATTAAAATACGAATCTTGTGGGAAACCCTATGTATAAGTAACAAAATTTCGGCCTGTAGCAAGTTCACGTTGCTGTTGTGCTATTTGGTGCTTGATTCCTTCACAATAATTGTGTGATTTCAAACATAGATTGGTGCAGTATAATAAAAATTTTCTTTATGTTTGAATGTGGGATCAACCAACAACTAGCAAAACATAAGGTTGGATGAAAGACGAAACCAACAAAAGGAAGAGAAAAAAGGAATCTTTCTTTCCTTTCTTTTAGTGTTGCACAGTGATCAGCATTCATTTTAGAAATTATGGACTTTACAACAGTGCTATAAATAACTCTTTTAATTTCCCAACATTTCGATATTCATATTAAGATCATCATCTGGAGCATATACAAATATACAGGACAAGCTGGATTACATCACACACAGTAAGCTAAAGAAACAATGATTTGGTTAGTGGTTATTCCACTGGCATGACCTCTAGTGGGAAAAAAAAAATCACAAATTAATTATTTAAAAACTACGTCAAGCTAAATTCTATTTAAGATAACATGAGCAAACATTCTTTCTTATAGCTAGTTTTCTTTCAGCAACAATGATGTCCTAATTTTAGCATTACAATTGTTATTTTTGATTTAGGATCCTGGATTATCTACAGTCCTGTTTATACTTAACTCTTGTTCTGTGGGTTGAATATGTGCCTTCCATATGCTTGGGATTTTTAGATATCATTATTGCTCAGATTGGGGTGGTTGATAATAATCTCACAGGCTTCCTTAAATTTGCGTTCATACCATGTTTTGGTGTGATGTAAACAACTGGTGCTTTTCCAGTCAATTCTATGTAAGTTGTTCAAGGGCATGATCAGAAAGGCCAGCTTCACCATAGTTATTGTATTTAATGTGTCGTTTATGTTCTTTTTGTCTGATAGGAATTATGTTTCCCCTATATATGGTATATTACAGGTGCAATAAATATGGTATACTCCAGGGTGGGCCAGTGGAGGGAGTGGGTCGTTGGATGAGTTGAGTAAGCTTTTTAATTTTGCAGGAGGTTTAAAGGTGGCTTTAAGGTTGTATTTTAGTAGTTTTCTGTTTATTTTATCTGATGTCCCTTTAATGTAAGGAATGGTTATAGTATTATTGTAGTCTGGTTTATCTATGTTTTTTTTTTCGAGGTTTGTAGAGAATTTTCTTAATAGTGTTTTGGCTGTAACCATTTTTTAGAAAAGTATTGCTAATAACTTTAAATTCGTCTTTCAGTACATGTTCGTTGGAGCAGATCTTCAAAGCCCTGTGTGTAAGAGTATTAATGACCCTAGTTTTTGAGTTGGGTGGTGGTAGGAGTTTATGTGTATATACTGGCCAGTATGTGTTGGTTTCCAGTAAACAGTGAAGGAAAGATTGCCAGAAGGAAGACGTGTGACAAGTGTATCAAGAAATGGAAGTGTGTTCTATTTTTCAATCTCAATTGTGAACTGTTTGTGTTGTTTGTTTAGGTGGCTGAGGAAAGTGTCTAGTGTCTGGCAGCCATAGGACCAGAATCACGAAAGCATTGTCAATGTATCTAAGCCAGACTTTGGGTTTTAAAGGAGAGTAATCTAGAGAATGTTACTCAAAATGTTCCATATAAAAGTTGGCAATAGGGGTGGATAATGCCTATGGTTGTGCCTTCTTTTTTGTAGGTAGAAAGCGTTTCGCCATACAAAATAACCAGAACGTAATACATGCGCAAAGAGCACCGTGATATCTGGGGGGAATTTGTTCAGTAAAAGAAGGATTGTGTCATTGATTGGGACATTTGTAAAGAGGGAAGAGACATCAAAACTGACTAATAAATCATATTTTTCAGAAGGAAAAATTTGAGTAATTTTTCCTTCTGACTTTGATTATGTTTATGAAGTGTTGTGTATTTCTGATATAGGAGGGGGAATGACCTACCAACTCAGTGTGCCACTAATTTCTTGGCTAGGTGATAATTCGGGCTATCTATACCTTCGATTATCGGCTGGAGTGGTGTGTTTTGTTTGTGTATTTTCAGTAGATCATAAATTCTCGGGGAACGAGCTTAGTGCAGAAGTAGTTTTTCTGACCATATCTTTGGTCCATGTAGTAATTGATTTAAGTAGTTTCTCTGTTTTCTTTTTTATTCTATTGGTTGGATCGTAGTTAATGAGTTGGTATGTGTTATTGTCCGAGACTAGCAGATTCATTTTTTTCTAAAGTGGTTCGGTTCAGAATAATGGTGGCACTTCCTTCATCAGCTCTAGTTATTACGATTTTCGGATTTGATTTTAATGAGTTTACATGCATAAACTCATTTTAATTTTAAATCATTAAAATCAAATCTAGTTATTATGATGTTCAGATTTGATTGTAATGAGTTTACACGTGTAAACTCATTACAATCAAATCTAGTTATTATGATGTTCGGATTTGATTTTAATGAGTTTACATGTGTAAACTCATTTTCATTTTAAATCATTAAAATCAAATCCGAACATCGTAATAACTAGAGCCGATAAAGGAAGCACCACCATTATTCTAAACCGAACCCCTTATTTAGAAAAAATGAATCTGCTAGTTTTGAACAATAATACATACCAACTGGTTAACTACGACCCAACCAATAGAATAAAAAAGAAAACAGAGAAACTACTTAAATCAATTACTATATGGCCCAAAGATACAGTCAAAAAAATACTTCCACACTACGCTCGTTCCCCGAGAATTCACGGTGTACCGAAAATACACAAACAAAACACACCACTCCGGCCGATAGTCGAAGGTATAGATAGCCCGAATTATCACCTATCCAAGAAATTAGAGGCAACACTCAAGGAGTTGGTGGGTCATTTCCCCTCCTATATCAGAAACACACAACACTTCATAAACATAATCAAAGACATTATATTAGAAAAAGATGATTTATTACTCCGTTTTGACGTCTCTGCCCTCTTTACAAATGTCCCAATCAATGACACAATCCTTCTTTTACAGAACAAATTCCCTCCAGATATCATGGCGCTCTTTGCTCATGTATTATGTTCTGGTTATTTTGTATGGCAAAACGTTTTCTACCTACAAAAAGAAGGCACAGCCATGGGCTCGCCATCGTCCCCCCTATTGCCAACTTTTATATGGAACATTTTGAGCAACGTGCTCTAGATTCCTCTTCTTTAAAACCCAAAGTCTGGCTTAGATTAATATTATCATCATTATTATTATTACATGACACCTCCAGAGAGTTCAAAGACTCATCAAGGGAGGCACCTACTCAACAACTCTGTCTCCACCACTCCACCAACCGCAATTACCTTCATCATCTACACGAATGCCATCTACTGCAAATAACCACCAGTATTTTCACATACAATCACAAATATCCATGTCCACGGCGGGATTCGAATCCGCAGTCTTTTGGCTGCAGAGTGGATACGCTAACCATTAGGCCAATCAGGCCGGCAGATACATTGACAATGTTTTCGCGATCTGGTCCCATGGCCACCAGACACTAGATACTTTCTTCAGCCACCTAAACAAACAATGCAAACAATTCACAATTGAGATTGAAAAACAGAACACACTTCTGTTTCTAGATACACCTGTCACATGTCTTCCTTCTGACAATCTTTCCTTCACTGTTTGCCGGAAACCGACACATACTGGCCAATATATACACATAAACTCCTACCACCACCCAACACAAAAATTGGGTCATTAATACTCTAAAAACCAGGGCTTTGAAGATCTGCTCCAATGAACATGCACTGAAAGACGAATTCAAAGTTATCAGCAATACTTTTCTAAAAAATGGTTACAGCCAAATACTATTAATAAAATTCTCTAGAAGACCTCAATAAAAAACAAAGATAAACCAGACTACAATAAAATTATAACCATTCCTTACATTAAAGGGACAACAGATAAAATAAATACTACTAAAATACAACTTCAAAGCCACCTTTAAACCTCCTGCAAAATTAAAAAGCTCACTCAACTCTTCCAAAGACCCACTCCCTCCACTGGCCCACCCTGGAGTATACCGTATTTATTGCACCTGTAATATACCATATATAGGGAAAACAGGACGCACAATTCCTATCAGACAAAAAGAACATAAATGACGCATTAAATACAATAACTATGGTGAAGCTGGCCTTTCTGATCAGGCCCTGAACACCTTACAAAGAATTGACTGGAAAAGCACTAGTTGTTTACATTACACCAAAACATGGTATGAACACAAATTTAAGGAAGCCTGTGAGATTATTATCACCCACCCCAATCTGAACAATAATGATGATCTAAAAATCCCAAGCATATGGAAGGCACATATTCGACCCACGGAACCTTCCTCTCTAAGAGTTAAGTATAAACAGGACTGTAGATAATCCAGGATCCTAATTCAAAAATAACATTTGTAATGCTAAAAATAAAAACATCAGTTACTGAAAGAAAACTATCTATAAGAAAGAATGTTTGCTCATGTTATCTTAAATAGAATTTAGCTATGTAGTATCTAAATAATTAATTTGGAATTTTTTTTTTTTTTTTCACTAGATGTCATGCCAGTAGAATAACCGGTGACCAAATCATTGTTTCTTTATCTTACTGTGTCCTGTATACTCAGCTTGTCCTGTATATTTGTGTATGCTCCAGATGATGATCTTGATATGAAGATCGAAAAGTCGGGAAATTAAAAGAGTTATTTATATCACTGTTGTAAAGTCCATAATTTCTAAAATGAAATCTTTCTTTCATTAAGTAAGTGAAGGAAAGAGTCCAGAACAATAAATATTTTGCTTTAGAAAAGTAACCAAATGATAAATATTTAATACTATTTGTACCAGCTAGGTTTGCAGTCTATTTGTAAGCGATAGAGTAATTCAACCCACCTGCAGAAATGTTACCTTTTCTACTAACTCTATAACAAAAGCTTGCAACTAAAAAGATATGGCTTATCCAAATAAGTTTTTGCCATTTTTTTTTTTTTCACCTAGCCAATCATATGGGACTAATAAAATGAATGCACACACTTCCATCCTTAACAACTTAAGAAATCTGCTTTTACTAGCCTGATCTAATAAATCCCTATAAAAAAATCAATAGCTTATTCATGAATAAGAATTGAAGTGTCAACTAAAGTAATCTCATTCTGACTTAAACTGATAATAGTACTCCGAGGCCCTAACTTTAAATTCTGATAAAGCCGGCCTGGTTGGCCGAGTGGTTAGGGTATCCACTCTCCAGCCAAAAAGCTGCGGGTTTGAATCTCGCCTTGGGCATGGATGTTGTGATTGTCTGTGAAAGTACTAGTGGTGATGGCCGACAGTAGATGGCATTGGTGTAGATGATGATGGTAGTTGTGGTTGGTGGAGACAGAGTTGTAGAGTAGATACCCTCCCTCGATGAGTCTTTGTACTCCCTGGAGGTGTTACATAATAATAATAAAAAAAATGAATCAAACACAATCTGAAATAAAATATAAATAGACTGGTTTCAATCTTTAAAGCACTGTATAATTATGATGATGATTATTATTATTACATGGACAACTCTCCGTGGAGTTCGTAGACTCATCAAGGGCAGGAGGCTCTAAGCACCATGTCAAGCACTATCCAATACCTGAGCAATATCTGTTATACTTTGATTTGAACTCATTCAAATACATGGCGCCCACAACAGACTCCTGCAACCTATTTCACTCCAAGCAAAAAACCTCACACCCTTGCTCAATTTTCAATGATGATCCCTAGTTCTCCCACCACCAGCATTATTCTAAAAGATTATTCTTAAAAACATTTAAGTAATTTGTATATTTCAATTATGTCATCCATTTTCTCCCTATCAACCAATTTTTGTAACCTACAAATCTTTAAACTGTTCTCATAAACAGCATTCCATAGACCTGCCACTATGCTGGTCACTCACCTCTTCTTCATCCTCAAGAAAACCCAGATGACCAGATCTGTTCACAGTAGTACAGATGGGGACTTATCATCACCTTACAAAGAGGTATAATAACCTGCTTATCTCTGTTCAGTTAGGATATTCTTCAGTAGCCAAGTAATTCAATGAGCTGTTTTAGCTACTTCTGCAATATGTCCTTTAAACTTCAACTCTCTAACCACCAACACTTCTAAATTACTGGCTTCAACGATGTGGAGTATAATTCCATGTTAGTTAATGTTAATGGCACTTGCCACATAGTAAAGATTATTAGACACACTATTCAGAAGATTGAAGAATAATTACACAATAATTAATTAAAGAATTCAGAATACTGAAAAATAATAACTTTTATTATTGAAAATATTTCAGCCAGAAATTAACGGGCCATCATCAGTGCACTAATCAAAAGGTGAAACTAGAGCAACAAACATTTATCTTACAGAGTTGAGCCATGTGCCAGAATGCCACCATACAAGTAGTTACAAAATCAAATGAGATTACAATTAAAGCTAAAAGTACAATTAAATGACTTGAAATAAAAAAAAAAAAGGGGGGGGAGAACACTATGACTTGTTATTGCCATTTATAAGGATGAGACCCCCAATTTTTGGTGATAGATAGGCAGTTATTCAGATTTAAGTTTGGGCAATGTAGAAGTGCTTTGGAACTCTCATTAAATAGCCTCTCAAATTTAAACCAGCACTTTGTAAAACGTGAGTACTGGACCAGAGGATAATGTGATTAGTATCCAGCTCATACTGGTTGATTATTAATGATATAAGAATTAGTCTTCCTCGACATCCTCCTTGCCCATATATCTGGAATACTTTCAACATTCACCATAAACCTACCTTCACAGGCCACTACATACACCAAACCTAACATCCATCTTCAAAAACAGGCATCTTCAAATCTGTGCTCAATAGAGTGCATATTATCTGTCAAATTTCCAAGCCAGCCAACAAGAACTGAACATCATCCAGTGCATCATACTACAAAATGGCATCATCTCAATTTAGTTTAAATGCATCCTAGACACAAACAAGTATAACCTAAGAACAACCCTGAACCTGCAGGACAGTAAGTCCCTATTCGATACATCACAGACATCTCGGAGACGATTGCAAAGATACAGTAGTCCCTACATTCTTCCCTGTCAAAAAAAATCTCCTCTTGGTTACCATCCATGAACAAAAAAACAGTCACATCCCTGGTGTTTACTAGGTTCAGTGTAAGTGTCTCTGCTCGTATTTTGGACACCAAGACTTTCGATAAAAAAATGACTACAAGAATGCTTTGTATCACCAACTATAAACTGAAAAATCTGGCTTTGGTTGGAATGGAGTGGACATGATCACAATAACTGCTGGTCCAATACTTACCTTTTACATCAGAGTCAATTTAGATTTGAGAAACTATTTAAAAGAGAGTGCTAAAGCACTTCCACACCACCCAAACTTAAATCAGAATGACTGCCAATCTATAACCAAGATTTGGGAAAGTCTCATCAATAATAAAATGCTTGCATTTTAAGCATGCTCATTTGGCTGAGGTTAAGGTTAACAAAATTCTAAAGATTAAATCAAATTGCTCTTGGCTAAGATTTTTTTTTTAAGGTGTTTTAAAAGCTCAATAATTTGAGTATTACAAGTATATGTTTTTTTTCATGCCTTGACTATTTTTATTGATTGCTTTTTTTTTCCTTTTCTCATATTAAAGCAGGATACAAAATATTTTTGAAAGAAATCATTTTTATTCAAAATACTGTGAAACTTTATTTAAAGTACACATAGATATGCCAGAATATCTTCATTGTTGTGACTCTTTTGTTGGTCTCATTGATGTTTAAAAGGATGCAAATTAAACCTCTAATAAATTATATATGCATAGAAACAATAACATCAGAGGTTTATTGAACATGCATAGATTTACGTACCTCTGTTTTAAAGTTTGTCTTCTTGAATTTTGAACTTACAGACATAAGGTGGTGTGCTGGGTAATGTGCTATGCACACAGCACACTGTTATGTCGTTGTTTTTTCCCTATATATTTTTGTTGTTATCCTTAATATAAATTTTTTCTTTCAACAAAACCTAGCCCCTCTAATTACAACAAACTTTGACTCTCAACTCACTTCTTGTGCACTGTCACAGGGAAAGCTAATCTATATCACAGGTCGATTTCTAAAACTTTGTCACATTTTCATTCCAACTACTAAAGGTTATTCCTTAATTAAGAATGAATCCTTTAAAATTTCTATCTGGGGCAGCCTCCTTTTCAGATATTGACGAATTTATTTTTTAAAGCTGTGCCAGCCAATATCCTAGGATAGAAGGGACCTTCCCAGAACTTTATGCTCATACTCATTAAACAAACACTCAACTATGGCTATGTAAATCTCAGCTTGCAGTCGTGACCTCTAATCTAACACAATATACTTTCTATTCCCTCCCGCTTAGGTTCAAGTTTATGAGTAGTAGTTTGATTTCATATTCAGGCAAGTCTCAGGTACAAAACATGTTTATTGGGACCTTAACATTTACAATTATAAAATATCACACACTCAATTAATTCAATATCATACTAAATCAAACTAGGAGAAACAAGTAAACTCTATGGCATATGAGTAATAACACTTTCCCTTAAGTTAAACATGAACACACATAATATAAATACTATGAATTTCTAATCAATTCTGTCTACAATGTTGGTCTCACACATTGAAATTTGTGACATTCATCTATAAACGTTTCCAGACAACCTGTCTAATGGAAATCTGCCTATATAAGATTTAGATGATTACTTAAAGTTCTCTAATAATCTGTCCACATTAGACCAATGCATAATGATTTTCTTCCCTCTAACATAATTGGGAAGTAGATAACAAAGTTCTGTACTTTACCATTTCTTGGCCGGAATACCTGGTCCATTAGATCCGTTCGCCTTTGTTGAACTCAGCTCGGTACTTCTTTCAGATCATGTCTACGTGGAGGATCATGGTAGTCATCTGATAGGTCATGATAGGCTTTACACCGCACCTGACATCGTGTCTCCATCTATCTGAATCTGCTGCTGATCATTCTCATCTGTTCTGCCAGTTGCAAGGAAATGCTCTGCTGCTCCCTTCCGATGGGACACTTAGCGAAAGCTCAAAACTATAGATGCCGACATCTCACGTTTGGCACCGTTCGGAGTCTATTAAGCATCCAAAGGAAAGGGCTCACCATCCGACATCATCATACCACCTTGAATCGATCAGGAACAAGCAGGTTCAAAGGAGATGAAAAAAAACCCCTAGAAACGGCACGAATCCCCTTTTATTCTCTCTTCCTTGCGCCCTCTTTTCCACATGGCACTTGTCCTCAGTGCCCTTTGGCTGATCCGTTATGCTCCTTCTCTCTTTGAGTGCTCTTTTCCAGGAAAGCAAGCTAGAGTCACCTTCCGTGTAAGCCCTTGCTTCAAGCAGGATGGCTCGCACACGACCTTTAAACTATTGTTTACAACCTTACTTAGCCATTCACTGTATACAGAATGCCTGAATATAACTATAATTAACACACAACTCCTCTACACGATTTTTGGATAGACAACATTGAATCTTATAAATCTACATACAGAGATACATTTATTCTCACATACAGTAAATAATTTCCTTATCTTCTGCTGGAGTACAAGTTTCTCTTTCAGCTGTTATGTTAAACTTGTTAAATCCTGAATGAATAGTTTCTTTATGAAAGTTCTTCATTCAGGATCTAACAACACGCAAGCAAGTGCGCAGCAACATACAGTCAGTGGCATAACATATATGGATACTGAGGTGATAAAAAATGTGTAAAAGTGAATGCATAAACCAGGAGTTACCTGTATTTGAAAGATCAGCTGCTTAGTTTTGATGTAAATGATCTATTAACACAGCATTGTTTGCTTTTTGATAAATGCCGTGCTCAGTGAGGGATCTAATGTTCTCTTTAATTTTCTACACAGGGATAATATCAGCATTGCAACAATATTCAAGAAAGACAAGTCTGTTTTGTAAACCAGCTTGCATTCAAATTAAGCTTACTGAATCTTCTGACAGCTTTCTAGCATTTATTGCCATAGAGGTTAGTAACTAAATATTTTAAAGGAATATACATAGTAGATATTATTATGAATTAAATAATAGCACATGTAAAAACTTTATTCCGTGTTTATTACTTTATGACATTATTAACTCCTATATACACCTTCCTTGTTACAAAGACATCATCAGAGAGAGAGAGAGAATATAAGATCAATTAACAACATTCAAAACTGACATGAGCCATGTAGCATGTGTTTGCTTACTGGTGTGTCTTGATCACAGCTGAGTAAACAGCAAAACACATTAGAGTTCAAAGGAAACAATGGTCAGTATTTTGCAATTCAAATACAGGATTACACAAACATTCATTAAAAAAACTGAACAGTTATGTGTGATTACTTTCTTAAGAAGCATGCAATTAAAACAGTTGAGAGAAACAGACAATCAAATTTAAATCTATTTGAGTGCATAATCTTGGTTTGATTCCAGAGAACTCTGTCTCTAGTATCAACGGCAATGTAAGCAAGAATCAGATTCCAGAAATCTGATGTATTCCTGGTGTTCTTGGATTCTAATCTCAGTAGAATGGAACATCTGGAAAATAAGTTCTTCAATATCAATCTTCAATTCTTTTCCCTCTCAACCTCATATTAGATTTTACTTCAAGATAATATCTTTGCAGTTTGACCTGAACCTCTTTAGGCAATAAATCAATTTTCTGTTTATGAAAAGCCTTTCTTTACTGGCAGATACATCCATCTGTTCTCACACCATCAGCCAACACAAAAGATAGGTATTATCAAATTCTATATACTGAGCTGTTCTACTGATTGCCTTCTGATGGAAGAATTAAACAATAAAAATCACCATGACTACTAATAAATCTAACCATTCTACTATCCAGAAAATTATCACTAATATCATCTGTCCACCACACCACAGTTTGATGTAAAAATAGGTGCATATTCAGCTGAAAGAAAAATCAGAATTACTAGCAAGGGTTTTTTGTGAATTTTTTGGAAACTGTCCTCTTTTCTACTGCTTCATTTCTGATGTTTATTCAGAGGGCCTGCAGTTATGCTATGTAATTCAACTCTTCTATGTTTTCCCGGTATTTTGTTTTTTTTATATTAGTCCTGATGATGCTGTCTCAATCACAACTGTGATGATGATGAGAAAATAAAGTTAGTACAAAACACACATACATATAGTGTAGAATTCTTTACGTGACAAAAAGTAATAATTTACTGTTTTGCTGGATTGAAATATGTATTTATATTTCTCATCCCTTTCCTGTCAACTCTGTTATTTTGGACAGACAGGCTTTTACTGGACATGACAGGAATTACTGGAATCTGATAAGTCTGCTCTCGATCACCATTCCACTAGACACACAGTTGTCTGGAATTAAACCAAAATTATGCATTCAAATATATTTGAATTTGATTGTCAGCACTTTAAGAGTTGTGAAACTCTACAACACTGTCTGAATCTCAACTGTTCTGATTGTCTGCATATCTCAATTTTGAGAAATAATCACAATCCACTTTTCAGAATTTTTAACAAATATCTATGTAACTCTGTATTTGAATTACAAAATACTAACTAGTGCTTCCCTTGAACTTTAATAGTATGTCCTCTTGTCTACCCAGGAGGACACACTACAGTTGTGATTGAGATATAAATAAGTAAACACATGTTATGTGACATGTCGGTTCTGGTTGTCAAGCAATCTTTTCTCTTACTGAAGATGTCCTTTATATAAAAAATAAACAGCTAGGTGTTAATAAATTTTAAACTTGTTTAGATATGCTGACAATTATTTAATTTACAACAATAAATAAAAACAATAAACAAATAAAATATATGTGGTTTATAATAACACTTTAAAATATATGGTATTTATAAAAAATTATATCCTTAGATAATAATACACTTCTTGAATGGCAGTCAGTCTCAAGTAGAGTAATGTGGGCAAATATGAGAATGGGGAACTGGACAATGAGACTTATTTGTGCCTATGGTCCCACAGAAGGTTCTACTAAGGTAGAAGTGGAGGAATTTTTTGAGGCTTTAGAAAAAGCAACTGACACGATGAAAAAGGAAAAGTTGGTCCTTGTTGGGGATCTAAATAGTAGAGTAGGAAATGATTGTGAGACATACAAAAATATTTTGGGAAAATTTGGAGAAAAGAGCAAAGCTAATAATAATGGCAAATATCTGTTGGATTTCTGCTCAGGACATGGACTGGTTATTACTAACACCATGTTCCAACATAAAAATGTGCACAAATTCACATGGAGAGAAGAGGCTAGGAATAAGAAAAGTCTCATTGACTATGTTATCGTTGATAGTGATGTTTTCTCCCTGGTGCAGGACACCAGAGTGTACAGAGGATTTGAAATTGGAAGTGATCACTATTTAGTCTTGAGCAGGATAAAATTGAATTTCATACTGAAAAGAATAACATGTAAGAAAGTTTTAAAGCGAATAAAAGTTGAGCAGCTCTCAGATGTGAACTGTAGACTAAAATACAGAAATATTATTGAAAAGAAAATGAAAAAGTTTGAGAACAGGAATAAAACCTTGGAGATTCAGTGGCAAACTCTGAAGGAAACATTGATTGATTCTGGCAGAGAGGCATGTGGTGAGGTTGTGTGCAAGGATAAAAAAATCAGAACTCCCTGGTGGACACGGGAAGTTAAAGAGGCAGTGAAGGAAAAGAAGAAAGCATATCAAAAGTTCCTGGCAAATAAGTCAGCTTTTACTCTTACAGAATACAGAGACAAATGTAAGAAAGCTAAACAGTGTGTAAAACTAGCTAAACAAAAGTCATGGGAGGACTTTGGCAAGAATATAGAAAATAAATATCAAGAAGGTGGCAAAATATTCTGGAGGTTGTTGAAGAAGCTTAGGAATGGAGGAAAGAGTGCTGTAAAAGGAATTAGAGATGATAAATGTGAAATGAAAACAGGAGAAAAAGATATCCTTGAAGTATGGAGTAATTACTTTGAAAAACTGCTAAATGAAACAAGCAGTGATGACAGCACAGTGATAAAAAACACTGACCAGGCATGCAGTCAGGAATACATATCCATACTTGAAGTAGAAAAAGCCATCAAAGGCTTGAAATGTGGAAAGGCAGCAGGAGTAGATGATATTCGACCAGAAATGCTGAAGTATGGTGGTATAAGAGTCTTACAGTGGCTGCACTGCATAGTTCAGAAAGCCTGGACAGAGGGACGAATTCCCGATGATTGGAGTAGAGCTCTCATAGTACCCATATATAAAAAGGGAAATAAAACTGAATGTGAGAATTACAGAGGTATTTCCCTACTGAGTGTTCCTGGCAAGATCTATGCAAGTATACTTGAGAAACGGTTGAGAGGAATTGTGGAAGAAAAGCTTGGTGAAGAACAAGCTGGATTCAGGCCAAATAGAGGCTGTCAGGATCAGATCTTCACTTTACGACAAATAGTCGAGAAAGCATGGGAATATAACAAAGATCTGTATTTAAGTTTTGTCGATTTGGAAAAGGCATATGACAAGGTGCCAAGAGAGAAGCTATTCAATACGCTGCAGTTATATGGTGTCAATGGGGCATTATATCAAGCAATACTTAGTCTTTATTTGAGTTGTAAGTCAGCAGTTAGAATTGAAGGAAGTACAGGAAGATGGTTTAATGTTAAATCTGGTGAGACAAGGATGTACATTATCCCCTCTGTTATTCATTATCTATATGGATCACATTATGAAGGAATGTGGTATTAAACCTGATATCAAAATTGGAGATGTTAATGTCGGCTCTTTGCTTTATGCGGATGATGTTATACTTCTAAATAAATCCGCTACAAGTCTGCAAGATTCTCTGACTAACTTGAATAGCTGTTGTAATAGATATGGTATGAAGGTCAGCAATAAAAAGACAAACACAATGAAAATAGGCAGAATCATTGAAAATGTCAACTGTGTTGTGAATGGAGAACCTGTGGAACAAGTAAAACATTTCAGCTACTTAGGCACAATTTTTACTGAAGATGGTAAACTAAATATAGAAATAGACAACAGAATCAGCAGAGCTGGTATCGTGGGAAGTCAATTGAATAAATTCATATGGAATAAGAAAGGAATTAGTCGGAACACTAAATTAGCTGTATACAAGACTGTGTTCAAACCAATTTTAACTTATGGATCTGAGAGCTGGGTCAGAAGTAAAACTCTTGACCACAGACTAGGGACTGTAGATATGAGAGCCCTGAGAAAGATTAGAGGCGTGAACAGATGGCATCAATGGCAATATCATATTAGGAAAGAACTTGACATTGTCATCATCCAGGAATGTGTTAGCAGAGCTAATCTTAGGTGGTATCATCACTTAAACAAAATGGGCGAGGAAAGATTAGCAAAAGAAGTGTTCTCTGCCAGGTTGGCAGTAAAACGACCCAGAGGAAGACCAAGATATTGGTGTATTGATACTGTACAAAGTGGCTTAGACGATAGAAATATAAGATCTGATAATGTTGGGGTCTTGACAAGTAAAAGACTGATTTGGAGGAAAATGGTAGATAGGAAGTTAGTAATGGTGTAAATTTTTCATGTAGTACTATCATATCCTGTACATCCCTTGAGGGTACATGGTAGGAATTTGATGATAATGATGATGAACTGAAAATCACGTGAATTGCATTTTTTTTTTTTTTTTTTTTTAATGTGAATACCATTTGAAAGATTGTAAAGATATTGCATGTTTTAGTATTGTTAGTGGGCTAAGGGTAAGATAATCTTGGAGCTCTGATTTAGAGACTAGATGTGGTGCTTTTTTCCAAGTCACTTCAGGGTCCCAGTAAGCAGGATGGGCTCAGGTTATGGAAAAAAGTACCACATCTAGTCTCTAAAAGTAATCCAAAAATAACATCCAAAAATAATGGATGTTAATTCACATGGAGAGAAGAGGCAAGAAATAAGAAAAGATACATTGACTATGTTATTGTTGATAGTGATGTTTTCTCCCAGAGTGTACAGAGGATTTGAAATTGGAGGTGATCACTATTTAGTCTTGAGCAGGATAAAATTGAATTTCATATTGAAAAGAATAACATCTAAGAAAGTTTTAAAGCAAATAAAAGTTGAGCAGCTTTTAGATGTGAACTGCAGACTAAAATACACAACGATTATTGAAGAAAAAATGAAAGAGTTTGAGAACAGGAACCAAACTTTTGACATTCAGCAGCAAGCCTTCAAGAAAACCTTGATTGATTCAGCCAGAGAGGCATGTGGTGAGGTTGTCTCCACGGATAGAAAAATCAGTACTCCATGGTGGACACAGGAAGTTAAATTGGCAGTGAAGGAAAAAACAGAAAGCATATCAAAAGTTCGTGGCAAATAAGTCAGCATGTGCTCTTAGAGAATACAGAGACAAATGTAAGAAATCTAAACACTGTGTAAAACTGCTAAACAAAAGTCATGGGAGGACTTTGGCAAGAACATAGAAAATAAATATCAAGACGGTGGCAAAATATTTTGGAGGTTATTCAAGAATCTTAGAAATGGAGGAAAGAGTACTGATAAAGGAGTTAGAGATGATAAATGTGACATGAAAATGGGAGAAAAATATATCCTTGAAGTATGGAGTAATTACTTCGAGAAATTGCTAAATGAAACAAGCAGTGATAGCAGAGTGGTAAAAAACACTCAACAGGCACACAGTCAGGAATACATATCCATACTTGAAGTAGAAAAAGCCATCAAAGTCTTAAAATGTGGAAAGGCAGCAGAAGTAGATGATATTCGACCAGAAATGCTGAAGTATGGTGGTATAAAAGTCTTGCAGTGGCAGCACTGCATAGTTCAGAAGGCCTGGACAGAGGGACGAATTCCCGATGATTGGAGTAGAGCTCTAATAGTACCCATATATAAAAAGGGAAATAAAACTGAATGTGAGAATTACAGAGGTATTTCCCTACTGAGTGTTACTGGCAAGATCTATGCAAGTATACTTGAGAAACGGTTGAGAAGAATTGTGAAAGAAAAGCTTGGTGAAGAACAAGCTAGATTCAGACCAAATAGAGGCTGTCAGGATCAGATCTTCACTTTACGACAAATAGTAGAGAAATCATGGGAATAACAAAGATCTCTATTTGAGTTTTGTGGATCTGGAAAAAGCATATGAAAAAATGCCAAGAGAGAAGCTATTCAATACGCTACAGTTATATGGTGTCAATGGAGCATTATATCAAGCAATATTTAGTCTTCATTTGAGTTGTAAGTCAGCAGTTAGAATTGATGGAAGTACAGGAAGATGGTTTAATGTTAAATCTGGTGTGAGACAAGGATGTACATTATTATTTCCTCTGTTATTCATTATCTATATGGATCACATTATGAAGGAAAGTGGTATTAAACATGATATCAAAATCGAAGATGTTAATGTCAGCTCTTTGCTTTATGCGGACGATGTTATACTTATCAATAAATCCACTACGAGTCTGCAAGATTCCTTGACTAAATTGAATAACTGTTGTAATAGATACGGTATGAAGGTCAGCAATAAAAAGACAAATACAATGAAAATAGGAAGAATCGTTGAAAATGTCAACTGCATTGTGAACGGAGAACCCGTGGAACAAGTAAAACATTTCATCTACTTAGGCACGATTTTTAGTGAAGATGTAAATTAAATATGGAAATGACCAACAGAATCAATAAAGCTGGTATAGTAGGAAGTCAATTGAATAAATACATATGGAATAAGAGAGAAATTAGTCAGAATACAGCTAATGTCTTGTATACAGCTAAATTAGCTGTATACAAGACAGTGTTAAAACCAGTTTTAACTTATGGATCTGAGAGCTGGGTCAGAAGTAAAACACATGACCAAAGACTAGAGACTGCAGATATGAGAGTCCTGAGAAAGATTAGAGGCGTGAACAGATGGTATCAATGGCAATATCATATTAAAAATGATGATATTATGAAAGAACTTGACATTATCAGCATCCAGGAATGCATCAGCAGAGCTAATCTCAGGTGATATGGTCATTTAAACAGAATGGGCAAGGAAAGATTGGCAAAACAAGTGTTCTCTGCCAGGTTGGCAGCAAAACGACCCAGAGGAATACCAAGATATAGGTGGTTTGGTAGGGTACAAAGTGCCTTAGATGACAGAAATATAAGATCTGATAATGTTGGGGTCTCGACAAGTAACAGACTGATTTGGAGGAAAATTGTAGATAGGAAGTTAGTAATGATGTGAGTTTGTCATGTAGTACTATCATATCTTGTGCACCCCCTTGAGGGTACATGGCAGGAATTTGATGATGATGAGTTCACATCTGAGAGCTGCTCAACTTTTATTCGCTTTATAACTTTCTTACATGTTATTCTTTTCAATATGAAATTCAATTTTATCCTGCTCAAGCTAAATAGTGATCACTTCCAATTTCAAATCCTCTGCACACTCTGGTGTCCTGCACCAGGGAGAAAACATCACTATCAATAATAACATAGTCAATGAGACTTTTCTTATTCCTTGCCTCTTATCTCCATGTGAATTTGTGCACATTTTTATGTGGGAACATAGTGTTAGTAATAACCAGTGCATGTTCTGAGCAGAAATCCAATAGGTATTTGCCATTATTATTAGCTTTGCTCTTTTCTCCAAATTTTCCCAAAATATTTTTGTATGTCTGACAATCATTTCCTACTCTGCTATTTACATCCCCAACAAGGACAAACTTTTCCTTTTTCATTGTGTCAGTTGCTTTCTCTAAAGCATCAAAAAATTCTTCCACTTCTACCTTAGTATAACCTTCTGTGGGACCATAGGCACAAATAAGTCTCATTGTCCAGTTCCCCATTCTCATATTTGCCCACATCACTTTACTTGAGACTGCCTGCCATTCAAGAAGATTAGTCTCATATTTAGTGTTGAATACTATGGCTATTCCTTGTTTTCCTTGATTGTCATTGCCTGAATATAACATTTTGAATTTATTGCTCAGAAAGATCTCACCAGTTTTTGTCTTTTTTGTTTCAGTCACCCCTATTATGTCGATCTGGTACTTATCTAATTCATCAGTTAGCTCCATTTCTTTGCCATTCAGGCTTCTTACGTTGATAGTACTGATCTTTAACTCTGGTGATGTTGAGTTGGGGTGTTTTCAGATTTGTTCTAGTAGCTGACTTTTCGCTGTTCGCCCTGGTTCCCTGGCTAAAACAACAGGGGGCCTTGTTTAACCAGGCGACGCCCCAGCCGGCATGAAATTTTGTCATGTTGTACCATCATTTTGTATTTTGGTTTAAGCCAACAAGAATACAATTTGGTCGGTTAAATCCAAAATTGCCAGCCCATCCTCGTTCACTCAGTATCCAGGTTGATACCCAACAGGGTGCACCACGATTAGGTCAGAAGTCCTGGTCGGTTCTCTGCATTCCTTTAAAGGCTATATGGAGGTCTCCTCTCAGTTATATCGCTTTGACCCTTAAGCACCTGGTGATCTTCAATTAAGCTATGTAATTCAACTGTCCTATGTTTTCCTGATATTTTGTTTTTTTTATATTAGTCCTGATGATGCTGAGAAAATAAAGTTACTACAAAAGACACAAACATATAGTGTAATATTCTTTATGTGACAAAAAGTGATAGCTTACTGTTACACAAAAATTTTTGTATAACAGTAAATTTGCTGGACTGAAATATGTACTTATATTTCCCATCAATATTAGTAGGTGTACGTTAAAAATGATATGTTTGAATAAAAACTGAAATGTATGAGTAAATATATTTTTTAAGTCATAATTAATCTAATCATAGGATCAATAAATAGAAAGAGGTCAAGAAATGAGAACACAGACCTTAATGGTCTTTAAGACAAGAAAATAAGCACAAGAAATTTCATCATCATCATCATCATCAAATTCCTGCCATGTACCCTCAAGGGGTGTACAGGATATGACAGTACTACATGAAAAAATTACATCATTACTAACTTCCTATCTACAATTTTCCTCCAAATCAGTCTGTTACTTGTCAAGACTCCAACATTATCAGATCTTATATTTCTATCGTCTAAGGCACTTTGTACCATATCAATCCACCTATATCTTGGTCTTCCTCTGGGTCGTTTTCCTGCCAACCTGGCAGAGAACACTTGTTTTGCTAATCTTTCCTCTCCCATTCTATTTAAGTGACCATACCATCTGAGATTAGCTCTGCTAATGCATTCCTTGATGCTGACAATGTCAAGTTCTTTCCTAATATCCTCATTTTTAATATGATATTGCCATTGATGCCATCTGTTCATGCCTCTAATCTTTCTCAGGACTCTCATATCTGTGGTCTCTAGTCTCTGGTCAAGTGTTTTACTTCTGACCCAGCTCTCAGATCCATAAGTTAAAATTGGCTTGAACACAGTCTTGTATACAGCAAATTTAGTGTTCCGACTAATTTCTTTCTTATTCCATATGAATTTATTCAATTGACTTCCCAAGATACCAGCTTTGCTGATTCTGTTGTCTATTTCTATATTTAGTTTACCATCTTCAGTAAAAATTGTGCCTAAGTAGCTGAAATGTTTTACTTGTTCCACAGGTTCTCCATTCACAACACAGTTGACATTTTCAATGATTCTGCCTATTTTCATTGTCTTTGTCTTTTTATTGCTGACCTTCATACCATATTTCTAGTAGTAAGACTTATACGTTGGTTAGACATAACTGGTAATTAATTTACGGAATTGACAACGCATATAAAGTAAATTAATTAAAGATAACTTTAATGAATCACTTCTATATTTCGGCAATGTCACATTGCCATCTTCGGGAACATAAGGATATGGTATGTGCACTAAGGAACTAACAAAGCAAATGAGGAAGAAAATAAGAACTAATTTTGTTCCTAAAGTCCTAATGGTGCCCTCTTGCGGGCTAATTTGGTAGTCTTGGCAGTTGGGCTGAAGTTCTCAAAATGAAAGTCTCCCAAATTTGGGGCAGTTTCATGCACCCAAATTTGTTGAGGTTAGGAACGTTTTTTAGAGCTGCTGAAGATTCTTTGAATAGTCTTTCGTATTTAAACTTGCTGCGATGGATTATTTTTGTCTTCTTCCAACGAATTTTATGGTGGGTATCTAAGGCATGGTCTGCCAGCCCCGGGCGGCTGTACTGGTGGAACCGGATGTAGTCTTGGTGTTCTGAAATCCTGATATTTGTTGTTCTGCCTGTTTGGCCAAAGTAGGACAATTTGCAGCTGCAAGGGACCTGGTATACACCAGGTAGGTCTAGGGGAAGTGGTTGGTCTTTGGTAGAGCGGATAAGGGATGCCAACTTTTTATATGGTCTGTAACAGGAAGTAAGGTCATATTTTTTGAGGATATTAGTTATTTTTTCAGAGGTGCCTTGGATGTAGGGGATAGTGATAGACTTGGTGTAGTCTTTATTGTGGAGGGGGGGAGGGGGTGTCGACTTTCACGTGTTTCACGTGTCGACTACGTACTTCGAAAAAGTACGTAGTCGACACGTGAAAAAATACGAAAACCTGACAAAGACTTCTACTTCTGTACCCAAGCCACCACTCAACACAGTAGTCAACCTCTCGTCGGCAGTTTTAAAGCCTGAAGCACTCACCGCACTTTCACGTGGTCACAATTTCGCCCTAGCTCCAAAAAGGATTCCTGCTGAAGAAATCATGATCCAAATAGAGCGTGGAATTCGCAACCTGCCTAACCACATCGCCAACAACGTGAGACTGGATGTAGTCGGTGTTCTCACGAAATCCAAACCTCCAAAATCCAACTTATCCAAAAACGAATATACAGCCCTACAAGAATTAAGAAACAACAAAAAAATAGTAATCACCAAAGCTGATAAGGGAAGCTCCACTGTGGTACTCAATCAAAAAGACTACAAAGGTAAGCTAAATTCTTTAATACGAGACCGTACTACTTACCTCCCCATTGAATATAATCCGACCAACTCTCAGATCAGAACTATCCACAGACTCCTTAAGGAAGTCACTTCTTGGCCTGTGGAAGTCACCAACAAACTTAAACCTTATAACTCTAGACCCCCCCGATTATATGGACTCCCAAAAATACATAAACAAAATGTGCCATTACGTCCCATAGTGGATGGCATTGATTCCCCCACATATAAATTAGCCAAACATTTAGCCAAAACGCTCACACACTACACTGGCAACACAGCATCAAACATAAAAAACTCGGCCCACTTTAAAGCCAGTATAGAAAACCTCACACTCCAACACACTGACATAATGGTCAGTTTTGACGTCTCCTCCCTATTCACTAATGTCCCACTCAAAGAAACCTTTGAGCTCATCCAAGCCAAGTTTCCTCCCGATATCTCAGCCCTATTTCAGTTCACAATGAACTCAGGCTATTTCGTTTGGCAAGGAAAGTTCTACAAACAGATAGAGGGGACAGCCATGGGTTCACCACTTTCCCCACCCTTGGCCAATTTCTTTATGGAGACATTTGAAGAGAAAGCCTTAAACTCCGCCCCACAAAAACCCACTATTTGGCTTCGTTATGTGGATGATGTGTTTGCTATTTGGCCACATGGCTCAGATACACTCCACTCCTTCCTAACACACTTAAACAACCAACATCCCAGAGTCCAGTTCACCTTAGAAAAAGAGGAAAACAACACCCTCCCCTTCCTAGACACTTTAATCACCCGCCAGCTTGATGGATCTTTGGTTTTCTCTGTTTACAGAAAACCCACCCACACTGGCAGATACATTCACCAGCAATCCCACCACCCCCCCTCACAACAATATGGGGTGATAAAAACACTATTTAACAGGGCAAAATTAATCTGCTCAGATGACAAGGCCCTGACTATGGAACTAAACCACATCCTCAACACTTTCTTAGCCAATGGCTACAACCCCAAAAAAATCCAAAAAATACTAAAACCTGTAAACCACAACCCCCCTCCCCCCCTCCACAATAAAGACTACACCAAGTCTATCACTATCCCCTACATCCAAGGCACCTCTGAAAAAATAACTAATATCCTCAAAAAATATGACCTTACTTCCTGTTACAGACCATATAAAAAGTTGGCATCCCTTATCCGCTCTACCAAAGACCAACCACTTCCCCTAGACCTACCTGGTGTATACCAGGTCCCTTGCAGCTGCAAATTGTCCTACTTTGGCCAAACAGGCAGAACAACAAATATCAGGATTTCAGAACACCAAGACTACATCCGGTTCCACCAGTACAGCCGCTCTGGGCTGGCAGACCATGCCTTAGATACCCACCATAAAATTCGTTGGAAGAAGACAAAAATAATCCATCGCAGCAAGTTTAAATACGAAAGACTATTCAAAGAATCTTCAGCAGCTCTAAAAAACGTTCCTAACCTCAACAAATTTGGGTGCATGAAACTGCCCCAAATTTGGGAGACTTTCATTTTGAGAACTTCAGCCCAACTGCCAAGACTACCAAATTAGCCCGCAAGAGGGCACCATTAGGACTTTAGGAACAAAATTAGTTCTTATTTTCTTCCTCATTTGCTTTGTTAGTTCCTTAGTGCACATACCATATCCTTATGTTCCCGAAGATGGCAATGTGACATTGCCGAAATATAGAAGTGATTCATTAAAGTTATCTTTAATTAATTTACTTTATATGCGTTGTCAATTCCGTAAATTAATTACCAGTTACTTCATACCATATCTATTACAACAGCTATTCAATTTAGTCAGAGAATCTTGCAGACTTGTAGCGGATTTATTTAGAAGTATAACATCATCCGCATAAAGCAAAGAGCTGACATTAACATCTCCAATTTTGATATCAGGTTTAATACCACATTCCTTCATAATGTGATCCATATAGATAATGAATAACAGAGGGGATAATGTACATCCTTGTCTCACACAAGATTTAACATTAAACCATCTTCCTGTACTTCCTTCAATTCTAACTGCTGACTCACAACTCAAATAAAGACTAAGTATTGCTTGATATAATGCCCCATTGACACCATATAACTGCAGCGTATTGAATAGCTTCTCTCTTGGCACCTTGTCATATGCCTTTTCCAAATCGACAAAACTTAAATACAGATCTTTGTTATATTCCCATGCTTTCTCGACTATTTGTCGTAAAGTGAAGATCTGATCCTGACAGCCTCTATTTGGCCTGAATCCAGCTTGTTCTTCACCAAGCTTTTCTTCCACAATTCTTCTCAACCGTTTCTCAAGTATACTTGCATAGATCTTGCCAGGAACACTCAGTAGGGAAATACCTCTGTAATTCTCACATTCAGTTTTATTTCCCTTTTTATATATGGGTACTATGAGAGCTCTACTCCAATCATCGGGAATTCGTCCCTCTGTCCAGGCTTTCTGAACTATGCAGTGCAGCTACTGTAAGACTCTTATACCACCGTACTTCAGCATTTCTGGTCGAATATCGTCTACTCCTGCTGCTTTTCCACATTTCAGGCCTTTGATGGCTTTTTCTACTTCAAGTATGGATATGTATTCCTGACTGCATGCCTGGTCAGTGTTTTTTATCACTGTGCTGTCATCACTGCTTGTTTCATTTAGCAGTTTTTCAAAGTAATTACTCCATACTTCAAGGATATCTTTTTCTCCTGTTTTCATTTCACCTTTATCATCTCTAATTCCTTTTACAGCACTCTTTCCTCCATTCCTAAGCTTCTTCAACAACCTCCAGAATATTTTGCCACCTTCTTGATATTTATTTTCTATATTCTTGCCAAAGTCCTCCCATGACTTTTGTTTAGCTAGTTTTACACACTGTTTAGCTTTCTTACATTTGTCTCTGTATTCTGTAAGAGTAAAAGCTGACTTATTTGCCAGGAACTTTTGATATGCTTTCTTCTTTTCCTTCACTGCCTCTTTAACTTCCTGTGTCCACCAGGGAGTTCGGATTTTTTTATCCTTGCACACAACCTCACCACATGCCTCTCTGGCAGAATTAATCAATGTTTCCTTCAGAGTTTGCCACTGAATCTCCAAGGTTTGATTCCTGTTCTCAAACTCTTTCATTTTCTTTTCAATAATATTTCTGTATTTTAGTCTACAGTTCACATCTGAGAGCTGCTCAACTTTTATTCGCTTTAAAACTTTCTTACATGTTATTCTTTTCAATATGAAATTCAATTTTATCCTGCTCAAGACTAAATAGTGATCACTTCCAATTTCAAATCCTCTGTACACTCTGGTGTCCTGCACCAGGGAGAAAACATCACTATCAACAATAACATAGTCAATGAGACTTTTCTTATTCCTAGCCTCTTCTCTCCATGTGAATTTGTGCACATTTTTATGTTGGAACATGGTGTTAGTAATAACCAGTCCATGTCCTGAGCAGAAATCCAACAGATATTTGCCATTATTATTAGCTTTGCTCTTTTCTCCAAATTTTCCCAAAATATTTTTGTATGTCTCACAATCATTTCCTACTCTACTATTTAGATCCCCAACAAGGACCAACTTTTCCTTTTTCATTGTGTCAGTTGCTTTTTCTAAAGCCTCAAAAAATTCCTCCACTTCTACCTTAGTAGAACCTTCTGTGGGACCATAGGCACAAATAAGTCTCATTGTCCAGTTCCCCATTCTCATATTTGCCCACATTACTCTACTTGAGACTGACTGCCATTCAAGAAGATTAGCCTCGTATTTTGTGTTGAATACTATGGCTACTCCTTCTTTTCCTTGATTGTCATTGCCTGAATATAACATTTTGTATTTATTGCTCAGAAAGATCTCACCAGTTTTTGTCTTTTTGTTTCAGTCACCCCTATTATGTCGATCTGGTACTTATCTAATTCCTCAGCTAGCTCCATTTCTTTGCCATTCAGGCTTCTTACGTTGATAGTACCGATCTTTAACTCTGGTGATGTTGAGTTGGGGTTTGTTTTCAGATTTGTTCCAGTAGCTGACTTTTCGCTGTTCGCCCTGGTTCCCTGGCGAAAACAACGGGGGCCTTGTTTAACCGGGCGACGCCCCAGCCGGCATGAAATTTTGTCATGTTGTACCATCATTTTTTATTTTGGTTTAACCAATAAGAATACAATTTGGTCGGCTAAATCCCAAATTGCCAGCCCATCCTCGTTCGTTCAGTATCAAAGTAGATACCCAACAGGGTGCACCACGAGAAGGTGAGGATTGGACATTAGGTCAGAAGCCCTGGTCGGTTCTCCACATTCCTTTAAAGGCTATGTGGAGGTCTCCTCTCAGTTATACAGCTTTGACCCTTAAGCACCCCTACACAAGAAATTTTTATATGTTTAATTTAAAGCTGTTCTCTGGCTATATCATACAAATATAAAGATTCATTATTCTAAAAATATCTAGAAGGAACATACACCATGTTATAATTGAAGCTTCAAAAATGATGATTACACATGCAGGAAAAACAATGTGGTATGGGAGGGGGGGGGGGGGAGATAATGCATGTCTAAACACAGCAGACCATACCATGCCAGATTCATTCCTATTAAAATTTTTCTATTACAGCATTGATAACTGAATAATTCATATATATATAACTGATTAATGGAAAATGTAATTTTGCAAATGCCAAACATCATCTGACCTTTAATAAGTTTTAATCTTAATAAATATATTATAATAAACTTAATCCACATACAAGAAATGTAATTTTTAATACAAGAAAGTTACAATACATTTAACTTAACTCCACCAAAATAGAATTTTACCAACACAGAAATTCAAAACCAAAACCCTAATATTAATAAGTATCAACTACTCACCCACCCCAAAAAAAAGGGGGCATACAAGGATGGAAGAGTAAACACCAAAACAAGGCACAAGGATAGGCAACATGCAGGCACGAAAGGTGAATTCTTCAGAAAATGGAGCCTGGAGTCAGAGAGAAAATAATTATCTAAATCATATGTATAAACACATTAACAAAATTTTTATAAAATCAAAACATGCAAAAATGTTTGGGGTGAAATGTATAATATGCAATTTCTTTTGTTAAACATCAAAAGAAAAAAAAAAATATATATATATATATATACACACACACATATATATATATATTATTTTATAATATATATATGATCATTATTATTATTACGTGGCACCTCCAGGGAGTCCAAAGACTCATCAAGAGTGGGCACCTACTCTACAGCTCTCCGTTTTACAGCGAACAACAACTACTATCATCATCTACACCAGCACCACTACACCTACACTTCACAGACTGGTAAAAATACTTTTTCCAAAGTATTTTCATAGACAATCACAATCAACCATGCCCACGGTAGGATTCGAATCTGCAGCCTTTTAGCTGGAGAGCAGATACACTAACCACTCAGCCAACCAAGCTGGCAATATATATATATATATATATACATACACACATTTTAAGGGATATCATTTTACTCATCTGAGTTAGTTTGAATAATACTAATGAATGCTCTTGCATCTGTTTAACAATTCTCACAATTTTTGGAACAACTCGGTGATCTGGTTTTTTTGTGACAGTTCTTTTTTCATATCTAATTAGCAATAAAACCAAGAACATCTTCTGCACATCTTGAAAAAGACAATACATAATGTTTTCATAATTCCTTTCAAGCAGATTCATCATTAGCTGTTACTAATCCAATGCTAGATGAAGTCCTTTCCAGCCAAGCATTCATCGCTTCTCTTCCTCCATGGTATTTTGATCGACTGATATCTATAGTGATTTTGATCCACTGATATCTATAAACAGATATAGTGATTCACTTGTTCAATTTCATCATCTTTGATTTATTACACATAGCTATTGAATTTAAGCCAGTTGTATGGATAGGATGGATACAAGTCTATAGTTCATCTGGACTTGAAGTAATGATAAGTATGTCATCTGCAAAGCATAAATGGCTTAAATCTCGCCCATTTATCTTCATCCCTTTTTCTTCCAAACTGAGAAACTTGGACACCTCTTCCAAAATCATGGTGTGAATAGTTTTGGGATACTGTGTCATCTTGTCATGTGCCTCTCTGTACTTACACAGCGGAGATGTTTCCATCAAAATAAGGTGTTGCTGTTGCATTGATATATGATTTGACAGTCCATACAAATGGCTCCTCCACCACATGTATTTTATAGTGCTTCAAGTATTGTGAAAGTTTTGCTGAATCAAAGACTGTCTGAGCCTCGTAGCTCAGTCGGTATAGGTGAAGCCCTTTGGTCAGAAAGACCTGGGTTCGATTCCCATCAGTGACATGAGAAACCTTTATCTGGTCTCTTTCGACTAAAGGTGAGTTAGCCAGTCTCATAGGTGTGTGTGGGGGGGGGGGGGGGTTCACCCAGAAACTTTGGTTTTCTTCCCCCAGAACAGGAAAAAAGTCCCCATGAACAGACATGGATTACAGTCATTAATACGTCCCAGCCATACGCCAGTCCTGAGCCCGGATAAAATTGGGGGTTAGGGAAAGCAATGGTGAACTACCCTGTAAAAATCTTAACAGGAATACTTTGTGGGCAATGCCTACAAAGTCACCTAAGGTTAGAAATGACTGAAAGGGAAAACCAAAGCCTAATGGGAGTTGGTATTCAATGAATTGTTCAATAATCTCTGTTGTACAACTTGAATATGGTCCACTATGCTGAATCTACTTCTAAAGTCTGCCTGTTCTTTTGAATGTCCAATGTCTAGAGTTGTACAAAGCCTATTAGCTAAGACTTTTGTAAACACTTTGTACATCACTGACGGCAGATTGAGAGGTTAATAATTCAAGTCCTCCACTTTGCTTTGTTGTGTATCAGAATAACAGTAGACTTTTCCCAAGATCTCAGACAAAGGATAAAAAATTTGCCCAAGATAGATTTTGCAAATTATTTCTCCACCTCCTTTAGTTTAGCTATGCCTTCAGGATACAAAAACTAAGAGAAGCAGTGCAAGCAAAAACCAGCCTGAAAAAAATATAGAAAGACTTAAATTTTAAACAGTCAATTACAGGATCAAAATGGAGAAAAACATACTAATAGAAAAAGGATAGAAGAAATTGTGCAAAATATTTATAAAGATCTCTATGCAACGAAGTGCCAAGTTTCAGAACCTATCATTCCAAAATCAAACAACATACCAGATGTACTTCCAGAAGAAATAGAACATGTCCTTAAGAAAATGAGTAAAGGTAAAGCCTCAGGACTTGATCATGTTAAGGCTGAAGAAATCCAACAAGGTGGACCAATTATTTTCAAAGCCTTAGCTGCCAGAGTCACGTGGTACTTCAAAGAAAGAAAGATTCCAGAGGAATGGAAGACCTCAAAAACCATACTTCTATTCAAAAAAGGGAACAAGGAAGACAAAAAAAACTATCATCCAACCTGTCTACTCTCTCTCTCTCTCTCACATATATATAAAATCATGAACAGAATAATTCTGAACAGAATCCAAAACACACTCAAAGACAACTCCAGTAGAGAGCAGGCAGGATTCAGACGAGGCTTCTCCACAATAGATCATATCAGGTCATTTCACAACTAACAGAAAAATGCAGAGCATAATATGTTTCTATGTTTCCTCTTTATTGATTTTAAAAAAGCATTTGATACCATAGGATATCAAATGCTTTTTTAAAGCATTTGATATAATCAAATGTAATCATCAGTGCCTTACTGGAAATAAATGTGGACCCTACTTACATCCACATGATAAAAGAAATTAACAAAAATCACACCACACAAATAACCCTATTTGATCAACCTATAAATATAGATATAAAGAGAGGGGTCTGCCAAGGCGATATGATCTCCTCTAATCTATTTACCAGCACTTTAGAATACATTCTGAAAAAAATAGACCTAAATGGAGAAATAAGCATAGATGGTGAAAAACTACAAATCCTTATGTTTGCCGATGATCAAGTACTGATATCCCACAACACAAAAGACCTAGAGGAAATAGGTGAAAAAATATACACAAACAGCAGTAAGATAGGCTTAGAAATGCATCTAGAAAAAACAAAATGGATCAAAAACATCTACACAAGTGACAGTCACATATGTATTAATGACATCCCTATAGAACAAGTTGACTCCTACAATTACTTAGGACAAACAATAAAAATGAATTACTAAATATATGAAGAGCCAAAGGCTTCAATTCATTTATTTAGTTATTTAATATATTTAGTAATTTATTAGGACACCACTTGGCAATTCTCATAGAAGGGGTGCAAGTTCTGTTCGCTACAAACTTGGTATTAATTAGGTCTACCTACTCACTGATGAGACCTCAATGAAGGTTGAAACCGGTCTGGGTAGTGACCTTCTCTCATAATGTTGAACAGTAATACAGCTCCTAGGAGCTAAGTTCGCATTATGGGTAAATATCAAGAATAGTGATCAGAGCTTGCTCCACCTTTGCTATGAGTTGCCTCAGCTTGCACTACCTTAAGGGTCAGTTGCTGCTATCCAGGTATTTTTTGCTTACGCTTGGAATCGCCGAACTTTATATAATTTCTATATTCGGCATGAAACTCTTTTGAGTTTCTTATTTGGCTAAGAAACAATATGGGATGTAATATCCCTTAACTTAAACAAATAAAAATGAATAATGATCTATCTGAAGAACTAACAAAAAGAAAGAAAGCTGCATGGCTATCATTCAACAGACTAAAAGAAACACTGATCCAAATCTTGACATCTCTGCAAAGGCAAAGCTATTTAATAGTGATGTTCTTCCATCACTCACATATGGACCAGGAACATGACAAGAAAAGAAGAAGAGACTCTCAGAATAACTCAGCATACAATAGAACGTAGGATTTGTAATATCAGCAAAATGGAACATATTAGCAACACGGAACTAAGAAAGAGATCAGGCATAAAAGATGTAGTAACTGCAGTATATGAAAGCAAGATGAGATGGGCAGGTCACATAGCCAGACTCAGGGATAACAGATGGACATATAGAATACTCAACTGGCAACCAAGAATAAAGAAAAAACCAGGAAGACCACCTACAAGATGGGGGGAAGATCCACTAGTGAAATCTATTGGTATAACATGGAAGAGAGAGGCTCAAGATCGAGTTCGTTGGAGGCATCTTTGTGACCTGCATTCATGGAGAAATCCCGAGTGAAACACAGGTCCATCAAGGTAATTAGATTTAATCAATCAAATTACTATTAAATATTTACACAGTTTTAATTCAAAATAGTCTGCACTGAATTCACTTTTTCAGAGTGCTGGTTGAGTGAGCGTGTGTGTGTTTGTGTGTGTGTGTGTGTGAGAGAGAGAGAGTACTATTAAGCATGCAACATGATATTGCATATTAAAAAATAGTAAATAATAACATTCCAGCAGAATTCTACTGGGTTAAATAGAATTCCACATAATCTATTTAACTTCTACTTACTCCTTTTGGCTTCACCACAATTTATCTAGAGTGACTTTAAATCAAGTAAATACTGCTGAATCAATGAATGCTATTATTAAAAGAATTATCAAAACACAAATTCAACTTGACTCTGAGTTCCAAGTTGCATATCACTACCACTTTAATTCAACTTTGGCACTTTAAAAAAAAAGAAAGAAAGAAAATGTGTAGCACCAAAACGTATGTTCTTCTCCACTATGTACTCGAGTTATTTCATTTGGCAATGAGAATTCTATAAAATAAATCAGAGGGAACAGCAATGGACTCACCACTTTCTTGATCCCACAGGCTAACTGCATAGTGGAAACCCTTGAAGAGAAAGCCCTCAAGATTATGTGTTCTCCATTTGAACACATGGCTCAAATGTTCTTACCTCCTTTTTAAGATACTGCATGTATCTTAAAACATCTCAACATCCAAAGATCCAATTCACCTTAGAAAAATAAAATGCCTCCCCTTCCTGGATGCCTTGATTACATGCTAATCTGACAGATGTTTAGCATTCTCAGTTTAGAGATAACCGACACAAATAAATCCATTTATTATTCAACAATGGTCTATTTTTTCCCTTTCCAATAGTATGGGATTATAAAAACCTTGTAAAATAGGGCAAAACTGATTTGTTCCAAAAACAATGCCCTCACTACTAAACTTGACCACATTCACACAATACCTTCTTGGCCAAGGGATACAATCTACACTAAATTCAAAAAATATTAACCTATGCACAGACTATTTCTAGAGTCGTAGTGTCAGTCTTTTGCCTTTTGTTATTTCTTTATTTCAGAAATACTTTTCATATGGTTCAAAGTTTGACAGCTCTCAATATTTACATCAGTTTTACTAAATTTCATGATATGATGTTATTAAAGCTATACCACTTTTTATTTAATGTTTCAGTTACTGAAGACTTTTTTTTAATAAAATGAAAGCACCAATTACAACTAACTATGACTATAGCATTCATAATGAGTGAATTATGCATCTCAATTGGAGAACAATTACCTCACTCAATATCTGAAAGCAATGAAAGTTGTTTCTGGATACTGAACTATGCAAATGTATCCAGTCCCAATATGTAAATATCACTAAATAGACATAATATTTTTCAAAAGTTGCTAAATCCTGCTATTGCTTACAATATAAGTAATACCCCTTCAAAAGTCACTAAATTCTGCTTGACAGCAAATACTTTTTTTTAAAAAAAGTTACCAAACCCTGCTCTTACAATATTATGTATAACACTTTTCAAAACTCAAGTCAATAAACTTTATTTTATAGTATATAATAACATTCAATTACCAAACCCTGCTCTTACAATATTATGCATAACACTCTTCAAAACTCAAGTCAATAAACTTTATTTTTTTAAAAAATAAAGTTTATAGTATATAATAACAATTTTTATAGTATATAATAACAATTTTTATAGTATATAATAACATTCAGGGGTGCTTAAGCATCAAAGCTATATAACTGAGAGGAGACCTCCACATAGCCTTTGAAGGAATGCGGAGAACCAACCAGGGGGCTTCTGACCAAATGTTGAATCATCACCTTCTCGTGGTGCACCCTGTTGGGTATCTACCTGGATACTGAACGAATGAGAATGGGCTGGCAATTTGGGATTTAACCGACCAAATTGTATTCTTATTAGCTTAAACCAATATACAAAATGATGGTACAACATGACAAAATTTCATGCCGGCTGGGGCATCGCCCAGTTAAACAAGGCCCCCGTTGTTTTTGCCAGGAAACCAGGGTGAACAGCGAAAAGTCAGCTACTGGAACAAATCTGAAAGCACATCCCAACTCAATATCACCAGAGTTAAAGATCGGTACTATAAACATAAGAAGCCTGAATTGCAAAAGAAATAGAACTAGCTGAAGAATTAGACAAGTACCAGATCGACATAATAGGGGTGATTGAAACAAAAAATACAAAAACTGGCGAGATCTTTCTGAGCAATAAATACTAAATGTTATATTCAGGCAATAACAATCAAGGAAAAGAAGGAGTAGCCATTGTATTCAACATTAAATACGAGGCTAATCTTCTTGAATGGCAGGCAGTCTCAAGTAGAGTGATGTGGGCAAATATGAGAATGGGGAACTGGACAATGAGACTTATTTGTGCCTATGGTCCCACAGAAGGTTCTACTAAGGTAGAAGTGGAGGAATTTTTTGATGCTGTAGAAAAAACAACTGACACAATGAAAAAGGAAAAGTTTGTCCTTGTTGGGGATGTAAATAGCAGAGTAGGAAATGATTGACAGACATACAAAAATATTTTGGGAAAATTTGGAGAAATGAGCAAAGCTAATAATAATAATGACAAATATCTGTTGGATTTCTGCTCAGGACATGGACTGGTTATTACAAACACCATGTTCCAACATAAAAATCTGCACAAATTCACATGGAGAGAAGAGGCAAGGAATAAGAAAAGTTTCATTGACTATTTCATTGTCTATAGTGATGTTTTCTCCCTGGTGCAGGACACCAGAGTGTACTGAGGATTTGAAATTGGGAGTGATCACTATTTAGTCTTGAGCAAGATAAAATTGAATTTCGTATTGAAAAGAATAACAAGTAAGAAAGTTTTTAAAGCGAATAATAGTTGAGCAGCTCTCAGATGTGAACTATAGACTAAAATACACAAGGATTATTGAAAAAAAAAATGAAAGCGTTTGAGAACAGGAACCAAACCTTAAAGATTCGGCGGCAAGCCTTGAAGAAAACACTGACTGATTCAGCCAGAGGGGTATGTGGTGAGGTTGTCTGCAAGGATAGAAAAATGAGACCTCCATGGTGAACACAGGAAGTTAAAGAGGCAGTGAAGGAAAAGAAGAAAGAATATCCAAAGTTCCTGGCAAATAAGTCAGCTTGTGCTCTTAGAGAATACAAAGACAAATGTAAGAAAGCTAAACACTGTGTAAAACTAGCTAAACAAAAGTCATGGGAGGACTTTGGTAAGAACATAGAAAATAAATATCAAGAAGGTGGAAAGATATTCTGCCAGTTGTTGAAGAAGCTTAGAAATGGAGGAAAGAGTGCTGTAAAAGGAGTTAGAGATGATAAAGTTTAATTACAGGAAAATGGGAGAAAAAGATATTCTTTAAGTATGGAGTAATCACTTCGAAAAATTGCTAAATGAAACAAGCAGTGATAGCACAGTGGTAAAAAACACTCAACAGGCATACAGTCAAGAATACAAATCTATACTTGAATTAGAAAAAACCATCAAAGGCTTGAAATGTGGAAAGGCTGCAGGAGTAGATGATATTCGACCAGAAATGCTGAAGTATAGTGGTATAAAAGTCTTACAGTGGCTGCAATGCATAGTTCAGAAGGCCTGGACAGAGAGACGAATTCCCTATGATTGGAGTAGAGCTCTCATAGTACCCATATATAAAAAGGGAAATAAAACTGAATATGAGAATTAAAGAGGTATTTCCCTACTGAGTGTTCCTGGCAAGATTTATGCACATAAACTTGAGAGACGGTTCAGAAGAATTGTGGAAGAAAAGCTTGTTGAAGAACAAGCTGGATTCAGGCCAAAGAGAGGCTGTCAGGATCAGATCTTCACTTTACGACAAATAGTCGATAAAGCATGGGACTATAACAAAGATTTGTATTTAAGCTTTGTCGATCTGGAAAAGGCATATGACAAGGTGCCAAGAGAGAAGCTATTCAATATGCTACTGTTATATGGTGTCAATGGGGCATTATATCAAGCAATACTTAGTCTTTATTTGAGTTGCAAGTCAGCAGTTAGAATTGAAGGAAATACAGGAAGATTGTTTAATGTTAAATCTGGTGTGAGACAAGGATGTACATTATCCCCTCTGTTATTCATTATCTATATGGATCACATTATGAAGCAAAGTGGTATTAAACATGATATCAGAATTGGAGATGTTAATGTATACTCTTTGCTTTATGCAGACCATGTTATATTTCTAAATAAATCTGCTACAAGTTTGCAAGATTGCCTGACTAAATTGAATAACAGTTGTAATAGATATGGTATGAAGGTCAGCAATAAAAAGACAAAGACAATGAAAGTAGGTAGAATCATTGAAAATGTCAACTGTGTTGTGAATAGAGAACCTGTGGAACAAGTAAAAAACATTTCAGCTACTTAGGCACGGTTTTTAGTGAAGATGGTAAATTAAATATGGAAATAGACAACAGAATCAACAATGCTAGTATGGTAGAAAGTCAACTGAATAAATTCATATGGATTAAAAGAGAAATTAGTTGGAATACTAAATTAGCTGTATGCAAGACAGTGTTAAAACCAGTTTTAACTTATGGATCTGAGAGCTGGTTCAGAAGTAAAACACTTGACCAAAGACTAGAGACCGGAGATATGAGAGTCCTGAGAAAGATTAGAGGCCTGTACAGATAGCATCAATGGCAATATCATATTAAAAACGAGGATATTAGGAAAGAACTAGACATTGTCAGCTTCCAGGAATGTGTTAGCAGAGCTAATCTCAGGTGGTATGGTCACTTAAACAGAATGGGCGAGGAAAGATTAGCAAAACAAGTGTTCTCTGCCAGGTTGGCAGGAAAACAACCCAGAGGAAGATCAAGATATAGGTGCATTGATACTGTACAAAGTGCCTTAGACAATAGAAATATAAGATCTGATAATGTTGGGGTCTCGACAAGTAACAAACTGATTTGGAGGAAAATTGTAGATAGGAAGTTAGTAATGATGTTTGTCATGTAGTACTATCATATCCTGTTGAGGGTACATGTCAGGAATTTGATAATGATAATAACATTCTTTGAAAGTCTCCAAACTTTTCACAATCCTAAACAAAACTAAAAGTAATTCAATCCAACAACAAAGCAAAATAATAAAATGACAGCAGAGTGCATATCCTCTCAACCCAAACAAGAGGTAATAATGGTATACCAAATATTATGACAGTTTAACATAATTAAAATTTCATGACTAGTTTCCATTAAAGAATAGACTAGTTTCCAATGGTCTATTATTTGTCAGGTCTTTGAATGGATGAGCTGATATATTTAAATATTAAAGAGCACTTCTAAATATATCAAACTATCTTTATCTAACTAACCCTTCTTCTCCTACTCTGTTGAATATCCATGCTATCTAGGATCAGGTCTGCTTATATGTTCTTACATATTGATAATGTCAAACTGTTTTCTGATAAATGTTTTTTTATATGGTTGATACTTTTGTTCACTCTCCCAATTTTCCCCAGAATTCTCATGTCTGGTCTAGTTTCTTTCTGACCAATTGTTCTGTTTCAAATCCACCTCTCTTATCTTGGAGTTAAAATTAGTTTAAATACTGTCTTGTATAATCAGGGGCGACTCATGCATAGGCACTGCGGCATCTCCAATTTTTCTCGATATATAAATATATTTATTTATTTATATTTGCTTGTAATATTCAATTTTTTCATCAACAGTCCTATACAATTCTCTTATTTTGTATAAAAAATAATAAAAATCCATCTTGTAGCACTTGGGAGGGCGAAGGATGCTAGCAGCACTGTGTTCACCACAGTGTCATATTACTACGTGCGTAAGCATATGCACGTCATAGTGAGATGCGAGCTATTAATGTAATGCAGCACTGTCCGTCGCGTAATTCCATTGTTGTTTATATGCATTTTGTGGCAGTAGTAGAGTGTTCGTAGTGCTTATCCTGTTTACTCTATCTCTTTAAATATTTGGACATTACAATTAAAGACATAACATTTAATATAGTTTTTATTTTAGAACATTATTGTGATAATGTTCTAAAATGTTTTATCGATAATAAACAATATTTTTTCATTTTATTTCGTAAGTTGCAGTACCCCCACGATTTCAAGCCATGAGCCGCCACTGTGTATAATGCTAGTTTGGTCTTTTAGCTAATTTCCTTCTCATTCCATGTAATTTATTTAAATGGATTCCCAGTATATCAGCATTCCTTATTCTATCATCTATTGCCATATTTACTTCGCCAACTTCATTAAAAACTGTACTTAAATAGTTAAACTGTGTAACCTATTCTAAAGGATTCATATAGAGAATGCAGCTGTTTTCTATTACCTTTTCTATTTAGTCTTTTCAATGTTCATTTTTATTCCAAATTTGTTACAGCAATTATTTAATTTTATTAAAGATGTTTAAAGCCTTGTGGTAGATTTAGTTAAGAAGATAGCATCTTATGCACAGAGTAAAGAACTAATATCTCCCTCCTGTCTGATATCAGATTTTAATATCTCACATAAAATACATACACATTACTTTCCATGACTTTCCACTTTCTACTAAACAGTACTTAAACTTGAAGGAAACTATAATATAAAAATAAATAACCAGAATTAATGAATAAAAATTAACAGCAATTTTCCATTGATGCCAGCGACTGTAATCTTAAATGATATTAAACACTTTTACTATGAAATTAAAAACATAATTCCAATTTAAAATCTCAAGAAGTGAAACCTTCTGCACTTACCACAAGATGATTCCTTAACCATATTAAACTTCTGAAGTTTCCAAACCAATACCTTGGATCTAAAATACATTAGCAAAGAAAAATTAAAAACACTTTAATCCCAACAGATTATCCCAATAATTATTAAAAATGCTTTCATAATATATAAAAGAAAAATATAATTGTATAACATTATTCATTACACTTATAATTCAATGTTTCCTCTTAATATGTTTAATTTTTTTTTCTAATAGCAACCACTCTTAGTTTCTGCAATAATAATAATAATAATAAAAAAATGTATATTAGTGATCCATGAATTATACATAAGTGTGCTTTTGTATCTATTTATTACCCGTTGTGATATTACAAAATAGATTACTACTGTTGTATGAAATCTTATAATGTTTGTAGGAATACTTATTACTTTATATTATCAAGAATACAGGTTGAAGACTTGTTATTTGGAATAACAGCTGATGAAACTAAGCTATGAGACTAATATATGTCTGTTAACTGCATGTGTTCTTCAGACTGGTTTGCTTGTTTTGTGGTATGAAAAACCTTAGTTTCCAAGAGATGAAAAACTCTGCCACCTCCATATGAAAACAACCAACTCACCTTCAACTGAAATGTCCTTATAAAGGTTCTTTGTGTCCTAGATGAGATCTGAACTGAGGTCCAACTAAAAAGCAAGTCCAAAATAAGAGTTCATATGTAGTTTTGTAGATCTGTATAAAACAGAGTTTATGTTAATGAACTGAATGTTGTTCAATTTGAACCAAAACTGAATCAAATCCATCCACTGAGAGACATTTCTTTGTGTGTGTGTATGTGTGTGAGAGAGAGAGAGAGAACACAAGATTGCTACAGAATTATCTGATGATTATTTTTAGCCTTTTATGTTCAAGAATTTATTTTCGATTTTTATTATGTTCAAGAATGTTTCCTATCAGAGGGATTAGTTCCAATTTCTCTTAATCTACACACAAAAACCTTTAAACAATCTCTCAACAAATATAAATTAATATATGAAAATAACTAATATAAAAAAAATAATCCAGAAAAGTATATCAGCATTTTAAAATCCAAATATTTATTTTAAAAAAATTAAGATATAGCACTAACAAATATTGTAAATGACTGTTTGGAGCATGAAGTTTTGCTCAGCTTACTGTGTGAATGCCAATGTTAACATAGTAACCATAAGAACTCAAATTTTGTCTTTTAAGTCTTGTACTGTAGCCACTTGTGATGTGTACACTTTATCTTTATATAAATAATCCCATAGAAAAAAATCTACAGTGTTATTTACTAAAATAAAGAGCCAAAAGGCTTCATTTCAGTGATGCAAAACTATATAAATCAAGTGGATATTAAATCCAGCATTATTTCAAAGCCAAATACAGAAACTATAAGTTTCATATGAAATTTGACCAGAAAGCTTACGGGAATACACTCGCCGGCATTTACAAGTTGCCCTAGCGCGGACCTTATAGCAGACATAATCGCTGCCCAAGCATCCATATATTCTCCTTCTACTGATCCATTTTGATAAGCTTTCACTGGCCTGACAGCTGTTTCAAACTGGTTCAGTAATGGATGAACCATCAGTTTACAGTATTAGTTTCTCTCTTCTCTACAAAATTTTTGTTTTAAATTTCTTAATGCCTAAATTGCCTGATCTTAACTCAAAACCTGCTCACTTTGATTCACCCACACTCTTTGATTAATTTAGTGAACCAAATCCTGCCGGCTGCACCATTTGTAAAATATGTATGTAGTATTTAGATCTTTTATCTTTATGCTTTAATCCTTTTTATAGTTCCTCTATATGATGTTTCTTAACTATTATTTAATTTCTTCTCAGTCGTGCAATCAACTCTTGGCTGCATTATTGGCCGTAGAACATTATATAGCCTACATAATGTTCTAATCACAGGCGAAGCCGCAAGTGCCGATAAGGAAGTGGCCGCAAATTATGCAGAGATTTGAAGAAAATTGTATAAGAAGGGGCTATTGTGACCAACAAATATTTAATGTCGATGAAACTGGCCTTTTTTTGGAAGCCAATGCGTTTCAAGACTTTTCTGGCTAAATCAGAGAAATCTCAGCCTTGTTATAAAGTCGCAAAGTCGAATGAAATTACTGCTAGCAATATGCGATCCATTTGGAGGTACATTCTTCCACATTGTGCAAATGATTTTAGAGGCTTTTCAAATGAATCTAACTTATGTTAAAAAATGTTTAATTTTCTTGACCAAAAAGCTCTGGAAAAACTTTTATTGGGATTATATTGATCAACTGTATATAATAAACAACTAAGTTATACCAAATAGTTTCACCAACTAAATCTGTTGGCATCTTCAGGGTACATAACTGATGTAAGGCACTAAAAAGTAAAAAGTGTCAACTATAGAACGTTCCTAAATAACAAGTGAGATCATCCATGCTCTATGAATGTATTGTACGCGGTGTTCTTTGTTTAATATAATTGGAATCGGTTGATTTGAGTTTGTAACAGTTTTTTACTTTTTAGTGCCTTACATCAGTTATGTACCCTGAAGATGCCAACAGACTTAGTTGGTGAAACTAGTTGGTATAACTTAGTTGTTTATTATATACACTTGATCGATATAATCCCAATAAAAGTTTTTTCTGAATCTAACTTAATTAAATCTCATTCTGAGAAATTGCGTGATTCCGACCTGCTAAATTTAGATGCACAGAGGGAAGATCCTGAAGAATATGAAGAAAATTTAATCATTGACAAGCCCAAAGAGATTTCACAGAAACAAATTAAAATATTTTTCATGCAACCGAAATATTTAAGTAGCAATGCTTAGAGATTGGCCCTTGTGAAGAGAGAAGCAGGAAAATTTGCAGAAGAGGCAGTTGTATGAAAAAAAGAAACAGAATGCCTGCCAGAATAATAGATTTATATTTTGAATATGTTTTATTGTCTTTCAGCTTCAGTTTTCCTTTAACTAGGTCCTGAGACATACCCTAATCCTTTTATAAAAAAATCAAGGGTAAAAAAAAGAAATTTGAGGAATGAATTATACTTTTTCCCATAGGTTATTATACTCAAGTAGTGCATTTTTGATTAATGTGCCTGTTTTAAAGAACGCATTAGGTGCACTAATCGAGAGCTTGCTGTATACTTGAGAAGGATTTGGAAGAGAAGCTTGGTGAAGAACAAGCTGGATTCAAGCCAAATAGAGGCTGTCAGGATCAGATTTTCACTTTACAACAGATAGCTGAGAAATCATGGGAATATAACAAAGATCTGTATTTAAGTTTGTAGATCTGGAAAAGGCATATGACAAGGTGCCCAAGAGAGAAGTTATTCAAAATGCTACAGTTATATGATGTTAATGGGGCATTATATCAAGCAATACTTAGTCTTTATTTGAGTTGTAAGTCAGCAGTCAGAATTGAAGTACAGGAAGATGGTTTAATGTTAATTCTGGTGTCAGACAAGGATGTACATCATCCCCTCTAATATTCCTTATCTATATGGATCACATTATGAAGGAAAGTGGTATTATACCACATTGATGGGCGAAAGGATCTATATAAGATGGATGGCTTGCATTTGAATGGTTATGGTGTAAGAAGACTTGAGAAAGTGTTGCTGAATGTAGTGGATGTGCAAATTCAGGGAAACTAGATTTGTTAAGGGGGGGGAGTAGATATACAGTCCTTAGGGAGGAAGTTGAATGTATGAATGAATATAATATGCTAGAGCAAATAAGGACAACAAACCAGAGTGGGATAGTTAATATAAGGCATCAAGGTAGGGTTGGGGCTAATGGGGGTCTTAAATTCATGTACACTAATACTAGGAGTATTAGGAACAAGAAGGAAGAGTTTTTGGCCATGGTTGGCACTTCCAGACCACAGGTTATTGGTATTAGTGAAACATGGCTGACTGTAGATGATATAGCTAGTGGGATTGAATGTGATGGGTATAGTGTGTTCAGGAATGACAGAGAGAATAAAATGGGGGGAGGAGTATTGTTGATGATAGCTGATGAGCTCCAGCCAAGGAGAATAGAAGTTGAATTGCAGGATAGAGAAAAGAGCACATTTGAGGCCATTTGGTGTGAGATTGTGGCTAGCAGAACTAAATATACAATTGGGTGCTACTATAGACCAGGTGATGGAAAAGATGGCGGTGACAGTATGCACAAGCAAATAGAAGAAATGAGTGGAAGGAGGGTGATTATTATGGGAGATTTCAACTATGGTCGCATTGATTGGCGTGAGGAGAGGACACACGGGAGGAAGGAATTGGATTTTATGCAGTTATTAAGGGATAACTATCTGCAACAGCATGTAATGGAAAATACTAGGGGTCAGAGAGTGCTTGACCTAGTAATTACATCTGAGGATTTGGCTGTAACAAATATGACCACATTGCCACCAATCGGTGAGAGTGATCATAGGGTCTTGACTTGGGAGGTGGCTAAAGGTGTAGAATTTTCAATTAAGACAGGGTACATGTGGAATTATCAGGCTGGAAAGTATGACAAGCTTAGGAGTTTGATTGGCTCAGTGCCATGGCATGTACAACTGCAAGGACTAGAAGTTGATAGTGCATGGGAGGTGGTTAAGAAGTGTTTGCAGGAGGCAATGGTTGACTGTATACCAAGAGTCCAAATAATAAATCAAGTAGGGGTTAAAGGGATGAATAACACTATTAAGCTTGAGCTGCAAAAAAAGAAACAATTGTGGAGGGAATTTAAGGAGAAAGGTGACCAGCAGGTGCAGGAACAGTATAAAGCACAGGCCAGGATGGTAACAAGAGTGGTAAGAAAAGCAAAAGCGGATTACAAAAGAAAATTGGCCATGCAGGCTAAAGAGAATCCTAAACAGTTTTTTAGATATGTAGCAAGTAAAAGGAAAAATGTACATGGCAGAATGATTTTAAAGAATGCCGATGGTAGTGAGGTAACTGAATCAGTTGAGATAGCTGAGTTACTGAGTGAGCACTTTGCAAGAATATATCATCCAGGTGGTGACATTGCAGAAACGAATAAACCAGTAGATTATACGGGAATTGTGGTGAATGAAGTGAAGGTGAGTAGTCTATTGCATAACCTCAATGTCAATACATCTGTGGGGTTGGATGGTATACCAGCTCGTGTAGTACGAGAAGCAGCTAATAAATTGTCAGTACCCTTGACCATTTTGTTTAATTTGAGTCTCGGGTCTGGGTTAGTCCCGAGCGGGTGGAAGGAGGGGAAAATAGTTCCACTGCATAAAGGTGATTCCAAGACCGCTGTTGTAAATTACCGACCGATTAGCATATCAGGAATCATTGTCAAGGTCTTAGAGAAATTAGTCAAGAAAAGAATACAGGATTGGATAGATGAAAATGGGATATTGTATGGGGGACAACATGGTTTTGTGAAGGGTAGATTATGCCTCAGTAACTTGCTCACGTTTTATAACACAGTGACAGCTGAACTGGATAGGGGTAATGGGTTTACAGTGATACTACTGGACCTTGCCAAGGCCTTTGACAGGATACCACATGGAATCCTAATCAGTAAACTGGAGCAGATGGGGATAGATATAGGGTTGGTAAGATGGATAGGAGGGTGGTTGAAGGAGAGATACCAGAGAGTGGTTTATTCAGGAGTGGAGTCAAAAAGACGTCTTGTGACTAGTGGAGTGCCGCAGCTGTTCTTGGACCACTGCTTTTCAATTTGTTCATCAATGATATTGGAAAGGATTTGAGAGGAAGTGTTCACTTGTTTGCTGATGATGCAAAGTTGGGTAGAGCAATTGTGAGTGCACAGGATGTCAAAATTTTACAGGATGATTTGGATAGTTTGGAGGACTGGGCTAGGAAAAATGGATGTCAGTTTAATGTGGCAAAGTGTAAGGTTATGCACTTTGGGGTGAAAAGAATAGCAGCAGTATATCGCATAGGTGGAACCATACTCCAGGAGATTGATGAGGCCAGGGATTTGGGAGTGCTGGTGGATAGGGAGTTGAAGCTTAGGAGGCACATTGCAAAAGTAACTCAAACAGCTCACCAAATCACTTGGCTTATGAAAAAGACTTTAACATGCAGAGAGAAGCAAGTTGTTGTTCCTCTGTATCGAGCCTTGATAAGACCCCATCTGGATTTCTGTGCCCAGTTATGGGCACCAGGGTTTCTTCGTGATGGGGAGGAAGTGGAGAGGGTCCAGAGACGAGTGACCAAGATGATAGCAGGTCTGTGGAATGAACCTTATGAGAATAGGTTGAAGATTTGTGGGTTGCAGAAATTGGACGATAGGCGAAGGAGGGGTGATATGATTGAGACATTCAAATTACTGAAGGGTTTTTATAAGATTGATCCAGAAGATATTTTTGAAAATATGACTGGTGGTGGGAGGACTAGGGGCCATGCATGGAAGCTGGGCAAGAGCGTGGTTGACAAGGGTGTTAGAGCTAGGTTTTTTACTTGGAGAGTGGTGAATGAGTAAAATAAGCTTCCAGAGTCTGTTGTGGGTGCTACGACCGTGAATGAGTTCAAGATAGATACTGATAGATACTGTTATGATACTGATATGATAGATACTGTGTGAATGTTGAATAGTTGTTCCAGACATGATGTTAGGGCCTCTCTCGATGAGTCTGTCGATTCCTTGGAGTTTCCCGGAACAATAATAATAATAATAAACCTGATATCAAAATTGGAGGTGTTAATCTTAGCTGTTTGCTTTTTGCAGATGATGTCATACTTCTAAATAAATTCTCTACAAGTCTGCAAGATACCAAGATTAAATTGAATAATTGTTGTAATAGATATGGTATGAAGGTCAGCATTAAAAACACAAAGACAATGTAAATAGGCAGAAACATTGAAAATATCAACTGCATTGTGAATGGAGAACTTATAGAACAAGTAAAACATTTCAGCTACTTAGACACGATTTTTAGTGAAGATGGTAAATTAAATATGGAAATAGACAACAGAATCAACAAAGCTGATATGGTGGGAAGTCAACTCAATAAATTTATATGGAATAAGAGAGAGATTAGCCAAAACACTAAATTAGCTGTATACAAGACAGTTCAAACTAAGTTTAACTTATGGATCTGAGAGCTGGGTTAGAAGTAAAACACTTGCCCAAAGACTAGAGACCGCAGATATGAGAGTCCCGAGAAAGATTAGAGGCGTGACCAGATGGCATCATGACAATATCATATTAAAAATGAGGTCCGCGCGGTTAGCCTAGTGGCTATGCGCTTCGCAACCATATGCCTGGGGAAGGAGTGTCCTGGACTCGATTCTGTCGCCGACGTGAGGAGCTTAAGGATCTTCCTCAGCCATAGCCATTCAAATACTGCATGAATGGAACCAACATGTTCTTGATGTAGCGTCAAGAAACCAAGAAACAACAACAACAACAAAAAAAAAAAAAAAAGATGAACCTGTAGGTTCATCGGTTTTTTTGTCCACTTAGATGGAAATGTGCTCTGTCCAAGAACCAGACATGGAGAAAGGATGGATCTTCATCTGGCCAGCATGCATGCACAGTATTCTTGTCATGCAGTGTAAAATACTGACCCACCTGAGTGACGTAGGAAAAGGCACTCAGCTCCTTACAGATTCTCTGCAGAGACTATAACACTTGCTCCAGAATACACTTGTTATTCTCATTTGTGTTAATGGTTCATGGTCTCCCCGAATGACCTTTGCAGTGAGGCAGAACACTACCGGTACATCAGAACCTCTCAATTAAGGCAATGATGAAACTATTGCCCAGGGCATGCTTACAAAAACAACAAACAAGTCATAGCCTTGGATCATTTACTCTACCAACTCTGCATGAATGAAAAGAATTCTCAACAATAAGCATCTTTTCTTCCAATGCCAACACCACTGCTACAGCTATGTAACGTAATGGCAAACTCTACATGCTGTTCTATTAATGTGCATGCAATTGAACGGCATATCTCATAGTGCATGTGCTGAAGGGGGGTGTGAAGTTCAGTACTGTTTTTTATGCACCATGCCATATAACCCACACCACATGTCATACATTCTCTTGAATTCGTTCACTATCTGCAGTCACAACCTCCAAAGGCAAGCCATTTCAGTTACACAATGCTTAGCAAGAAAAAAATCTAGATTTCAACCCTTTCTTAACTGCACTGATTCTTAACTTTCCTGGATGCATTCTCATCCTCTCCCAACCCCATAAAATGAAAAATTCCATCTCCCGGTATGATCCTTACAGAAGTTTGTAGGTCTCTATAATCCCCTCTTTCTCCTATCAACAGTCCACAAATTCTCAATCTCTCCTCATAATCTACATTCCATAACGCTCTTATGAAGCCAGATGTAAATGTTGTCTACAATTACAAAAAAAAACAAAGAACAAAAAAAAAGTTGTTAACCCCTATTCAGAACTCTCTCATACAAGAAGACTTACATGCACTAGAACAGCACACAGCTCAGTACTCGAGTCATGTGCAGTAAATTTACTGCTAAACTAATCACTATACCTCTGCTTTTAAGCTCTTCTTTTTACTCTCCTTTAGAAGCATTACTCTAGTAGCTTCATAAAATACTGTGGTAAGGATGATAGCAATGCAGTATCCAAAATCTGTGAATAGCATGATGTAATGATGCAGCCTGAAAGCAAAAATCTGTAAGAGCTAACTGATTTTAGAAGACATTTAACAAGACTAGTTTAACATGCACGATGTCACAATTAGAAAAACATCAGAGAACAACTGGTGCACTGAACATATCGTATTAACCAAATATATCATGATAAGAAGAGTCTGAATATACCTCAGAACTGCTGAAAGGCAGTTTACAAAAAGTTGCTTAAGGGGTCAAAGCCGGTAATTGGGAGGAGACCTCCACATCACCTTTAAGAAATAAGGAGAACTGATTGTGGTTTCTGACCTAATGTCAATCCTCACCTTCATCTGGTGCACCCTGTTACTGGGAATCATATCGACTGGGTACTGAATAAATGAGGATCGGTGGGTAATTTAGGACTTAGCTGACCAAATTATACTCTCTACTAGCTTAAACCAGAAATACACATCATCATCATCGTCGTCATCCTGCCATGTACCCTCAAGGGGGTGTACAGGATATGATAGTACTACATGAAAAAAATTACATCATTACTAACTTCCTATCTACAATTTTCCTCCAAATCAGTCAGTTACTTGTCAACATTATCAGATCTTATATTTCCATCGTCTAAGGCACTTTGTACCGTATCAATCGACCTATATCTTGGTCTTCCTCTGGGTCTTTTTGCTGCCAACCTGGCAGAGAACACTTGTTTTGCTAATCTTTCTTCGCCCATTCTGTTTAAGTGACCATACCACCTGAGATTAGCTCTGCTAACACATTCCTGAATGATGACAATGTCAAGTTATTTCCTAATATCCTCATTTTTAACATGATGTTGCCATTGATGCTATCTGTTCACGCCTATAATCTTTCTCAGGACTCTCATATCTGTGGTCTCTAGTCTTTGGTCAAGTGTTTTACTTCTGACCCAGCTCTCAGACCAATAAGTTGAAACTGGTTTTAACACTGTCTGGTATACAGCTAATTTAGTGTTCCGACTAATTTCTCTCTTATTCCATATCAATTTATTCAATTGACTTCCCACCATACCAGCTTTGCTGATTCTGTTGTCTATTTCTATATTTAATTTATCATCTTCAGTAAAAATCGTGCCTAAGTAGCTGAAATGTTTTACTTGTTCTACAGCTTCTCCATTCACAACACAGTTGACATTTTCAATGATTCTGCCTATTTTCATTGTCTTTGTCTTTTTAATGCTGACCTTCATATCATATCTATTACAACAGTTATTCAATTTAGTCAGAGAATCTTGCAGTCTTGTAGCAGATTTATTTAGACATATAACATCATCTGCATAAAGCAAAGATGCTGACATTAACATCTCCAATTTTGTTATCAAGTTTAATATCACTTTCCTTCATAATGTGATCCATATAGATAATGAATAACAGAGGGGATAATGTACATCCTTGTCTCACACCAGATTTAACATTAAACTATCTTCCTGTACTTCCTTCAATTCTAACTGCTGACTTACAACTCAACCCAAGCTTTTCTTCCACAATTCTTCTCAACCGTTTCTCAAGTATACTTGCATAGATCTTGCCAGGAACACTCAGTAGGGAAATACCTCTGTAATTCTCACATTCAGTTTTATTTCCCTTTTTATATATGGGTACTATGAGAGCTCTACTCCAATCATCGGGAATTCGTCCCTCTGTCCAGGCTTTCTGAACTATGCAGTGCAGCCACTGTAAGACTCTTATACCACCATACTTCAGCATTTCTGGTCGAATATCATCTACTCCTGCTGCCTTTCCACATTTCAAGCCTTTGATGGCTTTTTCTACTTCAAGTATGGATATGTATTCCTGACTGCATGCCTGGTCAGTGTTTTTTTACCACTGTGCTGTGATCACTGCTTGTTTCATTTAGCAGTTTATCAAAGTAATTACTCCATATTTCAAGGATATCTTTTTCTCCCATTTTCATGTAACCTTTATCATCTCTAACTCCTTTTACAGCACTTTTTCCTCCATTCCTAAGCTTCTTTAACAACCTCCAGAATATTTTGATACCTTCTTGATATTTATTTTCTATATTCTTGCCAAAGTTCTCCCATGGCTTATGTTTAGCTAGTTTTACACAGTGTTTAGCATTCTTGCATTTGTCTCTGTATTCTCTAAGAGCACAAGCTGACTTATTTGCCAGGAACTTTTTGATATGCTTTCTTCTTTTCCTTCAAAAGAAGATTTTGATATGCTTTCTTCTTTTCCTCTTTAACTTCCTGTGTCCATCAGGGAGTTCTGATTTTTTTATCCTTGCAGACAACCTCACCACATGTCTCTCTGGCAGAATCAATCAATTTTCTTCAGAGTTTGCCACTGAATCTCCAAGGTTTGATTCCTGTTCTCAACCTCTCTCATTTTTTCTTCAATAATCTTTGTGTATTTTAGTCTACAGTTCACATCTGAGAGCTGCTCAACTTATATTCGCTTTAAAACTTTCTTACATGTTATTCTTTTCAATATGAAATTCAATTTTATCCTGCTCAAGACTATATAGTGATCACTTCCAATTTCAAATCCTCTGTACACTCTGGTGTACTGCTCATTAACTATGTTATTGTTGATCACTATCAACAATAACATAGTCAATGAGACTTTTCTTATTTCTTGCCTCTTCTCTCCATGTGAATTTGTGCACATTTTTATTGGAACATGGTGTTAGTAATAACCAGTCCATGTCCTGAGCAGAAATCATACAGATATTTGCCATTATTATTAGTTTTGCTCTTTTCTCCAAATTTTTCCAAAATATTTTTGTATGTCTCACAATCATTCCCTACTCTGCTATTTAGATCCCCAACAAGGACCAACTTTTCCTTTTTCATTGTGTCAGTTGCTTTTTCTAAAGCCTCAAAAAATTCCTCCACTTCTACCTTAGTAGAACCTTCTGTGGGACCATAGGCACAAATAAGGCTCATTGTCCAGTTCCCCATTCTCATATTTGCCCACATTACTCTACTCGAGACTGACTGCCATTCAAGAAGATTAGCCTCGTATTTTGTGTTGAATACTATGGCTACTCCTTCTTTTCCTTGATTGTAATTGTCTGAATATAACATTTTGTATTTATTGTTCAGAAAGATCTCACCAGTTTTTGTCTTTTTTGTTTCAGTCACCTCTATTATGTCGATCTAGTTCTTATCTAATTCCTCAGCTAGTTCCATTTCTTTGCCATTCAGGCTTCTTATGTTGATAGTACTGATCTTTAACTCTGGTGATGTTGAGTTGGGGTTTGTTTTCAGATTTGTCAGAAATACACATAATGGTACAAAACAATGAAATTTCATGCTAGCTGAAACATTGCCTGGTTAAACAAAGTCACTGCTGTTTTTGTCAAGAACCACGATGAATAGTGTAAAGTCAGTTAGTGGAACAAACTCCAACCCAACGTTTAGAAGAAGAACAACAAATCAAATGTGAAAAAAAATAACAACAGGAACCATCAAAATAAGGAGTATTGATGGAAAGGAAATTGAACTCACAGAAGAAATGGAAAAGTACCACATGGACATAATTGTCATTATTCACATTGATCGTATACAATAAAGACAATTCATTGAGAAAAGGGAAAAATAAAGGAAGCAATGCAAACTATAAATGGAAGATTGAGTCTTAAAAGAAAGAAATACGGAATAGAAAAACAGAAGGAAAGTGAGAGGAATCATTTAAAATTTTTGGTAACTTGAAAGCTCTATCAAGAACTCTTCCAATTCATAGTGGGGATTTTACAGTTACTATCAATAATAATAAACAGAGTTATAACAAACTTATTCATTACAACAAATGCTAAAAAGTCCTGACCAAAGACTCATAGATACAATGCTATGCTAAAAGAAATTTGCTATAACAAATTATTCCCTCATACAGACTACAGTAACAAAGTGTTCCTGTAGTCTATACAAGTTTACTATAGTGAAAGTCAACTGTTATTATTATTATATGACACCTCCTAGTAGTCCAAGGACACGCTTTAGGACACTACAATACACAACTTATCTGCCTGAATCTTCCATTTAATTTCTATCTTTAATATTTAATCCATTGTCATCTTTTACTATTATTTCCTTTCTTCCCTATTTTGAGATTGTTCCATAGTACTTTCATATTTTTGTCATTCTCTATTGTATCATTTTATCTTCTTTCTTTTCTTTTTATCTTTTATAATTTTTTTTCTGATTATTTTATTTATTTCTGTAAATTCTATTATATTTCTTTTTAAATTATTCAATTCGTTTTCATCATTTTCCCAAGAGATTTTTGTTAATCTTCTTTTCAATTTTACGTGCACTTTCTATAATTAATAATTAAATTAAACTGATGAAATCAAATTAATTCTGTGTATTATCCAATTTTAGACTTTTGTTTTCATTTGTATAATTTCTTCGACTGTGTAATTTGTTTCAAATTTCTTCCTAGAATAATTTTTGTTTGCAGTTTCATCATCATCCTCAAATTTCTGACATGTACCTTTAGGGAGAGAAGGTTTACAGGATATTATTATAGCACTACATGAGAAAGTTACATCTTTACTAACTTTCTGTTCATAATTTTCCTCCAAATTAGCCTTTAATCTGCCAAGTCTCCAATATTATCAGATCTTATCAGATATCTTCTAAGGCACCTTTTACTGTATCCATCTACCTAGATCTTAATCTATCTGGGTCTTTTCCTGCTATCCTGGCAAAGAACAAGAAAACTTGTTTTACTGATATTTCCTCTCCCATTCTATTTAAGTGACCATACCTATATCATCTGAGATTAGCTATGCTAATAATATCAAGTTCTTTCCTAATATCCTCAACTTTTAATGATACTACATTGATGCCACATGTTCACTTCCTTAATCTTTCTCCAAACTTCTCATATCTATGGTTTCCAGTCTGATTGAACACTGTCTTGTATACAGCTAGTTTAGTGTTTTGACTAATTTCTCTCTTATTCCATATATATATATATATGTGTGTGTGTGTGTGTGTGCGTGTACATACAATTATAAAGCATAATTAGCAAAGCTAATTATGCTGTATATTTCCATATTTAATATTCTATCTTCACTAAAAATTGTGCCTAAATAACTGAAATATTTTACTTGTTCTATAGGTGCTCCATTCAGAAGGCAGTGAATGTTTCTGCCTGTTTTCTTTGTCTTTTCATTGCTTGATTTTCATACCAAGTTTGGTATGTTTACAGTTAATGTATCGTTATTTATCTCTACATGTTATTTCATCTTATTGATTCTATCCTCTATTGTTATTTTTCCCCCTAACTATTCTATGATCACTTCTTATGACTACTAGACTCATGGAACATCTTTAAATATTTTTATATGATATGATAAAATACGGTCTATTTTGCTTCTTGTTTGTCTATTTGGACTCATCCATCTTGATTTTCTCTTTGGTCTTTTCTTATAAAATATGTTTATAGCATTCAACTACAGTAGATCCACATAATAAAACTTATATTTCCTCTTTAATTTCCTTCTCCTATTCCATTTTTTCTCCTATTCCATTTTTTCTCCTATATATTTTTCATGTTCGTTTTTATTTTTTCCCAGTACTGCATTAGTCTCCTAACATAACTGTTTAGCCTATAGCCATGATTTTCAACCTTTTTCATAACACCTAGACTAATTATTAAAATTCTGTGGCACACTAAAAATATATTCTTTTAATTTTTTTGATGATCTGGCAAAAAATAGGCATAATTTTGATTGATTTACACACACAAGTAGATGGAAGACCAGACACTAATAAATAAATGCGCAAATTATGACATTATTTCTTTCAATTAATTTGTTTTCATAAATCTCACGGCACACTGGTTGAAAATCGTTGGCCTATAGGACTGTTGGTTGGTGCACATATTTATATGATTTGAGCTGTGTTCTTTTCTGATGCTTGTAATATAACATATGCTATACAATGATATTTCAATAATATTTAGTAACCTTCTTTACTATGCTTTTGTTTATAAGGAAGCCAACTCCTTTCTGTTTGACATCATCTGATCCTTTTGAGTAAAGCACATTTCCCAATTTTAGTATTATATATTCTTCTCATTTTCTTTTTGTTTCTCGCAGACCTATTACATCCAATTTCATTTTTCTTAATTTATGTGCCAATTCTCCTACATTTTCATCATATGCTATTTAATGTATACAGCAACATTGGTTTTCATGTAATTGCTTTCATCATATTGTTCTGTTGCAGAATGTCTGGTCTAATAACCTTGTTTCACCTGAAGTAGGTTCTCTGGTGATTTTAAAGCCACACAATGGTGGATATTATGGGTTCATTCTTAAATGTTGCTTATTCCTGGTTGTAATAGGAGAAGGATTCGTCTTTCTTCCATGAAGACAAAATAACTTCATGGAAAAAAGAATTAAAAACATAAAAGAAGTTTAATAACAATTTAATGTGATGGATGTGTCTCAATACTGCTACACCAATATCAGGTGAAATATTTCAAACTGCAATTCTTAGATTCGTCTTTCTTCATGGACTACTGAGAGGATTGGCAGTATTCCATTTCACCAGAGCTATGGAATGCTATTGTTGATATCATCACAGTTGACATCTAGAAGAACAAGTAACCTACTTCTGTTCCTAACCATCATACAATGCTCTGCCTCAGAATATGTCTAAGTAACCAAGTAAGCTCCTGTAGTCAGCTGTCTCCATCCTTAGGGAATAGTAGATGCCACTGGAAGTTGCTCCTCTGGAGTACTACTGCTATTATGCCCAGATTGGAATCCCTTTCAGTTTGATTTTCGGTATCAAATTGTTCTGACTCGATAGGCTGGAACAGGCTGATACTGAAGAATCAGACTGACAATGAATTTTGAGAATGTACTGAGCTATGCTGGCAGTAGAATACGCTACTTCCAGCATAGTTCAATACATCCTTAAAACATGCAAAGCCGTTTCACTACATCTAGGTGAGGATTCTGTGAAGGTGGATGGTAAACCTATAGAACAAATAAAATATTTCAGCTATTTAGGCACATTTTGTAGTAAAGATGACAAATGATATATGGAAATAAACAACAGAATAAGCAAAACATATGGTAAGAAGCCAAATGAATAAATTTATATGGAATAAGAGAGAAATTAGTCAAAACACTAAGATGTGTACAAAAGTGTGCAGTTCAAACAAATTTTAATCTATACATCTGAGAGATGGATTAGAAATAAAAGAGTTGATCAAAGACTAGAAACCCACCGATACGAGAGCTCTGAGAAACATAAGAGAATGTGAAGAGATGCATCAGTTGCAGAACGATATTAAAAAAAATAAAGATATCTTGACACTGGTTAGCATTCAATGTGTGAATGGAGCTAATCTAAGGTTGTATGATCACTTAAACCAAATGGGAAAAAGAAGGTTAGTAAAACTGCTATTTGATGCCAAGAAAAAGATCTGGATAAAGACCGAGATCTAGGTAGATTTATGCAGTTATTTATACTTACTTATCCTCTCCACTCCCTACAAAGCATAGGGCCTCAATCACTGTTCTCCATTGAACTCTGTTCATTGCTACTTTCTTGATCTCATTCCAGGATTTTCCCAGCTGTTTCAATTCTGCTTCAATTTCTCTCCTCCAGCTCATCTTGGATCATCCCCTTCTTCTGCTTCCTTGTGGGTTCCATTCCATGGCTGTCTTTGCTATATCCCTATCTGAGTTTTTCTGATTGTGTAGCCTATCCACTTATATTCTCTTTTTATTATTTTTGTTTTGATGTCAGATTAATTTGTTATGTCCCATAATGTGTTGTTTGAAATTCTATTTGGCCAGTATATTCCCAATATCTTTCTAAGACACCTACTTTTGTAAATCCACAGTTTATTTAAATTCCTTTTGATAAATCTCCAGGTTTCAGATCCATATAGTAGAAGCATCTTTACATTTGTGAAGTCTTGAGATTTATTACTTAACCATATATTTTTCACTGTATTGAAGACAATTTGGGGCTTTTATTTTTAATTCTATTTTTTGTCTTCCTTCAATGCTTACTACTGATCTAGACCAGCGCTTCCTGAACTGTGGGTCATTTCCCCCTTGGGGGGGGGGGCATAGGTTTTGTTGACGGGCCATGAAATAATGAAAACAAATTGATAAAAAAAACTAAGTAGATTTTTTTTATCTTAAAAGAAACGTATTTAATTTTTATTATTTATTTTTTGTTATTTTTTATATTTTAACGGAAAAAAAATCACACATTGATGTTGGTTCACAAATTTTGCTTCCTGCATATTTCGGTGCTTAATGAATATTAGTAAATATATGCTTATTCATATAAGTTTCATTTCAAAGCAGAAATCTAAGAATTGTAGTTTGAAATATTTCACCTGATATTGGTGTAGCAGTATTGAAATACATCCATCACATTAAATTGTTATCAAACTTCTTTTATGTTTTTAATTCTTTCTTTATTACTAATCGTTTTATGTTTCATGTGCTTGCATTGCAAATGTACAATAACAATACATTTATTTATATAAAAATATGAGATAATGTGCCATGTCAAATGTGTATATAAGATGCTAAAAATGTAATATTTGCATTTGATTTTTTCAATATTTGCTGTGTATGTTTTGTATTGAATATAAATACAATAAACATTATAATAATATATGTCTATATTACGATTTTTTTTCCGAGGGGGGCTGTGAAATATTTTAATTTTTCCAAAAATCAAATGGCCTTGACATCCAGAAGTTTGGGAAGCACTGATCTACACAACCAAAAGTGTCTATCTGTTCTAGTGGTTCTTCCATAAGTTGGAGTGTTAGATTTTGTTTGGAATTAATCTTCATTATTTTAATTTATTTTTAAGCCACACTTTGATGCTTCCAGGTTTATATTATCTATTTTTCTTTGCATATGTTGGTGCTTTTGAGCTAGCAAGCATATGTCATCAGCAAACTTTAAGTCAGGGGTTCCCAACGTTTTTGTTTCCTAGAGCACATTCTAAAATACCGGTAAGGCGACAGGCACCATCTATTTTTCTATTTTTTCAAGCAAATTTTTTGAATTCTTTTGTTAAATGAATACATACAAAGTTTACATTATAATCAAGTGTTTTATTACTTAAAAGTTTACATTATATAGTAATTTAAATATATATGTTTTGGGAGGGCAGGTTCGATTTTAGTTGATTTAATTTTTTCGTTCTTATTTCAGATTTAAGTGGATAATTCGTATTAAAAGTGGCATGCATTGTCTTGCATTGAATGTTTTTTCGGAATTGCAACACTATTGTTGCACAACAAACAATGCAATTATCTTTAAAATTAAAGAAACAATATGTTTCCTCCCAGTCAGTGTTAAAATTATAAGTTCATTGTCTTTTACTCGATTCACTCATTTTAGGATTAAAAATCAAAATATTTCAAAAATTTAAGTACAAGACACTGTTAAAATTATGTGCATATAACTAGCAACAGATAATGAACAACTTCAAATGCGCGTCTACTTTACATTGTATGCGTTTAATACTCGTCATGTGTCATTAACGCATGCATCATATAGCATGCCATGAATTGTTGCATGATGTGCACGTGATTATTTCAAACTATACAGCACACGGTTGAACAACGGTGGGCACACACAAATTGGTCGACGGGTGCCATGGTGCCCCGCGGGCATAGGGTTGGGAACGCCTGCTCTAAGTGTAATTTATTTGTCCATCCCCATTGCATATTAATGCTTTCATCTATTGTAATTCTCATCCCGAAGTCTATTACTATTAAGAAGATTATAAGAAAAAGCATGCAACCTTGCCTTACACCTCTTGTTGTTTTTATTTTTTTTTTTACTTAAATTCCGATTACACATTACCTTGATTTTATAATTGTCATATGCTGCTTTTACTATATTAGTTATTTTCTCTGGTATGCCATAGCATTTCATTAAATTCCAAATTACTTATCTGTTTATACTATCAAATGCTTTTTCAAAGTCAATGAAAACCAAATACAGGCTGCTCTGCCATTCTATTGATGTTCAATAAAAATTCCTGGGATTATTATTTTGTCCATGCATGATCTATTAGGTCTGAAAGCTGTTTGTTCTTTCCAGTTTAGGTTTTGATTTCATGTTTCATTCTTTCTAATATTATTCTAATGAAGATTTTACAAACTGTGATTAGAAGAGATATTCCTGTCCAGTTTTTGTATTCTTTTGTATCCTCTTTCTTTGTATTTTCACCAATAATCCTATATTCCAGTCATCTGGTCATTCTTCCTTTATCTATATTTCATTCAGATATCAGGTCTGGTTTAAGTAGTTCTGCTTGTATATTGTCTATCTCTGCAGCTTGCCATTTTTGAGTGTCTTTATTGCCTTAGTTATTTCTGCCTTTGTTATTTCTCCTGTACTTATATTTAATGTTTCCATTTCAGTATTTTCTGGGAGCAGAGTTTCTTGTATTGGGATTTCACTGTTTCTGAATCTCTCATCAGTATGTTTCTTTGTTTATCTCTTACTGGTCTCTCTTTTCTCATATTTCTTCCAGTTATCTTCCTTGTTATTTTGAAAAGTTTCTTGGTCGAATCAAAGTTTGCTGCAGTCTGTTCGGCCTCCTTACAGAGTTCCTCAGTGGATTTTCGTTTATCACCTCTTACACTTTTCTTTATTTGTCTTATTTATCTCCTTTTCTTCATTTTGTTCATTGTCTGCTGTTTCTTAACTCTCTCCTGTTTTCCTAGTATTTCTTCAGTTATTTCATTGTACAATTGTTTTATATTTTGCCATTTTTTTTTCTATATCTCCATTTTTTCCTTCACTATGTATTATTGTTTCCTACTTGCTTTTGATCATACAAGCAAAGTGAAGGGAAAAAATGGAGATACAGAAGTAATATCCTTATTTTTCAGTTTATTTATATTATAACAGTTTCTTTTGCTCCTTGATTTAAATATCTTTGCTAGTTTCATTTTTATCTTTGTCACCACCAGTATATGGTGTATGTATGTATGTGAATGCTCCTCTCCATGATCTTACATCCTGCAAGGATGATTTCCATGTTTTATATATAGTTATGTGATCTATTTGGTTTTTACTTTACCTTCTGGTGAGATACAGGTTTGTTTATGTATAAACCTTATGCTGAAATATTGTACCTCCTATGATTAAGTTTGTTAAATAGCCAGAAGTCCTTGCGTGATATTCCTCCTAGTCCTTTTCCCATCACTATTTCATATCCACTGTTGTCTTTGTCTACCTTTGCGTTTATCTCCCAGAAGTAAGATCATATCTCTTTTGCTACTCTTGTCTCTCTCTCCTCTCGTGTGTAGGTCATAAAAAGCTTCTTTTTCTTCCCTGTCAGCACCTGTTTGTAGGGGTGTGTTTATTACAGTAACATTTTTGTATATGATTTTGAACCCTGTAATTATTATTCTTTCCGATACTGGGTTCCATTCCAATAGTGCCTTCTTGCCTCCATCGTCATCAGAGTGATACCTCTGCTATGTTCTTCATCCTTGTGGTTTCCAGTTTTGAACCTTTGTGGTTTCACTCCATCATTCCATCTAGTTTCTCTTGATACTCATTTTGTATCAATCCATTGCTATTTGATGTGCTTTCCCAGACTCATACATTGTCCTGATGTTCCAACATTCAATTTTGGTTAGAGATTTGGGTGTGAAGATAACTTTTCCAAGAGCTTTCTGCCTGTAGGTTTCTCTAAGAGAGCTTTCACAAATCTGCATAATTTCTTCTGGTGATTCTTCAGCAGAACTAATCTGATTTTCTTTCAATACTTGAGGTTTCTACAGCAGGAGAGTTTTGATGTAATGTGGTTGCTGGCCACAAGCACAACCTTCCCTTTTCTCATCTGGGCTTGGGCTTGGGACTGACAATGGCGGAGTTTTAATGTAATTAGAAGTGCTTTAGAAGATAACACTTGAGTTCTGACAAATAGACAAATTGGACAAAAACTATCAATAGCAATTTAGTAAAAAATTAAAATTATTCATAATATCCTCATCCTTTGAGGATATGTATGCAGAATAAATGATGATGGCATTGATTTAAATTTTAAGTTAACCATACAATTTGTTTATGAATAATCCCATTAACTAAAAATAAGCAATTAATAAGTCTTTATAGTAATGCACCTCTATTAATCCTTGTCTTTTAGTTTTACTGCTATTATTACTTTATTATTATTTCACATCAGCAACACAAACTAGCACAAATGCAACCAATTATAAACTGTTACAATGTGACCAAGTCTATTTAGCAAGGTGCATGGCTTACAATATTGAAAAAGTGTGTATAACAATCAACTGATAAACAAAAAGTGTATTAATTCAAAAATGCATTCACCTATATATATCTATACTTACCAAAGTACAGAGCACAGAGTCCATCAAAATAATGTAGCATTAGAGGTCCCAGAAAAAGTAACTGAAATATAAAAGGAAGGAAACATTGGAAAAACTGAATTGCATGACATCAAGTTATTGTTAAGTATACAAATTAATCAAAATGTAAATGAAGTGAAAATACAAATTGCAGCAGTGTTACAATTCTGAGGAAACAAATTTTAATGATCATTATTATTGTAGAAAGTTTTTAAACTTGGGAATATTATGTATTCAAGATACCAAGTAATTTTATATAAACTTGGTTTTTAATCCTATTTCCCAAGTGAGCAAACAGACAAGTAAGTCAAGTTTGTGCCTGCACATAGTGCAAGTTTGAGGCAACTCATGGTAGTGCCACTCTAGGCAACTCGTGGTAAAGTTGGATTAAGCTCTGATCACTTTCCTTAGTATTTTTTCCTTAATGTAAAGCACATCCCCTTGCAGAGATGTATGATGCTATGCATTCAAGGGTTGGTGTAGCCGGTTTATGGAAAAGAAAAATTTAGTGCTTCGACTAAAAACGAAATTAGCACCGAAGCTGCCAAAGGATTTGGATGATAAGTTATTAAGTTTTCAAAGATTTATAATTGCTAAAAGAAAGCAAAAAAATTATTTACTGTCTCAAATCAGAAATATGGATGAAACTCCAGTTATGTTTGACATGATCGGGAATAGAACAGTAGAATTGAAAGGAAGTTAAACTATTTCTTTAAAAACAACTGGACATGAAAAAAGCCGTTTCACAGTTGTACTTGCTTGTATGGCTGATGGTACTAAATTAAAACTTCTGATAATTTTTAAAAGAAAAACAATGCCAAAGATCAAAATTCCAAGAAAAGTTTTTGTCCATGTTCATGAGAATGGTTGGATGGACGAAGCAGGAGTTAAGCTGTGGATAAAAAATATTTGGAATACACAACAAGGTGCATTAAAAAATCCAAACAGTCTTTTAGTGAGGGACATGCTCAAATCCCATTTAACGGAGAGCACAAAATCTTTATTAAGAGAGAATAATACTAATATGGCAGTGATTCCAAGTGGGTTAACTTCACTAGTTCAACCGTTGGATGTTTGTATAAACAAGCCATTTAAAGACAGTTTACGAAAACAGTGGAATGCGTGGATGCAAGAAGGAGAGAAAAGTTACACAAAAAAAGGACAAATGCGACATGCATCTTTGGTAACTATGTGTGAATGGGTAGCAAAAGCATGGGATAAAATAAAACCAGATACAATAATAAAATCTTTTAAAAAATGTGCTATATCTAACAAATTAGATGGCTTGGAATATGATTTTCTTTACAATGATGACGAAACTGATGTTAAATCTGATGGAGAAAACGAATACAATTTATATGACAATATACCAGAAGAAATTACAGAACCAGAGTACAATGAACTTTTCATACATTCAGACAGTGAAAATTAAATTTTAATTATGTAGTTACCTACCTATTTTCTTTTGTAAATAAATAATTATATAACATGTAAATAATTTTTTCTATAAATAAATTTGATATAAGTTGAAATATTTTTACTTATTTACTCTTTTTGTATATTGCTAGTAAATTTAACAGAGTATGATACATATTAGTTTTATCTTGGAAAGCAATCAGTTTTTGACCCGGCGTATAAGTCGACCTAAAAAATTTAGTACTTTTTTTCAATGCTGAAAAGTCGACTTATACGCCAGAATATACGGTAATTAAGGTTTAAATTAATATTATGTGATAATCCAATGGTGATTTTCTGGAGTGCTGAGTAGATGCAAATACCACATGGGTCACAAGAAAAATGTAATTTCAAATTTTAGTTCAGGGAAAAGCTTCATGCATAGTTTCAATGTGCATCTAAAAAATATCATTTTGGTACTTCATTGCAAAAATGAAAAATAGCAGTGGAAAGTTGATCTATTACTAAAAATAAAATAAAATGAAAATATCCTTTTTTTTTCTATATTTAAATTGATATTTTCTCACGGTCATCACACACCACTAAATGAATTCGGTACAAGATTCCTAATTTAAAATTTAAAAAATGTATCATGATAAAATATACTGAAAATTATAACAACATATACATACCATTGTGAGTAGCAAAGGAATTATCAAAGCACAAAGAAATCCTGCAGTTCTAAAACCCAGCAACATCAAGAGATTCTGATTCTGCAAAATATTCAAGACAAATTAAGTCTTAGGTTGCTCAAAAACATACATTCCATAACAACTACTAACTGCTACTACTAAACTATACAGGATGATTTCACTCGTGCATCATAAAGGCATATTTGACACCTTTAAAACTATCAAAAAAAAAGGTCCTAATGTTTATTAAAACATCAGTCCAGAAACCTTTCATTTCCGAGATATAGCCATTTGCAGTGGCAGCATGACCATCCAACAATACAGATAAGACAAAATGTCAAGAAATAAGCATAAATCCCATGATAATTAGTGAAAGAAATATTGTAGGAAAAACAATACCAGAAATTTTCAAAATGACCTCCACTGCTAGCCACACAGACATTGAGATGCTTCACCATCAACAACCATGTCCTTAAAAGTTCCTGGCTGTGATGCATGCATATTCAACACATTCCTACAGTTCATCAACATTCCCCACTCAAATGATACACTAATGATTTCCAATGATATTTTCTACTTCCAATCAATGCTGCCATAGTTAAAGTCACCCATCACTCTCCTACTGCTCATCAATCTCATGTCTGAACATTTCTGAATTAACTCTCTCTGCATTCCCAGGCATATAGCAAAATCCCACAAAAGATCTAAAATTTGTGCTTACTTCAACCTCACATCCAAATGACCTCAAAGCCATTATCATTCTACTTTCAAGTTTCACACTGAGAGGACACGACTGTTCCGAAATCATCAGTAATACGTCACTTCCTATTCATCTTTTCTGTCTTTTCAAAAAATGCTATAACCATCACATTCTATTCCACAAGTATGTCATCCTTTGTTAATGTCTCATTAACATAAATGATTTATAGACTAATTCCATCAATGCCACAAACATAGCATCCTTATTCCTAATTACTCCTTGTATTTGGTGCATAACCACACTGTCTCTCCCCTGGTCTCCTTTCCTTTCTGCAATTCCTTATACTATTATTCAAATATTTTGACTCTGCTGCTCCCATTGAAACCATCTCAATATTCCTATCTTGTCCATTATCTCACACCAATTTTGGTATCTTACACTAACAGTCCCATCATCTAGTTTTTGTTTCCCTGACTGGCTACATACGCTCCTCATCAAAACAATCTGCCCAGCTTCATACTATCGCTCTCACTCAAATGCAGACCACATGCAGAAAACCGCTCTCTCCTACCTACAAATTTATTCCATATATCCACATCCTCAAATCTTCTCTTTCTGTATATTCTATTGTTATAAATGTTGTTTCCTTAATTTATTATTATTATTATTCAGGCCTCCATGGAGTCAAAGGACTCATCGTGGGAGGTCCTTCCTAAGAAATATAAAGTCTATCAAGACTCATCGAGGGGAGGTCCCCCCTGAGAAACACAAAGTCTATCATACCACTCCTTAAACTCATTGACCGTTCTTGCTCTCACCACTCCATCAGGCAATGCATTCCATGGTTCAACCACCATCCATACAAAGAAACCATTCCTCACCCTCTTGCAAACAGTTTCCTTTCGTAACTTCCAGGGATGGACTCTTGTCATCACTCCTTCCCGCTGTTCAACCAAGCAAAAGAACTCCAAAGTGTCAACCCTGTAACCACCTCTCAACAGTTTAAAAGTCTCAATCATATCACCTCTCCTTCTTCTATCCACCACACTCTGCAGTCCACATTCCCTCAGCTGATCCTCATAACTATCCTTGTACAGTCCTGAAACCATCTTTGTTATCTGCCTTTGTACCCTTTCCACATTAATTTATTCCCTTCAAATCCTGGAGACCAAATCTGAGAACAATGAGATTCACATTGAGAACAATTATCAATTCACTGATTTCTAACAATCGGATCTACAATTTCTCTCAATGTTTAAATTATTATGATTTAAGATAGCAATATTTAGGTAGGGGTCATTAGTCTCTGGTTCCCCTTTATATGCCATATTGATACTCAAACTACCTATCAATTCTGCAGCAGTCACTTAGATTGCTCACGTGTGCGAATTCGATAAACAAAGAAATTGTCCCTGGATGGAGCCAATTCCCTTACTGAAAATATGGAGCTGTCTCCTCGTTGGGTTCAAGAAAATTTGTTTGTTAATGCTGTGCCATCCAGAACCCTTAGATCAGAAAAAGCTTCTTAATCAAGGAGTGAACTCTCAGAGTGATACACGGTTATACAATTTATATAATAACAGTTTCCAAGTTAGTCAAATCCCTTATTTTAAACTCTCATTGCAGTTGTGGTCTTCCCCAATTAATTAGTTCCGCTCAGGTTCTACTTGATGAGTGCTGCATTGGATTCATACATCAGGCAATTTGTTAGGTAAAAGAAAAAGGGTTTATTCATCAAACTATTACAATACAAATTTAAAAGACTTGTCATATGACTAAAATAAATCTTTCTCCTAAGTTAACAGACTTAACTATACAATACTTCAGTATTCCCAGTTGAATTCTACCATGAGACAATATTAATTATGAATCAATTCACTGATTTCCAACAATCGGATCTACAATTTCTCTCAATGTTTAACTTATCAAACTTCAAGCATTACTAAACTATAACATACTATATACAAATTATCACCACACTATGTTAGAATTCACTCTCAGAGATAAAACATTCTGGTATCAGTACAAAATTAATAACGGAAAAAACTCACGTACAAAGATTATTTAATAGTATAATTTTCGGCTGTGTGTCACAGGCATCTTCAGTACATTGACACACAGGCGAAAATTATACTATTAAATAATCTTTGTACGTGAGTTTTTTCCGTTATTAATTTTGTATCGATATGTCTACTCACGGTATACCTCTTTTAAAACTTATTCTGGTATCAGGCTAAGCCCTAAAGTTCTGTTTCATATCTTATATAGGTCCCACTAATGGATAATTTTGCACATTATTACACACAAAATTCTTTTATACACACAAGGGAAACTAAAAGAGTCGTATGTTACTGGGACCTTCGGACTTTGTCGGGTCTATCTCTCGATCCTTAAAATTCTTTCCACAGCTCATTCCTTCTTCTTTCTCACAGTTGTCTTTCCAATGGGCCAGCCTGGAACTCACAATCATAAATTATCCTCTCCGATGTAGACGAGAACCTCTGCTTAAGATGGCCCACGTGGTCTAGCATGACATTCAGCTTGTGTTGATTTTTCCTGCTTTACTGATGAAATGCCCACACTTGGCTCACTACTCGGCTGCGCAACTGCGTCTAGACATTGTTCTGTTGACTGCTCTCACGTATTCATCTCAGGGAATAACTCGAGCTGGGCCCCTCAAGTGACCTGTGCCAAAGTTGAGAAAGAAGCAACCAAATGAAGAGCACTGAGAGTAAGAGTCTACGAGAGAGAGCAAGCTAGCAGTGTCATGCTTTTTTATATTGTACCTTGAGCGGCGCTCCTACAGCATCATACCTTTCTGCTCAGCACCACTCCTTTGCAAGCGGTTCCGGTCCTTCTTCTTGCATCTCTCAGGAAACTCCTGTGCGCAACTTACTCCGTGTGTACGTGACTGCCGTGGGGCATGTTACTAATCCGAATGTCTCGTTTGCGAACTTTGAACTCTCTTTTACATACTAACATAATTCTCATCAATTTTTCTTCCATTGTTAAATTTACAAGAACAGGTAATATTATCTTACATAGAATAGCCAAATATTAAAAATGTTTATTTAAAATTTTTTTCAAGCAATTAACATCTCTACTTATATACAAGTATTTCTCTCAGTGTCTTGATGCTTGTAAAATCCTGAATGAGATATTTCACAACAAAATCTCTTCATTCAAGATTTAACACTATCATGCTATTCATGATCAATGTTCTTTCTCTCATACCTTGGCAATACACTCACAATTCTCCCTCTCACGCTCTTCCACTTAACTATTTCTAGCAGCACTCACAAATCCAAAGCCACTTCATTCTCACCTCCCTGCAAATCATTTGTTCTAATCAGTACAGCCAACTCCACTGCATTTTCTCTCCTCAGCCTCAATCACCCTTTCTATTGTTTGTTGCTTCTCTCAGACACACTTTTGAAACCTGTTCCATTTTTCACATCTTTCACCATAGAGTCCCCATATAGCTCCACATTACTTTCCACCATTCCACCAAAACTGACTCATCTGCCACTGGCACCTTTCTTTTTGCACCTACCTACACACACACACAGTTAACACATTTGCTACCAACTACGAGTATACTCGTAGTTGGTATATGAGCCTCACAAGCCAACTACGAATATACTCGTATGCCAATTACCGACCTTCTATACCAAGCATGAGTTAACTCTTAGTATAAGTACCTTAATTTGGACCCTTCGCTTGTGAATAAAGCAGAGAGCACGTCTGGGGGCTTGGTAGAAGGGAAATAATTTCAGCCAAAATATAGTATATTATATATGTGCCTCAGAAGCCAACTACGAATATACTCGTATGGCGATTACCGACCTCCTATGCCAAGCACGAGTTAACCCGTAATTTGTAAATCAAATTAAAACTAATAAAATCAATCAAAATAAGAAAATGAAATCAATAAAATAATAACCAATTTATTCAAATTATGAATGATACACTTTAAAACAATTTTCCATGCACTATGGTGGTTTTTCCTTGCAAACAGGATAATAATAATGTGTTTCGCGTCGTTGTTCATTTCGTGTACATACTCGGCATGGCTTTGTCGCGCGATTTCTTTTTTCTCTAGGTGGTAAAATTTCCAAATAATGAAGATCCTGAATCCTGCTGATATTCAGTGATGCTGTAAGCTCATCCATTCCAACAAAAACTGAAATAAATTGATCTCTAAATTTTAACGCAGTTATTGCATTTCCAGTAATTATATTATAAAATTTATGCGCATGTTGAAAGTATATATATATATCAAAAATGCGTATTGCCAATTTCTTTGGCCATCTAATTGTCTTTTGTAAGGCAGAATAGTAAGAAAGCATTTGCCATCAGAAAGATCGATGCCTGACATACCCAAATTATAGTCCCTAATGATATTTGGTTTTAATTGAATTTTACCATTCTGATTTTTCGCTTCAAGCATTTCAAATTTGTGCATATTTGAAATGGAAAGAACTTCCCTCTTATCCTTCCATTTGCGATGATGAATTCATTAAATTTATCATCACTCATATTAGCACGAGCTTCTAATTCTTTATCAGTAAGTTTTCTTTTACTGGTCATGGTGAAACTGAAGTTCACCCCATGACCTCATCATGACAGGTCAGCTCTGTCCAAGGGGGTGGCAGCCTCATGCTGTATGCCACACCATCCTGTCAGCTTGGTACAACTGATAATGGGATTCATCAGACCACATGACTCTGGTCACTGCAGAAGTCCAGTTTTGATGGTCCTGACATCAGGCGAGGTGCGATCTCTGATGACGAGTTGTCAACATGCAGGCTATGGCATACCGTCCACTTGCTGATGCTGCTTGGACCTCTGACAACGAAAATGGATGTGATTTGTGCTGCCATTACCCTGCCCTTCGTCTGTACAAATCTGGACAGTCTATGTCAACCCCAGTCATCAATTGGTGTGGTCAGCCACTATGTGCTCGCTGGGTGCTGATATGTCCATTGATGGTATACTTACAGTAGACATTTGATACAGTTGCTCTTGAGAACCTACGGTTCTTACCATTTGGCAATAGAATGACCCATCTGTCTTGTGCCAATAATACAACCATGATCAAAGTTGCTAAGATTACCATATTTATCCATGTTCATTGATTGTGATAGACTGTTGGGAAGCCACTGCTATTTACCATCTGCATTTAGTTTGGGTACATTTCACTCAGCGTACGGGATGCCAGTGTCAACTTCCTATCACCACTATCTTTGTCCACTGTGTGTATTTTAGCATTCTTGAAAAGTTGTATAACTGAGAGGAGACCTCCATGTAGCCTTTAAAGGAATGCGGAGAACCGACCAGGACTTCTGACATAATGTCCAATCCTCACTTTCTCGTGGTGCACCCTGTTGGGTATCTACGTGGATACTGAACAAACGAGGATAGGCTGGCAATTTAGGATTTAGCCGACTAAATTGTATTCTTATTGGTTAAACCAAAATAAAAAATGATGGTACAACATGACAAAATTTCATGCCAGCTGGGACGTCGCCCGGTTAAACAAGGCCCACGTTGTTTTCGCCAGGGAACCAGGGCAAACAGCGAAAAGTCAGCTACTGGAACAAATCTGAAAACAAACCCGAACTCAACATCACCAGAGTTAAAGATCGGTACTATCAATGTAAGAAGCCTGAATGGCAAAGAAATGGAGCTAGTTGAGGAATTAGATAAGTACCAGATCGACATAATAGGGGTGACCGAAACAAAAAAGACAAAAACTGGTGAGATCTTTCTGAGCAATAAATACAAAATGTTATATTCAGGCAATGACAATCAAGGAAAAGAAGGAGTAGCCATAGTATTCAACACAAAACACGAGGCTAATCTTCTTGAATGGCAGTCAGTCTCAAGTAGAGTAATGTGTGCAAATATGAGAATGGGGAACTGGACAATGAGACTTATTTGTGCCTATGGTCCCACAGAAGGTTCTACTAAGGAAGAAGTGGAGGAATTTTTTGAGGACTTTGGCAAGAATATAGAAAATAAATATCAAGAAGGAGGCAAAATATTCTGGAGGTTGTTGAAGAAGCTTAGGAATGGAGAAAAGATGCTGTAAAAGGAGTTAGAGATGATAAAGGTGACATGAAAACGGGAGAAAAAGATATCCTTGAAGTATGGAGTAATTAGTTTGAAAAACTGCTAAATGAAACAAGCAGTATGACAGCACAGTGAAAAAAACACTGACCAGGCATGCAGTCAGGAATACATATCCATACTTGAAGTAGAAAAAGCCATCAAAAGCTTGAAATGTGGAAAGGCAGCAGGAATAGATGATATTCGACCAGAAATGCTTAAGTATGGTGGTATAAGAGTCTTACAGTGGCTGCACTGCATAGTTCAGAAAGCCTGGACAGAGGGACGAATTCCCGATGATTGGAGTAGAGCTCTCATAGTACCCATATATAAAAAGGGAAATAAAACTGAATGTGAGAATTACAGAGGTATTTCCCTACTGAGTGTTCCTGCCAAGATCTATGCAAGTATACTTGAGAAACGGTTGAGAAGAATTGTGGATGAAAAACTTGGTGAAGTACAAGCTGGATTCAGGCCAAATAGAGGCTGTCATGATCAGATCTTCACTTTACGACAAATAGTCACGAAAGCATGGGAATATAACAAAGATCTGTATTTAAGTTTTGTCAATTTGGAAAAGGCATATGACAAGGTGTCAAGAGAGAAGCTATTCAATATGCTACTGTTATATGGTGTCAATGGGGCATTATATCAAGCAATACTTAGTCTTTGAGTTGTAAGTCAGCAGTTAGAATTGAAGGAAGTACAGGAAGATAGTTTAATGTTAAATCTGGTGTGAGACAAGGATGTACATTATCCCCTCTGTTATTCATTATCTATATGGATCACATTATGAAGGAAAGTGGTATTAAACATGATATCAAAATTGGAGATGTTAATGTCAGCTCTTTGCTTTATGCGGATGATGTTATATTTCTAAATAAATCTGCAATCCAAGTCTGCAAGATTCTCTGACTAAATTGAATAGCTGTTGTAATAGATATGGTAAGAAGGTCAGCAATAAAAAGACAAAGACAATGAAAGTAGGCAGAATCATTGAAAATGTCAACTGTATTGTGAATGGAGAACCTGTGGAACAAGTAAAACATTTGAGCTACTTAGGCACGATTTTTAGTGAAGATGGTAAATTAAATATAGAAATTGACAACAGAATCAGCAAAGCTGGTATGGTGGGAAGCCAATTGAATAAATTCATATGGAATAAGAGAGAAATTAGTCGGAACACTAAATAAGCTGTATACAAGACAGTGTTCAAACTAGTTTTAACTTATAGATCTGAGAGCTGGGTCAGAAGTAAAACACTTGACCAAAGACTAGAGACCACAGACATGAGAGTCCTGAGAAAGATTATAGGCGTGAACAGATGGCATCAATCGCAATATCATATTAAAAACGAGGATATTAGGAAAGAACTTGACATTGTCAGCATCCAGGAATGCGTTAGCAGAGCTAATCTCAGGTGGTATGGTCACTTAAACAGAATGGGAAAGATTAGCAAAACAAGTGTTCTCTGCCAGGTTGGCAGCAAAACGACCCAGAGGAAAACCAAGATATAGGTGGATTGATACAGTACAAAGTGTCTCAGACGATAGAAATATAAGATCTGATAATGTTGGAGTCTTGACAAGTAACAGACTGTTTTGGAGGAAAATTGTAGATAGGAAATTAATAATGATGTAATTTTTTTTATGTAGTACTATCATATCCTGTACACCCCTTGAGGGTACATGGCAGGAATTTGATGATGATGATGATATATATATATATATATCAGTGGCACTGTGTGCCCATTTAGGTTGAGTGTGCTGTTGTGTTGCTTATGTAACCTGCATTACAAAATTCACGTTAATATGACTGTATGATTGTATTTTTATCGATGTACAAAAGTTTTAAGAGTGCACAGCACATCACTACTCATCTTAACTGGTCCAATGCAATTAATTGTAGGATAACATTAAATACTTTAATTTATCAATTAACATAATTTTAAGTATGAAAGCATAAAGGTGAAATGAACAATAGCTATGCTTCAACCCACCGTTTATATTAGATGCACAAACAGCTGACACTTCGTTGTGAGAATAGATTATCACTGATAAATACTGGAGTGAGACGCGGATAATTTGAAGTTTGATATGGCTTATAAATATCACATAATACACACAGAAATGGAAAAAGTAAAAACTTGGAAAATTATTTTTTTCAGAATGAACCAAAGAAAAGCTAAAATAACTCGTTTTACTTATTATATAGAAGCCCAACCTCATTTAACTATGATCATACAATCCGCAAAAGCTCTGGCGGAAAATGGGACAGTCAGTACATTGTCAACACTGTTTTCCATTGTAAATATGGGTAAAAGAGTTATAAAGTATTTATAAAAAAATTTACTGTGTTTTACTGTGTGTATATTATTATTATTATTACGGGGAACTCCAGGGAGTCATTAGACTCATCGAGGGAGGCCCCAAATCATATTCATCACAACTATTCGACATTCATACAGTATCTATCATACCTTGCCTTAAACTCATTCACTGTCACAGCATCCACCAGACTCTGGGAGTGCATTCCACTCATTCACCACTCTAAAAGTAAAGAACCCAGCTTTAACACCTTTACTAACCACACTTTTGTCCAGTTTCCATGGATGTCCCCTAGTCCTACAACCAGCCCTGTTCTCAAAAATATCTTCTGAATTAATTTTATAGAAACCCTTCAGTAATTTGAATGTCTCAATCATATCTCACCTCCTCTGCCTATCAACCAATTTTTGCAACCCACAAATCCTCAACCTGTTCTCATAAGGTTCATTCCAATTAGACCTGCTATCATCTTGGTCACTCGTCTCTGGATCCTCTCAACCTCCTCCCTATCAAGAAGAAACCTAGGTGACCAAATCTGGGCACAGTAGTCGAGACGGGGTCTTATCAAGGCTCGATACAGAGGAACAATAACCTGCTTGTCAACGTATTCTTCAGCAACCAGGTGATTTGATGAGCTGATTTGGCCACTTTTGCAATGTGCCCCCTAAACTTCAACTCCTTATCCACCAACACTCCTAAATCTCGTGCCTCATCAATTTCCTGGAGTACAGTTCCACCAATGTAGTAAACTGCTGCTAATCTTTTCACCCAAAAACGTATAACCTTACATTTTGCCACATTAAATTGACATCCATTTTCCTTAGCCCAGACCTCCAATCTATCCAAATCATCTTGCAAAATTTTGACGTCATCTGCATTCACTATTGCCCTACCCAACTTTGCATCATCCGCAAACAAATGAACTGTTCCTCTCAGATCATTTCCTATATCATTTATGAACAAATTAAACAGCAGTGGTCCAAGAACAGATCCTTGTGGCACACCACTAGTCACAGGCCGTCTTGTGGACTCTACTCCTGAATAAACCACTCTCTGATATCTCTCTGTCAACCACCCTCCTATCCATCTCACCAACCCTATATCCATCCCCATATGCTGCAATTTACTGATTAGAATTCCATGTGGTATCCTGTCAAAGGCCTTAGCAAGGTCCAGTAGAAACACTGTAAACCCATTATCCTTATCCAGTTCAGCCATCACTGTGTTATAATACGTGACCAAGTTACTGAGGCATGACCTACCCTTCACAAAACCATGCTGTCCTCGATACAGTATCCCATTTTCTTCTATCCAATTTTGTATTTTCCTCTTGACTATTTTCTCCAAGACCTTGATAATGATTCCTGTTATGCTGATTGGCCGGTAATTTCAGCAACATCGGTACCACCTTTATGCAGCAGAATTATTTTCCACTCTTTCCACCCCCCTTGGGACTGACCCAGACCCGAGGCTCAAATTAAACAAAATGGTCAAGGGCACTGACAATTCTTTAGCAGCTTCATGTACGACAAGAGCTGGAATACTATCCAATCCCACAGATGTATTGACACTGAGGTTCTGTAATAGACTAGTTACCTCTACTTCATTCATCACAATTCCAGTATACGTTGTTAGTTCTTCCATTCCTGCAAAGTCACCATCTCGATGATATACTCTTGCAAAGTGCTCGCTCAGTAATTCCACTATATCGACTGATTCGGTTACCTTCCTACCCTCAGCATTTTTTAAGATCATTCTACCATGAGCATTTTTCCTTTTACTTGCAACATATTGAAAAAACTGTTTGGGATTCTCTTTAGCCTGCATGGCCAATTTTCTTTCGTAATCCGCTTTTGCTTTTCTTACCACCCTTGTTACCATCCTGGCCTGAGCTTTATACTGTTCCTGCACCTGCTGGTCACCTTTCTCCTTAAATTCCCTCCACAATTGTTTCTTTTTTTGCAGCTCAAGCTTAACAGTGTTATTCATCCATTTAACCCCTACTTGATTTATTATTTGGACTCTTGTTATACAGTCAACCACTGCCTCCTGCAAACACTTCTTAACCACCTCCCATGCACTATCAACATCCAGCCCTTGCAGTTTTACATGCCATGGCACTGAGCCAAGCACACAACTAAGCTTGTCATACTTACCAGCCCGGTAATTCCACATGTACCCTGTCTTAATTGTAAATTCCACTCCTTTAGCCACCTCCCAAGTCATGACCTTATGGTCACTCTCACCAATTGGTGGCAACATGGTCATGTTCGTTACAGCCACATTCTCAATTGCAATTACTAGGTCAAGCACTCTCTGCCCCCTGTTATTTTCCACTACATGCTGCCGCAGATAGTTGTCCCTTAATAACCGCATAAAATCCAATTCCTTCCTCCCATGTGCCTTCTCCTCTTTCCTGTCAATGTTACCATAATTGAAATCACCAATAATAATTACCCTCCTTCCACTCATTTCTTCTATTTGCCTATTCATACTATCCCCACCATCTATTCCATCACCTGGTCTATAGCAGCACCCAATTGTATATTTTGTTCTGCTAGATTCTATCTCACCAAACAGCCTCAAATGTGCTCTTTTCTCTATCCTGCAGTTCAACTTCTATACTCCTTGGCTGCAACTCATCAGCTATCATCAATAACACTCCTCCCCCCTTTTTATTCACCCTGTCACTCCTGAACATGCTATACCCGTCGCATTCAATCCCACTAGCTTTATCATCTTCTGTCAGCCATGTTTCATTAATACCAACAACCTGTGGCCTGGAAGTGCCAACCAAGGACAAAAACTCTTCCTTCTTGTTCCTAATACTCCTGGCATTAGTGTACATGAATTACAGAAGCCCATTTGTCCCATCCCTACTTTGATGCCTTATACTAACTATCCCATTCTGATCTGTTGTCCTTCGTACTCGCTCGGGCATAATATACTCATTCATACATTCAACTGCCTCCCTAAAGTCTGCATATCTACTCCCCCCCCTCTTAATAAATCTAGTTTCCCTGAGTCTGTACATCCACTTCCACATCATTCATCAACACTTTTTCAAGCCTCCATACACCAACTCCATTCAAATGTAACCCATCCATCTTATATAAGTCCTTTTGCCCATCGAACTCATTCCACACATCCACAAATTCCACACCACTCTCCATGCATAACCCACGCATAAAGCCATTGGCAATTATGGCCCTCCTTCTAAACACTTCACTGTCATACCGCGGTAAAATACTCACCATCCTAACTCTCTCACTCTTCTCTTTTGCTACCTCAAGTAATTCCCTCACATCCTCTATCATTTCCATTTTGTCCTCTTTCAAATCATTTGTTCCTGCAACGATTATCATCTCTTTCACCCTCTGGTTTTGCACTCGAATAGATTCGCTGATGTCCTTTATGTTTGCACCCGGCTGGTAAGACTTTGTCAAACTCTTAACTATCACATCTCTTAATAGCGAATCCCCATACAGTACTCGCTCCTTCATTTTATTGACGTTTACGAACATTCTATTATTTGTCGTCACAGACTTTTGCTGGTTATTAGTCGGTACGTTCAGCACACATTTTTCCATACGTTCCAGTTGCCTTTTTGTTCTGTGTATCGCACCGTTCAAACATGCAATTTTACTACTCGCATTTATCTCACCATTTTCATTATCAATCAAATCATCCATTCGTTTTAAAAGAGGTAAACCGTGAGTAGACATATCGGCACACAATAAATAACGGAAAAAAACTCACGTAGAAAGATTATTTATTAGTATAATTTTCGCCTGTGTGTCACAGGCATCCTCAGTACATTAAGCTCAAAATTAAACACTAACTGACAATTCCAAAAAGCGCCACCTAATGGTTTCAATGCTTTAAACTCAGACATGCCAAGCCTCCTCGTCCTAATCTTTCTTACTCTGAGTTTAAAGCATTGAAATCACTGAAGAATAACAATAATTTAATAATTACGAAAGCTGATAAGGGGAAGGCTATAGTGATTCAAGATAGGAAGGAATATGAGAAAAAAAGTCTCTTTTACTTCACGACTATTCAACTTATAGACCTCTTACATCGGATCCTACCCGGAGTCAATTGAAGAGACTTAATTCTCTTATAGATAATGTATCTACATGGAATGAAGATCAAAAGAAAAAACTTAAAACCTTCTTCGGTCGTCCACCTAGATTGTATGGTCTTCCGAAAGTTCATAAACCAGGCATTCCGTTGAGACTAGTCGTAGATTGTATAGGGTGCCCCACTTACAAAATCTCAAAATTTTTATCTAATTTACTCTCCTCTTCAACTAGAAGAACTGATACTTATATAAAAAATACTTTGGATTTCAAAAATAAAATTTCAGATCTTCATTTGGACGTTTCTGATATCATGATCAGTTTAGATGTTGTTTCTTTATTTACAATGTGCCTCTTTCGGAAAGTATTGAATTACTACAACAGGAATTTCCTTCGGACATTGTAAACGTATTTGATTTTGTAATAAATTCTGGTTATTTTTCCTTTAAAAATAAGTTGAATCAACAAATTGAAGGAATAGCAATGGGTAATCCTCTTTCTCCTGCTATCTCCAATTTCTTTATGGAACATTTTGAACAACGTATCTTTGACAATATTTCTCCCAGACCTACGCATTGGTTCAGATATGTCGATGACATTTTTGCTGTATGGAATGGCTCTTCTGATGAACTTCAACAATTTCTCACTAAGTTAAATGCATTTCATCCTAGGATTAAGTTTACCCTAGAAATTGAATCAAATAAGCAGTTAGCCTTTTTAGATCTTCTAATTCTTCGCCAACCAGATGGTAACCTACATTTCTCAGTTTATAGAAAGAAGACTCATACAGGCCATTATATCCATGCGGAATCTCATCACCATCCCAGTCAAAAGGCAGGAACTATTAAAACACTGGTTCATCGGGCCCACTCCTTTTGTTCTACAGACAATCTTTTACAGAAAGAACTACAATACATAACTTCTTCCTTTCTATCTAATGGTTATAAGAATTGCTTCATTGAAAGAACTTTGAGTAGTTTTAATATGTCTTCCTCTTCAAACACAGAGGAAATAATGTGCATTACTATCCCTTATGTACAAGGCATCAGTGAACGTATAGCAAAAGTTTTAAAACCACTGAATATTTTTGTTGCCTTTCGACCGTTTAGAAAAATCTCCACCTTTCTCACTTCTCCTAAGGACAAGCTTCCACATCTTAATCATCCAGGTGTCTACCAGATTCCGTGCTCTTGTGGATTATCTTATTTCGGACAAACGGGAAGATCTGCCTCTATTCGGCTAGAAGAACACCAATCTTATATTGAATACTTTAAACCTGAAAAGTCTGGACTTTCTGAACATGCCATCTTCACTAGACACAGAGTTCATTGGAGAAAGACAAAAGTTCTTCACAAAAGTCAGTTTCTCATGGAACACCTTTATAAAGAAACATGTGAAACTCTACTTCATTCTCCTAACTTAAACAGATCCGACGGCTTATGTCTGTCCCCTTTATGGGAGATAGTACTTTACAAATCAGCTAATCTTTCCTAACTTTTTATTATATTAATTTTTTTTTTTTTTAGGAAAGTTATTGACCTTTTTAGTTATCTTACACCAGCTACTTAGGTGGCGCTTTTTGGAATTGTCAGTTAGTGTTTAATTTTGAGCTTAACGTACTGAGGATGCCTGTGACACACAGGCGAAAATTATACTAATAAATAATCTTTCTACGTGAGTTTTTTTTCCATTTATTGTGTACCAAATCATCCATTCGTTCTGTATTTCTACCTTTATTTACACTTTCAACGACGCTCTCACAACTATCTGGCACTACCACACAATTCTCTATCACACTGCCATTTTCTATATTCTGACTATCGTTAACGATATCACTCTCGCCACCCGAAACACGCTTGAGATCCTCATTCTCCTTACACTTTCTGCACATATTAACTCCACTATCACCCTCTAACCAGACTCCCACCGCTCTTCGCAAAGCATACATCTCACAGACAGCACATTGCATAAATTCGTTTCCAAAATTTCCAAAACTCTTAAACAAACATGGCGACCTGGCCGCCATTTTTTTCTTTATCGGTGCCATATGTACGCTATCTTATCTTAAAAATAATAATTAAAATAACAGAAAACACACAAAAATTGCACAGACACACCAAGAAACAAAAAGCAAACAATACTACTTAAAATTCTAGTAAAATTGCCAATGTTAACACAAAATACTACTGATCTTTTCAGGAGCTCTTGACAAGCCGATGATCTAATCAGTGCGACACCAAGCGACCGATCAAATAGGGGATGAAAAACCTGAGTTTCCAGGAGAAAAAACCCTGCTACCTCCGTATGATATCGGCTAACGCACCTTTGATTGAAAAAGTCCATATAAAGATTCCTCCCGTCATGATGAGAATCGAACTTAGGCCTTTTCTAATTGAAGGGCGCAATGTACCGTCATTCTTCCAGTTGCGCTACTGGAAGAATTTCCTTTGGCTCTTCTGTGATGCTGCCATCTTGTAAGTGGATGGCTGAGATTATGGTTGCACCCATCATCTCAGCTATCCACTGTTTTGTTTCTTCTCAGAGATAACGAAGCTGATGCTATCAATAATAGATATCTCACATATGCTGGTATTTTGTTGTAGACTGACCACTTTTTATAATACATAGAAGTATTCATTTTTATTACAGAATAGATAAATTTTTACTACATCTGTTGTTTTTCTGAAGACTGGAATAAAAATGTTCTTATACCATGAAAAATATTCCAATCTCAACAGATGTTATAATGCAGAAGCAAGAAAAACAAGTAGTTTTGTTTATCACTAAATACAGTATAGAGACATTTTCAGTATATGTACTATATTTAGCTAGTTAGTGTAATTAGCAACAACTGGAATGAGACTAATAATGGGAAAACACTTCTCTCGCATGGACTCTATGCTGCATGCATGCAAGCAAAACAGATTTAGGGTAGCACTAAACACAGCTGCTAAATAAATACATTTGTCCTGACATCCTCTTTCAAATTTTCAGTTTCAGAAAATACATATAGCAGCTGTTTATAATGCAATCATTTGACAGAGAAAGCACACAATTTATGGAAAGCAAAAAGAACAATATGAGAATATTATATAACTTGAAATCAATTTGAATTACATTTGAGATATTCAATATTATCCAGACACTTCACAAATACTAATTTTACAAATAAAATTCTACAGAAAAAGTTGCAACTAACATGATATTATTATAAGATTTTTGAAAATGTGAATGCTCGATGCAGAAGCAGCATACATATGCTAAAGCTAGTTCCCGCTAGCAGTTTACGCATGTGCAGATAATACCTGGTGCAAACATGTTAAAATAATTTTGGAATTAAACTTTAAAGATTCAAGTCAAGAAAAGTTACAAACTTACCCAGCCAAAATATGAAAATTCAGTCCAATAGTATGGGAATAATGGTGAAACAACTGTCATTATCAAAACACTAATAAACCTCCTTTTAATAATTGATGGATGATCTCTGGAAATAAAGTTTCACAAATTTTAAAGATGAATTTGAGAAGTGTAAAAAGAAGCTTGAAAATAATTCAACAATTATCAAAGTTATCTTTCAATTTTAATGCAATATCATGAAGATATGCAGAGAAAAATTAATATGCATTTACAATATTTGTCAAATTAACCATTTAATATTTTTTTAAGCTCATGCATATAATGATTTGGATTTTGGATATTCATTATGAAAAGCATATCCAAGAGTCTCCAATTAATTATCAATTCAGCTCTTAAGTCAACAGTCCATTTCCAGCAAAGGGGCTCTGGTGAAATCAGTGAACATTCCTGCTGCAAAGGAATAGCATTCTAGTTGGATAAAATATCAACTAGACCTACCAAAATTGTAGATCTCACTGTCCAGTCATATACCAATATGACTGGACAGTGATTTAAAAACAATACTGTTTTTAAAGGTCTCCAAGAGCAGACATTCTGGTTTCCATGACATCCTCTCCATCAAAGGATCCAAGAAGTATGCCAGATAGGAGACACTACTCAGGTCACATTATAGCAAGAAGACTAGGTACTCTCAGTATAAGTGACACATCCAAAAATTAGCAGGAGAGTTTAGACTCTGCATGTCTTAGCTTTCGAATTTAGTCTCCATCAAACATGAAGAAAAACAATTATAGTTTAAGTGAAAAGATAAACATTATATATATATATATATATTATTATTATTAATAGACACCTCCAGGGAGTCCAAAGACTCATCGAGGGAGAGTGTGCCAACAGCATTGAACGATTGGTCCCCTTCCAACTACTAATCGCGCTCAAACTTACTTAACTGAGCCATTAGTAGCAGAGGCTCTACCAATCGACCAACCTTTGCCGGCTATAAAGGAAAAAATTTTACCAAAAAGGATCATTTCAACATTAATTTTGCCAAACGTTCACAGCAGAAATATAAATGTAAGCAACTGGTATGTGTCTGGTAAACAGGAGATCGTGAGTTTGATTCCCACTGGTGCTTGGCTGACCAAATAGTTAGTATATTCGCTCTCCAAACAATTAGCTGCAGGTCTGAATCCTGCCATGGGAACAGACGTGTACAACTGTCTTTAGGTAGTCAATGAATTTCTCTGCTGGTGTGAAACTATTGCCTTTCTTATGGGAGGCCTGAAGTAGCTTGAGAACCATATTTGGTTCTAGAGCAAGGGTTCTGGAAGAAGTACAAAATGATTTAAAAAAATACAAAAAATTTTAAAAATTGAGGAAAAATATCCCTGCCCCACTCACAGTACTAATTTACTATACTATTATAGATTTACAATCTTTTCTGGTGAGAGTCACATAAAAATAAAAATAAAATTTAAAAAAATTATTTTTTATTTTACTTTTACATCACTACTTACAGATATTAAAGACATGCATACCTGATCTCTCATTTTTAAATAAATATTAAACTGTAGCTATCACCAATACCAGTATACACTTTAACAGCCCACATCACACTGTAATTTTTTTCTGCCACAAGGTGGCATTTGTGTAATCTGATATTCCAAAGAAATGGAACTCAAAACAAAAGGATTATGATAAGGCCAAACCCATTCCTTATATTCAGGAAATATTGAAAATAATAGACAGAATACTGCAAAAATACAACAAGAAAGCCACATTTAAACTACCACAAAATAAAAAGTATACTCAGATCCTTCCTTTTCTTGCCAACCCAGGTGTACACTAGATACAGAGAGAATAGAAAATGATATTAAACTAGTGGTCCTCAGACTTTTTAATACTAGTAAACTAGTTTACCAGTAAATAGCATAAAATCCTTTAAAATTTTACTGGTAATTCAATGTTTTCTACCAGCATTTCAGTAAATGAAAAACATTTTTAATGCATGTTATAATAATTTTAATGCAGACTATTTTTGTAAACTATAGTTCATTGTGTGAATAAACTGCAACTTGAAACCTTACTTGAATTATTAACTGTTTACATTATTATTAAATATTTCATGATTAACTTAACTCTAGTACTGGTAACTGGTAAAATAAAAATATCAAAGTTGTAAAACTCATTATAAGCTACTCTGCAAAATCAAATCATGACCTACAGTCATAGTGTGTTAATTCTGGCACATTACATTAAAGACAAAAAAAAGTTACATTAGGTGACTGTGGTTCTGTTCTGAATCAATCACTGAGAGGGCAGCGAATTATTTCAGTTGTTTACATACTGTCAAACAGCAAAAAAAAAGTCAACAGTAAGAATTAAAATACTTTATGTGATGTGACGATATTTGATAAAATGAGGTATTAAACAAAGGATTGTTTGTAGCCATGGATAAAATTTCATTGTGGTATTATTTCATATAAATAGTAGTAAAAATATTCCATAGATTACTAACAAAATCAATGATATATTCCGAAAACATGCCAAATATTGGATTCCAAAGCTCACTGAAACTGTTTACTACCTATGATGAAGCACTTCTCAATGCTTAAAAATTGTGTCAGAAAGAGTCTCATAGATTTGAAATGAGATTTCAGTTTTAAAGATAATGAACTTGAATTGCTCTCTCTCATATGATATCAGCACTGCAATTAATAAAAGTTGCTGTAAAAGCAGCAACTTTTACAGCAACTTTTATTGCAATTAATACAAGTTGCTGTAAAAGCATCATGTTGCAAAAATGTGAATTTGTCTATTGTGGATGTAACATTAAAATTTATGCTTGATGAATTTACAAAATCAAATAGGATGATGATATCATATTTGAATATTCTGCAATATCTTTATAATCCCAAGAAATCAAATGATGAAGATCAACTAAATTTTTAATAAAACCAGCAAAGGTGCAATAACAAAGAAATCATGGAATCAGTGAATGTATTCATAATAAAAAAAAAAATAAAAAAACCAGAAAATTTGGTTCATTATGAACCAAATCTGAAATTGCAGATTTCAGATTGAAGAAACTTAATCTGAAATTGTAGCCTCCTTGGGTTCAGATTCTGAACCCGAGGAGGCTACAATTTCAGATTAAGTTTCTTCAATATCAGCTGTGTTATTAATGAAGAAAAAAACTGAATGAAGATACAACTAAAAAAAATTAAAAAAAAAAAAGGGGGCACTAAAAGCCTAACACAAGTCAACAGAAAGAAATGCATTATTATTATTATGTGACACCTCCAAAGAGTACAAAGACTCATCAAGAGAGGTCACCTACTCTACAACTCTCTGTCTCCACCACTAAATCCACCAAGTACAGCAAACCACATCATCTACACAATGCCATCTACTGCCCACCACCACCAGTGTTTTCAGAGACAATCACAAACATCCATGCCCACGGCAGGATTTGAACCCACAGTCTTCTGGCTGGAGAGCGGATAAGCTAACCACTCGGCCAACCAGGCGGGCCATTTATGTGTTTATTTTTTTTGTGTGTTTATATTTTTTCTGTTTATAAATTTGTGTTTTCAAGAAGAAAAAATAAGAATAAAATATTTAAAAATGGAATTTGATTTTCCAATAAGCAATCAACCAACAAGTGCTGCATCTAGCAGTGGAGTTTTCTACTGCTACATTTGTTTGTCTTTTTGTTTTATTGTCCAGATTACGCTTCCATACATTAAGACCGGTAGGGCTAATGTATTGTATACTTTTAGCTTGGTTTGTTTTTGAACTAGGTTTGGTTTAAATATAGAGTTAATTACTCCTGTTATTTTTAAATATTTTGCAATTTTTAGGTTTATATCTTTTTCATTTTCATAAGTGATCATACATCCTAGGTAGTTAAATGAATTCACCTGTTCTAAGATCTTGTTATCTAATACTATTTTAGTTCTTGCTGGATCTTGTCCTTTAAAGGCCATAGTTTTTGATTTTTCCGTTGATATTATCATACCATAATCTTTGGATATCTCATTTAAATTTAAAATAGCTTTCTGTAAGTTATCTTCAGAATTTGTAATTATTATTTGGTCGTCTGCAAAGAGGAGAGTGTTTAAGTTAACTGTAGGTGAAAGTTTAATTCCTTGATGTAAATTTTTACTCCATTTTATGATTATTTCATTTAAGTAGATATTAAAAAGAGTTGCTGAGAGGGGACATCCCTGTCGGACCCCTTGGTTTATCTCTCTTGTATATGATAGCTCATGATTTAATCTTATTTGTATTTGATTATTTTCATATATACTTGTGACAGCTTTTAGGATATTATTTGGTATTTGTCTTTCTTTTAATATGTTAAATAATATGTTTCTTTTAACTTTGTTAAATGCTTTTTCAAAGTCAATAAATGCAATATGTGTTTCTAAATTATATTCTCTTCTTTTCTCTATTATTAATTTTAGGCAGAAGGCTGGGTCTATACATGATCGTCCTTTTCTAAATCCATTTTGTACCTCTAGAATAAAGTTTTCGGAATATTTCATTAGTTTGTTATTTAAGATTCTGCTGTATATTTTGTAACATGAATTTAGTATACTGATACCTGTATAGTTTTTAGGGTCATCTCTATTACCTTTCTTAAAGATAGGAATCACAATTGCTTTTTTCCATTCTATTGGGGGGATACCAGTTGAGTAAATTTTATTTAAAAATAATAAGAGTCTTCCTTTGAATCTTGTTCCTGCATATTTATATAGTTCTGAACCTAGCTTATCTTCTCCAGGTGATTTTCCGTTTCTTGTTTCTTTCAGGCTGATTTCTAATTCTTCTTCAGTTATTTCCTTTTCATTTTCGTTAATTGTTTGCCAATTGTCTTATAGATTTGGTTTATATAAAGAAAGTGCTGAAGCCCTACTACACAGACCAAATTTAAACTGCAACGACGTTCTTACTATTCCTAAAGAATGGGAAATTGTCACACAAAATTGTGTAAAATAATCTTTATATATATGTATATATATATTTTTTTTAATTTTTTCAGTTATATTTAATTTACTTCTATAACACGTTACTGCATGCATATTGAAATTCCATTGTAATCATGCGCCCTAACCGTATGCTATTCCTAGTATTGTTTGAACTACTGTACTGATGATGTCCCAAGATACTTCGGATGAAATATTTACGAATTAAATAGTCATTATTGTGGTTAGTATGTGTATTTTTTAGTGATGAATTCACCACAGGTTTCGTTATATAAAAAAGTAGATAGCATTGATGGTAGTAGTAGTGTGTATTTGGAGAATAAATATTAATGCCAAGAGGAGATTGTGAAATGTTTGTAGCAGAGTGGAATAGAATGCCTTCCCATGACGAGTCCCTGGACCCCTTGGAGGTGTAACATAATAATAATTTATATTATACTAAGGGGCTCTGTCACCCCAGATGCCTATGGCGCCCAATCCCCCCGAGTTCCGAACTGGTAGGCCGGTTCTCCTTGAATTCTAACGACTAGAATTTTGAAGACTCGAAAGGGGGTTCCGCTCCCCCCCTGAGTTCCGGATGGTAGGTCGATTCTTGAATTCTGATGACTCGAATTTTGAAAACTCAAAAGGGTTCTGTCCCCCCCGGCACACAACCCCCGAGTTCCGGATTGGTAGACCGGTTCTTCTGACTCGAAACAGGGGTCACCCCCCTCCCGACGCCCATCCCCTGAGTTCCAGATTCTCCTTGAATTCTGATGACTCGAATTTTGAAAACTCAAAAGGGTTCTTCCCCCCCCCCGGCACACAATCCCCCGAGTTCTGGACTGGTAGACCGCTTTTCCTTGAATTCTGATGACTCAAATTTTGAAGACATGAAAGGGGCTCCCCCTGGCACCCAACCCCCCCCCCAGGTCCGGACCAGTAGGCCGGTTCTCCTTGAATTCTTATGACACAACACTGAAGCTAGCCTCTGAATTTCAAAACGTTTCAAATAACATGACAAAAAAAAACGTGACATGAAATCGTTACAAAAAAAGCTTATCATTTTATATTATAGAGTAGATTTTTGTTCAGAATAATTTTTTATTTATTTCTTTTTATATCAGGTTTTGTGTTTTACTAAAATTTTTGTTGACTAGTATTTATTGATTTTCTTTCAATATAGCTTTAAAAAAATGTAAGAAATTACTGGCAAAATAGTATTTATAAAACATTTTACTGCATTACTAGTAATTGAAAAAGTCATTTTGCAAACCATACTCAGATCATAAATGGGATTTAAAATCACATTAAAATCACAGGACTACAGGAAACTAAACTTAAACCAGTAACCAATGATATAAATTTATGTTTAATTATTACTAATTTATTTTATTTCATAATTTTTTTTTCTCTATTTACATAACCAGATCGCTTTATGTAAAAAAAAAAAATTTTCTTAACAGTTTTCTAATGGAAAGGCATTATGTTGTTCTTACATACATTTATTAAAAAACAGTAGAATATTTATTGCTGCTTATTTCTATTTCATTTTTTTAACTAATGGCTATCCACTTTTTCGACTGCCAAACTCTAACCCTGATTAAAATTATTTTAATTATTAAAAAAAACGAAATAAAAACATATAACGAAAATTTTCCTATATTACCTACAATTTACCTATCCTACAATGATTATTATTAGGTATTATCAAATGAAATCCTGAACAAAATAAAAAAATGTAACACTAATATTACCACTCGTTTATGACTGGCACAATTATACACTGTGCATCACAATTATGACTGTGAGTAGTCAATCAAATGACCAGAGACGGTACTGTCGTAACGAATTTTTATATTTATAAACAGTACAACAATGTTGCATTTCCAAGAACTTAATGTTGCAAGTTTTTGGAAATTCAGCGAAAAATAAGTCATTATTGTTTATTCAAATATCCAATACGGGAGTTTTGATACCGTGTTTGTGTTTTAATGACATTGTTTAAGAAATAAAATCATTTCCAAATTTCCGTTTGTAAATTGAGTTCGTGTTTTGTGAATTCTTCTTTATGCATTTATTTTTGATAATAATAATAATATATGTAAGTTTATTATACAATTTCAAAATATTTATGAGAAAAAGTATATACTATCATTCATCATCTATCCTTTCATAAAGAATTTTAATAACCAGCTCGCCCTACTTAAAAACATTAAGAACCGGCACGCTAAATTTGAAAAATTTTAACAACTGGCTTGCGCAAGCTGGTCCCAACACACCACTGTATTTATGGGAGCCTCCATATATACAGTGGTGTGTTGGGACCAGCTTGCTCAGTCAGTATAGACCATGGGTCAGCAAAGTGGTCAATATCGATCCCTGGGGGTCGATGTGGCTATCCAAGGGGTTGATTATTTCTAGGGGTAAAAAGGGGATTAATAAACACCTAAAATGATTTTGAGTAACACCTAGTAAACATGCAACACCAACCTGGCAACTATTCATCAAACATGTCCTTCTCATTAACCATCCCAAGTAAATCAAAAAATACTAAATACCAAGTATTAAAAATGTAAATAAATTTTTAATGTTCTTCATAAATTTCTTTAAGTATTTTCTTTAAATATTTCTTATTGAGAAGCAGTAATAAAGTAAAAGGGTGAAGTAATTATTATTTAAGTTGAGAAATTTATTATTGATAACATTTATTCATTTATTTAACATGATGGAAGTCGATGAGGGATCAAGGATTCCATGAGGGGGTCAATGGTCTAAAAAGTCGCTGACCCCTGGTATAGACTTATTGTTGGAAAAGCCAATGTTTGGATAGTGAACAAGAATTTTGAATTGGATATAAAAACAGGAATAGAAGTCACTGGGTATAGCATTTTTCGCCAGGATAGGAGGGGAAAGCGTGGTGGTGGGGTGCTGCTTATGATAAGTGATGACCTATGTCCTCTAAGAGTGGAAAATTTGGAAGGTAGTGAGACAAATGATTTTGAGAGCGTATGGTGTGAGGTAGAGGTAGGCAAGACAGGATATTTAGTGGGGTGTTGCTACAGACCCAGGAGCACAGAGGATGGGGACCAGGAGATGTTTAGACAGCTAAGTTTGGCAAGTGCAAGAAGAATGATTGTTATGGGAGATTTTAACTTCAGTAGTATAAATTGGAGAGAGGAAGATGCATGTAACAATAGGGGAATGGAATTTCTAGAATTCTTGAGGGACAAATGTCTTAGGCAACATGTAACAGAGGGAACAAGAGGTTCAAAAATTTTGGATTTGGTTATAGCATCAGAAGAGTTGATAATAACTGAGTTGACGTCTCTCCCACCAGTTGGAGAGAGTGACCATATGGTTTTGACTTGGAAAATGAATAGACATGCAGGAGTATCAAAGAGACGGGAACTTATGTGGAATTATAAGGCAGGTGATTATAATAGTCTTAGACGTCAACTTCGGGAAGTTTCATGGAGGGAGGAATTGGAAGGCCGGGATATCACCAGTGCGTGGGAAATTGTGAAAGAATATTTGTTATCAGCAATGGTAAGTTGTATACCACGAGTGAAGAAGAGGGCGCAATTTGGAGTAAAGTGGATGACAAACAATATTAAACAGGAATTGCATGCGAAAAAGAGGCTATGGAAGAGATATAAGGAGACAGGTGAAGAGATGCATGAGGAATATAAGACACAGGCCAGAAGAGTGACTCGTGTGGTAAGGAAAGCGAAACTGGAATATGAGAGGAGATTGGCCCTAAGATCCAAAGAAAATCCTAGGGAATTTTTTAGCTATGTGGCCAGTAGGAGGAGAAATGACTGTGGAAGAATGATATTGTGGGATAAAAATGGGAATAGAGTGACTGATGCAGAGGACATAGTGGAATTGTTCAATGAACACTTTATTGGAGTATTTCATCCTAGAGGAGTCAGTTTTAATGCTAGAGGGATAGGACTGGTACGAGGTCTGGAGGTACAGGAGGAGAGTGTGTTTCAGATACTGAGTACTCTGGATGTCAGTAAAGCTGTGGGACTGGATGGTATTTCGCCACGAGTTTTGAGAGAATGTGCTAGGGAATTGACAATACCTTTAACGTGGCTTTTCAATGAAAGTCTGGCTTTGGCAAAGGTGCCCAGGGAATGGAAGGAAGGTAAGATAGTGCCATTGCATAAGGGTGGTAACAGACTGGAAGTGTCTAATTATAGGCCAGTCTGTGTGTCATCAGTAGTTGTTAAGATCTTGGAGAAAGTAGTGAGGGACCGTGTACAGCATTGGGCAGATGAGGGTAATGTTATCTGTGAGAATCAACATGGATTTGCGAAAGGACGCTCTTGTTTTAGCAATATGCTAGCCTTTTATAATAAAGTTACAAGAGCATTAGATGAGGGAAAGGCATATACTGCAATTTTCTTAGACTTGGCGAAGGCATTTGACAGGGTGCCACATGATAAGCTGATATTTAAGTTGCAGCACATGGGTCTGGATGTCAGATTGGTCAACTGGATTCAGGATTGGCTGTCTGATAGGTATCAGAGAGTTGTGTATGGTGGAGCAGTTTCCAGGAGGCAGAGGGTTACAAGTGGGGTCCCACAGGGCTCAGTACTAGGACCTATATTGTTTAACCTTTATATCAATGACATAGCCAGTGGATTGCAGGGGGATATTCAGTTGTTTGCGGATGATGCGAAGCTTGGAAGGATTATTAGTAATAGTGCATATGTGGTAGCCCTGCAAGAGGATTTAAATAAGCTAGATAGATGGGCAAATGAATGGGGGTGTCAGTTTAATGCAGCAAAATGTAAGGTCTTGAGGTTTGGGAAACATCGATGGGATGCTGCATACTCTATGGGAGGAGTTATACTGGAGGAAGTAGGGGAGACAAGAGATCTGGGGTTGATGATTGATAGAAACCTGAAGTTTAGGGGACATATTGCAAAGGTGGTGAAGGTAACACAGAGGATTGCTGCTATTATGAGAAGGACACTGACCTGCAGAGATAAGAGGGTTATCATTCCGTTGTATAAGTCTCTGATCAGACCACACTTGGACTATTGTTCTCAGATTTGGTCCCCAGGATTTGAAGGGGATAAATTAACCGTGGAAAGGATACAAAGACGGATGACAAAGATGGTTTCAGGGCTGTACAAGGATAGTTATGAGGATCGGCTTAGAGAATGTGGACTGCAGAGTTTGGTGGATAGAAGAAGGAGAGGTGATATGATTGAGACTTTTAAACTGTTGAGAGGTGGTTACAGGGTTGACACTGGGGAGTTCTTTCGCTTGGTTGATCAGCGGGAAGGAGTGATGACAAGAGGCCATCCCTGGAAGTTACGAAAGGAAACTGTGAGCAAGAGGGTAAGGAGTGGTTTCTTTGTGTGGAGGGTGGTTGAGCCGTGGAATGCATTGCCTGATGGAGTGGTGGGAGCGAGAACGGTCAGTGGGTTTAAGGAGTGGTATGATAAACTTTGTGTTTCTCAGGGGGGGACTTCCCCTCGATGAGTCTTGACAGACTTTATGTCTTAGAAAGGACCTCCCTCGATGAGTCTTTTGACTCCTTGGAGGCCTGAATAATAATAATAATAATAATAATAATAATAATAGACAAAGCCCCTTTGGTCAGAAAGACCTGGGTTCCATTCCTGTCTATGATGTGAGGAAGCTTTATCTGGTCTCTTTCAACTAAAGGTGAGTTAACTAGTCTCATACAGAAGTAGAGGGTTTTTCACCTGGTAACTCGGGTTTATCATCCCTCAAAACAGGCAAACCGTTCCTGTGAACACACATGGCTATGGTAATAAAATATACTATGGCAAGGAAGGCAACAGGAAACCACCTTGCTAGTAATTATCTCTCTAGTATGGTAGCATAAATAGAATATACACACACACACACAATCACGACTTGGTAGTCACAATAAAATCAGAATGGAAATGCTGAGTGCTGAAGCACATCATGCAAAAAAAAAAAAAGCATCCGTCCTCACTTGAAACACTCACTATTAAATTCCAAAATGCCTCTGCAATGCCGGCCCTACAACTGCTCATCAGGAGCTGGAGAACATGGGTTTCCATGGCCGTGTAGCCACATATAAACCTAACATCAGCAAGGGCAATGCCAAGCGTAAGGTGGAGTGATTTAAAACTCACTGCTATTAAACTCTGAAACAATGAAAACGCATTCACTAGAGTGATAAATCAGGCTTCACCATCTGGCAGTGTGACTGATGAGTCTGGGTTTAGTGAATGCAAGGAGTTGCCACCTGCCGATATGTGTTGTGCCAACTGTGAAGTTTGATGGAGGCTCTTCATGATCTGAGGCTGTTTTTCATGATTTGGAATGCCGCCCCCCCCCCATAGTTCCAGTGACAGGGAATCTTAATGCTGCACCCTATAATGACATTTTAGAGAATTATCTGCTTCCAATTTATGGCAATAGTTCAGTGAAGGTCCCTTCCTCTATAACATGACAATGCCCCTTCCATAAAGTGAGGTCTGTGCAGGAATGGTTTGATGAGATGGGCACTAAAGAACTTAACTAGCCTGCACAGAGCCATGATCTCAATCCCAGTGAACACCTGTGGATTACCAACTGCAAAATAAGAAAACGTAGTTTGCAGTCGTAGCCTCCCCAATAAATTACCTCCCGCCGTGGTTCGATTATTTGTGAGCAGTGCAATAGAAAACAAAATCAGGCAAGTCAACTATTGAATCTAAAGAAAACATTTAATTACACTCTAGCCAGATTACAGATCATAAATTGCAAGCCAAGCTGAATTGACTGAGTTCACTAATGCTCTTCCAGAAGAATGAAAGGAAATAACCACAGTAACGTACCAAAATCTAGCAAAAATGTACCAAAGATTGGTGGCTGTTATAGCATTCAAGTATGGACCAAGACCATATTAATGCCTTCCATATTAGAGCAGGCATCTGGAGAATTTTCAGTGTATATCCACTTTCCTGGTCCAAACAATTGCTCTGATCAAGTTACAGATATTATTTTTCTTGGTGGAATCAAGACCTTAATCTTTCACTCGAGTCAAAATTCTTGTTCACTATCCAAACATTGGCTTTTCCAACAAATGTAATAAGACAGTCCAAAATCAAATGCAACATGTTGCAAATAGCTTGAATCAATAACTCCAGCTTCATTCAGTGCCTCCACTGAAGAATACAATAATTTCATAATGTTACATCCCCACTTTCCTTACAATTCTTCTTACTTTGCTCATATATTTACTTCTTGTCTATATTGTTATTAATTCCTTAATTCAACACTTTCTGTTAGAACCTTAATTATACTTCATTAACTCTTTAATTTATGCAGTCTCAACATTTACTTTGGGCTGTTAACAACTTTAAGGATTCTGCACATGAGCAGAAGACAAAGAGATTTCCAATGGAAATTGGGAATTCCTTTGTTTCTTTGCTGGTGCTAGTTCTATCTTTGGATTCAGGGAAAATTTCTATTATACTGAGCCATCCTGAATCCTAGATTTTTGAACAAAGAAAAATCAAAGAACCAGAACTAAGCATAGCACACTATCTTTACTTTCTTGAACTATATGAAGGAGTTCAAACCTCATCTATCTCTAACTCTCTAACTTAGTTTGCAGTCGTACCCGCCCCTATAAATTACCTCCCGCTGTGGTTCAATTATTTGTGAACGGTGCAATAGAAAACAAAATCAGGCAAGTCAACTATTGAATCTAAAGAAAACATTTAATTATACTCGTCAGATTACAGATCATAAATAAACTTTGGCACATGCTTGCTTCAATATCAATCCCGGTTGAAAACATAATTAACATAATTATCTAATCCTTCTTACTCTCTCTTAGCATGTATAAGTATCAGTTCAGTTAAAATATCAAATGTAAATCATGAGCTTAAACTCCACACTACTAAAGGTTATTCATTCATTGACATTAAAATTAACCCTAATTTCTTTGTTCATGTCTCAGAGTTACACTGCCCTCTTAAACTATATCTCTAAAGTCCTTGCATAAAAATCACAACCTTCTAAGCTTAATGTCCAACTAATAATCACAGTTTTTCTTCTTTTATACATTCACAAACAAAGACAAAAAAATCAACCTCAGGCCTGTAAAGAATGGAATATCAATTGGCACATGGAATGTCTGTACACTCTGGGCAACTGGAAAATTGCAGTTACTTCAAGAAGAAATACAGATGTGATATATTGGGTATTTCAGAAATGAGATGGACATTGTCAGGGGAATCAAATGGTGGAAGAGTTCTCTGGTCAGGAAATGAAAGTAAGCATGAAGCAGGCATAGGTTTCCTGCTAAGTAACAAGGCCTGTCAGGCAATGATAGGATACAAACCAGTTAGTGAAAGAATAATGGTTGCAAGATTCAGTGCCCAACCATTCAAATATATGTGCCCACTGCAGAGAGTGCAGATGAAAACATTGAGAAATTTTATAGGGATCTACAACTAGTAATTGATGAGGTGCAGAAGCAGGATATAATCATCATTGAAGGAGACTGGAATGCAAAGATTGGCAAAAATAACACTGGATGGGAAAAGGTTATGGGAAAATTTGGATATGGAGAAAGAAATGAACGTGGAGAGATGCTTCTGGAATTTGCCACAGATAACAACCTAACGATTTGCAATACCAAATTCCAACAAAAAGATTGTCATAAACGAACGTGGCACTCCTTCGATGGCAAACACAGGAATATGATCGACCTGATATTAACAGACCAAAAATGGAGAACCTCAGTTCAACAGTGCAGATCATTCCAAGGAGCTGATATTGATTCGGACCACAGTTTAGTGATTGCGAATATAAAACTAAAACTGAAACAGAAGTACAAAGGAAAGTTCCACAAAGCTAGAGACGGCTCAAAACTAAATGACGACAGGCTAAGAACAGCATATCAGAACATATTGGAAAGTAAGCTTAAGACTGCAAGTGAAAAACAAAATATAAATACAAGAGCAGAACGACTGACTACAGTGCTAAAAAAAGCAGTAGAGGAAGTAATTCCTGAAAGAGAAAAGATCAACAAGAAATGGATAACTCAAGAAACCCTAAAATTGGTACAAGAGAAAAGAGATAATTCAGAAGCAGCAGATGAGTTATACCGTCAAAAATGCAATGACGTATGGAAAGCAGCAAGATCTGATAAAACTAAATGGTTGGAGGACCAGTGCAAAAACATTGAACAGTACTATGGAGAACACAAAACTAGAGAGGTCTACAAACTTATAAGAAATGTCAATAGGAAGTGGCAAACAAGATCAGTAGCAGTCAAAGATGAAAATGGTAAAGTATTGATGGACAAGACAGAAATCATACATAGATTATTATTATTATTACTGGCAGCTACAAGGAGTCCTTAGACTCATCGAGGGAGGCCCAACATCATGTCAAGAACAACTATTCAACATTTACACAGTATCTTTCATACTTCACCTTGAACTCATTTACAGTCATGGCACCCACAGCAGACTCTGGCAGCTTATTCCACGCATTTACCACTCTCCAAGTAGCTCTAACACCCTTGCTAACCACACTCTTACCAAGCTTCCATGGATGGCCCCTAGTCCTCCCACTACCAGTCCTATTCTCAAAAATATCTTCTGAATTAATCTTATAGAAACCATTCAGTAATTTGAATGTCTCAATCATATCACCCCTTTTCCGCCTATCAACCAATTTCTGCAGCCCACAAATCTTCAACCTGTTCTCATAAGGAAATTTTATAGGGATCTACAACTAGTAATTGATGAGGTGCAGAAGCAGGATATAATCATCATTGAAGGAGACTGGAATGCAAAGATTGGCAAAAATAACACTGGATGGGAAAAGGTTATGGGAAAATTTGGATATGGAGAAAGAAATTTTTTGTATTTATATTTTGTTTTTCACTTGCAGTCTTAAGCTTACTTTCCAATATGTTCTGAAATGCTGTTCTTAGCCTGTCGTCCTGCTATTATCTTGGTCACTCGTCTCTGGATCCTCTCCACCTCCTCCCCATCGAGAAGAAACCCTGGCACCCATATCTGGGCACAGTAGTCTAGATGGGGTCTTATCAAGGTTCGATACAGAGGAACAATAACCTGTTTGTCTCTGCTCGTTAAAGTGTTTTTCATCAACCAAGTAATTTGATGAGCTGATTTTGCCACTTTTGCAATGTGTCCCCTAAACTTCAACTCCCTATCCACCAACACTCCCAAATCCCTGGCCTTGTCAATCTCCTGGAGTACAGTTCCACCAATGTGATATACTGCTGTTAATCTTTTCACCCCAAAATGCAAAACCTTTCAGTTTCATTCAGAACTTAGCAATAACAACCATAACCAAGTCCATATCTGACTTTAAAAGGGGCTAAATGCAGAAAACTTACTGGTTGGACAAATGATAATCTTTGGCCTTCTGGTTCCAAGCAGAAACCATTGGGCAGCTGATGTCCATCTGTGCTCCTGCACTTTATCCAGAGTTCCCTACCAAAATACAAACTTCCTTGGCTTCATTAATTTCCACCAACTTTTGCAACACCTAACCACACAAAAATTGCACACATCACATAACTACTGTTCTTTTTTCAAAAAAAAAAAAAAAAAAAAAAAAAAAAAAACATCATTAAATAACCTAAAAAGGTTTCTAAATCCTGATGGTAACTCCTGAACAGTAATTAAAATTTGTGCTTCAGAAATAATTCTCACCCTATATTATCTCTAAACACTTTTAAACTCAACTGGCATTTACACTATTATATGGGGAAGAATAAAAAAAAAAAAAAAAAAAGAGAGAAAAGTTTGCCATCACATTCTGAACCCAGCTAATCATGACTACTAGTACAGATTCTGCACTTGAGAATTCAGAGCAATCTCTTAGCCTATATACCATCCACTTCTGGACATATCTAGCACTGTTGTGCATACTATTTCCAAGGCATCTGATTGGGTCTAGCATAGAGCATGTTATAGGCATTAGTGAGACTTGGCTAACAGAAGACAATTTAGTTACAGGGATAGAATGTGAAGGATTTAGTATTTTCATGGAGAATAAAGAAGACTGGATGGGGAGAGTGGTGCTGCTGATGATTTGGCTGCATTTTGAATTGCAGTAAAAAAAAAAAATAGAAGATATTCACAAGGGTGACTGTGCATTTGAAGCAGTCTGATGTGGAATCAAGGCCAATAAGACAAAATATACTCCTGGTATCAGCAAATTAGTACTGTACAATGAGTGTAAGTTGAGTGTTATTATGGAAGCTTGAACTATGGAGATATAGATTGGAAGGAAGAAAGATCACTTGGCAGGGAGGAAATGGAATTTATACACATACTGAGAGATTTATACACATAGTGCCTCAATTACTTGAGGCAGCATGTGATGGAGAGGACTTGGAGTGTAAGAGTATTGCACCTGGTCATAGGATCAGAAGAGTTATCCATAACTAAGGTGGCTGAGTTGTGAGAGTATTGGACCTGGTCATAGGATCAGATGAGCTATCTTTAACTAAGGTGGCCACATTGCCTCCAAGTGGGAAAAGTGACCATGCAATCTTGACTTGCAAAATTGTAAAAGATGAGAAATATTCTGTCAAGAAGAGGTATATATGGAACTACAAAGCACGTGATTATGACAAGCTTAAGAGGAAGCTTGAAAGTGGGCCATGGCATAAAACCCTGCAAGGGAAGGATATTAGTAGTGAATGGATAACAGTTAAGGGGCATCTAGAGGAAGCAATATTAAATTCTATATCTAAAGTCAGGAGGGTTAATCAGGTAGGAGTAAGATGGATCATGAGATGCAATATATAAGGAGAAAGGTGACCAGCAAGCTTGTAATGTTCATGAAAACATTAAAAGAGTCAGGCAAGAAATGTGGCCAGTGGTATGGAAGACAAATCAGATTATGAGAATAAATTAGCTGAGCAGGCATAAGAAAATCCCAGAATTCTTTTTTTGTTACATAGCAAGTAACAGGAAGAATAACTATGGAAGGATAACATTAACAAGTGCTCAAGGAAGTAAGGTGACAGAAGTAGACAAAGTAGTTTAGTTAATGAGTAACCACTTTGTAAGTGTATGTCATCCAACAAGGTTACTGCTGTAATATATGTGACAGATGAGGGAACAGAGGTGGATGAACCAGAGGTTCTTAGGATACTGCAGAATCTCAATGTAAATACAGCTGTGGGATTAGATGGGATCTCAGCTTGTTTTGTTTTTTTTATGTTACACCCATACACGAGAGGTTGGTTGATCAACCTATAGTACATTAGTACCATGTATGAAGGCCTCTCCCACTGCAGGAGGTTTCGGTCTACTACTCCCATGGTGACCCAGTCCATATTGGAAGAGTGTATTTATACTTGGGTGAATGAACATATGAAGGTGGAAGACAATCACAAACATCCCTGCCTACGAATATGCATAGAGTGAGATTTATCATCCTGCCTGCAATGGAAGAGGCCTTCAGCCTGCAGTGGGTAGAAAAGTAGGCTGTTCATCATCACCGTATATGGGTAGTGCGTTAGGAAAGGAGGAACTTGTTTACATTTCATATAAAAGACTGTATAGTGCATTCCTTGGGGAAACACAACAGGGGGAAGACTGTTCCACAATACAGCAGTTGCAGGGATGAAGGAGGAGGAAAAGACACATGTTCTGTGGGTTTCAAGGTGCACTATGAAGAGATGTTGAGCAGCTGCTGCATGTGTTCCAACGTGCTTAGTACTAAGTGGGGAAATTATTGATGCTATTTCAGATGAACATTTGCCATGGAAATATTTGCAGAATATACATAGTGCAGAAACCAAATGTCTGTGTAAAAGTGGGGGAAAAAAGTTGGTCATTAATACGTTTAATTGCTCTCCTCTGTATTTAGTCAAGTATTTTGAGGGAGAGCTTTTAGGGATCCCAACCTATATGTGAGAGTAGTATTCAATAGCTGGGCAGATTTGCAATTTGTATAAAGTGAACGACTGGGGTGAGGTAACATCTTGAGCAAAAGGGAAATCTTATTTTTTAGAAGCTGAGGATGCAATGGTTGTGATGTGTTCATGCCAGAAGCTTGATGTCAAGGTAATTCCAAGAAGAAAAATCTAAAATGCAAAAATAATACTGGGAGAAAATGGTTCTTTTTTTATGAGAGATAAGACAGAACTGGGTTTTATTAGCATTGAAGTTGACGAAGTTTAGGACGGTTTGGAGATCAGAGGTCAACTGAAATAGGTCACTGATGAGGGTTGGTGAGAGGAGAGAACCTTGTGGAACCCCGACATTAGCTGAATGGCGGGAAGATAAGGAACCATCTACCACCACACATTGTGAGCATCCAGACAAAAAGCTGGCAATCCAACTACAGAAGTCCTGGGACAGAACGATGATAGTTTGTCTAGTAAGCCTTTGTGCTAGACCCGGTCAAAAGCTTTGAAGATATCAAGTGCAACCACTTGGGATTCGCAAAACTTCTCCATGGCATTTGTTCAGAGATGGGTGACATATGTCAGCAAATTTCCTGTTGATCGGCAGCGACAGCAGAATCCATACTGGTGGTCGTTTATTAGGTGGGTGCCTTCAAGGTAGCATAGGAATTGGGAATTGATGAATTTTTCCATTACTTTAAATAGGACTGAGGTGAGTGAGATAGGGCAGTAATTGGAAGGCAATGACTTATCAACCTTCTTGGGAATGGGTTGAATATAGGCCAATTTCCAGGTTGTGGGATAGATAGCAGTGGAGTAAGAGAGTATATATAGGTGACATAGGATAGGAGTCAGTTCTGGTGCACAAATTTTCAAGACAATTAGAGGAATGCCATCAGGACCAAGAGACATTTTTGTCTCTAATTTGGAGACAGTATTTTATTATTATTATTATTCCTGACACCTCCAAGGAGTCCGAAGACCCATCGCAGGAGGACACCTACAACTGTCTCAACCACAACACCAAACCTCTACTACGAATCATCTCCATCAACGCCATCTACCACCCACCTCCACCACCACAACTAGTATTTTTTGTCTGTAAATTGTGTGTGTTCTGAAGGACCGATTTGTCTGTATGCAGGATGAAAAACCCGAGTTTCTGGGAGAAAAAACCCTGCTACCTCCGTATGGGATCTGCTAACTACTCACCTTCAATTGAAAATCATCCAGATAAAGATTCCTCCCATTGCGACAAGAATCGAACTTAGGCCTATTCCAATCAAAGGGTGCAATGTACTGTCATTCTTCCAATTGTGCTACCTGGCAAAAGGATATAGAGAGCATTGTTATGTTGGACATTTCGAATGGTTGGGAGACATTTACCATTGTCAGTTATGCATGCATTGAAGCAAAGTGTGAAGTCAGGAAATTGGCTTTTTCTGTGGGTGATGGAGCCATCTACTAACTTTTTGCAATACAGAGACAGTTGCGTTGGATAAAGGAAATGGTTACATGATGATTCTGCTGGATTTTGCAAATGCATTTGATAGAGTAAGATATGAAACTCTGTTAAGCAAATTAGAACAAATGAGGGAAGAAGAAATGGGGGGGGGGTGATAGACATCATCATCAAAGTAATGCCATGTACCCTCAAAGGGTGTACAGGATATGATAGTACTACATGAAAAAAATTACATCATTATTACATTTTTGGAAATTATGGAGACAACTACCGTGTTTGAATAAAAACTTTACTATTATTAAAATTTTACAATTCGACGTTTCGACCTTTATGTCAAGGTCATCTTCTGGAGCATACAAATATACACAAGAAACAAGCTATACTACAATCATACTGGTTCGTTGAAGACACTGACTAACCGCTACCACAATTGTTGGCCTGACCTCTAGAGTCCTATTATTTGTGTTGTCTACTATATGCATATATTAACATCATTCCAGCCGGTTTGAGTGGAATGGTTTCTAATACTAGCGGATTGGCTAAAGTCCTGACTTATGTTGAATCTTTCATATTAGGTTGGCTGAATGTGTGCCATCCAGATCCTTGGAATTTTCATACCATCTTTATTGTTGATATTTGGGTGGTTTATCAGGATTTCGCAGGATTCTTTAAATTTTCTTTCGTACCATGTTTTTTGCGGTGTAAGGAGCAGGTGCTTTTCCAGTTGATTTGGTGTAAGGTGTTAAGTTGCCCGCCGAAACCTAGCTACAACACAAAATCTAGTTTCTACATTACAATCAGAACTATCGAACTATGTTAACCCAGACACTCTACAAACACTTGAAAGAATTACTGACAATTCGGCCAAGCATACCCTGGAAAAGAACAAAGAAAAACTCAAGAAAAAATTCCTCAGGTTGAAACAACGGCAAAATATGGCGGCCCATCAGAGGACTTCCTCTCCGAGAAACAACAATGAACAACAAACAAGGGAGACAAGGAGCGACCAACCACCGACAAGCAAGAACCATGTGATTAACTTATCAAGCCACACCCTGAACAACGGCGAACTCACGCTGCTGAATAAAGGACTGAACTACGCAATAGCGCCTAAAAAGGTAAACAAATTAGATTTTATCTACCACATTGAAAGAGGCATCAGATCCCTACCTAACAACATAGCAAACAAAATACGACTAGAAACCAGTAATGTCCTAAATACCAAGAAAACCATACAGAACAACCTGACTAAAACAGAATTAGCAGCAATTAAATCATTAAAAGCCAAACAAAACATAATAATAACGAAAGCTGATAAAGGCAGTGCCACTGTTGTCCTTGACAGGTCAACATACATACTGCAAATGAACCAACTAGTAGCCGATAACAACACATATAAAATGGTAAATTATAACCCAACAAAGAGGATAAAGGACAAAACAGAAAAACTATTAAAGTCCGTCACTTCTTGGCCACTGGACAAAGTTAAAAAACTCAAACCCCACTACGCCCCCCCCAAGAATATATGGGGTTCCGAAAATACACAAACAAAATGTGCCCCTTCGACCAATAGTGGAAGGAATAGACAGTCCCAATTACCACCTAGCCAAGAAATTAGCGGCAACACTCAAGGAGTTGGTAGGTCATTCCCCCTCCTACATAAAAAACACACAACACTTTATAAACATAATCAAAAACATAACAATCGACAAAGACGACTTATTAGTCAGTTTTGACGTTTCTGCCCTTTTCACTAATGCCCCCATCAATGACACAATTCTCCTACTACAGAACAAATTTCTGCCCGACATTACGGCTCTCTTTGCCCACATACTAAAGTCCAGTTACTTCGTGTGGCAAAACAAATTCTACCTACAAAAGGAAGGTACAGCCATGGGCTCACCATTATCCCCCCCAATCGCGAACTTCTACATGGAAACCTTTGAGCAAAGGGCTCTTGATTCTGCCACGCTTCGACCGACAATCTGGCTCAGATATGTTGACGACGTGTTCGCGATCTGGCAGCACGGGCGACAAACGCTAAACACATTCCTCAGCCACCTAAACAAACAACACGAACGCATATAATTTACCATCGAAATCGAAAACCAAAATTCGCTCCCGTTCCTAGACACACTAGTTACACGTCTTCCTTCAGGCAGTCTATCCCTCACGGTCTACTGAAAACCGACACACACGGGCCAATACATACATGCGAATTCATACCACCACCCAGCACAAAAATATGGAGTCATAAACACCCTTATGCTCTAAGCAGCAAGCCCTGAAACAAGAACTAAAAATCATTAGTGACACATTCATAAACAATGGCTATAACAAAAATACTGTCAATAAAATACTCTATAAAACCACAACAAAAACGAATCTAGATTACAGTAAAACCATAGCCATACCATACATTAAAGGGTTATCAGAAAAAATCAACAGAATCCTACAACATTATAACCTCAATGCCACCTTTAAACCACCCACTAAACTTAAAACCATATTCAGCTCTTCTAAGGATCCTCTCTTCCCATTAGCACATCCTGGAGTCTATTGCATCCGCTGCACCTGTAACTTACCGTACATTGGTGAAACAGGACGGACAATCCCTATACGCAAGAAAGAACACATTAGACACATTAAATATAACCATTATGGTGAAGCAGGCCTCTCAGACCATGCACTTAACACCTTACACCAAATCAACTGGAAAAGCACCTGCTCCTTACACCACACAAAAACATGGTACAAAAGAAAATTTAAAGAATCCTGCGAAATCCTGATAAACCACCCAAATATCAACAATAAAGATGGTATGAAAATTCCAAGGATCTGGATAGCACACATTCAGCCAACCTAATATGAAAGATTCAACATAAGTCAGAACTTTAGCCAATCCGCTAGTATTAGAAACCATTCCACTCAAACCGGCTGGAATGATGTTAATATAGGTATAGAGTAGACAACACAAATAATAGGACTCCAGCGTTGATGTATAATTTTTTTTTTTTTTTTTTTTTTTTTTCACCAGAGGTCAGGCCAACAATTGTGGTAGCGGTTAGTCAGTGTCTTCAACGAACCAGTATGATTGTAATATAGCTTGTTTCTTGTGTATATTTGTACGCTCCAGAAGATGACCTTGACATAAAGTTCGAAACGTCGAATTGTAAAATTTTAGTAATAGTAAACTAAAGTTTTTATTCAAACACGTTAGTTGTCTCCATAATTTCCAAAAATGCATTCGGATCACCATGCAAGCCTAAAAGAAAGGATACATCATTATTAATTTCCTATCTACAATTTTCCTCCAAATCAGTCTGTTACTTGTCAAGACTCCAACATTATCAGATCTTATATTTCTATCATCTAAGGTACTTTGTACCGTATCAATCCACCTATATCTTGGTCTTCCTCTGGGTCGTTTTGCTGCCAACCTGACAGAGAACACTTGTTTTGTTAATCTTTCCTCGTCCATTCTGTTTAAGTGACAATACCACCTGAGATTAGCTCAGCTAACGCATTCCTGGATACTGACAATGTCAAGTTCTTTCCTAATATCCTCGTTTTTAATATGATATTGCTATTGATGTCATCTGTTCACGCCTATAATCTTTCTCAGGACTCTCATATCTGTGGTCTCTAGTCTTTGGTCAAATGTTTCACTTCTGACCCAGCTCTCAGATCCATAAGTTAGAACTGGTTTGAACACTGTCTTGTATACAGCTAATATAGTGTTCTGACCAATTTCTCTCTTATTCCATATGAATTTATTCAATTGGCTTCCCACCATACCAGCTTTGCTGATTCTGTTGTCTATTTCTATATTTAATTTACCATCTTCAGTAAAAATCGTGCCTAAATAGCTGAAATGTTTTACTTGTTCCACAGGTTCTCCATTCACAACACAGTTGGCATTTTCAATGATTCTGCCTATTTTCATTGTCTTTGTCTTTTTATTGCTAACCTTCATACCATATCTATTACAACAGCTATTCAATTTAGTCAGAGAATCTTGCAGACTTGTAGCAGGTTTATTGAGAAGTATAACATCATCCGCATAAAGCAAAGAGCTGACATTAACATCTCCAATTTTGATATCATGTTTAATACCACTTTCCTTCATAATGTGATCCATATAGATAATGAATAACAGAGGGGATAATGTACATCCTTGTCTCACACCAGATTTAACATTAAACCATCTTCCTGTACTTCCTTCAATTCTAACTGCTGACTTACAACTCAAATAAAGACTAAGTATTGCTTGATATAATGCCCCATTGACACCATATAACTGCAGTGTATTGAATAACTTCTCTCTTGGCACCTTGTCATATGCCTTTTCCAAATCGACAAAACTTAAATACAGATCTTTGTTATATTCCCATGCTTTCTCGACTATTTGTCGTAAAGTGAAGATTTGATCCTGACAGCCTCTATTTGGCCTGAATCCAGCTTGTTCTTCACCAAGCTTTTCTTCCACAATTCTTCTCAACCGTTTCTCAAGTATACTTGCATAGATCTTGGCAGGAACACTCAGTAGGGAAATACCTTTGTAATTCTCACATTCAGTTTTATTTCCCTTTTTATATATGGGTACTATGAGAGCTCTACTCCAATCATTGGGAATTCGTCCCTCTGTCCAGGATTTCTGAACTATGCAGTGCAGCCACTGTAAGACTCTTATACCACCATACTTCAGCATTTCTGGTCGAATATCATCTACTCCTGCTGCCTTTTTCTACTTCAAGTATGGATATGTATTCCTGACTGCATGCCTGGTCAGTGTTTTTTTACCACTGTGCTGTCATCACTGCTTGTTTCATTTAGCAGTTTTTCAAAATAATTACTCAATTTTTCAAGGATATCTTTTTCTCTCGTTTTCATGTCACCTTTATCATCTCTAATTCCTTTTACAGCACTCTTTCCTCCATTCCTAAGCTTCTTCAACAACCTCCAGAATATTTTGCCACCTTCTTGATATTTATTTTCTATATTCTTGCCAAATTCCTCCCATGACTTTTGTTTAGCTAGTTTTACACAGTGTTTAGCATTCTTGCATTTTTCTCTATATTCTCTAAGAGCACTAACTGACTTATTTGACAGGAACTTTTGATATGCTTTCTTCTTTTCCTTCACTGCCTCTTTAACTTCCTGTGTCTACCAAGGAGTTCTGATTTTTTTATCCTTACGGATAACCTCACCACATGCCTCTCTGGCAGAATCAATCAATGTTTTCTTCAGAGTTTGCCACTGAATCTCCAAGGTTTGATTCCTGTTCTCAAACTCTTTCATTTTTTCTTCAATAATCTTTGTGTATTTTAGTCTACAATTCACATCTCAGAGCTGCTCAACTTACATGTTATACAACTTACAACTTCTTACATGTTATTCTTTTCAATATGAAATTCAATTTTATCCTGCTCAAGACTAAATAGTGATCACTTCCAATTCCAAATCCTCTGCACACTCTGGTGTCCTGCACCAGGGAGAAAACATCACTATCAACAAGAACATAGTCAATGATACTTTTCTTATTCCTAGCCTCTTCTCTCCATGTAAATTTGTGCACATATTTATGTTGGAACATGGTGTTAGTAATAACCAGTCCATGTCCTGTGCAGAAATCCAACAGATATTTGCCATTATTATTAGCTTTGCTCTTTTCTCCAAATTTTCCCAAAATATTTTTGTATGTCTCACAATCATTTCCTACTCTGCTATTTAGATCCCCAACAAGGACCAACTTTTCCTTTTTCATTGTGTCAGTTGCTTTTTCTAAAGCCTCAAAAAATTCCTCCACTTCTACCTTAGTAGAACCTTCTGTGGGACCATAGGCACAAATAAGTCTCATTGTCCAGTTCCCCATTCTCATATTTTCCCACATTACTCTACTTGAGACTGCCTGCCATTCAAGAAGATTAGCCTCGTATTTAATGTTGAATACAATGGCTACTCCTTCTTTTGCTCGATTGTCATTGCCTGAGTATAACATTTTGTATTTATTGTTCAGAAAGATCTCACCAGTTTTGGTCTTTTTTGTTTCAGTCACCCCTATTATGTCAATCTGGTACTTATCTAATTCCTGGTTGATAGACAGATATCAAAAAATGGTATATAAAGGAGCAAAACCCAGGTGAAAGCAGGTGATGGGTAGTGTGCCACAAGATTCCATGTTAGGACCACTACTGTTTAATTTGTACATACATGATATCAGAAATAATATGAAAGTTAATATTCAATTGTTTGCTGATAGTGCAAAATTGAGTAGATTAAAGGCAAAGTGCAGAGGTTGCAGGATGATTTAAATAGTGTGTCAGTATGAGCAAAAGATAATGGATTGCAGTTTAATATGGAGAAATGTAAAGTTATGCATTTTGGAATAAATCAATTACCAGGTGTGTACCACACTCATGGAACTATCCTCCAGTGAAGCTAGGAATGTGTGGGTGGTAGCAGATAGAGAGGGCATATTTTAAGGTGGCTCATAAGATTAGTTGTCTACTGTTCTTCATATGTCCACATCTAGATGACTGTGCTCTAGTTCTCCTGGTTTTTTTTTTTTTGAGATGAGGAAGTGATGGAGAGAATTCTGAGGTGAATGATCAAGATGGTGAGTCATCTGTGAAATGTGCCCTACAAGAACAGATTGAGGGAAGGTGTGCGGATTGCAAAAGTTAGGTGAAAAAGAACAGATATGATAGAAACATTTAAGTTGCATAGAGGGTTTTATATGATTGATGCAGGGGAAATGTTTCAACACTTGGCTGGGGGGTGGGGGAAAACAAAAGGTCATCCATGGAAGTTGGGTTAAAGTGTTCATATTTAAGAATTTAGGGACACAAAACACACGTGTTGAAATGATTATTTTACTTATTATTAATAAAATAACATTTGAAGTTTAGACCCCTGTATTGAGGTCATCATCAGAAAGATACATGTGTATAGGAAACCAAGCTACATGCTCTTGCACTCTATAAAGGAAAATTAAATCTATGCTGTTAATTGATCTTTTTCTTAGCCTGACCTCTAAGTGATAAAAAATAAATAAATAAATGATAAAAAAATAAAAAATAAATAATTAATAAATAAAATAAATAAAAACTACAATAAACTCTGCTAAAGTTCTCCTGTACTAGGATTCTTCTGGATTTGTACAGTTCAGATTGTTATACTAAGATTTTCTTCTGGACTTGTATAGTTCAAGTTGCTATTGAATGTTAAGGGGGGGGGAACACTTCACCAAGTATTCTTGTATTGAGATTTTTCTTTGGCTTGTTCTGGTTGCTATAAAGGTTGCAAATGAGTCCTCCACATTCTTGGAATGGTTAGACCATCATTTCTGTTCAGATTTGGATTATGTTTGAGCAGTTCACATGCTTCTTTAAATTTCCTCTTGAACCAGGTTTTGGTGCGGTGTAGGGACTTCGTACCTTTCCAATCAATTCTGTGTTTGGAATGTGAGGTTAGAAAGGCTGGTTTGTTCAAAATGGAGGTATTTAATGTGTCATTCGTGTTTGTCCTTCCTAATTGGGATGGTTCGCCCTGTTTCCGCTATGTATGGTAGGTTACATGTGCATTGTATTTTGTAAACCCCTGGGTGGGCTAGGTGTGGAAGAGGATCTTTGGAAGAACTGAGTAGGTGTCTTAATTTTGTCGGGGGTTTAAAGGTGGTTTTGATGTTGTATTTGTGTAGTGTTCTGTCTATTTTTTCGGAAATGCCTCTAACATAAGGCATGGCAATAGCATTCTTAAAATCTTTTTTGTTTTTAGTGGTATCTCTGTAGAGGATCTTGTGAATAGTTTTTTTACTGTATCCATTTTTTATAAATGTATGGTTGATGATCTCGTATTCCTGATTTAGAGCTTGTTCATTTGAACAAATAGTTTGAGCTCTGTGTTTAAGGGTGCTTATGACCCCTAGTTTTCATGTTGGGTGGTGATAAGATTTCTTTGTGTATGTACTAGCCTATGTGTGTAGGTTTGCAGTAGACTGAGAAAGAGAGAAAGCCTGAGGGAAGACATGTGATGAGTGTGTCTAGGAATGGAAGAGAGTTGTTTTTTCCTATTTCAATGGTGAATTGGATACGTTTGTATTGTTTGTTCAGGTGGCTAAGAAATGTATTTAGTGCTTCGCGGCCATGAGGGGCCAAATGACAAAAATATCATCGACGTATCTGAGCCAAATATTGGGCTTTACGCAAGCTGATTCTAGAGCTCATTGCTCAGTCTTCCATATAAAAGTTAGTTGTGGGGGGGGGGGGTGAGTCCATGGCTGTAACCTCTTTTTGAAGGTAAAAATTGTTTTGTCACACGAAATATCCGGAGCGAAGTACGTAGGCAAAGAGGGCGGTGATGTCATGTGAAAATATGTTCTATAGGAGCAAGATAGTATCACTGATCGAGACATTGGTGAAAAGGGAAGTTATGTCAAAGCTGACTAAGAAATCTTGGTCGTTGAGTGTAATGTTTTTAATTTTGTTTTTGAAATGTTGTGCATTTTTTATGTAGGAAGGGGAATGACCTACCAATTCTTTGAGTGTGGCTGCTAATTTTTTGGCTAAGTGGTAATTCGGGCTGTTTATTTCTTCAACAATCAGACATAGTGGTGTGTCTGTTTTGTTTATTTTTGGGAGGCCATAAATTTTGGGTGCATGAGGTATTAGTTTTTTAGTTGTTTCTTCTGGTCAACGGATTTAATTAATTCAGTTGTTTTCTTTTTGATGCGTTTTGTGGGGTTGTAGTTTACCATTTGGTAGGTGTTGTGGTCCAATACCAAATGGTTCATTTTATCTATGCAAGTTGTCTGATCTAAAATAACAGTGGCATTGCTTTTATCTGCTTTTGTGATTATAATGTCCTGGTTATTTTTTTTTAGGGATTTGAGGGCAGTTTTCCCATTTTGTTTAGGTTGCCGCTTAATTTTTTGTTTGAATTTAATATACAAGATGTTTCCATAAGTATTTTGTCAGCTAGATTGGTGGGGAGGGATCTTAAACCTCTCTTGATATGATAAATGATATCAAGTTTGTTTACTGACCTCAGTGCAATGGTGTAGTTTAGACCTTTCTCCAGCAGCGAGAGTTCCCCTTGGGTGAGAGTGCAGTTTGATTTGTTGATAACCAGGCCATGGTCCGATGGTGGTTGGTTGCTCCTAACTTCGTTTATGGGTGATTGGCTGCTCCTTGTGATGTCGGTTTGTGATTGGCTGCTCTTTTCGTTATGGCATCCTGATTGTCTTGTGCTTTCATGTTGTTTTAGTGCTCGAAACTTCATTATTAATTTGTCCTTGTTTTTGAGTAATAGGTACTTGGCCGAGTCGTGATCCTGTCTAAAATATCTCAAATTTCTGGATTAACATAGCTGGATAGCTCTAATTTTAGTTGTAAAACTTTGTCTTGGATAGATGCTAAGTTTTTTGTACCCTGGGGATCTGTTCCCTCAGCAAAGCTTTTTCCTAATGCTTCTCCTAACCACAATAGAATTGGAATGAATGGAACGAGTTGCCAAAGTGAGTTAATCCTATGGTAATTTTGTTCATAAACATCAAGTTAGGTTTGTGAGGACAAGTGCACATAAACTGTCCATGGCTCACCACCACCAGGCTATGCAACATCTATGGTTCTCGATTGCTCTGCTTTATATTCATCATTTTAAGACTGTGCGCCTCAATATAATTTTCAAATATCAGGTTAAAAAAAATCAAATATTAGATTTAAAAAAAAAAGAATCACTTAATACTATGAAAGGAGTATAAAATATAAGTGGCTATTCAGTTTGTCGTGGAACACTACAAGGATGCTTATAAAAAAACTTCAGAAGATATCTAAACAGAGTAAAAACATCTTATCCTTCAAGAAGAAAGAATTTTCTCATCCAATAAACTATTTTTCATCTAGTGACAGGCTTCAATTCTTACATATATTTACACATGAAGAACAAGTACCAACCAGAAACATTTTTCAATTCTTAATCTTTAGGTTTATTTTTGCAAACAATGCAGCTTAATTTCCCTCAGCCATGAAATCTGGCAATACTTCAACTGGTTACCAATTCAATCTCATGGAGCATTTCATTTTCATGAATGTATAATATATTATTCATTCAGTCCATAAATAACAGACATTATTTCTGCATGAATTTAAAAAACTTTATTAAGTTTTCTGAATTACTATTATTATACGATATAATATATAATAATATATTATATCATATAATAATATTTTTATAATATTATAATAATTTTAGTCTTCTTACTAAGCCTCATTTTAATACCTCTCCTTAAACTCATTCACTGACAACACACTCACACCCACTTCTAGCAACCCATTCCAACCATTCACAACCCCATCCCCAAGCAAAAAATCTACTACTTAACACCTCTGCTTAAAAAAAGAATTCTAGACTTATCGCAAGGAAATAAATGAACTTCAATGATTATATATAATCCATTCATTAATGCAATAGCAAAAATATATTATTATTATTACTTGACACCTCCAAGAAGTCCAAGATTCATCGAGGGAGGGCACCTACTCTATAACTGTCTCAATACACCAACCACAACGAACCCCGCAACCACACCAATGCCATCCACCGCCCACGACCACCACTTGCATTTTCACAGACAATCACAAACATCCATGCCCACAGCAGAATTCGAACCCACAGCCTTTTGGCTGGAGAGCAGATACCCTCGGCCAACCAGGCAGGCAATATATATATATATATATATTATTATTATTATTTGACACTGCCCATAAAGCAAATTTTAAAAAACAAGATGTAAAAAAAAAAAAAAATGAAGTGTCACAGCTATTTAAGGTTTTTTTTTTTTTATATGTTACATCACATTCTGTTTAACAAAAGCTTTTGTCATTTTATACATAAAGAAGTTTTCGCTGAATGAAAGGGAATATAAGAATTTTTCACATTCTTTTTACTAATATCATATGGTATGTGTTTTCAAGATATTTAACCACACTACACACACATGGTACAGAATATGGTAATCCTCTATATAAACAACTCAAAGATATTGATGTATGTATTCATTGAAACATGAATTTAAAAAAAAAATGAAGTGATATGACCAAACACATAAGGTAGTTGAGAAAGATAAAACGGATATCAATCAATTTTTGTAATTTTTCACAAATTACAAGGGCCCATCAAATTAAACAAAAAATATATATACCGATAAGTACTTTCTTTGAATGTAAGGCTGTTGATGACTGATGGACTTCACTTGCAAACGTATTTTCTATAAAGAACTTAGGACTTAAAGAATTTATTGGGTAGTCTACCAGAAAACATGGCTCCAAAAATATTAGTGTATCTTACTTGCCTAACGAGTCAACCTTGCTGTACTTTGTGACAGCTACATAAAGAAAATTTTATCTTTATTATTATTATTACTACGTGACACCTTCAAGGACCCATCACAGGAGGGCATTCCATTCCACACAATTTACCGTCTGCACTACTGAAATCCTCCATCAACACACACTATATTTTTTAGATTGTAATACTGTCAAAATCACAGAACTACCCACTTTACCTGTCATTCTTTGTTTTCCATATGTATAAGCTTCCTACATAAGTTACAGCTAGAAATATACAAAGAGAAACTGCTTTATGGCACTTGCTTTTCGGTAAAAATATATCCACCCAACTTATGATAGGCGCCATTACAATGCACTGAACACGTTTAGTTAAACTGTTACTCAATAGATGGCGCAACCATGAAACCCACAACCAGCTGAACAATAATAACCTAGAAAATCACACATATCTCATTCAAAACTAAATTCTTTTTTGTTTTACTACTAAATTATTTTGTATAGAATTCAATGAGTATAAGTGAAAATATAGCTTACTGCAAACCAAAATAAAGCAACTAACATCACATTATGAAGGTTTCTTTTGCCAGCACATACCATCTTCCTCCCACGAGTCTTCTGATCCATGGAAGTTTGGAAGTTAATACTAATATTAATTAAACATTTGTTTTCTTGATTTCCACCTCCGACACAAAATGTAGCATACTGAATATAAAATAAAATTAATCTCGTCAGACGAGAATCCAAATCAAGTCTTTTCCAAGAAATATTCCGTCGTTCTTCCAATTATGATAGAGAAGCAGATGTATGTATGATTCATTCTTTCTAATAAGTGTTTGCTTTTATATTATGTTCATTAGCACATTAATATACAAATTTATATAAATAATAAACATTTATATAAATTTGATTGATATATAAGATTGATAATTTTTTTTTATTATATTGAAGGCGAGAGGGGAAAAGGCGTGCATCCGTAGTAGTTAGTTTGTGTGCAGTTAAGAAAGGGGTAATAGCTAAATTTTTTTCTCATAGAGCTGTGAGCGAGTGAAACAGTTTACATGTTGAAGTAATGAGTGCAATGCATCCGGTTTGAATGAGTTTGGGAGAACGTATGACAGCTGGTGCGGGTGATTTATAGTCTCCCTCGATGACCCCTTGGCTCCCTGGAGGCATAATGATGATAATAATAATAAGAAAATTATGATTACACTATATTAACGTAAAAGCAATGTGTAAGCAGCTGTCCATAGTAAGTGAAAAATTTATGTATGCATATATGTATGTATGTATGTATCTATCTATCTATCTATAATTCATGGGAGAAACTTACAGCCAGCAACACCAACAAAATCTATAACACTCTAACACAAGAGTCGAACCAAAGCACTTTATTGGAAAATCCTGCATCATCCCACCAAACACTATTTCAATAGGACCTACCATCAAACCCGACGCAGATATTCAGTGGAGAATGTGGCATAATGTATCACCCACTCCAACTATATTACGAAAATTTAACCCCTATCTCACATAACTGCCTTTTCTGCTACTGATCTGGAACAGTCCGGCATATCTACTTGGAATGCCCAGTGAACACCCAATTAATCAGTTTGTCTCAAGAAACGAAAGCTCTCCCCTATGTTAGTCTTCATACAGAAGAGGAGTATTTTAATCTTGTCCATGAAGAGTCAAATAATTATTCAGTCTGCAATTACCTCTTCATCACTACGAAAGGTAATATAGAGCTTCTACCTCAGATGTACAAGACCAGACAGCACAGCAACTTTACAGTGGCAGCTGACTAACTCCTTGCAGCCTCCAAACGAAAGGTGAGAAGTCGAATCCTACACGAGATCCCCACCACAGGCAAAACAACACCTTAGATCTTTTCCATCAAGACTGGAATCCACGGAATCAACTCCTGGCTGAGCAGGGCGACTGCATCATAGTCCACTTTCCAGCATAGAAGTGACATCATTCCCCTGCCCCAAAGAAAGAGGGAAGAAAGATTTTTTGTGCTTAACATTGAAATATTAATCAGCTGTTAATCTCATGTAAATAGATAATATTGTGCTATAGGAACTGTTATGTTCTTCCACATACATGTCAGATTTTATGTTCTCATACAGCATCATGTCAAAATAACTATTAATGGCTTAAATTTTAAAAAAAATGTAATTCACTTATAGCTGATATTTCGATGTAACCAGTGCAGTAACGAGGGCGTGGCGAAAGAGGCGGTCGCCAAGGGCAAAACTTGGTCCGTGGCGCAAAAAGCAAAAAATAAAAATAAATAAATACATATAAAAGTACGCTATGTTATATTGTATTTTTAAATTTCGGGAATACCTGCTTTAGACACACAAATTCTGCAAAACACTGCAACTGATTTTGATGGGGTTAATAGTAAGTATTTAACATATTGCATTTAGTAAAATTTAAATTACACATCCAAATTTTTCAATTTTTTTTTATTTTTGGGATAGGGGCACAAGTTAGACACTTGCCACAGGCGCTTCATACCCTCATTACTGCACTGGATGTAACATACCTCAACAAGAGTATGAGCATGTAACCTCTCTGCATGACTCCAGAGAACCAAAAACCGGTTAATCCTGTACATAAGAATGTTATGTTTACAACAACAAAAAACATCTATCTATCTAGGGCAGGGATGGCCAATCTATGGCGCATGCGCCCAAAGTGGTGCATCAGATGATTAGAAGTGGCATATTGGACCCCAATGATGACGATAATAATAAAAAAGTAAGCCTATTTATGCAAAAAAAATATCAACCAGAAACCGATTTGTAGGGGGAAAAAAGGCTAAAACTTAATCATTATTTTTAGCGACTTTGTCTCATGCACATCTTTCGCACATTCACTTGTCTGATCCTGAGACACCAAGCGTTAGCAACAGCGGTGCGTCGCAAGTTTTGTCAGTCAGTTTACAATTGATACTCGTGCGCTACAGAGTTGTGCTTTATTCGCCCCCTGTGAACATTTGCGGTTTTGTACTTTTCGAAAAATCAAGCCTTTCTACATTCAGTTACCCATCACAGTGCAAAAGAAAATGAGCAAAAGGAAAACAGAAGGTGATAGTAAGCGTGAATTCGAATTTATTAAACATGTCTATAACAACATACTTTTAAAGATACAAGAGTTATATGGCGCATCTGAACTCATACGTGAAAATATTTGCGCATGGAAAGTAAAACGTTAGCCACCCCTGATCTAGGGCAACCGCACTCTCATGAACCGTACTACAAAAAGGGGTCGATATCGGCGATTAGCACTTCGAAGCAGCCCCAATAGCGCTTGTCCCGAGAAAAGTAAAAGTATCAAATGTTCCCCCAAAAATTCCGCATCAACACATCAGATCCATGCAATCAAGATACAGTTCCGTCACAGAAAAAATACGCACATTGTCAGCAGCCAGGAAAAATCCCGAATTCGCCCATATTAAAAGCTTTCGAAGGAAGACAGGCATTAATGCACTTTCCATTACAATACCTCCCAAAATTAATCAACACGGATATAAATGGAATAATCTACACTTTCTACTTATCATTCTCATCACAGTGCTTCCTCTGTCACGAAGAGGGATACATTAGGAAACAGTGTCCCTGTGTTACCAGGGATTCATCAACAAATATCCCAGCCCAGAATAGCAAACCAGTTGAACAGGACAACACCGTAAGCGAAGAAAATCCATGCATAGAAAAAAATTAAACCAAAAATTCTCTCCCCATCACGAATTTCGGAGGCAAGAAAATCCCGAACTGGAAAAGACAAGGTTCAGTCGAAAAATGAGATCCAAAGCTCTGATAACGAAATCTCAGAGCACAAACAGCATGAAAACATGGACCCTCCTAACAGAGATGACCAGGATGAACTAATTATAAGCAATCTCCTGACACAACAACCAGAATCACCAACCCAGGTTCCCACTAATTCAAACCCTCCTCGTTCGATAGAACAAAATAATCAGAATGGCCTCTCATCACCTCCAGCCAGCCAAGTAGAAACGGAGTTCCCAGACGATGAAGAAACTGTAATCCGACATTACGACTTAGAAGAGGAAGAAGCTGAGGGGGAATTTCCCCACACTGAAGGTCCCCTAATCATAAAGCAGCTGTCATTCTTCATAGAAAAAGTGCCAGGCTCCCCAAACAAATTAACTATAGCTCTTAAACACAGCACAAGAATCCCAGAACTGATATCTCAACTTCAGGACCTACACTCAAAATTGAAATGTAAAAAGAGCAGAACAGAAGTTAACGGGAGTAAGCGAATCTACTACCTGATTAACAGACAAACATAATATAAAGACAAATATTAGATTCAACATACAATTAAACTTTCCAACACATAATGTCGTTGAGCCTTTTTTCTCTCAATGCAAGAGGATGTGCATCTGTTTTACGCAACAGAATAGTCTTTGACCAGGTACAAAAACATCATATAGACCTATTACTTCTGCAAGAACAAATATCAACTCCTCATTCAATTTATCTAGAAGATGGGCAGAGTGGTCTTATGAACTAAATTACTCTGCAACCGAAATACATCAAAGAACATCTTAGGTGTATATCGTCAATCTCCCTACAAACTAAAAGTGATTGCTGATATACAGGATATGCCTTGTATGCTCATATAAAAGCACCCAATCATAATAACCTGCATGTGTACAATATCTACATACCACAGCAGGATGCTATGGCATCACGAATCTTAGATTTCATTCAAAACCATCTTCCGAGTTTGACCAAGCACATATCATAATAGTTGGAGACTTTAATTGCAATCTTGACCAAGAAAAAGACAGACTTCAATGTACTGAACATCGTAGCTCATTAATAAACCACCTTCAAACAATGGTAAACAATAATGAACTCATTGACGTCTTTCGGCATCAACACCTAGAGAAGAAGTCCTACACATGGAGGTCAGCAATCACAGCAACTAATAGGCCGCTCTACCTAGCACGACTGGACAGATACTACATTTCCAAACACACTGTTTCTCTAATTAGAAACATCTCACACATTCTTTCCTATATCTCAGATAATTGTTTCATCAAGCTACAACTTTCATTATCTTTGGAGACATCCAAATCAGGAAGTGCCTATTTGATCTTCAACAATACCCTAATGAAAGATCCACAATACATAACAAACACTCAGGCTTTAAAAAACCTTCACCAACTTGAAAGGGTATACAGAACCAATGAAAACATGGTGGCACCACCTAAAATCGCAAATAAAATCATTTATGCAAATCTACAGTCACCAGAAGAATCAACAGAGAAACATTAGCATCAATCCGACAACTCGAAGAACAGCTCACGTATCTCCCAGAAAATTCCCAGAATATCTTTCAGCCCTCCAAGCAATGCAAACACACTCATTATCTACAAAAAGGCCCTACTTAGATCGCGGCACATAAATATAAATTTTTCAGGTGCCTCCACAAAATATTTTTTCTCTTAGGAAAAAAATTACCAGGCAGCAAACTGCATCTCCTTTATTAGACTTCAAGATGGAAGCATCACAGAAGATCCAAGTAAAATCACTTCTGAAATCCTACAACACTACAAGAATACATACAGCTCTACAGGAATATCCCTTCATGGCATTCACTAAATACTGAAAGAAACAAAAAGAATCTCTGCAAGAGATCTGAATCACTTAGAAATCCCAATCATTCTAGATGAAATGAGAACTGCATGCGCAAACTTGCCAACGAACAAATCTCCTGGACTTGATGGTCTCACAACAGTGTTTTACCGAGTCTTCTGGAAACACCTTGGACCACTTATTCTTAAAACACTGCAAGAAGCCTACCTCGATGAGCTCCCGCAATCCGTCACGACCTCAGAAGCACGACTGATACCAAAGAAGGTTGACCAGACGAATATACGAAACCGGAGTTCTATCTCACTAACCAACACCGATTCCAAAATCATTTCCAAAGTTATACAAACCGAATAAAGCCAACACTGCGTGAGGTTATTGGCCAACATCAAACCTTTTTGTTCCAGGAAGATCAATACATGTTAACCTCCATTAAATAAGAGACTCATCCTCATTGCAAACAGCTACAAGGAAAACCTGGCACTCGCCTTCCTTGATCAGGAGAAGGCTTTCGAGAGAGAGAGAGAGAGAGAGAGAGAGAGAGAGAGTACAGCATGAGTACGTTTATGAAGTCCTAAAGGCATTCGGCCATGATCCTCTCATTATCGAAACAGTACAATTGCTGTACAGGGATGCATTCTTCTGTTTAAAAATAAACAACAGGCTCACCCTCACTTTGTCATCCTCTCGAGGGATCAAGCAAGGATGTCCTCTCTCTGGCCAATTATACACACTGGCCATTGAATCCTTCTTAAAAAGAGTACACGACACCATCATCTCCAAACGAACCAGCATAATAGAATCACATGAAAAAATAACACTGTCAACATATGCTGATGGTGTGTCACTGTAACAGTCCGAAATGAAGAAGAAATGACAGTAACCGAGGAAGCACACAGACTATACGCACACGCCTCAGGGGCCAAATTAAACTCTGCAAAAACCAAAAACCGCTGGATTGTAGTCAAGCAGATGGAAGTCTAGAACTTATTCTCCGATCGAATGTACCTGGTCAAATAAAAGACAAACATACTTAGGCGTACACCTTGGCAACATCAGATATATAATAACCTCAACTGGACACACTGCACAACCGTTATGAACAAGTGTTAGGAAAATGTAACAGCATTCGTTCCATGTCTTCACTTAGAGGAAGAGTACTAACAGTCAACCAGATGGTTGCGAGTGTGCTGTGGTATACCCTCAAAATACTCACCCCACCTGACGACTTTCTCCATCACATTCAAAAGGAATCATATGTTTCCTCTGGAACAATACTAATTGGACAACATACTCTGATCTCTGCAAGTCACTCAGTAAAGGAGGTCAAGGACTGATTTCCCTTGAAAACAAGGTTAGATACTTCAGGATAATCTTCCTCCTAAAGATCCGCAGTTCCATCGCACTTATGTAACCACCTTCGATTACACCATGAAATCATCCACCAGAGGATTCACGAATGGAGGATTGTGGAAATCGGCACCATCACCTCCTAAACTATCTCATTTTTTACAGAGATGCTCTACAGCGGTGTAAAAATACAGAACTTCATCACACACTGACAGGATCAACAGAGTCAGCCATCCTTACAGAACCTCTATTTTCGAACAGAAACATAACAAGTCTCGCAACTGGCCAACCCTTGCTTTTCCCTACATGGAACTGGCAGGAATAAGCATCATAGGGAACATCCTGAGACTAAAGTGGAAAACATTCATATGCCTACCACTGAAAAACAAAAAAAAAAAAAAAGCAATATCAACAGATGCAAGCTGCTATTATAAAAGCCTATCCAGACATCGCTATACCTCAGGGAACCGATCAGGAAACAGCGCGGAACCGATCTTTCATCTTGTATCACGTGAAGCCTCACTTCCAATGCTTCCCTCCAACTACAAGAAAATATACCACATCCTGGTGTCAGGGCCTCCAACTTTTCCCTTCGCACATTCATCCTTAACCCTCTCATCCACAAAGCTTTACATACCACCGAGATTTCAGTGGGATCTTCCAGATAAATAGAAGTGTGACAAACCAGATTCCGACATACAGTGGAGACTTTGTGTACCATGATGGTACAGATCTGGCCATTCGGAGGATTGTGGAAAGTGTGAGTTCTCTGGTGGATGCAATCAAATTTCATGATGCAATCGAAGTTGGTGACATATGTGTGATTGGACTGAAGTGTCTTTAGGAAAAAGATTATCCTGAATGTTCTTCAAGGGCCTTGACTTTGACCTCCCTTACTGAGTGACTTGCAGAGTTCAGAGTATTTTGTGCAGTTAGTATTGTTCCAGAAGAAAAATGTGATTTCCTTTTGAATGTGATGGAGAAAGTCGGCGAGGGGGGCGGATGAGTACTTTGAGGGTATGCCATAGCACACTCGCAACAATCTGGTTGACTATTAGTACTCTTCCTCTAAGTGAAGACATTGAACTAATGCTGTTCCATTTTCCTAACACTTGTTTATAACGGTTGTGCAGCTGTGTCCAGTTCAGGTTATTATATATTTGGTGTTGCCAAGGTGCACACCTAAGTATGTTTGTCCTTTATTTGACCAGGTATATTCGATCGGAGAATCAGTTCTAGACTTCCATCTGCCTTACCACAAGAGACAGTGGTTTTTGCAGTTTAATTTGGCCCTGAAGCTTGTGCGTATGGTCTGGTATGTGTGCTTTCTCGGTTTGTTTCATTTCTTCTTCATTACGGAATATTACAGTGACATCATCGGCATATGCTGATAGGTTTTTTTTTTATATGATGCCATTTTGCTGGTTCGTTTGGATATGATGGTGTCGTGTACTCTTTTTAAGATGGGTTCAGTGACAAGTGTGTACAATTGGCCGGAGAGAGGACATGCTTGCTTGATCCCTCGAGAGTATCAAAAAGTGCTGGTGAGCCAATTGTTGATTTTTAAACAGAACAGCGCATCTCTGTATAGCAATTGCACTGTTTCAATAACGAGAGGACCATAGCCGAATGCCTTTAGGACTTCAGAAAGGTTCTGGTGCTCTATTCTGTCGAAAACCTTCTCCTGATCAAGGCTGGCAACTATCAGGTTTTCATTGTATCTATTTGCAATGTGGATGTGATCTCTTATTAAATGGAGGTTATCATGTATTCATCTTCCAGAATAATGTTGATGTTGGCCAATAACTTCAGGCAGTGTTGGCTTTAGTCGGTTTCCAGTAACTCTGGAAATGATTTTGCAATCGATGTTGATTATTGATGTCCGTGTGGTCTCCCTTCTTTGATATCAGTCATGCAACTGAGATCTTGACGTATTGTGGGAGCCCTTTGAGATAGGTTTCTTGCAGTGTTTTAAGAAGTGGTCCTAGTTGATTCCAGAAGACTTGGAAAAACTTTGTTGTGAGACCATAAAGGTCTCACAACTGGGTCCTGGAGATTTTTTTCTTTGGCAAGGTTGGTCATGCAATTTTCAGTTCATCTAGAGTGATTGGGTTTTCTAAGTGGTTCCGATCTTTTGCAGAGAATTTTTTTTTATTTCTTTCCGTATTTGGTGAATGGCATGAAGGGATATTCCTTAGGGCTGTATGTATTCTTGCAGTATTGCAGGATATGAGAAGTGATTTTACTTGGATCTTCTGTGATGCTTCCATCTTGAGTCTAATAGAGGAGATGCAGTTTGCTGCTTCGAATTTTTTTTTTCCAAAGAGAAAAAATATTTTGTAGGAGCATCTGAAAGATGTATTTGTATGTGCTGTGATCTAAATAGGGCACCTTTTATAGATAATTCTGGGTGTCTTTGCATGACTTGGAGGACTGAAAGAAATTCAGGGCTTTCTTCTAGGAGATACTTGAGCTGTTCTTCAAGTTGTCTGATGGTAATGTTTTTCTGTTGATTTTTCTGGTGACTGTAGATCTGCGTAAAGGATTTTATTTGTGATTTTTGGTGGGGCCACCATGTTTTCATTAGTTTTGTATTCCCCTTCAAGCAGGGCCGACGCTACCATTTAAGAAAACTAGGTAACCGCCTAGGGCGCAAGCCATGAAGGAACACAAAACTTCAAGCTATACATTATTCATACTTTACTAAAGTATCAAAATTAAATAGTGATATATGATTTAGGTATCGATTCTTTTCCCTTATCCCTCACACATCACACTGTTTTCCTATTTAACTCTTGGTTCTTTTTTCTTCCTTACCTAAATGATTTGAACTTACCGCTATTTAAAATTCAGTTAATATAAATATTTTTTCTTATATTTAATATTTTAAATATTTTAATATTTAAAATATTAAATTTCGCTATTTTATAACTTTTTTTTCTAAATGAATTATAACAGAGAATTTTCAAATTAATTAAAAAAGAAAATAAAAAAGCCCTATTAATTTATCTATTAATTTAACCTGAAAGACAATTTTATTTTGCTTAATGTTAATTAGATACATTTAATTTATGAAATAAGGGGCGCACTTGCAAACTTTGCCTAGGGCGCAAAATAACCTGGCACCGACAATGCCTTCAATTGAGTGAGGTTAGTTATTAAAGCCTGCGTTTTGTTATGTATTCTGGTTCTTTCAGGAAGGTGTTGTGGAACATGCAATAGACACTTCCTGATTTGCATGCTTTCAACGATAATGAAAGTTGCAGCTTGATGAAGCAATTATCTGAGATATAGGAAGGAATGCGTGAGATGTTTCTAGAGAAACACTGTGTTTGGAAATGTAGTATCTGTGCAGTCGTACTTCGTAGAGTGGCCTATTAGTTGCTGTGATTGCTGATCTCCATGTGTAAAACTTATTCTCTGGATGTTGATGCCAAAAGACGTCAATGATTTCATTATTGTTTACCAGTGTCTGAAGTTGGTCTATTAATGAGCTACGATGTTCAGAACATTGAAGTATGTCTTTTTATTGGTCAAGTGTGCAATTAAAGTCTCCAACTATTATGATATGTGCTTGGTCAAACTCGGAAGATGGTTTTGAATGAAATCTAAGATTCGTGATGCCATAGCATCCTGCTGTGGTATGTAGATATTGTACACATGCAGGTTATTATGATTGGGTGCTTTTATGTGAGCATACGTGGCATATCCTGGTATATCTGCAATTACTCTAAGTTTGTAGGGGGGTTTGATGATGTACACCTAAACTAACCCCTGCTCCATGGTGTTGTTGGGTTGCAGAGTGTTGTAGATCATAAGGTCACTCTGCCCATATCCTACATAAATTGGATAAGGAGCTGATATTTGTTTCTTGAAGAAGTATTAGGTCTATATGATATTTCTGTACCTGGTCAAGGACTAATCTATTGCATAAAGCAGAGGCACATCCTCTTGCATTGATGGAAAAAAGGCACAACGACATCATATTTATGAAAGTTTGATCGTAAGTTGAATTTAATATTGTTCCTCATATTGTGCTTGTAGCCCATTAATTAGGCAGTAGATTCTCTTGCTCCGGTTTAATTCCACTCTGCTCTTTTCACATTTCTATTTCGAGTGTATATCCTGAAGTTGAGATATTAGTTCTGGGATTTTTGTGGTGTATTTAAGGACTATAGTTAATTTGTGAGGGAAGCCACGCACTTTTTGTATGAAGGATACAAAAAGTGCGTGGATCCCCTAACCATGAAGCAGCTTCATGGTTAGGGGATCCCCAGTGTGGAGAGTTCCACCTCAGCTTCTTCCTCCTCTAAGTCGTCATGTGGAAGAACCGTTTCGTTTCCTAATCATCTGGAAACTTTGTTCCTCCTTTTCTGGCTGCAGGTGATGAAAGGACATTCATATTATTTTCTTTTATCGAACAAGGTTTTGAATTAGTGGGAACCTGGGTTGGTGATTCTGGTTGTTGTGTCCGGGAATTGCTTATAATTAGTTCATGCTGGTCATCTCTGTTAGGAGGGTCCATGTTTACATGCTGTTTGTTAAGTGTTGCTTGATGTGCGACTTCGTATCAGAGCTTTGGATCTTATTACTCTTCAGGAATTCCAAAACTACGTGAACCCTGTCTTTTCCAGTTCGGTATTATTTTCTTGGCTCTGAAATTCGTGATGGGGAGAGGATTTTCGGTTTACTTTTTCCTATGGTTTGATTTTCTTCATGTACGATGTTGTTCTGTTTAACAGGTTTGCTATTCTGAACTGGGATATTTGTTGATGAATCGTTGGAAATATAGGGACAGTGTTTTCTAATGTGACCCTCTTCATGACAGAAGAAGCACTGTGATGAGAAGGATAAGCAGAAAGTGTAGATGGTTCCACATATGTTCATGTTGATTAACTTTGGCAGGTTCTGCAATGCGTCGTTGTTTGGAAAGTGCATGAATGCCTGTCTTCGGAAGCTTTTCACATGGGTGAATTCGGGTGTTTTCGTGGCTGGTGACAATGTGCGTATTTTTCCTGTGACAGAACCGGATCTTGATAATAAGGATCTGATGAGTTGATGAGGAATTTCAGGGGGGACGTTTGATACCGTTACTTTTGTCTGGGCCAGAGCTATTGGGGCGGCTTCGAAGTGATGATTGCCTATATTGATGCATTTTTGTAGTATCGTTTGTGTCCATGAGATGTGGCTGAAATACACCTGCAGAGTACCTCCTGCGCGGGAGGCGTCAGTGACGCTTTTTGTCAGATACTCTTCTGATGCTATGTTTTCTTTGGTGGCGAAAATAGCAATTCTATTTTCTCGGGAAATGACGTTGGTAAGAGTGGTAGTTGTTTTTGAGTTATTCGTTTTACTTCTGGCTGTTGTGGCATTTGTGTATGAGATCAGTATTTTGGGGATGATAGGATATTTCCATTTGATACAACATTAGCATAAGATTTTGAATTGCCTGACCTGTTTTCCGTGTCTATAGCATCTGTGAACTTTGCAAAGATAGAGAGATAGACAGATTTTTTTTATTGTAAACATAATCATCTTATGTATAGGATTAACCGATTTTTGGAATGTATCATCTTTGAAGGCAGAGTGGTTACATGCTCTCACTCTGGTTGAGTTATGTTACATCAAAATATCAAGTTATAAGATGAATTACATTTTTTAAAGAAATTTAAACCACTAACATTTATTTTGTCATGATGCTGTATAAGAACATGAAATCTGACATCCATGTGGAAGAACATAACAGTTTCCATAGGACAATATTATCTATTTACATGAGATTAACAGCTGATTAATATTCGCACTGTTAAGCGCAAGAAATCTTTCTTTCCCCTTTCTTTGGGTGGGGGATGTTGTTACGTCTATGATGGAAAGTGGACTATGATGCAGTCACCCTGCTCAGCCAGGAGTTGATTCCGAGGAATCCAGTCATGGTGGAAAAGATCTAAGGTGTTGTTTTGCCTGTGGTGGAGATACTCGTGTAGGATTCGACTTCTCACCTTTCATTTGGAGGCTGCAAGGAGTTGGTCAGCTGCCACTGTGAAGTTGCTGTGCTGAGGTAGAAGCTGTATATTACCTTTCGTAGTGATGAAGAGGTAATTGCAGACTGAATGATTATTTGACTCTTCATGAACAAGATTGAAATACTCCTCTTCTGTATGAAGACCACCATAGGTGAGAGCTGCCGTTTCCCGAGATAAAACGATTAATTGGGTGTTGACTGGGCATTCCAAGTAGATATGCCGGACTGTTCCTCATCGGTAGCAGAATAGGCAGTTATCTGAGACATCGGGGTTAAATTTTTGTAATATAGTTGGAGTGGGTAATACATTGTGCCACATTCTCCACTGAATATCTGGTGGGGTTTGGTGGCTGTTGTGCGGTGTTGTAGGTCCCATTGAAATAGTGTTTGGTGGGATGATGCAGGATTTTCCAATAAAGTTCTTTTGTTCGACTGTTGTGTTAGAGTGCTGTAGATTTTGTTGATGTTGCTGGGTGTAAGTTTCTCCCATGAATCATTAGTTTTTATCAGAAAGAGAGGCACCGGATCTTCTGAGTCAGGAGGGCTGAGCCACTCTTCCATTATACTATCAGGCAGAGCAGCTTGAAAAGAGGATTTTATAGTGTGTGTCGGCTCAGCCTGATTCCCCTGTTCCAGGTTTTCGAGCGATGTTGAAAAGCGCGAGGTGAGACTCGGAGACAGAGAGATTTTTTTTATTGTAAGCGTAACAATCTTATGCAAAACGTAATCAGTGTTAGAAGAAAAACCCGTTTTTGGTTCTGTGCAGTCAGGCAGAGAGGTTAGATGTTCATACTCTTGTTGAGCTATATTACATCGAAATATCAGTTATAAGGTGAATTACTTTTTTTTTTTTAATTTAAGCCATTAGCAGTTATTTTGACATGATACTGCATAATATTGTTTCCCAACTTTTTTTTGGATCATGCCCCACCTCAACGCTGATAGTTGAGTACATTAGTGATGTGGTGACGAATGCAACATATTTTCTAATTGCTGCCCAAAATATTCAAATTCCCGCTCTCCCCCCCTTGGGGGGGTACGCCCCACGTTAACAAACACTGCTGTATAAGAACATAAAATCTGACATGTATGTGGAAGAACATAACAGTTGCTATAGGACAATATTATCTATTTACATGAGAATGACAGCTGAAATATTCACACTGTTAAGCATAAAAAATCTTTCTTCCCCCTTTCTTTGGGGAGGGGGAATGATGTCATTTCTATGATGGAAAGTGGACTATGATGCAGTCGCCAGCTCTAATGCTCAGCCAGGAGTTGATTCCGTAGATTCCAGTCTTAGTGGAAAAGATCTAAAGTGTTGTTTTGCCTGTAGTGGGGTGATGCTCGTTTAGGATCCAAATTCTCACCTTTTGTTTGAAGGCCGAAAGGAGTTGGTCAGCTGCTTCTCTCTGTGAAGTTGCTGTGCTGTCTGATCTTGTAGGTTTGAGGTGGAAGCTGTATATTACCGCTTTCGCAGTGATGAAGAGGTAATTGCACAATAAATGATTATTTGACTCTGCAATGACGAGACTGAAATACTCCTCTTCTGCATGAAGACTACCGCAGGCGAGAGCTGTCGTTTCCCCGAGACAAACGGATTAATTGGGTGTTGGCTGAGCATTCCAAGTAGACATACCAGACTGTTCCTAATCGGTAGCAGAACAGGCAGTTATCTGAGACATCTGAGTTAAATTTTCGCAATATATTTGGAGTGGGTAATACATTGTGCCAGATTCTCCACTGACTATCTGCGTCGGGTTTGATGGCTCTTGTGCGATATGGGAGGTCATATTGAAATAGTGTTTGGTGGGTTGATGCAGGATTTTCCAATAAAGTGCTTTATTTCGGCTGTTTTGTTAGTGGTGTAGATTTTGTTGGTGTTGCTAGGTGTAAGTTTCTCCCATTAATTATTAGTTTTAATCAGAAAGATAGGCACCAGATCTTCTGAGTTAGGAGGGCCTGTCCCTCTTCCGTTATGCTATCAGGCATAGCCGCTTGAAAAGCGGATTTTATAGTATGTCTGAGTCCCGTATTCCAGCAATGTTGGAAAGCCCCAGGTGAGGCTCGGAGAAAGAATACCACCCAAGATCCTCACGCCTCGCCAGCTCAATGGAGGAAAGAAAATCTCTTTCTGAGTGATCGGAATTCTTACCATCGTGTTGTAAAAGATGGGTTTCATGAGAATATCATCCTGTTTAGCTTCTTCCATCTTCTAAGAGCCTCTTTGTAGTAGTTTGTTAGATTCAGTGGCATGTGTGCTGTTGTCATTCTTAAGGTTGTGGAGAGAGAGAGAGAGAGAAAGAGAGAGAGACCTCTAGTGGCGGAAGTGAAAATGTATTCGGCGATGTATTTGGTTTGTGTGCCATTTCCTGTTGTAGGATATTAAAGAGAAATCGAATGCGGAACGTTGTTATCCTGTTGTCAATGGAGATCAGGTTTGTCCTCCATCTTTGAGAGAAGTACTTAGCTTGGAGTAGGAAAGCCAGTTTAATTTGTTCCATATGAATCGATAGATGGTTGACTGTATTTGTTAGATAAATTGCACTGGTGACGTGAGAATCTTTAGTGTATGCCAAAGGACACTGGTGGCTATTTGGTTGACAATTATTGTTCTCCCTCTTGTGGAGGCAGAGGCTTGTATTGCTGTTCGCTTTCCTAGTACTTGCTTGAAACGTTTAATTAGAGTTTCCCAGTTCTTATCCATATAAGAGGCGTGTTTCCTACGTAAATCCCCAGGTATTTTTTTCCATCTGTGGAACAGTGACCGGACATTTGGAAATCGGTTCGGTTTGTCCATTTACCACACCACAGTCCTGTGGTTTTAAGTGCTTTTATTTTTGCTCCTGAGGCTGCTTATTATTGTTGTTATGCTGTTTTTATGTTATGGAAATCCTCTTCTTTGCAGGCTATAATTTTATCAACATCAGCATGTGCTGTCAGGGTTATGGCTTGGTAGGAAAGTTTAGGACGGCATGCTTAATCTAGGCTGCTTAACCTAAGCAGCATGTTTAATCTGCACAAAAAGGGCTCAATGGCAATTGTGTAAAGTGGACCAGTGTGCTTTGGAATATAACATCTGAATAGAATAAATGCTGCCCGAGCCAAAGCCGAAGGCTTTCAATCATCTGAATAGGTGTTCAATGCGGTCGAAAGCAATTTCTTGGTGTAGTGTTACAAGACTCGTTGTTTCACTGTTGCTTTTGGCTATGCTTATGAGGTACCTTATGAGGTGCACGTTTTCATGGATAGATCGTCTAGGAATGGAATATCTCTGATGCCTATTCATTCTTTCGTTCAAAGCGGGTTTAAGTTAGTAGCAATGGCTTTTGATATCATTTTACAGTCGGTGTTTATGATGGACATGGGTCTTCCTAATTTCGTCGAGTTTCCTTTCTTTGGAATAAGTTTAATGACAGATGTTGTCATACTGAGTGGGAAGCCATAGATATTGGCGTCGCCATATACTCTGTAGAGGATACGTCAAAGCTGTTCCCAAAAGGAATGGTAATATTCAGTGGTGAGCCCTTCTATGCCAGGAGATTTATCTTTAGGTAATCTTTAGGTAAGGAGGTGCAGGCAGTTGTCAAATCGTGTAGCGCGATGGGAAGTTCTGTTATGCCGAGTTGCTGGTGAGAGTTTTTTCACATCGGAGAAAATTATATCCGTGGTAATCATAGATGTTGAGTTAGCTTGGTATAAATCTTTATAGTACTACAAGGTATATAAAAGGATTTCGTCATGATTTCCTTTGATGTTTCCACTATCTGTTTTAATAGCAGATACAGTGGTGCACTCATGTTGGCATTTTTCCAGTGAGAAGAAATACTTTGTGGGTTCATCTGTGACGTTAATGTGTTTGCGTCGTGCTCTTATTAGTGCTCCTCTTGCAGAGTGCTCTAGGTGTGAGCATATGCTGACTTCTATGGACTGGTATTCCTCAGATTCAAGATGGTGTAATTGCTGTTGTTGTTGTAGATTTTTAAGGATTGATTGTTATTCAAATTCCTCTGGTGATTATATTTTTGGTTAAATACCCTCACTTTGTATTTAAAGAGTGACCACCACTCAGAAATTGATTGGGAAGTAGGTATCTTTGATGAGAGTTTCGATATAATTTTTGGAGGTTCTGAGATTTTCTGTATGCTGTAGTAGGTTGTTATTAAATATCCAGTATGCTCCTCCTTTATGTCTGGTGTGTCCAGGAAATTCAAGTGCTCAGAAGATAGGAATCGTAATCTGGTGGATGAGATGGATGGTATGTGACTCTTCTTACACAGGTTATTGTGTGCATAGATGTGTAGTATGTATCGAGCCGTGCCGTATAAGACAGTGTTAGGACCACCTTTGGCCCTCCAGGAGAACAATTTCTCATGTGGGTGCAAGTGTTTGAAGGTATCAGTAAGCTCGTAGCCATTCATTATATCCTGGAGAAGCTGAGCTAGTGAGTGTCGATGTTCTTGGCATTGTTGTCTGTCCATTGCAGGATCTAGAGGGCAGTTGAAATCCCCTGCCAGTATGAGGTGATCATTGACCTTCCTGAGGGGATTGCAGACGAAATCTAGTACCTGCACTGCAAGCTGTTCGCTTTGTGGCATGTATATGTTAATTATATGTATTTCCTTTCCTGTCTGAGTTGTAATGAGTGCATATATTGCAAACCCAGGAAAGGTATCGATTATGTCTAATTTTAGGGCACTGGTTTTATGAATCCCAATGCTGACTTCTGATCCATGAATTTGTATGGCACGATAGTGGTGCATGGCATATGGCCAGTTCTTCCAGTTTTGATCTGAAGTTTTGCTGTTGCAATTGAAGTTAGCTTCATGCAGCATAACTATTTCTGGCCGGTGGGCAAGGATATGCTGCAGGACGAGCCTGTTTTGCCGTGGTGTGGCACATCCTTTAGCATTTAACGAGAGGTTTACCGAGGTACTCATTATTTTACGGTTTATTTTGCCTGGAGGAGTAATCCTCACTTCTTTTATGGATCGTTACGCTGCCATTGAGATTCAAGCCCGTTGTAGTATATTCTTTTCTGAGATTGATGGTTTTTCTTCCCCTTTTTCCTACCAGAAAGGTTCTTAATTCTTCCAGCTTGGTGAAAAGGCCACTGATGTCGCCGGTGTAGTCATATGCTGTCAGCAGCTTTTGTGAAGAACCTAGAACTTTTTTAAGAATGCTCTGTAACTGTTCATTTGTTAGTGGGCCTTCAGTGTGAGGAAGACCTACATTTCCAGTTTCCTCTTCATCATCTGAAGACTCAAGAAGCTCGATCTCTTCATTCCACTCTACAGGCTGTTTGGAGGGTTTTGGAATATTTGGAGGCAAAGATTCTCTGTTGCAGCTGTGCTGGTTCGTCTTTGGCTGTTTTTCCGCTTTTGTTTCTTGCTCCTCGTCGTTATTTTTATCTTTATCAGAGTTAGTTAGATGTCTGTGTTCTTTCTAAGATTGCTTTTAAGCAATGTTGGTGGAGGTTCTTCCGAAAGTTGGATTTCGTTAGTGCTGCCACTTGATTTTGTCTCCTCAGTATTTGAATGAGCGTTGTTTTCATGAGACTTTTGTAGTTTGTTAGGAATGCTGTTTTTTGGGGTTGGCTGTTTGCTGCTTCTGGTTTTCTCATCCGCTAGGGTTGGTAGTATTTTTAACAGGTCTCTCTTTTTTGGATATGTACGGGCATAACTTCCTTACATGACCTTCTTCTTTTTACTGGCAGTAAAAGCACTGAGCAGCGACAGTAATATAAAAGGTGTAGGGTACTCCATCTATTTCCGTGTTGATTATTTTAGGTATGAGCCGATTGTATTGTCTCCAAAGTGCATTAGAGCATGTCTTCTAAAGCTCTTGATGTGAGTGAATTCAGGACTTGTTGTAGAGGCTCGTAGCGTTCGGATTTTACCTGTCACTGGGCCGTATTTTGATAGTAATCCGCGAAATATTTGATGGCTTATTTCCGTTGGGACATTTGACACTGTTACTTTCGTGGGAGCTGGCACAATTGGTGAGCCATTCACATGGCATGCTCCGATATTTATTCCCTTTTCAGTTAATGTCTGAGACCAAAATGAATTGTTAAATTATACTTGTACGGCTCCGGCACCTCTTGAAATGTGAGTTATATTTTTTGGTGGAACATGCTACGTGTAGGTACTCTCTAGTGATGAATTTTTGATTGCGATAATTACTATTCTGTTGTCTTGGGAAACGCGGTTGGTTAGCTGTATGTGGGTATGCGAGGTGGTCCTCGTCCCAGTAGTAGTAATTTGCGCGGAGGTATTAGATACAATGTTGACATAAGAGGGAGTACTGACCTTTGTCTGTTGTTGTAGGGGGCGGGGGGGAAATGAGACTGAGGTCTTTTCTTTCTCTGGAGCTGTGGATGACGTCTTTTCATTGCTTACCAGAATCCTGTGACCTTGGACAGATTCCTCCTGAGCTTGGGCTTGGAACGACTGCTGGTGGTGATATACTGGATTTTATTGAGCTTTTATTGGCCATTGCTTAGGTCGAATCCGGGGAAACGTAAGCTATCACAATTTCCCGACACTTGAGGGCATACCGTTAAGAGTACCGTTATAGCAATAACTAAGGAACAATGAAAATTTTAAAATTTTAAAATAACTTTGACTAGTTTCGCAAATTTCAAAAACTAAGTTTATAACGCGATAGATCCGGTGCTTACGATTATGTATATAAAACTTGAAGTTGATTGAAGTATTAGACCGCACAATATCCAACTTTAGGCAGGAGCTATCTTGGACACGTTCGTTCCCTTCCGCGTCGCGAGATTTTTTTTTTTTTTAACTTTATACAATATACATTAGAATAGGGATTCTCAACCTATGGTACGCGTACCACTGGTGGTACGTGAGCCACTGCCTTACTGGTACATCTAACATCTTGAATTAAATATAGTGGTACGCCACTGGAAAAGGTTGAGAACCCCTGCATTAGAGGATAGGTAACACAGGACTATTTACATGTTATAAGTATATAAGTATATATATTACAGAGAAAGAAAGATTTTCCTTTCGGATATACAGTAGAAAATTCAATAAAAGGAACAACATTACAGTTCTGTTTCACTATTAGCTATCTTTCAGATGAAGTGTATTGTCGTCGGCAATCCAGAACAGGGTACCAGTTGGATTCCACTTCTCTATGAATTTCGCGACAGTTCTTGTAGTAATGAAGTTCCAGTGAAAGCTTGCTTTGTAGTTTCCGACGTAGGCTATACATGAGGGTTTGTGCCGATTCGGTGATGGATGGGTGCTCGTTATTTATCTCTCTCTCTCTCTCTATATATATATATATATGTGTGTGTGTGTGTGTGTGTGTGTGTGTATCTTGTATGTTTTAGATAGAAGCTGTAGATGGCGGCCTTAGCGCAGATGAAGAGGAAATTGCATATTCTGTGTCTGTTTTCTTCTGTCTGGACTAAATTCCAGTAGTCTTCTTGGCTGTGTGCGTAGTTACAGGAGCTAGAGGGAGTATTCAGGACATAGGTGATCATCGCTTTTTTTGCGGGACAGGTTAGATATGTGTGTTCCAAGGTACCTGAAACTTCGCAGAATAGACACAGATCCGTTTCCATGAGCTGAAATTTGTAGAGCTTAGAAGGAGTTGGCAAGATGTTGTGCCATAGTGTCCACTGTATGTAAGAATCTGGTTTGGCACATTTCGATTTATATGGAAGATCCCACTGAAAACTGGGTGGCATGTGCAGCCTTATAGATAAGAGGGTTAAGGATGAATATACGAAGGACGAAGTGGTATATTTTCTTTTATTTAGAGGGAAGTATTGGAAGTGAGGCTTCAGATGATACAAGATGAAATATCGGCTCCGAGCAGTTTCTAGAAGGAATACAGATTCCCCGAGATGTAGCGATATCTGGATAGGCTTTTATAATAGCAGCTTGCATCTGTTGAGATAGTTTTTTTTTTTAAATTAAACTTGATAAAATATACATTGGAAGACAGACAACAAAAAATGACTATTTTTATTATTATTATTATTATTATTATTATTATTTCGGGCAACTCCAGGAGTCCTTAGACTCATCGAGGGAGGCTCTAAACATCATGTCCACACAACTATGCGAAATTCTCACAGTATCTACCATGCCTTGCCTTGAACTAGCTCACTGTCATAACACCCACAACAGAATCTGGAAGCTTATTCCACTCATTTACCACTCTAAAAGTAAAGAACCCAGCTCTAACACCACTGCTAACCACACTCTTGCCCAGCTTCCATAGGTGTCCCCTAGTTCTCCCATCACCAGTCCTGATCTCAAAAATATCCTCTGAATTAATCCTATAGAATCCTTTTAGCAATTTGAATGTCTCAATCATATCTCCCCTTTTCCGCCTATCAACCAGTTTCTGCAACCCACAAATCTTCAACCTGTTCTCATATGGTTCATTCCATAGACCTGCTATCATCTTAGTCACTCGCCTCTGGATCCTCTCCACCTCCTCCCCATCGAGAAGGAACTGAGGTGACCAAATCTGGGCACAGTAGTCAAGATGAGGTCTTATCAAGGCTCGGTACAGAGGTACAATAACTTGCTTGTCTCTGCTCATCAAGATATTTTTCAACAACCAAGTGAGTTGATGAGCTGATTTAGCTACTTTCGCAATGTGCCCCCCTAAACTTCATCTCACTATCCATCAACACTCCCAAGTCCCTGGCCTCATCAATCTCTTGGAGTACAGTTCCACCCATGTGGTATACTGCTACTAATCTTTTCACCCCAAAATGCATAACCTTACATTTTGTCACATTAAATTGACATCCATTCTCCTTAGCCCAGAACTCCAATCTATCTAAGTAATCCTGCAAGACTTTGACATCTTCTGCATTCACTATCGCCCTCCCCAACTTTGCATCATCAGCGAACAAATGAACTGGTCCACTTAGATCCTTCCCTATATCGTTAATGAACAGATTAAACAGCAGTGGTCCAAGAACAGAACCCTGCGGCACCCCACTAGTCACAGGCCGTCTTTTGGACTCCACTCCTGAATAAACCACTCTTTGATATCTCTCCATCAACCACCCACCTATCCATCTCACCAACCCTATATCCATTCCCATATGTTGTAGTTCACGGATTAGAATTCCATGTGGTATCCTCTCAAATGCCTTTGCCAGGTCCAGCAGTATCACTGTAAACCCATTTCCCTTATCCAGTTCAGCCATCACCATGTTATAAAACTTGAGCAAGTTACTCAGGCATGATCCCCTTTACAAAGCCACGCTGTTCCTTGTACAGTATCTCATTTTCATCAATCCATTCCTGTATTTTTCTCTGGACTACTTTCTCCAAGACCTTGACAATAACTCCTGATATGCTGATCGGTCGGTAATTTGCAAACCATAGTCTTGGATCCTCCTTTATGCAGTGAAACTATTTTCCCCTCTTTCCACGCATTTGGGACTAAACCAGACCCGAGACTCAGATTAAACAACATGGTCAAGGGCTCTGATAATTCCTTAGCCGCTTCACGCAAGACCCATGCCGGTATACCATCCAATCCCACAGATGTATTCACATTAAGGTTCTGTAATAGACTATTCACCTCCACTTCATTCATCACAATTCCCTTATAAACTAATGGTTCCTTCATTTTTTCAATGTCACCACCTGGATGATATACTTTTGCAAAGTGCGCGCTCAGTAACTCCACTATATCGAGTGGTTCAGTGACCTCCTTACCATCGTCATTCCTTAAAATCATTTTGCCATGTACAGTTTTTTTCTTGCTTGCAGCATATTGAAAGAACTGTTTGGGATTCTCTTTTGCTTGCATATCTAGTTTCCTTTCATAATCGGATTTTGCTGTTTTTACCACACTCGTTACCCTTCTGGCCTGCACTTTATACCGTTCGTGTGCCTGCAAGTCACACCATTCTTTAAATTCCTTCCACAGTTGTTACATTTTTTGCAGTTCAAGCTTAATGGTGTTATTCATCCATTTAACCCCTACTTGTTTTACTATTCGGACCATAGGTATACAATCAGCCATAATCTCCTGTAAATGCTCCTTGACCACTTTCTATGCTCTATCGACGTCCAGCTCTTGCAGTTGTACATGCCATGGCACTGATCCAAGCAATCTCCTAAGCTTGTCATACATGCTAGCATGGTAATTCCACATATACCCTGTCTTAATCAAAAATTCCACACTTTTAGCCACCTCCCATGTCAAGACCTTATGATCACTCTCACCAATAGGTGGCAACATGGTCATATTCATTACAGTCAAATTGTGAGATGCTATTACCAGGTCAAACACTCTCACACTTCTAGTATTTTCAATTACATGCTGTCTCAGATAGTTTTCCCTTAATAATTGAATAAAATCCATTTCCTTCCTCACATGTGTCCTCTCCTCCTTCCAATCAATGTTACCATAGTTAAAATCCTCCATAATAATTACCCTCCTTCCACTCATTTCATCAATTTGTTTATGCATACTATCTCCACCATCTATTCCATCACCTGGTCTATAGCAGCACCCAACTGTATATTTTATTCTGCCAGTCTCAATCTCACACCAAATAGCCTAAAATGAGCTCCTTTCACTATCCTGCAATACAACTTCAATTCTCCTTGAAGAATTGAAGTTGTATTGCAGGATAGTGAAACACCCCTCCCCCCATTTTATTCTCTCTGTCCCTCTTAAACACACTATAACCTACACATTCTATCCCACTAACTATATCATCTTTCGTCAGCCATGTTTCACTAATGCCAATAACCTGTGGCCAGGAAGAGCTAATCAAGGCCAAAAATTCTTCCTTCTTGTTCCTAATACTCCTGGCATTAGTATACATGAAATGCAGTGATCCCTTTGTCCCACCCCTACTTGATGCGTTATTCTAAATGTCCCATTCCCATTTTTTGTCCTTAGTGCTGGCTCAGGTACATTATATACATTTTTGCACTCAACTGTCTCACTGATGTCTGCATATCCACTCCCCCTCCCCTCCTTGGTAGTTCTAGTTTCCCTGGTTCTGCACATCCATTTTCACTTCATCCAGCAACACTTTTTCCAGTCTTCGCACACCAAGTCCATTCAAATGCAGGCCATCCATCTTATAAGTCCTTTCGCCCATCAAACTCATTCCACACGTCCACGAATTCCACACCACACCGTCTGCATAACCTGCGCATTATATCATTTGCGATTATGGCCCTCCTTTTTAAACTCCTCTCTGTCATACCGTGGCAACAGACTCACCATTCTAACTCTGTCACTCTTTTCTTTCGCTACCTTTAACAATACTTTCCAGTCCTCTCTCTATTTGCATATTATAAAAATGTATATTACAGAGAGAAAAGGATTTTCTTTTTAAATATACAATAGAAATTAGGAAAAAAGACACATTTGTGGTAGACATGATTTGTCTTTTAAGTAAGAATCAATATTACAGTTCAGTATCACTTTTAGTTATTTTTCAGTTGAAGTGTATTGTCATCGGCAATCCAGAACAGGTTACGTAAGCATGATTGGACTGAAGTGTCTTTAGGAGAAGGATTAACCTGAAGGATGCAATCATGTTTTCAAGGGAAATCAGGCCTTGACCCCCCTTACTAAGTGGTTTGCAGAGTTCATAGTATGTTGTCCAGTTAGTATTGTTCCAGAGGAAACGTTTCATTGCCTTTTGAAAATGATGGAGAAAGTCTTCAGGGGATGTTAGTACTTTAAGAGTATGCCATAGCACACTCGCAGCCATCTGGTTAATTATTAGGATTCTTTCTCTAAATTAAGACGTTGAGAGCCTGTGTAGCTCAGTAGAAGTGGCGTTTGCACTCTACAGCGCTTGACCGCATGAAGAAAGGATTTAAGGATTTGGTGGTTCAAATCTAGTCGCCGACTAGAGGAAGTTTTTCTAAGCCTTTTTTGGGCCGATTCCCGAGTTAGTCGATCTCTGGCACGGGCTAGCGGGTTTTTTCTCAAGGAAACTCGGGTTTTTCGTCCCGTAAACTCAAGAAAATCGACCGTAGAACCCACACTATTTTCAGACATTAAAAATATTGTGTTAGGGTTAGAGACCACGAGATGGCGGCACTAGCTTGCCGCTTTCTTCACTGCGTACCGATGAATCAGTGATAGCCTTGGGCCAGCTAACTCTCTGATTGGCTACCAGTGGAGATTGAACTGCCCACTCAGTCTCCAAAAGTTAGATAGGGTAAACGGCCCCACCTACTTCCTATACGGGAACAACATAGGCATTAGCTGATTTTTTTTTTTTTTTTTGTTAAGACATTAAATGAATGCTGTTCCATTTTCCTAGCACTTGTTGAAATCGGTTATGTAGCTGTGTTCAGTTCAGTGCATATATTTTGGTGTTGCTAAGGTATACACCTATGTTTGTCCTTCATTTGAGGTATATTCGATCGGAGAATCAGTTCTGGCCTTCCATCTGCCTGACCACAAACCAGTGGTTTTTGCAGTTTAATTTGGCCCCTGAGGCTTGTGTATATAGTCTGTGTGCTTCATTGGTTAGTGTCATTTCTTCGTCATTACGGATTATTACTGTGACGTCAACAGCATATGCTGATAGGGTTATTTTTTGATGTGACTCTATCATGCTGGTTCATTTGGAGATGATGGTGTCGTGTACTCTTTTTAAGAAGGGTTCTATGCCAGTGTGTATAATTGTCCAGAGAGAACACATCCTTGCTTGTTCCCTCGAGAGTATGACAAAGTGCGAGTGAGCCTGTTGTTAATTTTTAAACAGAAGAGCCCATCTCCGTATAGCAATAGCAGTGTTTGAATGATGAGGGAGCCATAGCCGAATTCCTTTAGGACTTCTTAAAGGCACTCGTGCTCAACCCTGTCGAAAGCCTTCTCCTGATCAAGGCTGAGGAATGCTAGGTTTTCATTTTGGCTGTTTGCGATGTGGATGAGATCTCTTATTAAATGGAGGTTATCATGTATTGATCTTCCAGGAACAGAATAATGTTGATGTCGGCCAATAACTTCAGGCAGTGTTGGCTTTAGTCGGGTTCCAATAACTTTGGAAATGATTTTGCAATCTGTCCTGATTAGTGAGATCGGACGCCAGTTTCGGATATTTGTGTGGTGTCCCTTTTTGGTATCAATCGTGGAACTGAGTTCGTGACGGATTCTGGGAGCCCATTTAGGTAGGCTTCTTGCAGTGTTTTAAGGAAAAGTGGTCCGAGTTGATTCCAGAACACTTGGAAAAACTCTGTTGTGAGACCATCAAGGCAGGAAGATTTATTCTTTGGCAAGTGTGTGCATGCAGTTTTCAGTTCCTCTAGGGTGATTGGGTTGTTCTATTGACTGCTATCTGTTGAGTTTATTTGGATCTTCTGTAATGCTGCCATGAAGCACTAATGTTTCATTGCCCACATGAAGAGGGCAACGAAGCATATTGTGTTTAATTTTAGGAATCACGCAAAGTCAGGGAACAATTAGGGGAATCTTTAACGGAAATGAATACAAAAATACGGGTTGTTCTATTGACTGCTATCTGTTGAGTTTATTTGGATCTTCTGTAATGCTGCCATGAAGCACTAATGTTTCATTGCCCACATGAAGAGGGCAACGAAGCATATTGTGTTTAATTTTAGGAATCACGCAAAGTCAGGGAACAATTAGGGGAATCTTTAACGGAAATGAATACAAAAATATAAAATCGGTTGATATTTCGTGGATGAGCACCACAAACCCAACACGCCCGGAATATTTGCCTCTGATGTATATAGCAGAAAAGTATTTAGACAGGATCCATGTAAAATTATATTCAAGGAATCATCTTACACATTGTGGTCACCTTTAAAGTAATTCCCAAGCACTAAAGGCAGCGGTTCCTATGTTCCTTCCATGCGGTATAATAAGATTTGAAATCCTCTTCTGTTAGCTCGTTAATGCCCTTGTCACGGCTCTTTAGATCTTTTTTTTACAGTTTCAAAATGGGTAAGTTTCATCTTGTTTTTGAGCTTGGGGAAAATAAAAAAAAAGGCACAGGGAGGCAACTCGGGCAAGTTGCTCTTCCAACATTGGAATGCATTTTGTGGCATTCCAATGTTGGATTTCTTTCAAGGATTTCTTTGTAGTAAATTTGACTGACAGTCGCTCCAGGAGGTAACAATTCTCGGTGGAACATGTCATGCCTATCGATAAAAATGACAATCATAGTTTTTGCTTTAGGCTTGCTCATGAGTGCTGCCTTCGGTCCTGGGGAATTTTTATTAGGATAATCATTAGCATTCGCCCGCTTAATTTTATCGAACGTTTTGTTATCAATATCATTCAGTTTAACAGAAAATTTAATCGTTGTTCGAGATTTTGCACCTCCATTTTTGTGACGTGCTCACTAAACATACTCTTGCTAAAAACACAATAACTCGATAGGTGTTTATCCTATCGGCGAGAAACTGGTACTGACGGATAGAGCGGAAATTACTCTAACACACTACATTATCGTCAGTTCGTGTTTTTATCGCGATAAAAACAAACAAACAAAAAAAAAATTCTGCTAGATCTTGTATTGCATACAAGGATGCATATGATTGTCTTACCTTGTGCACCGCTAAAACCTTTGATATGGCGCATTATGACCTTCTGTCATTTGCATCATTAAAACCATAAATCATCATCTTATAAGATAACTAGTGATCTTCTCCGTTCACGAGTTCATCGTTTGCAGAGGCTTTAGCTAAACTTCAGTCAGTTGCTAATGTGCTTCATTCATGAAGCAATTTTTAGAACATTGATATTTTAATAGAAATTCTAACATATTAATAATAATAATAAGCGTTATTTTTAAAGTACCGTTGTTGTAGTATTAATCCAAATAGAATTAATCCGCATTTATAATGTCATGTCATTTAAGTCATTGCAAATTTTTCCCTTCTCTCTCTCTCTCTCTCTCTCTCTCCTTTTTTGGGATTTTCCCCATGGACGTACCACAATTTGCAGTGAAAAAGCGGATAGTGTTAATATAAAAACTGTAATGATCATCTAAATATAAAATTATTATAATCCAAAAAAAGGAAAATTAGATATCAGAAATAGTTTCGACACATGTTTTATCAACCCAGCCAATCCAACCCATTTTTTTTTTTTTTTAAAGTCTCTGGTAAGCAAGACATTAGCCTCAAGTCAGACAATAAGAGTTGTCTGCTACATCCATGCTACAGCGCAATTATAATTCTCAGGCTATCCACCGCTGACTTAGGCCTTTCAAATAAGCTTTATAAGACACTGGAAGGAGTCCACAATTTTATGTATAATATGAAAGTAGCAGAGAACGGATGAAATGAAGTTATTTCCACAGATTTGAAATATCATTTTCTTATTGTGTTTTACATAAAATTGAATTAAGAAATTATTGAAACATAGTTTCATTTCAAAATAAATGCTTACACAAAGATTTAACCACTTATTGGCCGTTATGGATCAAATACGCATCTTCATGCGCTTCGTATCCATCATATATTTCAATGTAATATCAATGGCATTACAATTTTAATATGCACTTCGCATCCATGATAACATTGACGTCTATTAAAGATTCCAGTTTCTTACTAGAGAATTCCCTTAATCCACTCCCATCTAATACAAGTTAACTTGATATTATATTTTATAAATAAATACGCATCATCCTTACAAAGATTTCTTTTCTGTTTATAAATCCCCCCCCCGTTATCAGTAACATATTCTTAATAAAACTGGTTTTATTAAAACTTATAATTTTAATTAAATAATAATTAATAAGTTGTTACAATGTTAATAAATGATTAATTATTAAAATAGAAGCAAACCAGAATGTCTTTCGCAATAGCATCAATTTATTACTTGGGTAACTCTGACTCGTATATCTATAGAAAATATAAAATCGCAATGAATGCACGAAGTGTATCCGTTCGGAACTGCATATAGCGCCTTTAATTTTCTTTGTTACGCTTCGGAACTCAGAGAAAACAGCTTTCTTAAGGTGTATTTCTAACATCATATATTGTCTGTTTTCCACAAACGAAATACGTATACGCCTTTTCTGTAGGAAATCTCTTTTGTCTTTTAATCTTATACACGATGGCGCACCCAAAGAAAGGAAGATTCGCTCTATTGGTTGCGCCGCTGTGTCATTGTATAATTGACCTTTATAAACACGTGAACAAACTATATGTTCAGTTATCCGTGCCTTCAATTTACATAAGAAAGCCCTCAAGTTGTCATGAATTAAGATAACCAGAAGATTTGAGTTTTTGATTTTCATCCCCACCCTCCATTATCTGTTAGAACATGTACATATTGGGAAATAATAATAAAATATGTCACTTGTTGCTTAGCGTGGCTTCCAGGGTAACTGCCTACTCCACTCACTACGTTGTTGGTTTGTTTCTAAAAAATTGGCAAGTTTCCAATTCTTTTAATATACAATGGAGTTGGCCTGATAGTAAGTGATAAACACTATACTGTCATGTGCCGAAATAGCTCAGTTGGGAGAGCGTTAGACTGAAGATCTAAAGGTCCCTGGTTCGATCCCGGGTTTCGGCAGTAATATTTTTATTCAGACTACCTTAGAAGATTTATATTTTTCTTGTTTATTTCCGAAAAAGTTTCATTTAGAAATTATCTCAAAAATATTTATAACCAAATTTCAGTATGAAAATGAACTGAATTTTTCCGCCGTTTTAATTTACATGATGAAAAGGAAAAGATGAATAACCAATATTTGTAGGGGTGTGGTTTCGCCCCAATAATGCTTTATGCATGTATTATATAATATTCAATGTGTTTTGTTCGTTAACATATTAGTCTCTGACCTACATATTTCAATACGGTCGTATAACTTTCTGTAATGATTAGTTGTCATCTGTTTTATTTTAATTCATTCACGCGAAACAGTGCATGATGCTTCATATTAGGAGCATTTTCTTGTTCAACACCGTCAAATCGATATATTATTGAAGCGAAGACTACATATAGCTGGTATATTGGAGTGTCTGTTTCTTCCCTAACTGACAGCGGGATGAGGCAATTAGTGCTTTCTAGATGTCATAAATCTCGCTAAAGATTTACAACGAGAAAACAAAATAACCAGATTTCATATAAAAGAAAAAAACGCGTGAAGAAAACCGAAATTGGATATGTACAACGTAACAACTAACTTTCTTCCGGTACGTATAAGCAAATACTATTAGGTTATATATAGTTCCTTTAACTTTTTTCAGTTGCGATCCCTGTTCATAACTTTATCCAAAATTTGTTGTAAATTCTAAATCTAATATTTCTTGTTTTGTCATATTTTATTAGTCCGACTATTTATTTAATTTTTTTTTCCCCCATGCAAGTCTGATTCTTCATAATGATCCCTACTATCCATTATGTATCATACGATTGTTCACAGTGGCGGCTCATGGCTTGAAATCGTGGGGGCGCTGCAACTTTCGAAATATACATAGACACTGTAAGTACAGTGTAGACGTATTTGGATAAAATATCAAAATTATGGTAAAAATTTAGAAAAAATAAAAAAAATAAACATGAAAAAACATTGTTTATTATCGATAAAATCATACAGTTTAGTATAATTCAAAATTAATTAAAAATTCTGAGGTGATAATTATCAATAACCAATAATGTTCTAAAATAAAAACTATAACAAATGCTATGTCTTTAAATTATAATGTCCAAATATTTAAAGAGACGGAGTAAACACAATAAGCATAAATTACGAACATTCTACTACTGGCGCAAACTGTATATAAACAACAGTGGAACTGCGCGACGGACAGTGCCGCATTACGCTAATAGCTCGCATCTCACTTTGACGTGCATATGCCCGTGGCAATATGACACTGTGGTATAGTTCGCCCACCGTTTGTAGGTCTCTGCTTCGCGTCTTTCCAAGAATAGTCGATTCGTGCTGAAGGGGAGAAAGAAATGAAGAACGTCCGAATTGGTCGCCAACACGCGAAATCACGTGCTTTATAGGTAAAATTTTCCAAATGTTACACAAGCAACATAGTTAATCATAAAAGAGAAGTTAATTTTCCGACCGGTAATAATAAACAGCTCATTCCACAATACGGACTGATTACCCTATTATCGGAATGGATTCTCCTTTTTCTGAGATGCGCAGAAATGTCGAAGGATCTCTAATCGGTGGGCGAACTATAAACAAGCTGCTAGCGTCCTTCGCCCTTCTAAGTGCTACAAGATGGATTTTTATTATTTTTTATACCAAATAAGAGAATTGTATAGGATTGTTGATGATAAAATTAAATATTCCAAGCAAATATAAATAAATTAATAAATATATTAATATATCGAGAAAAACTGAGGGTGTGCTGCAGCCGCCCCTGATCATTTTCAATATTTCGGGTGAATTAGTGTAGTGTTTTTGGAACGCTTATATGCATATAGCATATGGATATAACAGTTTTTTTTTTGTGTGTGTGTGTGTGTGTGTGTGTGTGTGTGTGTGTGTGTGTGTGTGTGTGTGTGTGTGTGTGTGTGTGTGTGTGTGTGTGTGTGTGTGTGTGTGTGTGTGTGTGTGTGTGTGTGTGTGTGTGTGTGTGTGTGTGTATTGTTGTTATTTTCGGGAACTCCGGTTGTTCATCTCCTCCTCATACATATAGGCAAATTGGGTATTATTTGTTATTTTTCACAATTTACGAATAATGTAAACTAGTGGTGGTGGGTGGTAGATAGCGCTGTGTAGCAGTGACGGTAGCAGTGTTGTACAATTGAAGGAAGACGGTGAGCTGTAGTGGAGTAGTAGTGTGTCCTTCGACGCCTTGGAGATGTCACATAATAATAATAATGATGATAATTATTATGTTGTTCTACACCAGGGTTTCTCAAACTGTGTTCCGCGAGAAGTTCTGAAATTTGTCATTTTAGTTTTCTAAACATTTTTCATGAATAAATATTTTATAGTAAAAATATTCTGAGGAGAATAATATTCGTGAATATATCTAAAAGCTCAGACCCAGAACACCTAATAACATCTGTGTATCGTTAATTTTCACACATCGAAACCTTTCAACATTTGGGAAAGGGAATACCGCTGTTTACGACGGGTCACTAAAATTGCCTGCAAGCCCATTACAACAATTAGTGTCATATCCTCCGTTCTCAAAACTGAAGGAAATGACATCTGTGTTGCAAATGTCAGTGACCAAGCAGCATATTTTTAAACATGGAAATATTCATGAATTATTGTTAATTTTCACTCATCGAAATCGTTCAGCAATCGGGAAAGAGAATACCGCCGTTTATGACCGATCATAAAAATTGTCTGCAAGCCGACAGCAATGGGCGGCGTGTTCTCAAAACTGAACGAAATAACATCTGCGTTGCAAATATCAGTGACCAATCAGCAAGGAAGTATAAAGAAATTTTTTCCACTGAAATTGAAGATCAAGGTAATCGGTATCCGGTTCTCAAATCTATTAATACTGATTACTTTCTTCGCAAGTTCGTATTGCAGTGTGTAAGCGCTTGTTCTGAAACCGGAGTGCAGTGATTTTTTTAAAAGTAATAGGAATACAGAGTTAAAATTAATATGAATAAGAGACAAGGCACTTTGTTTAATTTTGGTATTAAGAAATCTCTTATTGAGGGTGTTTGTGACGAAACAGTGAGTCATCCACCTCAAGCCTACAAAGATCTCCAGGATGTACAAAAGGAGGGGAAACTACCAGCACACAGGAGAAAAAGTCTGCATTCACTCGTAAGTACTTATAATAATATTATAAATATATTTGGTGATCAGAATGGGAAATGTCAATGAAAATCAGCCAAATTAATTTAATGATGTTTGCCTGAAGAAACTACGACATACTACAACATTTTATTAGTCCAGTGATTGATAACTAGATTGATAGTCAACATGCCACACTGTATACATAAGTATACTAATACTCTTTATGATTATGCCATAATTAATTATTAATACTTATGTTAATGTATGAACTTTGAAAAAAATTGGAAAGGCATTTACGAGTAAATTTCTTGGGACCGGGTCCTCGGAAAAAAAAAATCAGCTAACGCCTTTTTATTCCCGTATATAGGGAGGCGAGGCGACTTTTAAAAAAAAAAGAATTCTTCTTACTCTTTTAACTACTTTTATAATTAATATCTGATTTATTTCGGACTGTTTAATTTTTGTTACTGAACATTTTATCAAATCATTCTTATTACAATTGCTTTTACATTATTTGATACGGTTTAGTACTTTTCTTACAAGTATTGTTACAATTCATATTTACTTTTGTGTGTTGCAGTCTTTTTTTACTATTTTGTATTATTCGTTTACTTTTATATTATTCGACATTTCTTATTTATAATCTTATTGTTTTTCATACTAAAGTTACCTTTACAACACAATTCTATTTGTTTTTATTATAGATCTGACAAATATTGGAATTGGAATATTATTGAAAAAATACCCATGGATTCTTGTTTAAAGACAGGAACTTTAACACAAGGAGGAACAAGTACTTCTGCTTACACATCTACTCGTATGATTGGAGAAGATATGGAATTGCAAACTGTGGTTTCTTCAAACGCTAATATTAAAGAACAAGAGTCATCTAAGAACAGACCAAAACTGAAGTACCATGAAAGTTATTTAAATTATGGATTTACGTGTATTGGCAATACACATGCTCTGATGTTTTGTGTAATAAAATACTAGTAAACAGTTCTTTGGCTCCAACTAAATTTCGAAGGCACTTCGAAACGAAACACAGATTAGAAAGGAAAAGATATACATTTTTTTAAGAGACGACGTGACTCGCTAGAAAAATCTAAACTTTAAATGGCTACAACTGAAAATGCAACAGAGGCATCTTTTCGCGTGAGTTACCGCCTTGCACTTCATGGTGAAGCTCATACAATTGGTGAGACGCTCATTAAGCCATGTGTGAAAGACATTTTATCATGCATGTTAAACGAGCACGTTCCTAAAATAATAGATGCAGTACAATTATCAAATAATACTGTTCCACGCCGCATCAAAGATCTTTCTGCTGACATAGAAAAAGAGCTAATTCAGTGAATATTCATTGCAAATGGATGAATCTACAGATGTCGCAGGACTCGCTGTATTACTAGTGTTTGTTCGTTACATATTTGATAAAAGTATTGAAGAAGATTTACTCATGTGCGAATATATACAAGAAAAAAAATACCGGAGAAGGTATATTCAACTGTATTAATAATTATATTACAAAACAGGAAATCGGTCGGGAGAAGTGTATTGATATTTGTACAGATGGTGCTCAAGCAATGGTAGGAAAGATGAAGGGAGTTGTAACACGTATCCTGCAAGTAGCTACAAGAGCCACCAAAAGTCATTGTGTTTTGCATAGACAAGCACTAGTAACAAAAAGAATTCCTACATATTTAAAAACTATTTTGGATGAAGCCGTAAAAATGATTGACTATGTAAAATCTCGACCACTTCAATCCAGATTATTTAAAATTTTGTGCGATGAAATGGGTAGTGCACATAATGCACTTTTATTACATACTGAAGTGAGATGACTATCCAGAGGAAAAGCATTATTGAGGCTTTTTGAACTTCGTAGTGAGTTAATGGTCTTCTTGATGTCACATAATTTAGGACAATTTTATTGAATTATTAAGAAATTCTTCATGGTTGATAAAGATATTGCACTTTGTAAAAATATCTGGCAGATATTTTTACAAAGTGCAATGAAATTAACTTATCATTACAAGGAAAGAATATTACAATGTTTAATACAAGAGATAAAATTGCATCTTTTGATAGGAAGTTGCAATTCTGGATTTCTACAGTTGAACAGATTAATTTTGATTGTTTTCCCACCTTGCATGCATTTTTGACTGAAATAAATTCTAAAGTAAATGAAGAAGTATCTAACGTAATTTTAGAACACATGCATGACTTGCAATCAACCCTTTTGCAATATTTTCCAAAATCCAGTGAAGACAATTCCTGGGTTCTGAATCCATTTACAGTGACAGCTAAGCCAGCAGGCTTCAGCGCAAGTGACTATGAAAATCTAATTGACTTAATTAGTGACTCTGATTTAAAACAAAAATACTGTACAAGAAACAGCCAATAAATGATTTCTGGACAAGCGTGTCAAAACTAGCTATTCTTGTTTTACTTCCTTTTACAACGACATGCTTATGCGAGGCAGGATTTTCATATTATGCTGCAACCAAATCAAAGTCCAGGAACAGATTCGACGCTACACCAAATATGAGAATTCAACTTTCTAATATTGTGCCTGATATCAAAAGAATTTGTAATTCAAAGACCCTGAAACTTCGGAGTCATTAAGAACTTAATTTGCAATATACGTTTTACTATTTTTATGTGTTTTCTTTTTACTAATTAACATTTGACAATAAATGATTGTTTTTTCTTAACGCTTAGATTTACTCATTTATTTTATTTATATTTACCTAACCTAAAAAACCAGCACAGAGGAGAAAAAGTCTGCATTCACTCGTAAGTACTTTTAATATTATAAATTTTTGGTGATCAGAATGGGATACGTCAATGAAAATCAGCACAAATTAATTCAATAATGGTTTAATTAATGTTTAATTATTAATTAATAATTAACTTCCAGTCATTAATAATTAACACTTATTAATTAAAATAAAATAAGCTAAATTGCCAATTAATTATTAATTAATACATTACGAAATAACCAAGGTGTTCCGTGAACATTTCAAGATTTGTGAAGTGTTCCGTCGTATAAAAAGATTGAGAAACCCTGTTCTACACTTTGGTGGTAGGTACTATAAATGTGCTTGCGCATTTCGCCACCTCTCCAGCATCCTTCCAAAAGGAGAACAGAACTACGCTTCAGTTTCAGCTTAGAGAATCTTATGATAATATCTTGCAATGCAATTTTATTTGATTTTTTAAAACGATAATATGCATTTGATAACTGGTACTTTTCTGGAAATATGCGTCATGTAAAGGGCTATTCTAGTAACAAATATTAATGTAATATATTTCATTCTCGAAAAATAAAAAAAATAATAATATTGTTATTACTGTTATTATTTATTTATTGACTTCGAATAATTCTTATTCAATGTTCTCCAACCAAAATACCATCATTTTATCGAGCTCTTTTGACTTATGACATACTATTTAAAAAAATCGGGTCGCGGGGGGGGGGGGGTAAACGTGTCTGACAAGTACAATTTTTTACTTGATAAGTAAGTTTTGCATAATTTGTCCAGCGCTCAGTATATATCGCAAATGCATAAACCCCAGACCCATCGATGTGATTTTTTATTATATTATTTATTGTTGTAGTACAATACTAGTACGTAGTTGTTATGTGGCTAAGTTGAGATATTTTATTAAAACTTTTTTAATAAACATAACAAGTGAGGTGAGTGTGCAGGAACATATGGTGTACTTTTCTTTTATTCAATATTCATTTCTGCAGCATTTCCAGCATTTCGCTTAAAGCTTCCAGATACAAATTATTATTATTATTATTATTATTAACTGGTTAACTGAAAACGGGATAAATATAAACCCTGGAAAAACAAAGCTAATGATATTCAAAAACCCCCAAACCCTGCCCATAGAAACTAAATATCTCACTATCAAACATTCATCCTCCTATACACAAAGTGCAGAACCTAAAATCACAACCATCACACAGGTGAAAACAACACGCTACCTTGGACTTCACTTCGATGCAGATCAAAGTTGGAATAGCCATACAAACTACCTACATACCAAGCTTAGGATAATAGCAAGCAAACTATACAGATTAAAAGACATTGCCCCAACCCACATAAAAATACTAATCTATAAAGCATTATGTGAAAACATTTTAAGATATGCAATCACATCATACGCATTCTGCGCAGACTACAGACTTAACAGGCTACAATGGTTGCAAGATAAAATGATAAAACTGATATTCTGGGAACAACCCACTCTTATGCAGGAAGCATGGACAAAACACAAAATATTTAAGGTGAAACACTTACGGCACTACACAGTCATGTTAAAACACTACTAGAGCCCAACATATAGAGTAACCAGAACAACATATCAAATAACAAGACCACAGTCAACAAACTACATAACATATAAGTACAACAATCACCACAAATCTTTTTCTTGATTCCATATTTATTACCCATGTTTCAGATCCATACAGGACATCGCTAAAGATGCATGTTTCTTTTGTTTACTTTTCTTTTCCAGATGTTATCTATGGTCTTCAGATTTGTTCTTCCCTCTGCAATCGTGATCTTTTATTTCTATTTTACAGTACAAATCATGCGTCATTTTACTTCCCAAATATATGAATTGTTCTACAGTTTCTATATCACATCCGCTTGTATCTTTTTGTTTCATGCTCTTCTCGCCAAATACCATTGTCTTTGTTTTTTCCAAGTTCATAACAAGTCCAAATCTCTTCCCTTCCTAATGTAACAGTTTCAGGGTTTTTTGTAGTTCTCTATCGAAAGTCTTCTTCAATAATAACAATGTCATCTGCAAATCTCAGAATGTCAATTCTCATTCCGTGTAGAGATATTACTTTGGCATCTTCTTTCATTTTATCCATTGCTCTTTCTAAATGTGCGATGAAAATGCTTGGTGATATTGGGTCCCCCTGTCTAGTACCTCTGCTTGTTTTAAACCATTTCTCCAAATCATCACCTATTCTAACTGGTGCATCTGCATTCTGATAAACATCTTTTAATATAGCTATTAGTTTTTTTTTTTTATCAATTCCATAGGATTCCAGAACTGCTAATGTCACTTTTTCGTCAATACTCTCAAATGATTTCTGAAACTCAACAAAGCATGTATATATATATTTGTTTTTTCCCTAGCTTTCTCTGCTATTAACCTCTGTCAAAATCTGTTGAATTGTAGTTCTATCCTTCCTAAATCCTTCTTGCTCGTCTGCAAGGTATGCTTCTAATTGTGCTCTCAATCTTTCTGTCAATATAATCATCACCACTTTACCGAGGTGACTTGTGAAGGCAATTGTTCTATAATTTTGACATTCTAGCTTATTTTCTTTCTTGTATAATGTCACTAATATTGATTTCACCCACTCCTCTGGCATTTTCCCTTCTTTCCATACCATATTACATAGTTGGTGCATTTCTGTAACTATACTTTCACCACCGTATTTAATCATTTCTCCAGTGATGTTATCTTTACCAGGACACTTGTTGTGTTTTAGCTGTCCTATTGCTTTTTCTATCTCTCCTCTAAAAAATTCCATATCATGCTCATTACCTGGAGGTGATATCTGCTTCAGTTCTTCAGTCAGTTTCCCAACGATATCTAAATCAAGTTTTTCTTTATATAACTCACAACAGTTTCTTGTCCACAGCTGTACAAGTTTTTCTTTATTCATCAATACTTTGCCTTTTTCATCTTTAATTGTGGTCTGTTTTGGTTGCCACTTTCTATTAATGGTTCTGATCATTTTGTATACCTCCCTTGTTTTATACTCTCCATAGTACTGATCTATATTGTTGCATTGGGCTTCTAACCATTTCATCTTATCCAATCTGACTGTTTTTTCACCTCATTACACTTTCTTCTATATTGCTCCTCTATTTGTTCTGATATATCCCTTCTTATCTTTAACAGTCTTTTCTCCTGTACTAACTTCAGTGTTTCTTGTCTAATCCATTTCTTCTTGATCTTCTCTTCTTTTGGTTCTGTTTCTTCAACTGCATTTTCTATCGCCTTCATTACTCTTTTCACTCTTAGATTCGAGTTTTTTTCTTTCTCCACAGTTTCTTTTCTAACACTGTTCTGTACCTTCTTCCTATCTCTGCTTCACTTATTCTTGCTGTATCTCTTCTATTCTGATGTTGGGATTTATAGTTCTTTTTTACTGCATAATATATTCTACATAATCGCACCCATGCCATCCACAGTTTTCTAATAGTTTTTCAAGCTTTTCTGATCGCGATCACAATAAATATTTTTTAACTTTAAGAAAACACAGAAGAATATGTGTTATATAAGGGGTCATTCTAGTAACAAAACTTAATGCAACAAATTATATTTTTCAAAAAACATCTATATGAGATCATGATGGCATTTGCCATGATCATTTCCCACAAATTGTTTACATTCCTGCCAGAATCATTCTGACCACTCTTCAAATACTGTAGATCTCTTACTTACTAGTGATCCTTCTAATATACCGTGAACGTAGTTTGTCCTTCACTGTTCAATTTTAAATTGGCAATTCACATCACAGTCTAGTATTGATTTCTTCTTCCATGGAGCAACCTTCACGCAGCCATCCTCATCCATGTGTTGTTTACGCTTCATTTTGCTTGGTTAGATTATTTTCTGTCTTCTCATTCATTCATTTACATTGTAGACACTACTGACACAATTCTTATTGATGTGGAAACATTTTATTTCCCGTTCAATTTTAAATTCTCGTTCATTATCGAAGTTTTGTTTCTCCAAGAAGTGTGTATTGAGGCTGTATAGGAGAAGAACTGGGTATACCATAATTAGCTTTCATCAAAATCTCCGTTTTCCTTTTCTGTTGACATCGAAAGTCGTAATAGATGCAAGCAGACTGTACAGCACATGCAAAACTGATTTTGTAAGGGCTAAAAGTAGTAAACTTGCTTCACGTCCAAACTTAACTTTTGTCCAACTTTCACCATTTTGTATTCAGGTAATTCTATTGCGTTATCATCCACTGAAAAAAAGCAGATCTCTTGGTTTCTTCATTTCTATCCAACTCTTGCCTTCATGACCTTGATAAACTTTTTCCTACCGTTCCTACCCCAGGAATAGATCAGCAGAATCCTGTTGAAATTGGATATAAGAAATGTTTCCTGGTATTGAAAGGCATTTCTCCGATTGTTCCGAAAGTTTGTGTTCCATAGTCAACTTCTATTCTATGTTGTTGTCCCTTAGTTCTCGCCTGTTTTGCTGGTATCTGTCTCTTGCTCATATTCCTAAATAAAAAAAAAAAAATAAAAAAAAAGAAGGCAAATGTCTAGTATCAAATTACCATTAAATTTCTCTCGTTTCAATTTTTTTTTTTTTTTTTTTTTTTTTTTTTTTTTTTTTTTTTTAAATAGAGAAACCAACAACACTCAACTCGAATCTTTTCAACTAACACACGATCAGCAGTATGGATTCAGCGGTTTTTATTTATTTTATTTTATTTTTGTTTATTATTTTTTTTTTGTCATTCTTTGAAATGTTTTTATTTATTTATTTTTCTTTTTTAGGTATCAAAATCAATATGAAATTTTGGTCTAGGCAATTCTTCATTGGTTTTCTGCTGTTAAGTTTGTCAGTTCTGTGTTCCGCAAATGTCAATAACTATCTCCTTACAATTTTGCCAAGAGTATTTGAACGTGCCACGGGAGGTACAAAAGGAGTTTATAGTGACTATCCTGGTTATAAGACGTATTACAGATACTGTAAAATTATTCATGGATTTGCAGTTATTCCTGGTAATGAAGAATACGAAGAGGATGTGCCCTGGAGATATATCTATTTACATTGTTTATAATCATTTGCTTCGTTTTTAGATTAACGCATACAGCAGTTAAAGTTATTCCATTTATACCATAATAATTGTAATTAAAATAAACAGCTCATTTACCTTCTAACCAGTTATTGGAGCAATGAATATTAAAATTATTCACTTACTTCTATCTTGTTTAAGTGCATTTAGCAAAAATGTGTAAGCGCTAATTAGATTCATATTTAGGAAACGCTACTGCTGAGAAGTCGTCATCATTCAGCTAATGAGAACGATGCCAAGCTATTTTGGCACCAAGCTAGCTGTTTGGTGCCAAAATAATCCACAGACGATGGTGCATTAGGATGAGTGCGCGAAATGGAATGAAAATAAAAGTGCTTGGGAAAAAAAAATCAGTCATAAGTTCCCTTTGTTGTTTATTTATAATCTTAGAAATCAAAATCATTTCACAGGATGAATGCTTATAAGGTTTTTCTCTATAGAACACAAAACATAAATCGATCTCCTTACAATTTTGCCAAGAGCATTTGAACCTTGCCACGGGAGGTACAAAAGGAGTTTATAGGAGTTTAATTTTGTATCTATATGTCTACTCACGGTATACCTCTTTTAAAACTTATAAATCTTTACACGTATTACGACATATATAAAATTAATCACCTCGAGGTCCACCTTGAGGTGATTTTACAGACAGTAACAATCTAGAGTCTAGATTGTTATTGTCTAGATTCTAGACAATAACAATCTAGTCCCCTTAAATGGTTCCAAAACTCAATTTTGGCTATTTTTTCTTGAAAAAAAAAAAAACTTCTTCTCTCTTATCTCTAATAATAATGCTCATCTTAAAATTAGGACCAGACTAGCTTCTGAGATTGAAAGTTACTCTTAGCCTTTTCTCACAAACTCTTCAGCCATTGTCAGAGATGGTAATTTTTTAGTGTGTTTCTTCTATTGACAATTCTCAGATCTGGCATTCATCATGTCCTTCATTTCAGCTAACTTAAAACATGAGCAACATTCATTCACCATTCTTTTATATTGAACTGCTGACTCACTGAAGCTGCTCCCAGCCATTCGTCCTTCACATTCATCTCTGTTCTGCAGAACACCTTCTCCTTCCATGAAGTATTATTGCCCAAAGACACAACTTCAAATTCTTCAAAAGAAAGAAAAAATAATACTAGGAAATTACTTTTCTCTTGACATCTGCCATCACACATTAATCTTCATAGGCTTTGCTTCCGCGCATGTAAGGGAAGGATTTAAAAAAAGAAAAAAAAAGCCAATCCTTTCTGGCTTAAGAAGAGAACGGTGGTTACTGGTTCCCTTCTTGTCTGTGATGCCACTCATCTGATATACAACTTGAAATTATCATTCAGATAAGGTCAGTCTAATACCTATCTGATCTATTAATTATCCACTGAGTTAGCTGATCTGATATGTAGGCACACCAGCCCGAGAATGCACACAATTTATAGTTCGCCCACCGATTAGAGGTCCCGCGACCCTTCTGCGCATGTCAGAAAAAAGAGAATCCATTCCGATAATAGGGTAATCAGTCTGAATTTGTTTGTTTATTATTACAGGTCGGAAAATTTAGCTTTTCTTTTATGAACATTGCTGTTTTTAAAGTGTAACTATTTTGCTTGTATAACAGTTGGAAAAATGTACGTAGAATGTTAATAAAATTAAAAAGGGTATAGCATAAAACAAAAATGTAACTAAGTTTATTTTTAAGAAAGTTTTCTATAAAATAAAAATTAGACAGAAAAACAGAAATTATTTCAAATGAACTTAGATATTCTAAACTTACAGTTGAGAGAACTGAGACACTTTAATGTCCTAAACCGATTAATAATTTATGACTTGTTGTGACTCTCAATAGCATGCAAAAAAAATGTTGGAAAAAATACCATTGTCAAATTCTTTTAATCTTCAGAGTCATCTGAATTGGTGTCCGAATCGCCATCACTTTCACTTAAACTGATCACCAAAGGTTCTCACAATTCTTCGATAATTCCGTCTCTATCCCAATATATATTTTCCAATGAGGTGACATGAGAGCAATATTTTCCCCACTTTTGAACTGTAGTACTTTCAATCGCCTGTTCTGAAAGCTTAAAAAGTTTCGACATGTCAATATCCCCAGTTACATTGCGATGGCGAATGAAACTTTTCACTTCTGCCCAAACATACTCAATAGCATTAATATCGCAATGATATGGTGGTAGCCTCAAAGCTAGAAATCCATGCTCTTTGAGCATTGTGTCGAATTTAAATAGTTTAGTTGTGGGCGAGTTTCTTTTGACCAAATTAAGCAATTCAATTTTTCGCATATCTGGGGAATGAGAAATGTTATTTGCAGAGAGCCAATCCATTAGAACTTGTTTCTTATTACACCAATTTGGAACTTTGTTTAATCGAATAGAGTGATACGAAGCATTGTCAACTATAACAGCAGCATTTTTAGGAAGGTTTGGAATCAGTTTTTCTTCTGCCCACTTTTCGAAGATCGTAGAATTCATTTGCCCATGGTAATCTCCAATAGTTGAATTGGCTTCTAATAGTAAGTTTGAATTCGGTAAAAAACCCATTTCTCCACCCGCACACAAAATTATTATGCGCCGCGAGGCATTTCCGGTTTGTAGCATTCCACATTCTTCTTTAGACTGCCAACATTTTCCATAAGTTAAATTACTATCAATCCAAGTTTCATCTAGATACACAATCGGTCTTTTCTCCTCCCTGAAACGTCTTATTGCTCTCAAATACTGCGTTCTACATAAAACAATGTCACTTCGCTCCATGATAAGTTTCCTTTTATTCTGGGACTTTTTAAAACAAAATCCGATTTCATGAAGTATTTTCCTTAAAGTTTCTCTTTTCCAAAGAAAATTAATTTTTTCTTTAAGCACAGGAATCAATTTCGGAACAGTTGGCACTCTTCTCGACCACGTAAAATTCGTGAATAGTTCTTTTTATAACCTCTACATCAAAATCATTCAAAGCTACGGTTTCGATGGCTTTCTTTCTCTGGCACTTTTTTCAGGAGATCTAAATTTTGGCTTACCTTCACCTTTTGATTCCCTACGAATTCTTGTAACAGTCGACTCCGATACGCCCGCAATTGCACTTGCACGTTTTATGACTTGAGAAAGGGGAACAAGAAGACGGCCTTCTGACGATTCTTTTTCGCAGAATGTCAGCACATTATTCAATATTCTTTTGCAAGAGCTACTGAAACGTGTAACAATAGAACTTGTTGACCGTACTGGATCCATCATACAAATTAATAATAAAAAAATAATGCAAAAAAGGAACAACAAAAATCAAGCTAGTACTAGTATAGCGACAGACAAGAAAGCACGTGATTTCGCATGTTGGCGACCAATTCGTACATCCTTCATTTCTTTCTCCCCTTCAGCATGAATCGACTATTCTTGGCACCAAGCCAAGAAGGGATCTATAAATGGTGGGCGAACTATAATTACTATCAGAGGGCAGCAGTATATTGTGTAGATGGTGAATAGCGACATAACATGTAGATGGAGGATTAAATTCGTGGTAAGACTTATGCGTTGGATATTTATCACTGTATTTTGTAAGGAAATTACAGCGTAGACTAATGTTAATTTAAAAACAATTAATTAATACTCCCGATATTTAGAAAAGTCAAATTGCCATCGTCAGGGAACAAAATATAATATATAATAAGATACGTGCACTCAGGCACTATACTAAGTAGTTATGCATATCAACTGAGAGTAGGCCTAAAGTCCTAAATAGCGCTCCCTAGTGAGCTAAATTTATGAAAATTTGTAAGGGGAGGCAAATGAATTTTTTTACAAAAAAGGGAGAATCGCTTTAAAGCAGTTTGAAAATCACTGGCATATCCCTTCGGATCTAGATTATAGAGAAGCAAAGAAAGCAACCAACAGTTCGCTGTCTTGAGCGAATAATCATTTGACGGTAACTCTCCGTGCAGAAATATGATTGGTTCCAATATAATACTGACTCATTCCGTACAGTTTTAGCTACCAGATGGCGCTAAATAACAGATCCATATGGAGTACGCGTAGGATATTATTATTATTATACAACACCTCCTAGAGTCAAGGCTGATCAAGCGAGGCAATAGTAAGATGCATTCTAATAGAGATAAATAATCATACCTCGTCTTATATTGGTTCATTGTCTTAAATTGGTTCAACTTTCAACTCACTAACCACTCACCATGTAAAAAAGTCATGCCGTGCTCTTTTATGCACCATACCTTTATGCAACCTCCAAGAATGACTTCTTTTCTCTATCCCCTTCCTTCCTTCAACCATTTGAAAAATATCCTCCATATCTATTTGATAAGTACTCCTCAGCAATTTATATGTCTCAATCATATTCCCCCCCCGCCTATTTACCAGAGTCTGCAATTTACATTCTCTTAACCTGTCTTCATAGTCAGTATTCCACAGTCCCGATACCAGCTTTTGTTGTTAGACTCTGAACTTTTTCCACAGCTTGCTTCTCAACTAGGAACGCAGGTGACCAAATCGGTGCACAGTAGTCCAGATGTTGTCTTATCAAAGCCTTATAGACTGGAATGACCACATCCTTATTTCTACTTGTCAGTATTGTTCTTAGTATAGTGGCATTTCTTTGTGCTGTTTTTATCCCTTTTGCAATATGCCCCTTGAACATCAATTCTTTTTCCACCAATGTTCCAAGATCCCTCGCTTCCTCCACCTCCTGCAATGCAACACCTCTAATATGATACATAACTTTATAATTTTGAGATCCAAAGTGCAAAACTTTATATTTACTGGTATTAAATTGATATCCTCACTTGTTAGCCCACATATCACTTTATTCAAATGGATTTGAAGCACCAGTACATCTACATCATTCGTAATAACTTTTCCAAACAGCTGAATATCCCCTTGCAAACAACTCGCAATATCATTAATAAGCAATTTAAACAGGAATGATCCTAGAACAAAACCCTGTGGGATTCCACTGGTAACTCTCCTTCTCAGAGACATGGTTCCTCTATACACCAGTTTGATATCGATTAGAAAGCCATGCTATCCAATCAACCAACTGATCCCATTTTCTGTGACTTCTACACCAGTTTATTATGTGGTAGCCTGTCAAATGCCTTTGCAAGATCCAGAAGTATCACCGTATATGAATCACCCATGCCCAAATTGTAGTCACCTTCACCTTCATGAAATGTAAGTAAATTAGTAAAATATCACCTCCCTTTAACAAAACCAAGTTGACCTCTATACAGAATCTTCTCCTTATCCACCAATCCTGTATTCTATTCCTAACCAATTTCTCCAAGATCTTAACAACCACTCCAGAAATGCAAACTGGTCTGTAATTTGAAACATCCATTTTGCTTCCACCTTTATGCAATGGAACAATCTTGCCCTCTTTCCACTCATTAGGGATTGCTGAGGACACTAGACTCTCATTAAACATCCAAGTCAATGGAAGTGTCAATTCGTTTGAACATTCTTTCACAACACCTGATGAAATTGCACCCAGTCCAATAACCTTATTCACATCAAGATGACTTAAACAATTATAGACTTCTACCTCATTATTTTCCAGGAACTGAATTAATTCCTCAACACCCTGCTTCCTTAGACTAGTATCATTGCCATCAGTATTAGCAAAATCATCACTGATTAACTCCACAATAACTTCTTTGGTCACTCTTGCGACATCTCGATCCAGTAGAGTCATCCTCCCATAATCATTAATTCTCTTGCAAGCTGCATAACGGAAAAACTTCCTAGGTTTTTCTCGGTCTGTTTCGCTAGGTCTTCCCTCATAATCTAATATCTCCCTTCTTGTTATACTTGTCGCTATTCTTGCCTTTCATGCATTTCATTTAACAGTTCGCTTCTTCCAAGTTCATATTTTCTTCATAATCTTCTCTTCTTCTGCAATTCCTACTTAATTTCTCTATTCATCGATTTAACGCCAATTTTTTAATCCTTTTTGATTACAGTCTGAGTACCTTAATTAAAATTAAAATTTGTGGGGAAAATATTAATAATTTGAGGTATGTAGATGATATTACCTTGCTAGCAGAATGGAAAGAAGATTTGGAGGAACTTGTTATGAAAGTTAAAGAAGAAAGTGCTAAATATGGTCTTAAACAACCTCAAAAAGACAAATGTTATGGCAACATGTGAACTTAATGATTTTGAAGTGGATGGGGAGAAAATGGAAGCAGTTAACAATTTTGTGCTCCTAGGATCCCGAATTGATAAAGATGGTTATTGTACTGAAGAAATTAGAAGATTATTACTCGGAAAGAAAGCAATGACAAATTTAAGCAAGATCTTTAAAGATAAAGATATTATCCTGGCAACAAAAATCAGAATCTTGAAAGCAATGGTATTCCCTATGGTATTGTATAGATAGATGTGAAAGTTGGATCCTGAGAAAGAGTGAAAGAAGGAAGACAGATGCATTTGAATCATAGGATCATCAGGAGTCGAAAACGACTCGATGGAACATAACACACACACAGTCTGTTATTGCGATCACTAAACACTTCTTAACGATGATCCATGCTATATTAATCTCTTTTCCTTCAAGTTCCTTATCCCATAGAACTCCTTCAAGCTGTTTTCTGAGTTTTCCACAATCCCCTGTTCCACATATATCTTTTACTCTAGATGCCTAGGCATGCTTACCCACCTCCCGGTTGCCATCTGGTGGTAATGTTGATAAGCTGTTGACAATTGCATTATCTGATGTTATTATTAAATCTAATGCATTTTGCTCGCGAGATCCCTTCATCACCAACTGTATGAGATAGTGATCTTAAGGACTTAAGAAATTCTCTTTCCTTTCTTCCATAAGCTGTTTCTTCTTTCCAAATTATATTTCGAAAATTGAAATCCCCCCCCCATGAATATGACGCTTTTCTCAGTAGCTAAAATAATCTGGGTAAACATTTCTTTCTCATGCCTTTCATTATTCCCAGGTCTGTAACAGATTCGCAAATAACTATCTCTCTCTAATAACGTTTATTTCACACCAGACACTTTCAAAATGACTCTCACTTAGTTAAGCAAACTTACATGGCTACAACACATTTGCTGTCATCAGTAATACACCTTTCCTTTTTTTTATAAATTCGGCCCTCTCTAAACATACTGGACCCATTAACGTCAATTCTAATCAAGATATCATCATCACGATCAACCACGTTTCCGTTGTACCTTTTATCTGAGGCTGGACTGTAATAACCAATGATGTAAACTCTTCTGTCTTATTCCTTACACTTCTGGCATTAGTGTATAAGCAGCGGATGATAGTTTTAAGCTTTGCTCTTGATATTCCTGCCTCCTTGTTAATGTTATTTCTAACTGCCGTCCTCATTCCCTTCCATTCTATAACTCCCGTTTTCTTGATCTGATACCCACGCATTTTCATTAAACAGTAGCTTCTGTAAAAGCTTCCTCTCGTACTCATTTAACTGCTGTTCATCATCGACATCATCACATCAAACCCACACGATTTACGTCAAATCATTCGTTCCAATCATTACATGTACATTCACACCTCTCTTTAGATCAAATGTAAAGGAATATCAAACTTCATTTTATGGCTAGTTCATATTAAAAATGTATTTGTTGACTAACGAAAAAAATCGTGTAAACTGCAGAATTAAACTTAATAATTATCTGTTATGCCTAGAAATCGAAAATGTTTGAGAGGCGTAAAACGATGTTTCTGCCCACCAAATAAACACGCATTTAATTTGACCAGCGAGCACTTTTAGTACCTTTGAGTTGAAAACGATCCTTTGGCTCGCTCATTGAGGATAGACGGATCACCTAGATTTGGAGAAGAATTTTTACTATGTATGTGCTCATCTGATTCCTGGCCCAAAATATTCAATTGTTTTTGGAAGGGGACGAAGTATTTGGAGCTTCCTCCCCCTTTGTTGCGGTGTTGCACTACCTCAAGAGTGAGCTCACTCCCTTTTGGGGACAAGAATTAATCCAAAATTAGGTTTTAACATAACAAATAAGTGTATTTTAAGTTAAATGCTAAATTGTTCTCTGCATTCCACAAATCATGTCCAAACAAAAATAATACAGTGAGTTTAGATTTGGAACAAAACAGAACAGACAACTGATATGCAGACACAATATCGTTGAACTCTTATTGGACCAGTTTTTGAGTAAGAAATATGTGTCGACAAAATAAAATAAAGAAAAAGACTTGTCTCATTCACCATCATATAATACGCAGATGGCGAAGTTTCCATTCTAGAAGACAATGTCTGTTTGTGAAATGTTAATAATAATTACGCTAATCCATTTTTATATGGTTCTGCTGAAGAAGTTTTCATTTCTGTAGAAGAATAAATATTCTTTCATCGAGTATTCAGTTAATCAAGAATTCTGAATTAAAATAAGCTCAATTATTGCAATTTGTGTTTTTGATGTGTAATTCTGCGACATCACTAGATTGTTTAGTCATAAAAACGCAAAGTAGAATTTTTAAGAACCTATATTTTCAGAATAAGCAAGGAGACGGTACATCTCTGGCCTTAATTTACAAACATACGCATGTGTGTGTGTGTGTGTATGTGTGTGTGTGTGTGTGTGTGTGTGTGCGTGCGTGCGTGCGTGCGTGCGTGCGTGTGCGTGTGCGCGCGCGCGTGTGTGTTGAAGTATTGCGTATGAAAACGAAAATTAGTAAATTAATTATTTTTTCCAGAAAAATTCTAGAGATGGCAGCACTTATTTGGATGCCAATACTATATTTACGGTTTTATGCTAAATGGATATCTTCGAAGCCCATATAACTGCATTTTACAGGAAAATCCTGCAAAATAAAATGAAATATTGGCTTTTTTTTTTTCTGTAGTGATATTCTCGTGACCAACCAAACTATGCAAAATTTTAAATAAATAAATAAAACATCCATGCCGTTGTAAATAACAGACGGGAACAGCGTTTTCAAAAACCGATGATAAAAAAATTTAAAAAAAAGAAAGAAAGAAAAAAAAGATGGAGGGGGGAATCTAATGTTTAATCATTCAAAAGACATTTTCATAAATTAGATATTCAAAAAAAAAGAAAGAAAGAAAGAAAAAACAGAAATAAGGAAAAAAAATCTCTGAACCACCAATGGTTTCAGGTTAAAGATTTTTCTTAATTCCTTTTTTATTTATTTATTTATTTTTTTTTTTTATCTTCAAACACTGCCAATAAAAGTACACATATTAGCATTAGGCAGAGTGATATTGCTTGAACAGAACCAGAACGGTCTTAAGATCAGCTATATGAGTATGCGACACCCAGGGCCGTCTTAACAAGTTTGAGCGTCCTGGACTAAAAAAAAAAAAAAAAATTGGCGCATTAATAACATTGGATTGAGCAATAATTAAATAATACATATAATTACTTAAATAACTGGGGTGCTTAAGGGTCAAAGCTGTATAACTGAGAGGAGACCTCCACATAGCCTTTAAAGGAATGCGGAGAACCGACCAGGGCTTCTGACCTAATGTCCAATCCTCACCTTCTCGTGGTGCACCCTGTTGGGTATCTACTTTGATACTGAACGAACGAGGATGGGCTGGCAATTTGGGATTTAGCCGACCAAATTGTATTCTTATTGGTTAAACCAAAATAAAAAATGATGGTACAACATGACAAAATTTCATGCCGGCTGGGGCGTCGCCCGGTTAAACAAGGCCCCCGTTGTTTTTCGCCAGGGAACCAGGGCGAACAGCGAAAAGTCAGCTACTGGAACAAATCTGAAAACAAACCCCAACTCAACATCACCAGAGTTAAAGATCGGTACTATCAACGTAAGAAGCCTGAATGGCAAAGAAATGGAGCTAGCTGAGGAATTAGATAAGTACCAGATCGACATAATAGGGGTGACTGAAACAAAAAAGACCAAAACTGGTGAGATCTTTCTGAGCAATAAATACAAAATGTTATATTCAGGCAATAACAATCAAGGAAAAGAAGGAGTAGCCATAGTATTCAACACAAAATACGAGGCTAATCTTCTTGAATGGCAGTCAGTCTCAAGTAGAGTAATGTGGGCAAATATGAGAATGGGGAACTGGACAATGAGACTTATTTGTGCCTATGGTCCCACAGAAGGTTCTACTAAGGTAGAAGTGGAGGAATTTTTTGAGGCTTTAGAAAAAGCAACTGACACAATGAAAAAGGAAAAGTTGGTCCTTGTTGGGGATCTAAATAGTAGAGTAGGAAATGATTGTGAGACATACAAAAATATTTTGGGAAAATTTGGAGAAAAGAGCAAAGCTAATAATAATGGCAAATATCTGTTGGATTTCTGCTCAGGACATGGACTGGTTATTACTAACACCATGTTCCAACATAAAAATGTGCACAAATTCACATGGAGAGAAGAGGCTAGGAATAAGAAAAGTCTCATTGACTATGTTATTGTTGATAGTGATGTTTTCTCCCTGGTGCAGGACATCAGAGTGTACAGAGGATTTGAAATTGGAAGTGATCACTATTTCGTCTTGAGCAGAATAAAATTGAATTTCATATTGAAAAGAATAACATGTAAGAAAGTTTTAAAGCGAATAAAAGTTGAGCAGCTCTCAGATGTAAACTGTAGACTAAAATACAGAAATATTATTGAAAAGAAAATGAAAGAGTTTGAGAACAGGAATCAAACCTTGGAGATTCAGTGGCAAACTCTGAAGGAAACATTGATTGATTCTGCCAGAGAGGCATGTGGTGAGGTTGTGTGCAAAGATAAAAAAATCAGAACTCCCTGGTGGACACAGGAAGTTAAAGAGGCAGTGAAGGAAAAGAAGAAAGCATATCAAAAGTTCCTGGCAAATAAGTCAGCTTTTACTCTTACAGAATACAGAGACAAATGTAAGAAAGCTAAACAGTGTGTAAAACTAGCTAAACAAAAGTCATGGGAGGACTTTGGCAAGAATATAGAAAATAAATATCAAGAAGGTGGCAAAATATTCTGGAGGTTGTTGAAGAAGCTTAGGAATGGAGGAAAGAGTACTGTAAAAGGAATTAGAGATGATAAAGGTGAAATGAAAACAGGAGAAAAAGATATCCTTGAATTATGGAGTAATTACTTTGAAAAACTGCTAAATGAAACAAGCAGTGATGACAGCACAGTGATAAAAAACACTGACCAGGCATGCAATCAGGAATACATATCTATACTTGAAGTAGAAAAAGCCATCAAAGGCTTGAAATGTGGAAAGGCAGCAGGAGTAGATGATATTCGACCAGAAATGCTGAAGTATGGTGGTATAAGAGTCTTACAGTGGTTGCACTGCATAGTTCAGAAAGCCTGGACAGAGGAACGAATTCCCGATGATTGGAGTAGAGCTCTCATAGTACCCATATATAAAAAGGGAAATAAAACTGAATGTGAGAATTACAGAGGTATTTCCCTACTGAGTGTTCCTGGCAAGATCTATGCAAGTATACTTGAGAAACGGTTGAGAAGAATTGTGGAAGAAAAGCTTGGTGAAGAACAAGCTGGATTCAGGCCAAATAGAGGCTGTCAGGATCAGATCTTCACTTTACGACAAATAGTCGAGAAAGCATGGGAATATAACAAAGATCTGTATTTAAGTTTTGTCGATTTGGAAAAGGCATATGACAAGGTGCCAAGAGAGAATCTATTCAATACGCTGCAGTTATATGGTGTCAATGGGGCATTATATCAAGCAATACTTAGTCTTTATTTGAGTTGTGAATCAGCAGTTAGAATTGAAGGAAGTACAGGAAGATGGTTTAATGTTAAATCTGGTGTGAGACAAGAATGTACATTATCCCCTCTGTTATTCATTATCTATATGGATCACATTATGAAGGAATGTGGTATTAAACCTGATATCAAAATTGGAGATGTTAATGTCAGCTCTTTGCTTTATGCGGATGATGTTATACTTCTAAATAAATCCGCTACAAGTCTGCAAGATTCTCTGACTAAATTGAATAGCTGTTGTCATAGATATGGTATGAAGGTCAGCAATAAAATGACAAAGACAATGAAAATAGGCAGAATCATTGAAAATGTCAACTGTGTTGTGAATGGAGAACCTGTGGAACAAGTAAAACATTTCAGCTACTTAGGCACAATTTTTACTGAAGATGGTAAACTAAATATAGAAATAGACAACAGAATCAGCAAAGCTGGTATCGTGGGAAGTCAATTGAATAAATTCATATGGAATAAGAAAGAAATTAGTCGGAACACTAAATTAGCTGTATACAAGACTGTGTTCAAACCAATTTTAACTTATGGATCTGAGAGCTGGGTCAGAAGTAAAACACTTGACCAAAGACTAGAGACCGCAGATATGAGAGTCCTGAGAAAGATTAGAGGCGTGAACAGATGGCATCAATGGCAATATCATATTAAAAATGAGGATATTAGGAAAGAACTTGACATTGTCAGCATCCAGGAATGCGTTAGCAGAGCTAATCTCAGATGGTATGGTCACTTAAATAGAATGGGAGAGGAAAGATTAGCAAAACAATTGTTCTCTGCCAGGTTGGCAGGAAAACGACCCAGAGGTAGACCAAGATATAGGTGGATTGATACGGTACAAAGTGCCTTAGACGATAGAAATATAAGATCTGATAATGTTGGAGTCTTGACAAGTAACAGACTGATTTGGAGGAAAATTGTAGATAGGAAGTTAGTAATGATGTAATTTTTTCATGTAGTACTGTCATATCCTGTACACCCTTTGAGGGTACATGGCAGGAATTTGATGATGATGATGACTTAAATAACTTTCATTTCAAAAAAAAATATTTTAAAATATATCGACATTGCACGCATTTTTATTTAATTCAACAATATTTATATATAATAAAGCTAGTTTATTTGCATTTATAAAAATACACACAATAGATAAAAGCTACTTGGTTCTTAAGCGCCCATGGATCAATGGCGCCCGTTTAACCCAATGGATAAGGAGATCCCGATGACACCAAATTATAATTGGTGCTGAATGTCTGAATTTGGAAGGCAGAGAAATGCTTGGAGTGTTGTCCATCTTTTCGCGAGTTGTCATGAAAGTTCTGATGATAAAACTCAATAAATATATCATCTTCACCCAAATCAACGGAGAGTGTAGTGTCCATAACGCCATTGTTTTGTCTCCTTTGATATCAAATTTACAGATAAATCAGCTGTAGATATTATCATACGCACTGCCGTAACTGGGCAGGTGCAACGGGCGCACAGGCACAAAGCCCAGGACGAAGGGGAGGAGGCGAAATGGGTATTATACAGTATCATACAGAAATGGGTAGTAACAATCAGTATTATAATTTCAAATTTTAAATTTTGCATGGGGCCAATTCCATAAAGTTTTTGGTTAAAGTTAAAAATTAACCGATTTCTTTCTAGCTTTTTTTTTTTTAATTTTTTTCAAAAAAAAAAAAAAAAAAATATATATATGTGTGTGTATATATATATATATATATATATATATATATATATATATATATATATATATATATATATATATATATATATATATATTTTAATGAAAAATATTGAATGACTAGAACCGAGATTTAATTAAAAAGGTTTTGATATAAACACACTACTAGTTTCGGCCTGTAACAGCCTTCTTCAGGTGACATTATAAAAGAAAAAACACTAAACATTGAGGGTTAAAAGACTATGAACATCATAGACAGTCTTTATACATAATTAGCATTAAAACGTTGTAGTTGTATTTGAAGCTGTTCTTTCATTTGTTGCATTGTTGGGAGAGTGCGTGCTTGCTGCATCACGTGAACGCCAGTACATGATTACAGCTGAATGACTATCCGGGAGGTTGTAGCTTAAGTTGGTATTTAGATGAACAGGATTGAAGATGATTTCTCTCGATTCCACAATTTTTCTCTCTATTTCGTCACTGCAACGGAAGATGTTTGTAGATTTTTCCCAGCAGACTTTGTGACTTTGGTTATCATCATTAGGATTAGCCGAGAAGAGGATATGACTTGATAATGCACTTGCTCGCTGTCTCTTGTAAGTAATGTCTCTCATGTGTTCTTCCATACGCATTTCGACAGATTTGTCTGTCCTACCGAAATAAGGAATATCGCAGTCACATAATATTTTATATACGCCAGGGTATTTGAGTTGATGATGACAATTTTTTGGGTGGCTAATTAAGGAACGGATCTTTGGAAGTGGAGTGAACAAGGTTCTGATATTGTATTTTTTTAGAACTTTTGCTAATTTATGTGAAACAGTACTTATGTAAGGAATAGATATATTGCTTTTGAATCTATTTGTTTCTTCTGAGTGATGTCTGGGAGGATTAAGAAGGAATTTGTTAATGATTTTCTTGGAATATCCATTAACTTCTTGATGATCCAAATGAACTGCTTACAGAAATAAACCATCTGAAAACTTCTTTCGAAGTTAATGGATATTCCAAGAAAATCATTAACAAATTCCTTCTTAATCCTCCCAGACATCACTCAGAAGAAACAAATAGATTCAAAAGCAATATATCTATTCCTTACATAAGTACTGTTTCACATAAATTAGCAAAAGTTCTAAAAAAATACAATATCAGAACCTTGTTCACTCCACTTCCAAAGATCCGTTCCTTAATTAGCTACCCAAAACCTTGTCATCATCAACTCAAAATACCCTGGCGTATATAAAATATTATGTGACTGCGATATTCCTTATTTCGGGCAGACAGACAAATCTGTCGAAATGCGTATGGAAGAACACATGAGAGACATTACTTACAAGAGACAGCGAGCAAGTGCATTATCAAGTCATATCCTCTTCTCGGCTAATCCTAATGATAATAACCAAAGTCACAAAGTCTGCTGGGAAAAATCTACAAACATCTTCCGTTGCAGTGACGAAATAGAGAGAAAAATTGTGGAATCGAGAGAAATCATCTTCAATCCTGTTCATCTAAATAACAACTTAAGCTACAACCTCCCGGATAGTCATTCAGCTGTAATCATGTACTGGCGTTCACGTGATGCAGCAAGCACGCACTCTCCCAACAATGCAACAAACGAAAGAACAGCTTCAAATACAACTACAACGTTTTAATGCTAATTATGTATAAAGACTGTCTATGATGTTCATAGTCTTTTAACCATCAATGTTTAGTGTTTTTTCTTTAATAATGTCACCTGAAGAAGGCTGTTACAGGCCGAAACTAGTAGTGTGTTTATATTAAAACCTTTTTAATTAAATCTCGGTTCTAGTCATTCAATATTTTTCATAAAACTATGTATGTTAACCGAGTCAATGATCATTCTGTCATATATATATATATATATATATATATATATATTAGGATAACCAAGCAATTTTATACGCTTGGTTATTTTAGCTCCTAATCCCAAGTATGCAAACAATTAAGTTTGCGCCTGAAACAAAGTTCAAGTCTAAAGATGGTACAACATCTGTGCAACTCATTGTAAAGGGTAAAGCTCTGATCACTATTCCTAGTATTTTCCCATAATGTAAAGCACATCTCACTAGAAGATGTATACTGCAATGCATTATGGGTGGGGTCACTACCCAGACCGGTTTCAACCTTTTTTGAGGTCTCCTCAGTGAGTAGCTAGACCCTAAATACCAAGGTTTTAGTAATACAGAGCGTTATCAACTTTACCTATATAAGTTGAAACCGGTCTGGGTAGTGACCCCACCCATAATGCATTGCAGTATACATCTTCTAGTGAGATGTGCTTTACATTATGGGAAAATACTAAGAATAGTGATCAGAGCTTTACCCACCTTTACAATGAGTTGCACAGGTGTTGTACCATCTTTAGACTTGAACTTTGTTTCAGGCGCAAACTTAATTGTTTGCATACTTGGGATTAGGAGCTAAAATAACCAAGCATATAAAATTGCTTGGTTATCCTAATATACAATATACCCAAGTTAAAAATTTATTCCCATATATATATATATATATATATAAATATATATATACAGAGAGAGAGAGAGATGTGTGCATGTATATATACATATATTACTTAACTACGGAATTAACTCATGTAAAATATTCTTTATTAGTAGAATTTTCGCCTGTGTATCACAGGCATCACAAGTACAAGTAAAAAGGCTAATTAAACAATAACTGATATATTTGCTAAGCGCCACCTAAGTAGCTAGGGTTAAATTTCCTAAATTTATTTCCAAAAATAAAAAATAAATAAATTAAATTAAATAAATAAATAAATAAAAACGTGTGTGTGTGTGTGTGTGTGTGTGTGTGTGTGTGTGTGTGTGTGTGTGTGTGTGTGTGTGTGTGTGTGTGTGTGTGTATATATTTTTTATTTTTTTTTTTTTCAAAATTCATTTTTACTCGGTTGGAATATTATAAAAAAGATTTAATGACTATTACCGAGAGAAAAGATGACAAGATATATTTAACAAGATACTACTAGTTTACTAGTTTCGTTACATGAACATCCTCAGGTATCACAATCAAAGTATATAAAAAATTACAGAGACTTAAAATTGTACTAACAGAACAAGTACAAAAAGACAGTAGCGTGTTTGAAAAAAATGCAAGTATGAGTTCCAAACAAACGAATACTACGCGCTGTCGCGAGTGCGCCAGTACTGAACAGAAGCAACGTGTGCGTCAGAGAGATTGTAACTCAGGCTGTTGTTGATATGAGAGGAATCTAGAGAAATTTCCCTAGATTCAACAATCTTTCTTTCGAGTTCATCGTAGCACACATGGATGTTAGAAGTTTGAGTCCAGTTTACAATGTGCTGGCGGCCTTCGTCTGAGTTAGCTGAAAAGAGAACGTGGCTAGAGAGAGCGCTAGCTCTAGTCCAGTTATAGGAGATATCTCTACGGTGTTCATCCAAACGTAGAAGGATGGATTTAGCAGTCTGTTCATAGTATGGCTTTCCGCAATCACACAAAATCTTGTATACTCCTGGAAACTGAGTAGGAAGATGTTTCTGTTTATGTTTGCGAAGTAATGAACGAAGTTTTGGAAGCGTAGTGAAGCACGTTTTGAAGTTGAATTTCTTGAGAATCTTTGCCAGTTTTGGTGAAAGAGAGCTGATGTAAGGCAAGAAGATGAAGGCTCTTGGGGAAGAGGGATCTTCAGAAGTAGTTGAGTGCCTGGGGGAAAGAAATTTGTCACTTTGTCAGTTTCCAGGAGTATACAAGATTTTGTGTGATTGCGGAAAGCCATACTATGGACAGACTGCTAAATCCATCCTTCTACGTTTGGATGAACACCGTAGAGATATCTCCTATAACAGGACTAGAGCTAGCGCTCTCTCTAGCCACATTCTCTTTTCAGCTAAAGCAGACGAAGGCCGCCAGCACATTGTAAACTGGACTCAAACTGCTAACATCCATGTGTGCTACGATGAACTCGAAAGAAAGATTGTTGAATCTAGGGAAATTTCTCTAGATTCCTCTCATATCAACAACAGCCTGAGTTACAATCTCTCTGACGCACACGTTGCTTCTGTTCAGTACTGGCGCACTCGCGACAGCGCGTAGTATTCGTTTGTTTGGAACTCATACTTGCATTTTTTTCAAACACGCTACTGTCTTTTTGTACTTGTTCTGTTAGTACAATTTTAAGTCTCTGTAATTTTTTATTATTTTTTATATACTTTGATTGTGATACCTGAGGATGTTCATGTAACGAAACTAGTAAACTAGTAGTATCTTGTTAAATATATCTTGTCATCTTTTCTCTCGGTAATAGTCATTAAACCTTTTATATATATATATATATATATATATATATATATATATATATATATATATATATATATATATATATATATATATATATATATATATATATATATATATGTAGAAAGTTTTTTTTTCCTTGGGTATAATATATGTTAAAGATACCAAGTTATTTTAAATATAAACCTGGTTTTATTTACTAAATTTACTAAGATTATTTAGATTTACTAAGATTTACTAAAATTACGAAGTAATTCAGAATCGTATTTATAGAAAAAGTGAAGAAACTCTAAGTGAAACACAATTCGGCTTTTGGAATGGTTTTGGTACTAGAGAGGCCCTTTTCTGTACCCAAATATTGATACAAAAATGCATAGAAAAACAGAAATCTGTCTTTATGTGTTTCATAGATTTTGAAAAAGCATTCGACAAAGTCAGACACACTAACTTAATAGAAGTCCATCAACAAATAAGGCTAGACGAACAAGACATAAGACTAATAACAAATCTGTATTGGAATCAGTCAGCTACCGTTCAATTAGACAACATTACCACCAGTGATATTAACATCGAAAGAGGAGTGAGACAAGGATGTATGCTCTCACCACCCCTGTTCAACATATATGCAGAGGTAATCTTTAAAAAAGCATTGGAAGAATGTTCAGAGGGAATCACAATAAATGGAAAGATTGTTAACAACCTTCGATATGCAGATGACACCGTGCTAATTGCAGATAATATTATGGATCTCCAAAAACTCATTGACAGAGTATACGTAGAAAGCCAAAGAATGGGAATAAATATAAACATCAACAAGACAAAATACATGATCATCAGCAAACATCCAGCCTCATCAATGAAACTGACACTCAATGGGAAAAATATTGATCAAGTGTCAAGATATAAATATCTTGGTTGCTGGCTTAATGAACGGTGGGATCCAGAAATAGATATAAAGACAAGGATTGAAGTTGCACGGCAGTCCTTTATGAAAATGAGAACACTATTCTGCAATAAAGACCTAAACATGGAAGTCAGATGCCGAATGCTGAAATGCTACGTGTGGTCTATTCTGCTCTATGGAGTTGAAATATGGACATTGAAGGCGACAACCATCAAGAAAATCGAAGCCTTTGAGATGTGGCTATACAGAAGAATGCTAAAGATATCATGGACAGAAAAAATTACCAATGAAGATGTCTTAAAATCCATTGGCAAAGCTAAACATCTTGTACAAATAATCAAGAAACGAAAAACATCATATCTTGGCCACATCATGAGAAACAGCAAATACTAACTTCTACAAACTATTTTGATAGGAAGAATTGGTGGCAAAGGAACTAGAGGAAGAAAAAGAATATCATGGTTCGACAACATCAAGATGTGGACAGGAAAGAGCAGTGCACAACTGCTCAGATTAGCAAAAGAGCGCAGTTTGTTTGCCAAGATGGTCGCTGACCTTCGATAGAAGATAGCACAATAAGAAGAAGAAGGTATCTTTAACATATATTATACCCAAGGTAAAAAACTTACTACATCTATCTCTCATCCTGAGATTTTTCTTTAATAAGGTCAAAGCACCTTATGGTAACTTGTGTTGGTAAAATATTTATAAGCTCTGTATTACTTAAAACTTAGTATTTCTTAGCCTGGCTCCCACTGATGAGACCTCAATAAAGGTCGAAACCGGTCTGGGTAGTGGCCTCTTGCCTTTAATACATAGCATCATGCATCTCCTCCAGGAGATGTGCTTTGCATTAAAGGTAAATATTAAGAATAGTGATCAGACTTATGCCACCTTTACCACGAGTTGCCTTGGACTTGCATTACGTACAGGATCAGCTAGACTTGCAACACTTGCAGGCGCAAACTTGACTGACTTGTCTGTTTGCTTACTTGGGAAATGGAGTAAATAAAACCAGGTTTATATTTAAAATAACTTGGTATCTTTAACATATATATATATATATATATATATATACACAATCACAAAAGTTAGGAAAGATTGCTGATTTAAAGAGTACTATCTCCCACAGGGGGGAAATACGTAGACCATCGGATCTGTTTAGGTCATTGGAGTGAAGCAACGTTTCACATGTTTCTTTGTAAAGCCGTTCCATGAGGAACCAACGTTTGTGAATGGCTTTTGTCTTTTTCCACTGAGCTCAATGTCTGGTGTTGATTGCATGTTCTGTAAGTCCAAATTGTTCAGGTTCAAGGTAATGAATATAAGACTTGTGTTCTTATAACCGGATCAAACACATCTTCCTGTTTGTCCGAATTATGATAACCCACAAGAGCAGGGAATCTGGTAGACACCTGGATAGCTGAAATGTGGGAGCTTGTCCTTGGGAGACGTGAGGAATGTAGAGATTTTTCTGATGGGTCGAAAGACAACACAAATATTTTGTGGTTTTAACACTTTAGCTATGCGTTCGCTAACGCCTTGTACACAGGGGATAGGTATATACGTTGTTTCTTCTGTATTTGAAGAGGATGATGAAGCACGACTACTTAAAGCTCATTGTATGAAGGAATTCTTATAACCATTGGATAAGAAGGAGGAATTAATATATTGTAATTCTTTTTGTAATAGTGCTTCTGAAGAACAAACGGAGTGGGCTGTATAAACTAGTGTTTTATAGTACCTGCCTTTTGACTGGGTTAGTGATGTGATTTTGCATGGATGTACTGGCCTGTATGAGTCTCCTTCCTATAACTGTGAATTGTAGGTTACCATCTGGTTGGCAAAGAATTAAGAGGTCTAGAAAGGCTAACTGCTTATTTACTTCTACTTCTAGGGTGAATTGGATCTTTGGATGAAGTGCATTTATTTTTGAGAGAAACTGTTGTAATTCTTCGGAAGTGCCCTTCCATATGGCAAAAATGTCGTCCGCATATCTGAACCAAAGGTTAGGTTTGGGTGTAATGTTGTCAAAAATACGTTGTTCGAAGTGCTCCATGAAGCAATTGGCAATAGCAGGAGATATAGGATTATCCACTGCTGTTCCTTCGATTTGTTGGTATAACTGGTTTTTGAAGGGAAAATACCGGATTTTATTACAAATTCAAATAATTTGACTATGCCTCGAGGAAATTCTTGGTTCAGTAATTCAATGCTGTCCGCAAACGGAACATTCGTAAATAGAGAAACAACATGTAGACTAATCATAATCTCCGAATCGTCTAGATCATAGGTTCCCAAACTTTTTTGGGCCACCGCCCACTTTGCAAGACATAAATTTTAACGCCCCCCATTATAACAGTTTTCCGCGTTCAAGTCGTTTGATATTTTTGATGTAAATAGCAACTAATGATACATTACTGCTTATGCCGTTAAATTTTTAAAAGAAGTGGCCGATATGTGCTTCATCTTGAACACAGTTATTGTTATACCGATTTTGGTGAAACGTAGCCCAGATGTAAAGATTGTAAAATGTATGCTCGAATAACATTATGCACAGTTTTATACAATGGTTTAAATATGAAAATGTGGAATACAATTAAGAGATTGCATTAGTAAGAATCTTATTGTAATAATTAAAACACCATTAAATGTATTAGATGGTTTATTTCGAACTTACAAAGTAAAAATACAAAGAATAAATAACAAATTAATGTGAAGGATGGGCCTGTTGCATTTTTAAAAGTTTGTTAATATCGGGTTCAACTTTCGTTAAAAACAGTCGTAAATCGCCACGCTCAGTTATATGCAATCGGTTCCTTTTCTTAGATAGTAAATTCACTACAGCACTAAACCCACGCTCAGCCAAATAAGAAGATGGAAATGCAATTAAAAATTTCTGCACTATTTCCCATAATCCAGGGTACAGTGTTGGTATTTTTGACGCCAGAACTCTTGGTATCCAGTTTTGAATTTTATTTTTAGTTCTTCATTTGTTGTGAGGTCTATGGGTTCCACTTCTAAATTTGATGATCCTTCTGTGCTTACATGTGAGAAAGGATCTAGAACCTAATTTGATAATTCATGTTTAGAATATCCTTGAATCGCTCATTGAAATCAGCATGAAGAACCTCCAAGTGTTGGCAGTATGTAAGTAAATCTTCCTTTTTGAGAGACACTGCTGATAAATTTGAAAAGTGGCTATATTTCCCTCGGCCCATATCCCACTTGAACAGAAGAAGTTTCCATACAAAAGCTGCAATAACGTTTTTTGTTTTAATTCAATTCAATTCATCACCTTGTAGTTGTAGATTGACTTCATTAAATATTTTATAGAGGTCTGTCAAATAAGCGATGTCATTTTTGGATGTAATCAGGTTGGCCCGCAATCCGTCATCTCTGTTTTCTAGGAACTCTAGTACTGAATCAAACAAATTGTAAAATCGATTCAGGCAATACCTTTTGAAAGCCAGCGAACTTCTGTGTGAAGCAGCAAACGATTGAAATCTTCATCGTTTTCACTACAAAGTTGGCTAAACAATCTGTCACTCAATGAATTGCTTCTAATCTTGTTGACTATTCTAATAACGTAATGGAGCGACGTGTGCAGGCGTTCACTTAAATTTTTCGCAACCAAATGTTGACGATGAAAAACACAATGTATAGCGAGTACATTTGGTATTGCTTGTTTCAAATGCGCTATGAAACCCTTGTGGCGCCCTGTCATTGCTGGAGCACCATCAGTAGCAGCAGACAAAATATTACGAATAGGAATGTCTTTCTCTTGAAAAAATTTATGCATGATATTAAACATAGATTCTCCCTTTGTATCCGCTTCCAAGTTTTTAGCAAATAATAATTCTTGACAAACTTTTTCTTCTTTTATGAATCGTGCGTATGATAAGAGTAGTGGTTCATTATTTGGGAGAGTTGATTCATCGAGTTGAATGGAAAATTGGCATGTCTTCAAATAATCGCACAATGATTTTTCAACGTCTTCAGCCATTTCATCGATTCTTCTTTGCACTGAATTATTGCTCAAAGGAATTTTCCTGATGATATCTGACGCTGGCTTATGAAGCACAGTGTTTATTACTTCTTTTACTGCCGGCAAGATTAATTCCTCACCAATTGTGTGTGGTTTTCCCACTTTTGCGATTAATAATGAAATATTATAAGAAGCTTGTAATCCGTCATTATCTTGTTTAGTGGACGATGTAAAAAGTTTTGATATAGTTAGACGTTTAAAATATTTTTCTTCTAGTAGTTGAAAATAGGACAAATCTTTATCCTTTTTGTCAGCATGCATTTTAGTCAAATGCTCTTGTAGCCTAGAAGGCTTCATTGCTTCATTTGAAAACACTTTTTGGCAAATCAAGCACATGGGTAATAATTGATTCGTAGGAGACTGAATAAAACCATATTTCAAATACTCAATACTGTACTGTTGACATTTCTTCTTATATTCAGACATAATGAAGTAATAAAATTTGCAAAAATACTCACAAAATAAAAGATTTAATTTACACTTCGTATGACTCCACTTATCTATCACACTTTCGACTGATGATTGTTGGCAAAGCAAACAAAAAATAATGAAACTTATTCCTAAACCACTGGTATTTATAGATTTGTAATCTAGCCCGAATCGACTTGCATACATTGACTTGTTTGCGATACCATCGTACTCGTGCTTTGAACAAGTCACTGCGAGCACCCATATTCCTGTCAAAACATGCTGAATTTAGTGAATTACCTACGTAATAGTTGACCGACATTGTCCGAATAATTAAAAATAATAATTAATAAATAAAATAATTACACAAGATATAAACAACAAACCTACAAAACATAACCACAGAAAACAGTATAATAAGTTTCGAATAATATTTGCTTTGTTCTTTCCCTCTAGTTAGCAATATAAGTTAGTACCAACTAGGCTAACTAAAATTTACGATTTTATTTCTTTCTTGTCATTATTATTTTTACTCGTAATATTAAACTATATAAAATTGGGTTTATTTTTGTACAAATCAATTAGAAAAGTGGTTTTATATATTTTATATATATTTTGAAATGAAATATAACGAACATATTTGCTACTGTAAACATAACCTATTATACACACATATATACATGCTCTATTTTCTCATTGACATCTATTTCTATCTGACATGGTAAATTTTCAAATGATTAAATAATTGAAATAGAAAATTGATAAAAAAATTGATCATGTAAGACGGGAATAAGATGAATTAAAATGCAATATTTAAATTTTAAATGATTATCTAATCGCAAAATCACGTGATTACATGGTCTTCCAAAAGTACATAAGCCAGGAATTCCATTAAGACCTGTAGTAAACTGTATAGGTTCTCCCACTTACAAAATTTAAAAATTTCTGTCAATTTTTTCTTTCTTCTAGTTGAAGAATTGAGTAAATTGACAGAAATTTTTAAATTTTGTAAGTGGAAGAACCTACACAGTTTACTACAGGTCTTAATGGAATTCCTGGCTTATGTACTTTTGGAAGACCAAAATGTAATCTAGGTGGGCTCCCGTAGGATGTTTTTAATGTTTTCTTTTTATCTTCATCCCATATCGATATATTACCTATAAGAGCATTAAAATATTTTAATTTGACTATATATATTTCACGCGGAAAACTTTGTTTTGCATACTTGTGAAAAGGATTAAAATCAAGTATAAAATGTCTTGGTATCTTTAACATGTATGTGTGCATACATATATATATATATATATATAGTTAAACACACACACACACACACACACACACACACACACACACACACACACACACACACACACACACACACACACACATATATATATATATATATATGACATATCCGAATTGTATGCTGTAATGTATGGTAAAGTTATTTCTTATTTTAAATTTCAATCACATTTAATAACTTGAGGGTGAGGTAAACATTGTAATTTTATTTTACTGTTATTTTAATTTTTCTCAATTTAGTCATTTTAAACTGTAAGACTTGAGAATGTTATGGATCCATCCATATTAATATTCTTCCTTTCTCAACTTATTTTTTTCCAAGTTTATATCATTCGACTTGATTCTTCAGTAATTATCGTTTTAAAATTTTTACTTCCGCTTCAAACGAAAAAATCAACTCGAAGTTTAGAGAAACTTTAAGAAATGTGAAAAGGAAATTGGACACATATTTTTTAAAAAGTTTTAAATACACATACAGCATAATAATTTGAATGTTTTCGTTTGAATTTTAAATTAGTATTGCCTTTCAGGTAATTCGCAGTGATTGAGCGCCAGGAATCGTGTACGCTCGGCATAGTCGGTCGACTTTATTCCAGATGTATCCAATTCAAACAAGAATTGGATACATCTGGAATAATTCAGTCAGACAGGCATGCGACTGACAATACCAGTCCTAACTTCGCTACGAATCATTCGTTGATATATCGGTCGGGATCGTCCTTAATTAAATGCTTTTAGTCAGTTGCTGCGCAAAAGAATTTTTGTTTTTCCTTACAAGGCATCATATAAGGAAACGATTCTAAAATATACTTCATTAGCCTTCAACATTTCTTTTATACATTTCGTCGTGTATGATTTCGAAGGAAAAGAAGCTTGCGTATAAATTTTATAATTGTAAAGTTAAAATTTTACATTTTCTCTAAATGGATAACACGAAGTCATACCGAAAATCGACACACAGCCTATTACTGAAGTGGATTCGTATAATTAGTGTGGACTTTAAAATGAAATTTGGCTGTGATAAATGTGCAATTTAGTGTAGAAAACGAGGAAAATTCATTCTTGCAAGTTTAAATTTCGATCCCGAGAAATATAGGAAAGCAGTTACAGCAAACAAACAATATAAATATCGAGGAATCTTTGAAACCAGTGGATCCTCCACTCGAAAGTTAAACAACAAAGAGCAGCGGAATACACCGAAAAATGTAGGAAGATATTAATAACACAACTTAATGGATCGAACTGAATTCGCGCAGTGAATTCTTGTGCTACGAGTATACCTTTGATCCTGTACATAGTTAAAATAATAGACTGGTTAAAAGAAAACCTTCACATATTGGAGTGCAAATCTCAA